>NC_143558.1:44955000-45580000 GCF_054136105.1 Typopeltis vanoorti | reverse complement strand
CATTTATCTTCCAGCTGTTTGAATAAATTAAAGGGTGACGCTCTAAAACTATTCCAAGTGGAATTAAATATAAGGTCGAGAAGGCCCTCTTGTTTCTTTGCAATCAGTAGTTAAAAAAAAAAGTATTAAATGAAAACTTTGAAATAATTTTTTTTTTTCTGGAATTCTGATCATTAGAATCTTTTACAATATTAGTATTCTCTTGTCTTCCATTTTTTGAAAATCTTTTTTGCTATTGGGACATAATGATTTCTGATCGTTTAAAGCGATTAAGGGAATACTGATCGATGAAAGAAATAATCGAGTCAGAAAAACGTCAGAACAAAGAGGAATAAAAAATTAAGAAATCTATCCTTAAGATTTTCGATGAAATATACAGTTAAATGCCAATAAAAAAAAAAACAATAACTGAAATAGATAAATGCTATTGATCAAAATAAAGTGCAAGACAATAGAAGAACGGAATTAGTCTGTAATCATAACCAGAATGAAGACAACAGAAAAAAGGAAATAGTTTAGACTTCGTTGTGTGTATGTTAAGACTTGCAGTTAGAAATAAATTATGAATGGCTTTGAAATAAGTGCGTTCACAGAGTTTAGTTTAAAAATTAAATGTTTAACCTCAGATTATAATATAATGAGGAGTCAATTGAAAGTCATCATGAAAATAGTTTAAAGCATATAATACGTAAAAGAATTCTGATGATTATATTAATATAAGAAACAGAGAGAGAGAGAGAGAGAGAGAGAGAGAGAGAGAGAGAGAGAGAGAGAGAGAGAGACTGAATATCCTTAATATTCAGTACCGTTAATAGAGTTTTTTTAAAGTGCTAAAACTGTGTTTTAAGTTTTGAGAAATCTTTAAGGAATGTATCTTTCCTCTTTAGAAAGGATTCAGTCCACTTTTGAAGACAACTGGTAAATAACTCGATGGTAACTGAGATTTTTAGCGATAGCTAGTCAAATTTATAATGTGCATTATAACTAATATATAGAAAATCCGACCTTCACAGTGCAATACTAGAACAAACAGGGGATTAAACTATAAGTATGAGAATATCGCAATCATTGCAAGTCCGATATCCGAAGTAAAAATAAATAAATAAATAAAACTTACAAGTTTGTAAGTTAAGAGCGGTAATATTTACTCATATATTTGTTTACCTTCCAAAAAATACATTATAGAAAAAAGTGACTCAAGTGATGGTTACCTAGGCAACAGATGTTGAAGAATAGCCGAAGTAATATAACTGTTCGTATTTTATCATCTACTAATTATTTGCCTGTCTAAATAACTCAAAACTTATCTTATGAATAAATAGTTCAATATTTAAGGAAGTTTTTTTTTAAGACCTTTTACCTTGACAAATTCGTGTGTTATCATCACAGTGCAGTCCAAATTCGGTGTCACACGGTTGCGTAGGAGAACATGACTGCCCCGCTTGACGAACACAAATATGCCGACAATGACATTCGGGATCCATCATCGTCCTGTCACCAACACAAGGGACAAGATCTCCGGACTGTCCCATAATGGGATCACATTCACAAAAAGATTTTTCCGGCTTCACTTCCTCATCCAGGGTGAGCTTTTTTTCTTGTCGACCGTCTTCCACAAAACGCACGGTGGTGGTTTGTTCGTGATTTTGCTGTTCACTCGGGGGTTCGGTTGTCATGGTAACCTCCGACTCACCCGCGATCACTTTTGTAGATGTCTCCGTAGTTAGTAGGGTAGTCTGCGTACTCATGTGCTCACTTAAAGTTGTTTCTTGCCGATCAGGCGACTCGAAAACAACTGACGACGATGAAAGAGAAGAATTCACATCTTCGGTTGTGGAAGGTAGTTCCGACAGTTTCGTAATATTATCATGCTCCGTAGTTGCTATAGTGACTGTTGTAAGTAGTTCGGTTGTTTCTACGTTCATAGTACTCTCCGTCAAATTTTCTACGGTTGTCTGTGCAATTCCGTAAGCTCGTAAAGAAAGCAACACACACAATCCTTTCAAAATCCACATTTTTTTTTTTTTTTTTTTTTTTTTCAGTATCGGCGCGAGCTTACACGTAACCCTAGTTCGACGAACAGGGCAGAACAAAGGCCATCAGGAGACGCAAATCGTCCCGGCACCAGAATCACTATTCAGAAGAGCTCCTACTCCGTCAGCGTTCCCTGGTCGACTGGCTCCGTCGAGCGGTAAGAACAACTAGCAAAGCCTCTCAACGGCTGTCGGGATAGCCTGCAAAAGGAGGACTTGGGCGCTCGCCTGGTAGGTATTTGAACCCTCGGGCGTTGTGTAAGAAGCTTGTCCAAACCAGGATTCAGGGGTGGTTTTTCTACCCAGGTTTCAACGTCAGCTGCCGATACTGCAACCTACATTTTGCTCTACGTACTCCCTTGCTTTGCAGCTCCTGTCAGGTCAGTTGACGGAGATGGGATGATATCGATGTCCGGGTATGAATTTCAGATGGCGGAGTACTCGATACATTTTTTCGGATCATCTACCGCACGAATTAGCTCAACTAGGGAAGTCACAAAGGAGGGGGGGGGGTAGAATATAAGCTCTACTTATAACACCTGCGAGAAAGAGACTGACTATCTTTTCTGTTTCCTGTTCTGAGCACTAGATGCCAGTGAACGTACCCATAATCCATAGCGTTATAAACACGCACGCACGCACACACACGCACACACACACACACACAATGCATAACAGTGACTGTAAAACTATCATTCAAACCAAGTTTACCTTTAGCATATATTCCTTTCCGTATTTGCTTACATTTTTAAATAAGTGACTTGTATCGTGCGGAAATACGCGACAAGGCAAATTCCGTACTAATATAAAGTAATTCCTGAATATTAATAAAGCTATAACGTATCAAATGCAGAACGAATATTAGGAACTAACTTGCTCAGTGCTCCAATTTATCTTCGTTTAAAAGATCAAACTCAAAAAAATGAAAAAAAAAAGAGAAAAAGTGAAAAAAAATATTTAGAGTGAGGGGAAAGGAGAAATTCTATCAGATAATGGATAAAGGTGGGTATTTAAAAGATTGAAAAATAGTGTTACTTAATTTCATTGGCGTAGCTA
Organism: Typopeltis vanoorti; assembly: GCF_054136105.1. Classification (NCBI taxonomy): domain Eukaryota; kingdom Metazoa; phylum Arthropoda; class Arachnida; order Uropygi; family Thelyphonidae; genus Typopeltis; species Typopeltis vanoorti. The sequence goes on along the minus strand of NC_143558.1, from coordinate 45,576,911 downwards.
TGGGGGGGGGGGGGGTCCGCTCCGGGCGGCACTTTTCACGTGAGACACAATTCTATTTTTCGACAATTCTTTTATTTATGTTAACTAAGTAATTTTTATTACTTAATTAATAATTAGTTTTTAATAACTATACTTACAACTAAAATAAATATTAGCATAGTGTTTTAATTTATTTCCCTCTACGTCGTTTTGATTTTTTGTGGTATTTTTGATGTATATTGAGAAAGGCGGCAAACTCAAGAACCTCCCCAGGGGGCAAAAGCTCTAGCTACGCCACTGCTTAATTTATATGTACTAATATAAAATAATATATATATATGCCCATATAAAATAGAAAGACAAACTACTTGAGAGAGAGAGAGAGAGAGAGAGAAATAAAAGACAGAAAAGATAGAAGAGAAGTAGTGTGATAGAAAATGGGTATTACACCCACATATAGATGGAGTGACAGAGAAATACAATAAATGAAAAAAAAAAACCTCCATTAAGCCAACTATAACCTTTTTATCTTGGTTGCATTCTAAGGAAATACGATATGAATAAAGCCATGAAAAAACATTTAGTAGCCACTGCTGGATAGCTTGTTTGTAGAGTGAAGTGGTCATCAGCTGCTATTAGTGTAAGTGGGCAATAAGTGACCAGGAAATTTAGAGTGACCGTGCCCCAGATAACACTCAGAACAGGAAATGCTCTCTCCACTCTTCTCCCTGCTGTAGTTTTTAAATAGGATTGAATAGAAGGCGACCCACACATCCCCCACTTTGAATCCCTTACCCATCTTGTTGTTGACACCTAGAGCGAGGAATAGTGGTGGTAGGGGGGGGGGATCTAAGCTGCATAAAGCGCAATGACCTCTGATGAGAGTCCTCGTAAAGTTGGCGCAAAACAAGACTGATGACAGGCAATTTGCAGAAGTGTTTAAGGCAGCGAGAGGTGTCGTGTCCCTTTGTTTTCAACCCATACTTCCTCCTCCTTTATACAGATGAGTTCCCGAAAGTTTTACGTTATCAGATCTCTCATAAAACATTTTTTTAGTTGGCTGCCCTTTGTACAAACAAAAGCGTTCTATTTTTTTTTCCAACAAAATACGAATTGCCTAGTACGAGAACCATTTATAATGGCATGAAGTAGTTGTGTTGGCCTTGATGATAGTCTTTGTATTTATTCGTTTACATGTTTACATGGATAAACTAGTGCTTAATCAATCAGAAGCAGTAATTATCAAAATTTTCCTTCCTGACCTAAACAAATTTATTTATTTATATATTTCCACCTTTGATTATTTCAGCGGATCCATCTAGGTTTTGCTGATATCGTTATCAGCAAAAACTGGATCGGCAGTTTTATTAAATTATATAAAATATATAATTTAATAAAAATGTTCTTCTATTAAGATATAATTATGCATGACGCCTTTCTTCAATTCCCCTTTTATATTGTTTACAATGAGGGTTCCAAAATCGTCGAATTCGAGAACTTTTATATCGAAGTTTGAATTTGTGAATTCTGCAGCCAAAGTCAAAATTCTGTTTAGATGAACGTTGAACATTTGACTGGTTTAAGAAGACTTGAACTAGTTGGATGGTTGTTTGGTGGGAATTGCGGTCTAAATAACCATCGAATATTTTAATATTTTCATTTTCAATAACGTTTCCTAACTTGTAAAGTCCTTTGGGAACATACAGAAAACGTTATCGAAAATGAAAATACTAAAATACTATATTAGTTTAAAATTTAGACTGGTGGATATTTGGGACACAGTGTGCTGAACGTTACTATAAGCGAGCAGTAAGTGTGTAGTTTGTTGACGTGCTATACCAGAAAATAGTTGAATACAGCAGAAGAAAAAAATGCATGAAAAATTGATAAAATATAAAGTCTTAGAGACGGAATTTTCAATGAATTTGGAACCAGGGAGTAACAATAGTAACAATTGTCATAGGATTGCTAGGAGCAATACAAATACAATTTATGAAACCGGAAAAATCGCCTTGGTTGAAATATGAAACGGTACTGTTAGAGACATGTCATATTTTATATCGATATTTAATCGATTCTTAGCCTTTGACCTATTCTAGCTACCACACTTGTCAAACACGTCATTATAGTATTTTTTGTTACGTTTTTTTATTTATTTATTCTTTGATTGCAACTATTAACCCAGTGTAGAAATAAGAACAGCAATAATAATGGATACGCTAGATATGCCTTCTGTAGAACGAGGATGGAGTTTTCTCTTGAACTTCTATTGAAATGAAAAAATAATCAGGAGTAAGTGGTTCAATAGTCCATTTAAAACGGAAAAAAAAGTAAAGTTAGAAAAAATCTCTTGTATCTCATGTTGCGGTCCATAGTTAGATTTTCGCTCTGTCATTTAGGGATCCCTGGAAAATATTCGAGAACCGAGGATGTCAATGAGTGATATGAGCTTTCATGGCTCCGGATCCCTCTCTTAAGAGCAGCTGAGGCAAGCTTGCATTCCTGGATAAAATACTTTTTTCTCCATTTTCCTTAAAGGAGATAGGTCAGGGAGCACAATTTTGAGTATATCTTGAAAATCGAAACCATTTCTATAATGTTCTGTTTAAATATTCTTTTTATGCAATAATTATTTTAGTTTTGCATTTTGTAAATTTCCTTATGTCATATAATAATAATAAAAAAAGCTTGATCGTATGTTTAGTAGACCCGCTAATAATATTTAAATTCTGAGGGTTACGAGCGCAAAACATTTTTACAATGTTTACGTTCGGAACTTCTCACTTGATCCAAATCAGTTACAGGACGACGACGACGAAGAAGACGACGATTGTAACGAATAGGGAGTAACATAAGATGATGAATGTTAATAGGAACAAGATATATGGCCTAAATGACTGATAGGAAGAAGAACAACAACAAATAAAGTGCATAATGATGGAAGTTAACAGGAACAGGACACGAGGTCTAAATCAGTAACTGGAATAAGAAAATAAGAAGAGATAAATATAAATATGAACAGGAACAGGATACTTGGCATAAATCACTTTTAGGAAGAAGTACAAAAATGTGAATAAGGGTGATGAACATTTACAGGACACTTGGCCTAAATCAGTGATAGGAACAAGGAGGAGGAGCATTAATGGGAATTTGACATTTGGAATGGGACTTTTGGCTAAATCACTGATAGAAAGAAGAAAAAAATTAAAAGAAGAGGATAATGAAATGTTAACAGGAACATGACACTTGGCCTGAATCAATGATTCGAAGACAAACAGGACATTTTGCCTAAATGGTGGATGTCAACAGGAATAGGACACTTGCCTTAATGAACGATAATAGGAAGAAGGTGATGAACTGGGGCAGGACAGTTGGCCTAAATCAGTGCAGAAGTAATGATGATAAATGTTACCAAGCACAGGATACTTGGCCTAATTCAACGATAGGAAGAAAAACAGGATGATGAGTAGGAACACGACATTTGGCATAAATGAATGATGGGAAGAAGAAAAAAAAGATAATAATGGTGGACAGTAATTGGAACGGGACACGGTGTAAATCAGTGATAAAAAGAATAAAATAATGATGAACGGATACAGCATATTTGGCTTAAATCAATGATAGGAAGAAGACGAAGAAGAGGAAAAATAAGAACTGGATAATGTGAATGCTAACAGGGCACTTGGCCTAAATGAGTGACGGGAAGAAGATGATGAACCGGAACAGTACATTTGGTCATCTTATTATCAGTGATAATAGATGACGATGAACACTAACAGGACACTTGGCCTAAATCAGTGATAGAAAAGATGATGATAACAGGAATAGGAAATTTAGCTTAAATCAATGATAGGATGAAGAAGAAGAAGAAGAAGAGGAGGATAATAATGATAAATTCGATAGGAATAGGACACATTGTAAATTGGTGATAGGAAAAGAAGAAGAGGATGTGTACTGGAACAGGACATTTAGCCTAAATCAATGATAGAGAGGAGGAGGAGGAGAAGAATGAATGAGTGAACATTCTCGATAAACACACCGAAATTTGCTATAAATACTAAATACACTACACGTGTTTCGTTGTTTTATTCTCGTTTCTAATAGGAGTAATGCGGAAAAAGTAGTGTCATTTTGAGTGCTTAAATTTAAATGTAATTTTAGCATTGCCTGCGATTATTAAATACTAATTGATAAAAGAAAATAAAAACGTCTGCTGAAATATCATATCGAGTTGATGTTTAGGAAAAATGCCGTTGTAAAGAGCTCGAGACCTCAAAGATTGACTTTTTCTCTTTTTTTTTAATAATATGGACCATGAAAAAATAAATTGGTAGTCCGAAAGCTTGGACATCGTGTTTTTAATATCTGCGTGAAATTTACATCAGTATAGTGGCATACCCAAAAAACTGACGTTTTCTGAATTCACAGTTTTCAAATATTACAGTGCCAAGGCATCTCCTAGCCGAATATCACTTTACTAGCTACCGATAATTTTCAAAACTTAAATAAAATTTGAAAGCGCATTGCATGCCTACTTAATATTTAAAACAGTAGCTATTTACTACTGTATGTATACTTTCTTTTTTAATCAAGTTCTTTCCTAGATATGTGAGTACTGTCTGGATCCAACTCTGAAAATTATTTCATACGAGCAATAAGATAGGATTGAATTTTATGAACATTGAAGTTCACTAGAATATCCTCCACTGGAATTGTGGTGAGTGCTGGTTGATTTTGTAGACGCTGTGTTTCTTAATACGATTGTGAGCAAATAACAAAAGAGCGAGTGAAAGCACAAAGCTCGAGGTGGTAGAACTTCCCACTAAAGAACCTGTTGTATAACAAGAAAGGCAGATGATGTTTTGGAGTTAAGGCTGAAGCTAATGAAGCCTATTTTTTATTTCTGTTCATTGCGTGTTCTTATGGCTTATTCTGTTCTTCAAGATGAACTAACTTAGGGAAACTAAGTTAGTTTCCACTACCCTAAGAGACCGGCTAACTCTCCGTTGAAAAACCGCCCATCTATATTTTTATTTATGCGTGAAGAACAATCACAAAAACCATGCCCAAGATAGGATGTTTGTGAGCGGATTTAGCTGGAGACCGATGAGCTAACCAGTCGGCCAACCAGGCCGGCTGGGGTATGAGATGTTACTAACCAAATAAAATTGCTATCTAAATGAGCCCTACTTCAGAAAGATGATTAGGTATTTTAAGATAGTGGCTTCACAGAGAAAACATAGGTGTGATATTAAAGATTTTTACTTGCATATTACTTTTAGATGATATCTCTTATGCACGTAGAAGTGTTGATGTTCATGTTTGAGTGGAGGGGGGGGGGCTAAGAACATCATTTATCTTTTGAGTTAATGAGTAGATTACATGCAACTTAATCTCGATTTAATTAAGTTATCCTAATACGTTTAGTCGTTCATAATATGCCATTAAATGTTTTTTTTTTCTTTTCTGTAATTTTTCTGTTAAGAAATTATATTCGAATTCTCCAGTATATTCGAACTTATTTGTTCTGGTAAGGGATTTATCACGTACTTGTTACTATAATATTCAAATCCGTAGTTTTTCCCTATAGCTTTATAGGGAAAAACTATAGCTGCCCAACCTTTACGTCTAATTGCCAACGCTCTATTTAGCAACGCGTGTCAACTACAAGAAGTCTTTTTATAGATCTGTAATATCTCTTCATATCGATTATTGTCGATATTTAGAGATGCTAATATTTCACAGCGTACTATTTGAATATTAATGTATAATAAAACAAATTGCGTTCTTAATTTGGTCATAATGGATAAAATATTATTTTTGATGGACAAAATGTCTTTAATGGTCATACAGGACAAAATTTGTTCTTTATGTGGTCATATTAGACAAAATATTTTTTGATGAACAAAATGTCTTTAATGGTCAAAATTTGTTCTTTATGTATTTAATGGACCAAATGAAAAAAAATGTATTTAATGGTCACAGGACAAAATTTGTTCTTTATGTAGTCATATTAAACAAAATATTTTTTATGGACAAAATGTATTTAATGGTCACAGGACAAAATTTGTTCTTTATGTGGTCATATTAGACAAAATATTTTTGATGGACAAAATATTTTTGATGAACAAAATGTCTTTAATGGTCATACAGGACAAAATTTGTTCTTTATGTGGTCATATTAGACAAAATATTTTTGATGAACAAAATGTCTTTAATGATCATACAGGACAAAATTTGTTCTTTATGTGGTCATATTAGACAAAATATTTTTGATGGACAAAATGTCTTTAATAGTCATACAGGACAAAAGTTGTTCTTAATGTGATCATACAATTTTTTTTGCAACTGTTAGAATTTTATTCTGCAATCCAGTGATGACATTCAAATTATCTTTGAGAAAAGTAAAAATGCTGCTTTCTCAAATGATCATTGGATTTGCATTACGATAAATTCACGAAACCAAAATAGTTAAAGTGTGTGTCAGTCTATCTGGTTATCTTGATGCTGCACAAATTAAAATATTTAACATTCCATATCTGACTATGAACCCTAGATTGACCACCGAAGGCAACAAGAATAGAGCTCCAGTTGTATCGCTACAGAGAGCAGCTATCTAGAAAACAAGTCCATGCACTGATAAAGTTAACAAAACATTCAAAAATTATTTCACCTTACGTTGAGAAGTGCATGAAATAAGCATGTGTTGCTATGGAGACGTCAATAGACACTAATTAATATGGTTATGAAATATTGGTAAGCTCTTTGCTATCCGGTGTAACCAACACCGGATAGAACTGTAATTAATTATAAACTTGCACGTGTATTCAGTTATTTTCATTCGTATTTTCAATGTAAATTAATTAGAATAAATATTATTCAGTGAAGCTTGGAAACTTGTAATTATTAAAGACATTTTGTACTACCGTCTGCACGACTATTATACTATACGATAAATTTTAACAATTTAGTTGGAACAGAAGATTTGAAGCTTTAGAAAATTATAGTGAACCAAATTAAAACTAGAGTAGGTGTCTCAAGGAATGCACCTGCTCGCTCACAGTTTCTCCCGTTTATGATTCTGGTAACACTTCCAGTAGTGTGCCATGCTAGCATTGGTGATTCATGAAAATGATTCATAGAATACGAAAATGATTTAACCACACTTTTTGTCCTATTCAATCGTGGAATCTCAGCTCTATTTAGTATGTATTTTTCATTGGTCATAATGTTCAAAGACTATGGAAGAATCAGACTACTTTCAGGGAACGATTCACAAATAGTACACGAAAATTGAGAGAACTTAGGGAAATTAAAAAAAAAAATAAATAAATAAATAATGATAATAATAATAATAATACCACTTTATTTTAAACAGTTCTTGTTTTTGTTAATCCAGTTCGTTTCAATTAAATTTTACATTTCAGAATTTTAATTTGTATTTTGGTTAAAATATAAAAGGTTTCATTTTTATTCTAAAACTGAATATGTATGATTTTTTGTTTCCGTTTTTTGGTGGGAGATGATCATTCAAATTACTTTCCAAACGAATCTGTCCCTCACTAGACTGCACAGATTTCTACACTATATTGACTATTAAATATTATTTACTGCAACATATAATAATAATAAGTTTTTATAATAATTTTTATAATAATAATAATAATAATTTTTATAATAATTTTTATAATAATAATAATAATTTTTTATAATAATAATAATAATAATAATAATAATAATTAACAATGAAGATTATATAGAATTTTTTGTATAATTTTTTATTTTTTAATTTATTTTTATTTTATTATTATTTTTTTTTAAGTTTGAGAAAGAGTGATTATACATACAAATTTCTGCATTTGCTTATAAGGATTACGTGTTGATGAGCGAGGCAATTTAATCCCACCTACTTCGAAGCTTGAGTAAGCTTTTATGAAGAGAATGGGATTTAACCTTCACTATTTTCAGCTTCATTTCAATTCATTTTCAATTCATTCGTTTCAATTCATCTTCAATTCATTTCAATCACGCCTTCACTTCAATAATAATAATAATAATAATAATAATAATAATAATAATAATAATAATAATGTACCTGAGACAAATAAGGCCCACCTTATTTAAAATTTGTATAAGTTAGACAATTGTTTAGATTAATTGAACAACAGTGTTCATATTACATCTGTGGGATTGGATGGTATACCAGCTCGTGTTGTACGAGAAGCAGCTAAAGAATTGTCAGTACCCTTGACCATTTTGTTTAATTTGAGTCTCGGGTCTGGGTTAGTCCCGAGCGGGTGGAAAGAGGGGAAAATAGTTCCACTGCATAAAGGTGGTTCCAAGACTGCTGTTGTAAATTACCGACCGATTAGCATATCAGGAATCATTGTCAAGGTCTTAGAGAAATTAGTCAAGAAAAGAATACAGGATTGGATAGATGAAAATGGGATATTGTATGGGGGACAACATGGTTTTGTGAAGGGTAGATCATGCCTCAGTAACTTGCTCACGTTTTATAACACAGTGACGGCTGAACTGGATAGGGGTAATGGGTTTACAGTGATACTACTGGACCTTGCCAAGGCCTTTGATAGGATACCACATGGAACCCTAATCAGTAAACTGGAACAGATGGGTATAGATATAGGGTTGGTGAGATGGATAAGAGGGTGGTTGAAGGAGAGATATCAAAGAGTGGTTTATTCAGGAGTGGAGTCTAAAAGACGTCTTGTGACTAGTGGAGTGCCACAGGGCTCTGTTCTTGGACCACTGCTTTTCAATTTGTTCATCAATGATATTGGAAAGGATCTGAGAGGAAGTGTTCACTTGTTTGCTGATGATGCAAAGTTGGGTAGAGCAATTGTGAGTGCACAAGATGTCAAAATTTTACAGGATGATTTGGATAGTTTGGAGGACTGGGCTAGGAAAAATGGATGTCAATTTAATGTGGCAAAGTGTAAGGTTATGCACTTTGGGGTGAAAAGAATAGCAGCAGTATATCGCATTGGTGGAATCATACTCCAGGAGATTGATGAGGCCAGGGATTTGGGAGTGTTGGTGGATAGGGAGTTGAAGTTTAGGGGGCACATTGCAAAAGTAACTAAAACAGTTCACCAAATCACTTGGCTTCTGAAAAATACTTTAACATGCAGAGACGAACAAGTTGTTGTTCCTCTGTATCGAGCCTTGATAAGACCCCATCTGGACTTCTGTGCCCAGCTATGGGCACCAGGGTTTCTTCGTGATGGGGAGGAAGTGGAGAGGGTCCAGAGACGAGTGACCAAGATGATAGCAGGTCTGTGGAATGAACCTTATGAGAATAGGTTGAAGATTTGTGGGTTGCAGAAATTGGACGATAGGCGAAGGAGGGGTGATATGATTGAGACATTCAAATTACTGAAGGGTTTTTATAAGATTGATCCAGAAGATATTTTTGAAAATATGACTGGTGGTGGGAGGACTAGGGGCCATGCATGGAAGCTGGGAAAGAGATCCAGAAGATATATTTGAAAATATGACTGGTGGTGGGAGGACTAGGGGCCATGCATGGAAGCTGGGAAAGAGATCCAGAAGATATTTTTGAAAATATGACTGGTGGTGGGAGGACTAGGGGCCATGCATGGAAGCTGGGCAAGAGCGTGGTTGACAAGGGTGTTAGAGCTAGGTTCTTTAGTTGGAGAGTGGTAAATGAGTGGAATAAGCTTCCAGAGTCTGTTGTGGGTGCTACGACCGTGAATGAGTTCAAGGCAAGGTATGATAGATACTGTATGAATGTTGAATAGTTGTTCTTGACATGATGTTAGGGCCTCCCTCGATGAGTCTGTCGACTCCTTGGAGTTTCCCGGAACAATAATAATAATAATAATAAATTAAAGTTTGTATTATCACTAATTTAAAAAAATACAAATAAGAACAATTCTTGCAGTAATTTACATTTTAACCAAGTCTTTAAAAAAACACCTTGTATGGGCCTTATTAAACCATAGTAGTTTAATAAAGCCCTTGAAAAAAATTAAATATTTAAAAAAGAATATAACAATTATTATTAATTTTAATCATAATTATTAGCTTAAGAACAGTCATGACGGCATACAAATCTGCCACATTCTTCTTTGGTGAGACCAACACACTCTTCATGGTACCATTTAAGACACCGTGTGCATTGTCTCATATCAGCAACCTTTTCTTCTCTGCATCCATGGCAATACCATCCCTCTTTGTTCCTTTATTTTATTTTATTTTTATTTTTTGGTTCTTCCTGTTTTTTAATGGCAGCCTTCTCTTTCTTACTATCCTTTTCTTTGAAAAGATCTTTGGTCACCGGCCCTTATAATTTAACGCTTTTCTTCGTGGTGTTGCCTTTACAACTGCATAATTTGACGTTGGCATTAACTCCTGAAACGATGATTTCAAAGAGTTCTTTGTTTTTAGATTTGCCAATGGAATATCATCATCGGAGTTATCTGAATCACAAGATGGAGGATTAGGACATGTTCTTACAGGTACTGTTATTGATGCCGCCTCTTCTGCTGTTTGTTCCCATCTTGGTACTGGCTCAATTGTCGGAATCCGAAGATGTTGAGAAGTAGAGTCGAAACGGATGATGTTAGTCTTGGCTGAGAGACATAAGACTTGGGTTCGGTGTTAGAAGAATCGGAGTCGTAGATAATTGGACGCCTGCTAACATTCAACACAGAAGTTTAATAAGGCCCCATCAACAAATTTACTGGGCCTTATTAATTGCCGCGAACTAGATTAGATCACATCTATTTTCACGTAAAATATGAATTCAAATCAATTAAAGCATTTTTTATCATAAAACTGATTGTTGAAAGAACAATTTAAATATAAAAACAATGCGAAAAGAACAATATTTTTAATTAAAACTTATGAATTATTGCGGCGTAATATTATTAAACTGGAAGACACAACCACCTCCCACAAAGGTCAAGCTGACACAATACAGTCTCTAGACAATATGGTGCCACTGATTTGCCATTGTATTGCGTCCTTTGTGTGTGTGTGTGTGTGTGTGTAAGAAACCAAACCTGCGCAACTTACCGTAAATGTGATTTTTTTTTTTTAATGGGCTTTATTAGACGTTGTGCCTTATTTGCCTCGGGTACCTTAATAATAATGATAATAATAAAAAATAAAATAAATTTAGCTAATTCAAGAGCTAATGTTTGTCATATCAAAAAACCTGTAAGGAGTCATATTTCATATACCTTAATGTAAATTATTTTACAATGATTTTTATTGTGAGTAATATTAATAATAGAATATCATCTTCATTATATTCGGAAAATAAAGCACTCTTTCTACATTACCTGAGCGTGTCTGTTCTCTTTTATTTTGGAGTTTCTTATTGTTGGCTTTCAATATAGGAGGTCCGTCGCTGTGTAAACTAGTTTATACGTTCTGCACTACAGCAAACAGCAAACATTGTTTGACAAGTCACTGTATTTAAACAAGTTAAACTCTTGTTTAATGAGAAACACAAACAGCAAACAACGCTGTGAATTGAAGAGTACAGCAAACTGAGCAAAGTACGCCATGTTGTTAGCTTATTAGAAAATCTGTTTACCTTGTTCGCCCACGTTGTACATACTCGAGTATTGTAATTTAAAATAAGTTAGGTTAAACGAAGTCTATCAAGAAAACGATTCAAGATCGCATTTAAATTTTCCAGCTCATTGGGATTAGTGAAAACTGGAGATTGCCCACAATTACGTTCATGTTATTTTTATAACTTGGGCCAGAGACATTGCGTAAGCTTTCGCTGTTGAAGCGAAGAGCATCTCACACTTCCTCCATTCACTATGATTACTGACTGTCATTAATTCAATTTGTGTACTTTTCTCTCCTTTTTCCTTGTCCACATACACTTTTCAAACAACAGAGATGTTATTTGTGCTCCGACGTACCAACCCATCTTTAAACCAGAAATTTGTATTTTTTCTTGGAATTTTCACTTTTATTGTGCAAGTGTTGTGTTAACCACCCTTTCTTGTCTTTAGGCTATCAGAAATGACTGTCGAAAAGAGACAAAATATTTAAGATTCCTCTTAACAGTCTGTAACATATGCTTTAGGTTCGTTCCAGAAAAAATGTGTATGTGCGCGCATGTTTGACCTTGTGCATTGATTTGTAGCTTTTTAAGAAGGAAGGAAGAAAGAATGAGAATAAACCATTCTATTCATTCGCTTTCTTTTCTAAATTTTTTAGCCTGCAGACTACATTACAGAATTCGTTTACTAACAAGCAAAACTGGCCCAATTGTTTAACAAACCACCTGATCAAACTAAGACGTTTTTCGATTAAACCTTATTTTGAGATAATAAAGTAAGTTTCTATGTTATTTACTACTTTTATCAAAGAAATAGAAAAACAGCATATACCAGGGGAGAAATCTCCACGCTTGCTATGCTTACTGCGCAAGCTCATTAATTGAGAAAGCAGTAATATTTATTTGTTAATAAATGCATGCATTTATAAGCATTCCATTTAGGCTTTTATTTTTGTAGACAAAAGACGTCTTAAGCTTGCGTGGTAATAATTGAACTTTGCGTTGTGTATCGAAGGCCGGTGTTTGCTCGTCTAGTCAAAGCTACCTTGGCTTGCTCGGTTGTAGGAGCTTCCAGGTTCTCGCTGCAGCACTGTGATTTCATGCGCGCGCATAGCCATTTCCGCTCCCTTCACGTCGTATTAAACACAGGCCATACGCAGTTAACGTAGCTCTAGCCAGTGAGCTTCAGCCAGCCTTTACAAGTGTGCGTGTTGCTTGGGAAAATTAAGTTGCAACCAACTTTTTATGACGATGTTATTAACCAGTTCATAAAGAAGAACCGTAGGGTAGAATTTGTATTCAAGTAGCTAAATTGAAAAAGATAGAATATCATTTGTATGATTAAATGTACATAAATTTCTAAATATATAGTTTTAAATGGTCAGTAATTCATTATTCCTCTAATCAGACTTCAATCACACCTCTCACTCCCTCAATGATAACAAGAGCAAACCGGAATTTCAAAACCAGCATTCGCCCCTGGCATATACATACTACAATCCTCACTTGATCGAAGGACGATTGCCACATGAAAACAACTTTCCCCCTTTTATATTGAGACTTTTGAAGGCATGGGGGAGATGATTCCCGCGAAAAAAAAAGATTTAGTACCAAAAGTCGCCAATAGGGAAATTTTGGCGCTGGCGGAGCCGAAAACAAGCGGATAATTACATTAAAGGCAGATAAAATGGAATAATAATAACAATATTCTGATGTATATATATATATATATATATATATATACACTGTATAAAAATTAACCCATAATCAGGATAATTGTGGATACGTGAAATGAACAATATAGATATCGAAGTATTCCATTCTACTTAGCAATATCACAAGCAGATATGAGTAAGTGCTCACGTTTCTCTCAAGATCATTTTGCCCATAATATTTTTATATTATATAGAAGAACAAGAAAAACTGAAAAAAAAACCTATTGCAAACAAATGGTATGAACGCTTAAATGATTAAGTATAAAAGGGAGTTTTTAAATAAAGCTGTATTAATAAAGAAATGTTTCTATTTTAAATCCAGGCAACACAATTTCAATGACTAAAATGCAAACACGAGTTAAAACTCTGCCATTCACTCTCGTTCAAAACGAGTTTACAGATATGACAGATAATAGCAACAAACAGCGATATTTGTTCGCTGTGTTTCCTCTGATGTGAACTGTGAAAAAGAGATGTTTGAACTCGGTGATGCTAAAAGATAAAATTCCCAGAACTGAGATAAATAAACAACAGACTTGACAGTACACTGCCTAATGCGAATGGATTGCAATGGATCAAGTTCTTAGAATGGTTAAGAAGAACCAAAAGTCTTTGAAGTAATTAAATGTTCTAAATAGTTTTATTTCGCAAGTACAATACGTCTGCCGAGTGTTCAATATTACTTAACATCTTAAAATCAAATTTAATTAATGCAGATATTTTTCGTGAAGTTTGGATTCTTCATCAGATTTGTTTTTAAATAATTTCTATCCAAACTACTTGAATGAAAGAATCGTCCACTTCGAAAACGTGAGCACAACAGCTTCGATTGTTTCTCACCAGGAGGCGGGACATTTGATGATAACAATCGGTAACAAACTTCAATTAAACCAATATGGAAATGATCTGTGAAAAATAAATAAATTGAATTTTTCATATGTACATATATCCTTTCCAATTTTTAATTTCGATAAGATTTGTCCTGCCAGACCTAATTTTTATATGCGCGTAAAACAAAAGGAATCTAATACATTTTTAATGTTAATACATTTTTGGAAATGCATCTAACAATGCTAATAATGACTTTGAAAATAAAATCCTACAATAATAAACTGCGATAAAAAAAGAGATAAAACTGTAATGAACTCCTAAAATTTTAATTGCATTTAGAAGAGCACATTTTTTTAAGTGTGGTACTTCATAAATATAGGTCATTCATACCACAGCGTCTTTATGATACTGCATTATTGCGTTTCTCTTACGAAACAATCAGCAACTGAACATAGGTAATAGATGCCTCGATGCCACGTCTTGGAATTGTAATATCTTCACACATGCCCATTGTTCTTTTCAAAAACATTACCTTGCCAACCTGGAATAACAATTAGCTCCAAATGCTACGTAATTCAACTACCATCTAGTGTATATTATGTAACGGTTTGTAAGTATTGTATCTAACAATACTCGCTACAATTGAACTCTTATATCTCGACTGAATTAATTTCGTTTCTTCAAGCAGACATTTGTTACTTCAAGATGGGAATTTTTTAAGTTGTACAAAACATACTTGAGGAGTTAATGAGCCCCAAAAAGTTACCACAAAAGCATAAAGTCACTCCGAACGCAACGGTAATAATCATAGTTGTTCGGTCTTTTCACAAGCAAGCTAGTCAAGCAAGTGTTTGCGTATATCTGTGCGTTGACTTTTTTTGGATGAGTGAGTCTAAGCACCTTTGGTATTCCTCTATGGAACCATCTTTAGTGTTAGTCAGGGGACAACAATGCTTCTGTCACCGGAAATACGGCACACTAAACACGTGCTTCGTAAGACAAAGACCAGAAAATGAGCGGACGTTGTCCGTTGCAGTTGTAAATGGATTAGCTTGTCTCGTGTCCATCTCATCGGCAATGGAGAGAGGAAGGGAGGGACTCTATTATATATTCCAAGGTTGAAAGGTCACAACAACTTTCTTTAAGGTTAGCAAAGAGTAGATAATGACCTGCCTCTGCGTTCTTAGAGATTCAAATTTCATTTTTCTTTTTTGTTTGTTTCATTTAGGTGTAGGCGGATGGGCTGATGGGTGCATATAGAGGCATAACAACCGATAGATTGATTTTCGTAATCATTGACTTTTGCTCTCATTATTTCAACGGATTCTTTCTGAATACATCGTCCAATACTTCTATTTTAGGTCGTTCCTACATTTTGATTTTTGTGGTCTGCAAATTACTGGGAGGCAGCGCCCTCTGCACAGCTCAACCAAAACTGATGACTCTTTGCTGTTTGTGGGAATAAACGTAAATAAGTGTACAGAAATTCACACGCCAATGCTTACATAAAAACTGTACGCAACACTAGTTCCATAATTACTTGGATCTTCCCTGCATTGGTTGATGGGGCACTTTTCGTTTTTATATTGAAGTAATAACCAGTATTTCGAGTATTGAAGAACTATGGCAACAAAACAAAACAAAGGAAACAAAAAAAAAACGAGAAACAATAAAATGGAATAATGATTCATTATTTATTATCGGAAGGTATCACTTAATTACATAATGTTAGAATAATTAGCATCAGATATCCGAAAGTAAGGCAAAAAAAAAAAAATGGAGTTTGCAGATATCGGATTCCAAGAAGTAGAAGTGGAACATTGTTGGTATGATCATTACCTCTTCTGTTATTTCGATCGAGGAACAACAACAAAAAAACCAGTTGCTTGTGTTTTCATTCATGCATTTGCACAGGTCGTGTTGGTGTGCATACATTAGGCATATCGCCAGGAAAGGCATTTCCTACCCTTCTGTTCCGAAACACTTTATTTTTCTTACATGGCTGTTTCGAAATTCCAAAGTATAATAAAATTATGGTTACGTAGCCAGTCTAGGACTTGAGGGCCTTTATTGTTATATACGTAATAATAATGTACAACTGTTATGCGTATATATTATATAATGTAATAAAATTAATGTGTTGTTCATTTTATTAATTTTTATTATTACTGTTATTATTTCATATATAAAAGTTATCGAATTGTCACGTGAAAACTTCAGATTCCGATTGTAGGGGGTTTTGTAGAATAAAACACTTCATCTAAACACTTTCCAGATACAGGGCAGTGCGGATACCGACTGAGCTACAGAGAACTCGAAGGTTATAGCAACATTGCATTTTTATAAATTGAAATTCGAGCTGCTCTACTTCTTTTTAGCAATTGTTTTTGTATGGAGCCCACCTTCGGTCAATCAGCCATCCTGGTTGATCGAGTGGTTTAACTATTCGCTCTCTAACTAAACAGGTTATGAGTTCGAATCTCACTGTGGCATGAGTGTTTCTGAATGTCTTCAGACTGAAAATTTCACTGAGTCTGAGGCCAGCACAGTGATTACTGAAGGCCTGGAGTGGATCGAAGGACTGTGTTGCACGCTAGAGGAAGGATTCCGGATTATGTAACCCATAACCTACTCCGTATTGATGGGCTATAGGTTTACAGGATTGGATTCCTCTTTAAAAAAATACATACATTGTATAAAAGTTCTAAAAACTGTCGGGGTTAATGAATTATAATCTTATTAATCTCAACCCACAACTACATATTCTTAGCAGCTGTGTTTGTAACGAATTTTCATTCATGTCGAATGGATGAATGTCAAAAATATTCCAAAACTGGCACCTAATAGAAAATTGACTCATACTTTGCAGAGTTAATTTTTGATATAATATCTTTGTTAAGTAGAAATTACAAGTTTTTGGTATCATTAGAAACACAAAATAAAAGTGTTTCCCATATTTACAGGATAAAGTAGATATATATAAATCCTTAAGTTCAGGGGATAATAAATCCCTCATTATTTTATTTTAAAGCCGGATACGAAACTTGGAGATCGAAATCCATCGAAATCTAAGAGTTTCATGCCGAAGAACTATCGGCGAGTCCAGGCGTAAGTGATCACCTGGGTAGTACAACACTAGGGCAACTCGTTGCAAAGGTGGAGCAAGATCCTTCACTATCCTTAATATTTTCCCATAATGTAAAACGCAGCTCCTAGGAGATGTAATAATGCCTTACATTATGAGGAGAGGTCACTGCCCAGACCGGTTTCGCCCTTTGTTGAGGTCTCATCAGCGAGTAGGTAGACCTGGAACTCCAGGTCTACCAACTCACCTACTACCTACTCAATAAAGGTCGAAACCGGTCTGGGCAGTGACCTCTCCTCATAATGTAAGGCATTATTACATCTCCTAGGAGCTGCGTTTTACATTATGGGAAAATATTAAGGATAGTGAAGGATCTTGCTCCACCTTTGCAACGAGTTGCCCTAGTGTTGTACTACCCAGGTGATCACTTACGCCTGGACTCGCCGATAGTTCTTCGGCATGAGACTCTTAGATTTCGATGGATTTCGATCTCCGAGTTTCGTATCTGGCTTTAAAATAAAATAATGAGGGATTTATTATCCCCTGAACTTAATTTACGCGGCCGGAAAAATAGCCTCTTGGCTCTTTATCATATATAAATCCTGCTAGGAATGATTTCTTAAATAAAATTTAGTAAGACGAGAATTAGATTGGCGGTTTTGAAATAGCACGGGCTTCTTTTAATAGAGCCTCCGTAGCTCAGTCGGTATAGATGAAGCCCTTTGGTAGGAAAGACCTGAATTCGATTCCCGTGAGTGACGCGGGGAACCTTTATCTGGTCTCTTTCGATTAAAGGTGATCCGTATGCCGGTCTCATACGGAGGTAGAGGGTTTTTTCATCCGGAAACTCGGGTTTTTAGTCCCCCAGAACAGGCAAACCGCTCCCGTGAACACACATGGATTACAGTCATGGATACGTTCCAGCCATATGCCAGTCCCAAGCGTGGATAAAATTGGAGGGTTGGGGAAAGCAGTGGTGAACTACCCTGTAAAAATCTCACCACGAACACTTTGTGGGCAATGCCTACAAAGTCACGGTCAGAAACGACTGAAAGGGAAAAATAGGTATGTAATAGGTACTTTTTAATATAAACACAAGCCTTATAAACTCAAGGCGGTATTACAAGCTCGTCTAGAGGGGGAGGGATTTTTATATAAACACTCATGGCTACAACGAGATTCGAATCCACAAACTGTTCGTTAGAGAGCGAGTACACTACCTACTTAACCATCAAAGCCGGATTTTATCCATAATAATTGAAGAAATCACTATAGATTTTCAGTGTGCCATTTAATGTTATATATTTCATTCCTTATATAGCTGCTAGCGAATATATAATGACTATAATATATCTCTCCATTTCCTTAACAAAAATGAACTATGGAAACTATTGAAGTTTTCGCACAACATATGAATAATATTAGTGTGTATAAACGAGACAAGCATCTATATCACTAATTTCACGCGGTATTATTGTCTGTTCCAGTAAAGTAGAGTAATCTACTTCAGTGACAAGAGATCGCTGGTTTATCCTTTATCCAGATATGAGAGCTTGCCGCTTCTATATGGCGTTTTAAGTTTCGCTTACGCAACTTGAAACTACTGTCTAGAAGAGAACAGTTTACAGCGAGGAATCCACGAATAGGAAGAACGATAGTTTTCGCATATTGAGACACCGACTTAGAAGCTATATTAATGATCATGTGATAAATTTAAATTTTAAACAAAGAAATTGCTTTTAATTTTAAAAGATCGCTTGTAAGAAAATTAATCAGGTTGTTATTGTTTTTTTGTTCCTATACTAAGAGAAGATGGTGCGTCTGTCGTGTATCAGAAATATGTCGTGTACGGCCATAATTTCGATCGAATCAAATTTCATCAAAATTAGTCAATTGGTCCAAGAATTGTTCTTTTGTATTTTGCTCCGTATTCTAAAAAAATACATTCTCCTGTTGTATATTTATTATTTGTTTACAGGCTGAGGAGAAATAAGACATGAACTAGGTATTGTCTGTTATTTGCTTAGTAAAGCGATATTTCTCGATGTGTCAATTTAACTGCTTGATTTCTAAATAAATGTTCCAACATTCCCCAAAAAGTCATTAATTATCGTACAATTATGAGTAGGACGTCTGTCAGTACAGATAAAAAAAGGATAAAAAGTCAGTAGGATTAAAAAAAATTGCGAGTGTTCAATTTAAAAGAACAACATATAATTGAGACAGCATAAACAGGGATACTATGAAATGCGAGTTTTGGAAAAGTATGTAATTGGTTTGAGAATTAATTAGAAATATTAATTCTCAGACCACTCCCAATTCTCTTTTTCCACTTCTGTTTCGAACATTTGACTTGGATTTTTTTTTTCTTTTTTCTTCTAGACTTTCGGTTTAGGATTGTACTAATCTAGGAACGGTTGGCTAGTCAGTGATCACAAACCTTATAATAAACAACTCGAAGCTAAAGAAAAGAATGAAAAGAGGATTCAAAGATAGTAACAATTACATTACACATGAAACTAGAGCAATGAACTCTATAATGAATTTACAATGAAATATTAGGCGGGGGGGGAGTTCTTTATAGAATGAAGGCAGGAATATCTACGCGAAATATTAAAAAAATAGTTTCTCACTTTAACTCAATAATAAAGTTTAATTTAGGATTCGATTTTTTTTTTATCTTAGTGTTCAAATTAATCTTATTTGCATTTTGAAATAGTTAAAAATTTACTCCACGGCTATTGAAATAAAACATTAAGCTCTTCAAGGGCTAGTTCAACTCAGGAATGAACTAACTTTATCTGTTTCCCCTGGTTGCATGGGAAATACTTGTGTGTGCATATAATTTCCATAATAGCGATTTTTTTAATTGTCTGGTATTTTTAAATTATTTGATCATTTAAACTTTGAAACTTATTTCTCATAGAAACGAAACTACACTTTGTATTTAGTTTTTATTTCAAAAGTTTTATTTTTATTTATTATTTTTTTTTTTGAGAAATTTTAATTATCTTATTTTTGAATTTTTGTACCTTTCTATCGTGATAAATACAATTTTATTCTAAAAAAACGAATTAATCATTTAAATAAAACTTATTTATCTTTTTATATAAATGAGTTTGAGGTTATTTACCTTTCATTTAAATGAACATTGACAGCGACAGAAATATATAGCAAGTCCGTAATGCGCCTGCGCACATTTTATGTTTTGGAACAACAATGAAACATATTCGCTCGCACATTAAAAACTCAACTTTATTCGCATTTATTGTCGCCCGGAAGAATAATCACTGTCATATTTAAATAATTGTTCCATTAGTGCTTTCCTAGAAGTCAGGTTGTCTTTTGTTGTTAGAATTATACTGTGCCATGTTGTACGCCATTTCCAACGAGTTATAATCGGACCGCTGGCATTTCTTCCAGCTAATAATTATCGTTTGGTTTTTGCTGATAAATTAGGAAGTTAAGTTCTTTGCAGAGTTGCTCCTTTGCAAGTTAAGGATGTAAGTTGTAATTTGTCAATTGCCTTTGTCTACTATAGATCAAGGCTAATAATAAGCAAAGTGTTTTTTTTTTTATCAGAAATTATGTTTTCTACGTCTATATGCTAGCTATTTCTAAACGTATATTATTAGTTAAAAGAAACCGCTCAATATTGCGATGACTGGGATGATTTCAAAGATGGATAGACTGGTTTGAACAGTGGTGAACTGTTGTTTTGTTATTTCTTGTTCATGCAGTCCTTTAAAAAAAAAAAAAACAGTTAGCTCGATTTTTTTATTTTATTTGTATACTGAAAATAAATAAGCTTATTTTGCTTCTAAGTTACGATATGCATAAAAAAATAATAAATTGGAACAAATAATTCTATTAGTATGCGTGATCAATACTTGAACAATATAAAACATGCGAATAAAAAACGAAAAATATTTAGTTTTGAGTGGACTAAGAAAGTTAATAAATGGCGGCTTATTTGATTTACTACAATGATTACATTGTACAAATGTTACTAGAGGCAATGAGATCCATTTAGCAACATATGTCACACTATTCATTATTTACGTAGTATCTTCAATGGAAATCAAAGCGTCACACTAATATAAATTGCCATAATTGACCCATTGTTATCTGCATTGGAGTTAATATTTCTAATTAGCTTATCTATTGTTTGAGTTACACATGAGAAAGTGTTGTCAAAGTCATTCACCTCTCAAACCAGCATCGTTGACATATTTGAAACTCACTGAGCATGCCTGTAACTGATAAATTAGTGACGTGTGTGTTTGTAAGAGCTATTTTGGACTGAATGAATGTTCACCAGTAACGCTGTCTGTCAGCTTAGAACAAGTTTTTGAAAGGATATAACATGCTGTATAATGGGAATGGGAAGATGAGTATGAATTGGGCGTGGCATCGTTTTTGACATTTTATTGATTTGTATTTATTAGTATGCGGTCGGCCTTCTTGGGTCATCTTTCAAATTATTTATAAAAAAAAAATAAAAAGGCATTGGCCTTCTGTGACAGAGAATTTAAATCAACTTTAGAAAGATAGACAAGAGTTCGATTGAATTCCGGTACAATTGCCGTAACTGTCATTATTTTTAGCTAGTCTTAACAATAGATTCCCTCTTCTTTACGGTTTTATTTTCAACAAATCATAGTTTGCTATCTTCTTTACTGGATTCGGTACTGTTGTGCGTTATGGTCACAGATGTTTCAGGTTGGTTAGTTGCTAACAAAACACGTCCATTTGGTGGGGAACAATGACGAGATTTTCTTCTCACGACGTTGGTCTCCGTTGAAGTTGATCCGTTGCATGGAACTTCTGTGATTACCGAAAAAGTATTTCCAACGTCACAGTAATTCTTGGCAGCCTGAAATATAAAACAGGACATTACAAACAATACCACAATAACATTTTGTTTCAAATTAAATTCTTGCACTTATCGTTGCTTTGCTATACCTCCATAGTTTCGGCAGATACTTGAGGATTATCATAACCATTCAGTCTCGACATAGATGACAAAGCTCGGGGTCGATAGGGTTCTACAATGCAGAATTGTTCCAATTCTCTGTTGGAGCTGGATCTTGAACGAGGCGATGTGAGTAAATTTTTCCTCAGAAATTCAGCCGATGCTCCAATAAATGCACAGCTCTATAGAGAATTTAAAAATAAATCTGAATATTAACTGAATCATTGCAATATGTATATTAAATTGTGAATAAGCTCAATTATTTGAGGTTATGCTAGATAATTGAGCGATTGGAAATGTTCGTGGAGATCTAGGAACCTAACGCTAAGATACCAAAAATGTCAAGAAGGGTGATATGGAGATTTGGATAGCCCGTTGGAAGACATCAATCTTGAGCTCAAAGAGGCTGCTAGAAGATTCAGGAGTTTGTCCTGAATCCTCTAGCAGTCTCTAAAAAAGTCTCTTACAAAGCCCCAGATAAGCCAAACAACCATGGCGATCAACAGCACAGACTACATTGGCATTGGCGCACAGAACATTCAGTCCGTAGAGCTCTGAATATCCGTGATTTTGAGGAGCTATTCATGCTGATAAGCGAGTGTGATGGATGTCTGAGAATGCCTTATGCCCGAAATACATTATCTTGTGAAGTGTATTGACGGACATGTGATCTGGAGATGTTTTACCTGGTGCAGATTCACTCAGACCTCTGATTGTAATGCCGACAGATATGCAATAGTTCTGGATAATTAATTGATTCCTATACTGTGACAGTTTTTACTGGACAGACCAATGTCTCTTTTGCCACTGCGGCGGCCATGTCTTAATGCAGATAGTGTTGCAACATGGTTTAAAAAAAATAAAATAATTTAAAAAAAAAAATAATTGACAGATTAGGACTCCGTGCTGGCCTGCACGGAGTCCTAATCTCAGCCTAATAGATACCTCTGAGACAAATGGGATATCAGTTTGGGGCCAGAAGAGTGCATCCTACAATGGCATAGAGACTTGGTAGTTATGTAGAAGGAGGGACATTTAGAACAAGGCTAAAGGGGATCTCATACGCAATTCAGGCATGTGCAATCTAAGTTTTTTTTTTTTTTGTTTGTTTGTTTGTTTTGTTCTCACACATACAAGGCTATTTCGATACTTATTTCAATATTGTGTTGAATATTAATCTCTCTCTCTCTCTCTCTCTCTCTCTCTCTCTCTCTCTCTCTCTTTCTCTCTCTCTCTCTTTCATTATTTATATTATATATTTGAAATTATAGCGCCACTTGAAATATTTGAAATATTTAACACTTTCATTGCCAAGCTAAAAATTGGAATTTCGTGTGGTGGCCAAATTTTTTTTTTTATTTAGTTAGCGACGTCCACGCGATAACGCGTGATCGGTCGTTTGGTGAGAACTCGCATCCTGTGATTGCGCGATATCGTTCATTGCCAAGCTGAAAATTGGAATTTCGTGTGGTGGCCAAATTTTTTTTATTATTTTTATTTAGTTGGCGACGTCCACGCGATAACGCGTGGACGTTGGTGCGGGCTCGCATCGCGCGATATCGCGTGATTGGCAATGAACATGTTAAACTTGAAAAGACTTGAAATTTTTAAACGAAAAATTTTTAAATTTTTAAATCCTGTCAGTTTTTAAAAAAATTGACAGGATTTAATTAGTGTAATTCGAGGATTTAACTCAAGATTTTAATTCTTGGTTGGTTATTTCACGTGGGAAGAGGTGATCCTTAACTCGCCCTCGAAGTGGTGGCCTGATCTTCAAAGCTTCCTATTCTGTGGTCCTAATCGATTTTTTATGCTCGTAGATAAGTTTCCGATATTGTAGCTCCAATATCGATTCAGGTTCTATCTAGGATACCCCCCCCCCCTCCTAAAACTGCTTCCTAACCAACTCATTATTCAGGTCACTTGCTACGAATCCATCATGCTCCGCAATGTTTGTTTTTCAAGCACGGAATTAAAGCCCTTTCATCTCTTTTATAGATAAGTCACCTGAATCGATTCAGGTGACTTATTTAAGTCACCTGAATCGATTTCTCAAAAATGTTCCTTGCGTCAGCACGAGAATCGAACCTAGACCTTTATCAGCAGAAAGGAACATGTGATGCCATTCACATGACTGAACTATGGGAGGCTCTTCACGATGTTCCTCAGTTGAAATCCGTCCAGGAGGCAAAGAACACTTCTTAGAACTTTTCAACCAAACGATATGTTAGCCGGTTTGACATGGAGATGGTAGAGTTTATTCCTCGGGATTTTATTCCCACAAAACAGACGAAAACGACCAGAGAAGAAACCAGGACTATGGCGATAAGATTAAGCACTTTGTTTAGCAACAAATACGTTTGGAAACCACTTTGGCTACTCCACTGTAAGAATATTTTTAAGATTTAAAATTATCAAGGAGCACCCATCATTCACCAAATATTCTGAAACTGTAATTGCTAACTATGGCGAACACCAGCTACCTACCCCTCTTGGCGTTGTTCCTTCTGTAGATCTTTGAGTACTCACACGACGGACTTGGTGGAGTAGACATTGCGAAAAACTGGCTCGCAGCGTATCTCGACCATCATACTGACTCCATTCCATTTCGCTAGGAGCTGCATATTCAGGATAGCCAATAACCACCAATAGAGGACGCGTGGTTGTGTCTCCATCCTAAAAGAAAATAGTACTGTACAGAAATTCACTTAATCGTATGAGTTTTGTTACTTTTTGTGATATTTTCACGATTACAGAAACTTATGGCCTACATGGACTTCAGTGATTTGTAACTGTATTAGGCTCAAGTCTAACCAATATCAAAAATTTTGTGACAATATTTATAATTACATCGCACTAGATGTGAGTGGCGGTATTTTCTAATATTACACAAATAAAAATTAACGACTACCTGGAAGGTAAGAGAACGCACCACCCGCGGAACGTAAGTGACCCCTTTATATACATCGTTCGTATGATTGTCAAAAGCCACACCTTGAACGAGGATGACATCATCAATACCCGCGTCCACGTTGAAAATAGCAGCAGGTTCTAAATTTGGCACAAAGGCCTTCTCCATGTACATCATTACCCTATTCTGCGGCCAGTCCTGAAACACAAAAAAATTTGCTGAGTTAGTATTGAACTTGATGATAACCTCGTCATATTGCTCATTGGCATTCAGGATGTTTAACATAGGATTTATTTTAATATAAACCAGTACTGGAATTTTAATTTTATTTAATGTTTCATTAGAATTAAAGTACATATTTACAATGTTACTAATACAGAGATATATTTGTAGGGAAAAAAATGGTGGCTAACAAATAAACACTGTTTTCAAGTCGAAAGAAAGATAAACAATTCTGGAAAGAAGAAGCAGAAGAATTAATAAAGTAGAAGTGATTATAAAGATAACCTAATGGAACTAAAACATGAAATCATTGATCGACTTGGAAAAGCGAAAATTATTGGGCATCTGAAGAATAGTTTCCGAAGGGAAAAAAAAGTCTTAATCGTATTGTAAGAAAGCCCAGAATATGCGTCTTCTTTCCATTTACTCTGAAAGGTAAGTTTAAATAGATTCAAGATACTTGATGTAACAATCAAAAATTAACCCCTTAAGTATTGTTGTTCTGAGAATTAAGTAAGATATTGGAAAACTACGTGATGCTAATTAAGTTTTAATCATCGTAATTAGTATTTCTAATTCTTTCCTTTAAAATATAGAAGAAAATAAATAGATTAACTTTGAAATGTTAGTCCTAATTTCCCAGCTGCTCAAGATCAATTACCTACCATATAACTTGGATGATTCATCAGCACGAATTCAGCTATCCTCAAGGCACATGATCTGGCCAACTTGTATTCCAGTGATGGAGATTCTTGAAACGTCTTCAGGGCATCTTCAATACCCCGTTGAGGAATGTGAAATGCCTAAAGAAAGGAGGAAATGAAAGTTAAAGAAAAAGGAAACTTAGAACTATATGTATGTTTAACTTTCCTTACTGTTGACCATGTTTGTTAGTGTTTACATCTTACCTGAACTTCTGTTTCACAGACGGCGCTGGTAGCTCTAAGTTTTCCTGTCAACACTCCCAGTTCTCCTAGTATGTTTCCAGCAGTTAACCAATCCTCGAGGCGATCAGGGAAGGAGAACCAGTGAAAAGAGTCTGTGTTAGGAAGAGTTCCATCCTCACTGAAGGTTACCCTTCCTTCCACCTAAGAAAGAAAGAAATACTGTTAACTGAAGAATTCATATCAATTTCCTTTGGTTAGACTTAGTCTGGAGAATATCGCAATACTGAACATCGTTTTCCTTCACCATTGGCGTGCTTTCCTATCAACTGGATGCGTGTATTATAAAGTAAGAGGCAGTCCTTCCTTGTGAAGAATAGCAAGATTGGGCTTCTGACTCAATGTGCAATCTTAACCTTTCTTGTTTGTTCAAGCTAATATGTACCCCCATTAGCACGTTCCCAGTCAATAGATCTTACTAAAATGGCACACTATAAAAAAGACCTTTAGTAAGATCCAATAATGACAATTTGGAACTTAGACTGTATTCTGCATTGGCTAAAACTATACTGTATACCAATATCACATGATGTACTAAAATTCTAGGTATATTACAATGAGCTGGATCATTGTTATGGATATAGTTTAATTTTCTCAAATATATTTCCGATTTTTTTCCAGCTCTATAGCTTTGAGTCTTCAAATGAGGTAATGAGAAAGACAAAGCAACATAAATTTAGCAAAAATGACTGGTAATAAACTCCGATTTATTTTGTTGATTTTTTTCACTCGTTCATTCTATCTCTTTCACGCCAGTCCTTTTCCTATACATAACCCTTTCCTCCTCTCTGTTTTTTTAATTTTTTTTTTATATTATCGTTGTAATATAAGGAAAACTTCGTGTTCTGATCAATATATAAATGTAGCATTTTAAGTGCCTACCTTTACAAGTCCCACGGTGATCACATGAATTCCTGATGGTGGACTCCCTTTGCTCGCAATAGTTTCACCCTTTTTAAAGCGCACAACTGTCGATCTTTCCTGAAAGAGGAAAAAAATTCAATCATTTACCACACTACTAATCTGCAATCTCGCCATAACTTGTTTCAGTTGAAGTTAGTTTGCTAAACACACGCTCACGCGCATGGGTAAACGATTGAATTAACGTTATCGGCTAGTTTTCATGTTATAATGAAGATATTCATTCAAAACAGGCAATTTCCTTATTTGACTTGAGTACGTTGAGATAAAAATCTACAAATCCACAGCGTTAAGGATTATGAACTTCCATAGAGCATTCACTCTCAAAATCAGCCAACCATGATATCAGATGGTGTGTGTGTGTGTGTGTGTGTGTGTGTGTGTGTGTGTGTGTGTGTGTGTGTGTGTGTGTGTGTGTGTGTGTGTCACAGGGCCGTATTCATGGGTGTGCGAACTGTGCGGTGGCACAGGGCCCCCTCAAAGCGCAAAATATTGTAAAAAGAAAATTAAATTTTTAAATTATTATATAAATTAATATTATAATTATTATATAACAATATTATTATATAGAAAAATATATGTATATAATTTTACAACCAACTATTGTTGTTATAGTAAGCGAAATAAGAACGTAGCTAGATCGGTAGTATTTGAAACTACTCTAAGATATATAACAATATCGTACAACACTGGTGGCGAACCTATGGCACGCCCGAGAATTTTGCTGGCACGTCAACGATTTACATATGGTATCCTTTTATACGCCTATAAATTATTCAACCTTTTTTTTTTTAATTGTTACAATACGTTCAAGTTAAATCTTGTTTTACAGGACAGAGCAGCTATGAAGACATGAATTCTATTGGTGTGGTATTAACAAAAGATCACGCGACCCTTTAAAGACAAATGGAACCGACAATTTTTGAGTTGAAATGCTAATTCTTTTCAACCGAATACCATAGCATCTGTCATAACAACATTCACTATATATTTCTTAGTTTTAACACATTCACGATGGGGTGTCGTTTATCGTTCGGACAGAACTTCTCATTACCGGCGGGCTCTACTCACACAAAGTTTCAACCCTTGGTTGATTTTTATTGCCTTGTTTGCGTTTGAGCTGGAAGGGGAACTCACACAAGCATTATATGGCATGTTTCAATTCGTGCTAGAATTTTATTTGAAGTAAGCCTTTGTGATCTGTCATAATGACATCGAGAATTTCAAATGCAAACAAACACTTATTTCATTTAATTGAAAAATTAGAACAAGAGTTTTAGGTAGATACTGTGTTTCGTGCAATATATGGTTTTGCTTGCATCTATACAGCCTAGTTTCTGTGAGAGGGGTACATGTGATTCATTAGTTAGCACCTTTTTATTCCAGCTGTCTCTAATTGCACTATTTGTTCAGAAATATATTACAGACTGCAAAAGCCTCTATATCTTATTCAGGGATACAATAAAACTAATTTTTTTTTTCTTGCATCTGCAGTATATAATGGCTGTTGGGGAAGGCGTGTTGTTTTTGTGTGGGAGGTATATATGCAAAACGTTTTAATGTCTTTTTACGTAAAGTGAAATCAGGGGTGCCAGTTATACACGAGGGCAAGTTATATTCGACGGTAAGCGTTTGCCGACAAGTCGACATCCTTCTGTTGCTTCCCCTGCTCCGCTGACTTCTATGGTGAGTTACAATGCATAAATATTTTTCTCACTACCGTTTTTTTTTTTTTTCAAACCAACATCATTAAAATCAATTTAATAATACAATAATAAATTTTATACTGAATAATATTGTAAATTTTTGGTGATCAGAATGGGATATGTCAATGAAACTTACCACAAGTTAATTTAATGATGTTGGCTTGAGGAAACTACAATATTGTAGCATTAGTCCTGTGATTGATAACTAATTTAATGCGTACTTTTATATTTTTCAACATGCTACACCGTATATATAAGTGTACTAATACTCTTTATGATTATTCCATAATTAATTATTAATACTTATTCACTAAAATAAATTGTCAAAAGGCTTCACATCGGCGATACAAAATTATATAAATTAAGTGGATATTAAATCCGACATTAAACGTTAGTTTAATGTATGAACTTTAAAAAAATGGGAACGGTATTTACGAGTAAGTTTGTTGGGACTGGGCTTTCTAATACAGCAAGAATAAATATAAATACAGTCTTATAGAAAAAGAATTGAGAACGACTGGTCCTTAGGATTCCCTGACTTTTCCCTTTTCTAATCGCACGTGCGTTCATTATGCATTTCGCACCGAGCATCCGCCAGTAGGCAGAAATAAGCAGCGGCAAGTGCATTATTGTTGCGTATGTGCACTGTTTTGTTTTTGCTACTGTAAATGGGAATTATAAAGCTAATTTAATTTTGGCATATAATAAAATGTTGATTTTTTTTGAAACTATAAAAAATGCATTTGATTTAAGTTTTGAGTTATTTGTTACAGTTCTAGTGAAACATGGCTGGCGAAAATAGAAAACGAAAATTATCACCGTCAAGCAGCAGAGAGTTCCAAAGTTGGTGGACTGAAGAGTATGACATGATTAACAAAGACAATAAAGCAATATGGTGGTTTATGTTCCGGGACATTTGTGTGCAGAACGTCGTCAGTAAAACGGCATTATGAGACCAACCATAAATCGCTCCTTGAGAAAAGCAAGGACGAACAGAAAGAATTTATTGCTCGGGCAATTAAAAATAGGAATATCCAGTCAACAACCCTAATGAAATTTATCGGCAGTCGTTCAAATATAACTGCTGCTAGTTTTTTTGCCTCAAATGTAATTGCCAAACACAGGAAAACCTTTTAGTGATGGGGAATATATAAAAGAAGTACGGTTAAAATGCGCACCAGTTCTCTTTGAAGATATTGAAAACCAAAAAATTATTCAAAGAATAAAAGATATGCCTTTGGCTAGAAACACAGTGAAAGATAGAATCATAGAAATTGCTAAAAATATAACTCATCAGCAAAAAAATAGATATAAAATCTTCTGGTTTAATTTCTCTTTGTTTTGATGAGAGTACTGACATAACGTGATCAGCTCGTTTAGCAATTTTTATTCGTTATTCTGTTGGGAATAATATCGAAGAAGAATCGATGAGTTTAACATCATTAGCAACAACAACAAAAGGAATAGATATTTGCAACGCAGTTGTAAATGCACTTGCTGAAAGAGATATAGATCCTTCCAAAATTGTATCAGTAACTACTGGTGGTGCTCGCACTATGACTGGAGAGGAAAATGGGTTCGTCAATTTATTTACCAAATATATTGGACATTCAGTTCTGGGTTTTCATTGTATTATACATTGGCAGGTTTTATGCGCAAAGGCTAGTTTCAAGCCACTGGAAGATATTATGAGCATTGGAACAAAATTGGTCAATTGTATATCTGCACACTTTTTTAAATAAACGAAAATTTATTGAATTATTAAGTGAGGTAAACTCGGTGTACAATGGTTTACTTATGTACAACAACGTCCGATGGTTAAGTCGGGGGAAAGTTCTTCAAAGATTTGTTGAGTGTTTAGATGAAGTCAGACTTTTTTTACATAATGAGAAAATCGTTGAAAAATACAATCAGTTAATGAACGTCGAATGGCTTTCGAAATTAATGTTTTTTACTGATTTGTGTTTACATTTAAATGAATTAAATGTTAAACTGTAAGATGTTAATAAGACAATTATTGTCATGTTTGATTTAATCAAAGCATTCGAAGCTAAATTACCAATTTTTAATCGTGAAGTTATTTCCAATACCTCCCGATATTTTCCAAATACAAAACAATTCTTTGCAGATCTAGAATCCCATGAAAAAACAGATCAAGTTAAATTCACAAAAGAGTTTTCTACATAAATATAAAGAGCTAATAGGCTTCAATTCGGCGCCGCAAACATTATTTAAATTAAGGGGATATTGAATCCCACATTGTTTCAAAACCGAATAAGAAACTCAAAGATAGAAATCAGAGTTTCACTCCGAATATAGCGAACTATCAAAGTTTCGGCGGATTGTAGCGTACGCTAAAGCACTTAGTTCAACACTAGGGCAACTCGTAGCAGAGGAGAGTAAAGTTCTGATAATACTGATCAGAACTATATAACATTTAAAATATTATTGACCAGTCCAGTTACGGTCGCATCAGCAGAAAGGTCATTTTCCAAATTAAAATTAATAAAAACCTATTTGCGATCTTCTATGTCTCAAGAACGTTTGTCGTCCCTGGCAATAATATCTATAGAGCATGAAATTGCAAAAAAATTGAATTTTGATAGCGTTATAAATGATTTTATTGATAAGCGTATTAGGTTAAATAAAATTTCATATATTAAGATTCCTTTTAAATATTAAGTTGTAAGATTTAAAATAATTTATAATTTATAATTATAACAACTTATAATTTTAAATTATAAGTTGTTATACATATATTTCATTCTTTATAGTAAAAATGGATATTTTTTTTTCATATTTTATATTATTATTTATATTATGAAATAAATCATATTTATATGATATTTGTATTTATATGATAATGTGTACTTACATAATAAAATAATATATCATGTACATACAAACACATTTATTTTTTAACTAATTTTTTCCCCTTTACTTAAATTGATGCTAAAGAGCATACTTGTTTATTTATGTGCATAAATATTTTTCATATTTGATTTAATTAATTAATTAACAAAATATCCATTTAAAATTTCCATAAAAGTTACTAACTTTTAGGGGCCCTGCTTTTCCATTTTGCACAGGGCCCGGCCCCGCAAAATGTAGAAACGGCCCTGGTGTGTGTGTGTGTGTGTGTGTGTGTGTGTGTGTGTGTGTGTGTGTGTGTGTGTGTGTGTGTGTGTGTGTGTGTGTGTGTGTGTGTGTGTGTGCGCGCGCGCGTTCGTTCGTTCGTTCGTTCATATACAATGCAATATCCACATAAAACTTTGATATAACGAGTACTGTATATAAAAATATGGTTTTCATGATCATTGAATGCATTACGGTTAAGTAAAGGTTTAGATTCTTTATTTAGGTTGTCAAAAATGAGTAACAGATCCAGAGGTGGCGAAGCGGGGAGGGGTGCGATCCTCTAAGATAAAATAGTTTATGGATTTTTGTTTAAATGAAATAGAAACCTATTTATGTAAATATTAAATTGTAATAAAAGCGAAGAATTCTAAATAAATGTTATTAGCATAAATACGAAGAAAAATATCAGTAAAACAATCGCTTAAATAAGTAATTAATTTTTAGCATTTCTTTGTCTTCTTTTCGCAGCTATAGTCCGAAATCAGAATTATTTGAGATAACAGCACAGGAAACCGAAGCCAGTATATTATAAAAAACTCACCATCATTTGAAAAATCCTTAGAAAAATGTCTAAATAGTCACTTAAAAAAGAGCTTTCATTTTTTTCTCTGGCATTATAGCAGAATGCTACATTCACTGGACTACGTTGAATATAATTCAACGTTGAATACAAGGACCCTTATCTGTTGAAATCTTTTACAAAACTTTTGAACCAATGGCCAACGGGAAAAAATAGAGTAAACTGATGAGAGGTTCATTGGGGAAACCGGAAGCTTCAGTACTTTATAAGAATTTGCGGAAAATAGATGGTGAAAATTATTTTGAAATAAATGCAAATATAGCAGTATGCTACTGGAAACTGAGAACTTGGGCTCATTGCATTTTTTCAACGTCGAAAAATAGGATTATCTCCAAATGCGTTAAAGGTATTTTGGTTTACTTATATTCAGTACTGAGAGACAGAGAGAGATCATTTTTGTAAATTTTAATTAATAAAAATATTTAAGAAAAATTGGAACAAAAATTACTTTCCAGCCTTACAATTCAGAGCATTAAAGTATCATCGAATAATTAATTAAATAAATGAATTTATTAATTTATATGCATTCGATTAATTAATTGAATGCATTACGATTAAATAAAGGTTTAGATTCTTTATTTAGGTTGTCACAAAATGAGTAACAGAACCAGAGGAGGCGAAGCCGGGGGGGGGGGGGGCGATCCACTAAGATAAAAAAAGATGAAACAAGTAATCAGTTGTTGCAACCATATCCCTTAAACTAACAATTTAATATGCTAATTCGTCTTTGTCATTTGAATTTTAATCGCATGAATAAAACTGGGGATTGCTTCTGATTTATTATTATGTTGTGTTAAGATTGGAAGAAAATAAAAGCAAACTATCGTTTTTTTTTTTTTTTTTTATGAAATTTTCTTTAAGATTTACAGTTTTGGTTGCTACTCTAAGTTCGAATAGGATAGCTTTAAATACAACTCTGGGTTTGTATTTAAAAAAAAATAAATACATTTGCCCAGTAGACGGTGCTAAATTATTATTTGGAATTCTTGTTATATTCGCTAGATGGCGCCATTGTCCAAACTAAGAAAAGTATTATACTTGTAAAGATGTTCAGATGGTGTTGAGGATTCGGAATTAATCTTGGAACCATTTCATTTATTTTAAAGTCTCGTCATGCATTTACTTTTATTTAAAGATTTTTATCATATCAAAAATAAATTCCAGCAAAGTAAACAATATTATTTAAAATAGGAAATAGGGTTCATAACTTTTGGCATATAATGCTGCAAGTGTTAACAGATTCCTGAACAGATCTACTGCAGAAAACTAAGTTTAAAATAGTTTTTTTCAGAGGGAATTTAAAAACATTTTTTAAAGGTCTCGCTAATAAAATGAATATATTGACCTCTTCGGAGAAGAGACATAGTGCGACGATACTTAGATGTATATCGAAGATAGTGAGGTCACTGAACGATCTTAGTTTGTTTTATTTACGCTTTTAACGTTTCATTTTAAAGCTTAAATAAATTAAATTGAAAGATATTATAGCTTAAAACGAATAGCTGATACGACACAGAGCCTGTGAGAAAACTTCAACTACTAAACTACTTGTTCGCTCTTTGGATGAAACGCCTCTGAGGAGAAGATGATATTTTCCCAAACAACCCTAAGGATAATGATGTTCTCATATTCTAAAGAAAGTCATATTTATTGACGTGGGATTAAGGAATGCCAGTGAGACATTTCAACTCTACTCCATACGAGATTTAGCTCAAATAATTCAGTATTGTCCTCCTATTAAAAATTTTCCATACTCAATTATTTACCTTAATGAAATCGAATAATTCTTTGTTTCCAGCAATCCAATCCACGTTCTTCAAAATCTCAATAGCTGGCAGAGGCAGCATGAAAGTTGGAGCATTCACAAGTAACTTCATTTTCTTTTCTGTGGCCTACAGATATAAAACGTGACATACAATACTATAATAGATATAAATAACGTTTTAAGTATGTGAAAACGCTTAAAACATTTCGCTGATATCAACCTAATGATATCCATCGAATTCTTAACAATTTCATAAAATAAATTTTATATTCTGTGTATAAACTCAGCTATCCAAACACAAGGCACAGAACTTACTATGCTGAGCAACTCATACACACTATCTTCTAACAGACCAGACTCTTTAAGATGTTCCAGTTCATGTCGGACATAGTTCAGCACCAACCTTGAAGAATGTCTTGTTTTAATTGCAACGGCTACACCGGGATGTTCTTCTTGGATTAATGCTAATTCCTTCTTTATCTATGAAAGTAATACATCGTAAGATATAAATTCTGTATTATCTTTAAGGAGAATAAATATTAATAATATCGGTATTGACAATTAAGTTAAGCAAGTTAAATTATACAGAAGAAAGGTGGAAGTGGCAAAATATTTCAATTGTAAACAAGGGGAAGAGGGAAATCATATTTTAACTTTTGGAAGAGAATTAAAACTTTTACTGCCGATGAATAAAATGTATGGCTTAAAATTTATTGTATACGAATAAAGCGACATTCCCTGCATT
This sequence comes from Typopeltis vanoorti, assembly GCF_054136105.1. Lineage (NCBI taxonomy): Eukaryota > Metazoa > Arthropoda > Arachnida > Uropygi > Thelyphonidae > Typopeltis > Typopeltis vanoorti. Next base: position 45,541,825 of record NC_143558.1, on the reverse strand, counting down.
CAAGACACCAGTTTTACACCGTTTTCAAAAATTCTATTTTTATTTTTTAAGTTTTAAATGTCTGAATTAATGTGGATTCTACGTTCGATGTTCCCGTAAACTCAAGAAAATCGACCGTAGAACCTACATTATTTCAGACAGTAACATATTCTGTAGGGCTAATGGCAGCACTTGCTTGCCGGTCTCTTCATCGGTGGCGGCTTATAATTAGTAATAGTCACCGACCAGCTATCTCTGATTGGCTACCGGTGGAGATTGAACTGCCCTCTCTGTCTCCAAAAGCTAGATAGGGTATAAAGGCTTCGCGTGCTCCCTATAAGGGAATAAAAAAAGGGGCATTAGTTTAGCTGTAAGTTTTAAATAAATAAAACGGAATGTTTATGGAAAAAAGAAGCCAAAATGTTTTAACGGATTCCTATCGGTATTTTGCATTATAAATAAGTAAATCTCTAACGACTGTTATTCCCAAAAGGAGTACGGAAAACTCTTTTTACTCCTAAACCTTTTGAAAATCAGTTGGCACCCGGTCTTCAATCTTGTAATTCATTTAAGGAATACCGACGATTTCAAGACATCGGGAGAGGAGGAGGACGAGAGGGAGTACGGTAGACAGCTTTCCCCATCTCATGTTGCTAACTCATTGTTTTTATTTTATTTTATTTTGTTTTGTTTTTCAGAAGGAAAACTGTACTTGCAGATAACTGGAGACCCGGTTAAGAAGAAAATAAAAAGCAAAAAAAAAAAAAAAAAGAGAGAAAACGTTACTGTAGTTCGTAACTAGAATCGAACTATAATAGTCTTTCTTTTAGCGTGGTAGCGCTGTGGAAGAGGTTAAACACGCACTCTGTTTTTTGTTAATGGACTCGGGCCTCTTCTCAATTTTTGAAGCTATTATAGTGAATCGTCAATCACTACTTGACTAAAAGAATCTGAAAATGTGCAATCAAGATAAAAACAGAATCTTACCTGGAGTCTGTTTTCTTCGCATATTTGTTTCAGCTGAGCTGCAATTGGAACATAATCCACAATGTCGTCAATCACCTTCAGAACTTCTTCCTGTGCTACCAAAAATCCGTGACCAATATCGTAACCAGAATATAATTGACGATTCACCCGATTTGTTAGCCATCCCAGAATCTTGTTGCACACCATCTAACAGAAATTACAACTGGAATTACAATATGAAAAAAAAAAAAAAGGTACATTAGTTAGCCATCAGTTTATATGTTAGGATTTTCTGCCTATCTGATATACATCTCGCCAATCATAAAGAATAAGACATCAATAGGATCGAACTTATAATAGCTCTTGTGATTGAATTAAGTTTTAATACAAAACAATATTTTGGAGTGATTTTAACCTGGATACCGATAGTGTTGTAATTTCACATGTGCACATAGTTCATTATAAACAAAGAAAACATTTTATTCAGAAAACGGAAAAAATTCTTCCAGGAAACTAAGACATCTTACCTGTACCAAATGAAAAAGACGAACAACACGAAGCAAACGAAGCATCCTGGAGCAACGGAGATAAAGAAGGAGATGACCCAAACTAGTCCAAAAGGCGAAGTAAAGAACTATGTCCAAAATCATATCTATGATAGAAATCGCCAAAATCAAAAGATCCAACTTATTCCAATGGCTCTGCCAGTATCCCTTCCAGGATAGTCCTAACACCTGTAAGAACAAATAGCAGTTATTACTAGCATCTTTTGAACATGAGTACAATATCTGGCATTGGAAAAGGGAAGGGATAATTACCTTCATCAACATTTCTAAAAAGTAGAAGGCCACAAAGAGTACATTGAGAAAGCGCAGAATAAGAAGATGATACTCGTCATTTTCGTTTCTGCCCATTATCACAACAATTTCCAGGTCAATGGCTATTAAGTTGAGTCCAATGACTACGTATACGGTACACAAAAACACAGGATGGTGTACAAGTTTCCATAATCCCGCACGACAGCCGGAAGTAGAAATGGAATTTTTCGCCTTCTTCTTCTTAATCACACGTCTATTGTGGCGTTCTGTTAATGAACTCTGAAAAGAAATCGGTATGAATGTATATTTTGACACAAAAATTATATATATTTATAGTTCCATTTTTATTTGTCCACTCCAAAAACTAATATAATCATAGAATTCGTATTGGAAGATACCTACCAACCACTTGTAGACTCGATGAATTTGCCAATGTTTCCTGAGTTCTTCAACAGTAATGAATCTGAAAACAGGAAAAAAATAACAATTCGTCATGTTGACTTCTCAATTTTTTCCCAAATATCCAATTTTAGCTAAAAATACCACTCGGATTGATGCCATCGAGTAAGGCCACTTACGTTCCTTCTTTGTCTCCAGCAGCATCGGCTGCACTCACCAAAGCACGGACGTTTTCTCTTCCTAAGAGTCCGTTTTCAAACTGCCTCCAGTAACTGAGCTGTAAAGATAGATTGGAGTGAAGTTACAAATGGAGATGTATTTTATTAATAGAACAATCCAATTTGGAATCATTGGAATAATTTTTGGAATGATCGGAATCATCAAAGAGTGATATAATGAAGCAAAAAATACAGAATTATATTTTTGATTGCATACCTCATCTAACTTTTAATTGTGAATGCGACTTCGAAGAAGCAGACTATAAAAATGCATTAAATTCTAGAAACAGTTTACCTTCTGTGCTGAAATAATTCTCAAGCGTGCTTCGTTCATCATTTCCTGTATTTCATGCGGGGTTGGTTGAATGACATGCGCCATCGTACACTCGGGACATGTGCTCAATCTTAATGGTGTACATTGATGTAAAGCATCATCCTGGAAAAGAAACACGCATTTGGTTTTGATAAATCCGATTAAATCTAAATCAGGCAATCTAATTATATTAAGAATTACTTATTCTAGCCTTTAATCGTATTGTATTTATTAATAACTAATCCATGAATATGTTAAAATAACTAAACCTAAATAACCACCTGATCATGATCATCACAGTGGCAGTAAGGGTCCTCAATAGTAGTGGACATCTCTACATATTTCCAGTCGGAATCGGAAAGTAGCTGGGAGTTCTTTTGGACAACGATGGCTCGCTGTTGAACATCTTTGAGATGCCTGACGGCATTTCCCATGTTGCACTTCTTGTGCACGGATACATCACTCATGCCTGCAATTGTAAAGTTTTGCTTTGTTACTAGTATTGTCTACTTTGAAACTAAGTTGTGTGGTTTTAAAGTGAAGTGTATTTATTCATATTCTCTCACTTTTTTCAAAGGAAAGAGGACAAGAGAATGCTAAGCCCATGGCTGTCAATGGTTTTAGAAACACTGGACCAAGTGTACTACTGCTGCCATCTCGCGGTTCTAAACCCCAACACTTATGTCTAGGATCGAACAAATAACAGTCTTTCTTCTGACAAAACAAAACAAAAAAAAAACCATATACTACTGCTATTCAGCTGTTAATACTTTCTTATCGGTCTTATACGGCGGTGGCAGAGTTTTTCGGTCCTGTAAAATAGGCAAACCGGTCAGAAAACCTTACGCTTTACACACACAACGCCCTGAACTCCATAGCCTTAGTTGCTTCGGCCGTAAACCAAAACAATGGAAATCATGTTAATGCGTATGTGACGTTCTCATTAATTTTCATTCCATTCTTCCACCAGTGCATGCTGAGTTTTGATATTAATTGATTTGATGAAATGTGGGAAAACTTGGAAACGCTATTTTACAGCGTTTTCTCATATAAGAAAGCATCTTGAAAACGGGTACAGTATTTGTCTGCGGTTCCACGTTGGAAAAAAGCCTCACCGACGTTATTCACAGCAATGTGAAATGGCAGAAAAAAAAAAAAAATCGCGGGAAAAAAAAGTACGCAAACATGTAAATTAATAGGGTTTATTTAGTGTGTATGTGTGTATATATATATATATATATATATATATATAAGTAATCTTTACATTATGATTCTATTAAAAACAAACGGTATCGGTGATAAAATGACAGGAATTATAATTATGTTGGTTTGTATTAGATGAAAAGCCTAAAAAATGGATAAAGGAGACAGCAAGAAACAGCTGTTAAAAAAGAAGAGAAAGAAAGAAGAAAGAAAATACCTACCTAGCACTTTCAATAAAGGCTTAATTGTAGTAGCGTTGAACAGCAAAGTTAACGTCACAATCCCAGCGACGTGGATCAGAATCTGTGAAATGAACATTTCAATATTAATTCTTTGAGTATTTGATTCATTACCAAAATGTATTCACAGAATGAACAGACCGCAAATTTATATTCTGTTAATCATGTACCACTTTGAGACATTGAATTTACTTATGTTTTAATGAGCTATTAGAATTGCTAAATTCAGTGCGTCTCATTTTATGTTAATAGTATGGTCGAAAGAAATTTTCGCGGTAGAGATAATTATCTCTGGATGCATCTGACGTCATGCATTACGAGCGCCAGAACAAGCACTTAAATCTTTAGGAGAGAGATGTGGAGCAAATCATACCTCCAACCTGGTGGCCTTTAATAAATACTAAACGCTTAAGCTTTTGTTAAGTTTTTGTTAAGTTAAGATGTGTTAAGCTTTTGGCCTGGCTGAGAAGAGAGAGGGATTCGACTCCCGTCTGGAACTGATAAAGCATTTATAAGTTTTTAAAGTTAAGGCAAGTCCTGTCTCATAAGGAGGCGACCCTTCCAGAACCTCTGCTTCTCATCTCGCAGAACAATAACACCAGAGAACACACGGAATTAACAGTCATAACAAACCGTTCTTAGTTGCTTCTGCTATAATTACAAGCAAAACCAAGTAACAAGTAATGGATTCCGCTAAAGAAGTGTTCCTCGTAGTCAAATGTTTCATATTGATGGTAAGAACTCGAATCTTTGAGATCTTAGGTAATCCTTTATCTCCTTAAACAATGTGAAGTTAAACACGTCTGAATCTTTCATCTCGGTTGAGTAAATCTTGCTTTCAGGAGATTTTTTTTTCCTGTCTGTATTTTCGAGTCTTTGTTCTACATGATGGAAATGATTTTCATCGCATTACTCTCCATCATATTTTATAATGCAATTTTTTTTAATTAATATTCATTTGCCGGTAATATTGCCATTCATTATGTTATTTATTCTGACGACGTAGCCTCTTTGGCGTTAGATTTTTATATTACCATGTAGCATGATAACCAATTGCAGTACAGACCCACTCTTTATTCAGAACGAAAAAAAAAAAAAAGTGCTAAACTCCAACCTGATCATGAAATGTCGATAGACCAACCATGATTTCGTAATATCTAAGAAAATGTTTCGGGCAAGAATCGGCACGTCTGGCCACATGGTAATCAATGATTAATGCAATAAACATCCCTATACGATGCTAACACCTTTCTTTCTAAACGATCAAATAGCCAAGCAACTTACCTTATGCCCCACCACATCTCTGTTGATTCCTGGATGCTCTGCCACCAGTAACGCTAGAGTTAAACCAACGGCACCACGCAAACCACCCCAAGTCATCACTACGGCATCCCTCCATGTCATACCATAACCCATTCTAGATAGAACGGGACTCAGGATGGTGATCATGAGTAGTCTAAGGAGAGAAAGATGAGAGGAAGTGTAACGATAGTTTAAATATAATGGTACCTTTCTAAAATTGTTCTATTTTATTAATAAGCAGTGTATCCTTTGATCTAAAAATCGAGACGTAAGGGGAAGAATTCATTATAACTAATTAATATCGCTCGCGTTAATTTCAGTCCTTTTATTTGTAGAATTTTCAGTTATGTTTCATAGTCATTTTCAATACAATTATAGGAAAAACGATCACAAAAAAGAAAACATCAATTCAGTTGAAAGCGAGCAATATTATTATTTATTTATTAATTAGTTATATTGTATGCGACATCCGATGAAGAGACTAGCAAACGAGTGCTGCCATCTCGTGTTCCCTACCCATAACAGGATATGTTGTTGTCTGAAATGGTGTGGGTTCTACAGTCGAATTTGTTCAGTTTATAGGATTAAAAACCAGAGTTTCCGGAAGGGAAAAAAAATCACTTGCCCGTGCTGGAGATTGACTCACTTGGAAACTGGTAAAAAAAAAATTCCTCTAATTGGTGACTAGACTTGAACTTAAGTCTTTCTTCGGGCGGATTAGCATAAAGAATTCAAACGCCGCTTACACTGACACAGGCCATATATGGAAAATATAAAGTGGAAATTCTAATACCGGGCGATCTTGCAAAAACTACGCGGAAAAAAGTTTCGTGATTCACTTTACACGGTAAAAATCATTCAAAACACATTTTTTAAATGTGAATCCCATCCATGAATGGTGGTAAACTTATAAGGACTACATAATGCAGAGATAGATTTTTTTAAGCCACTCCAGAGTGTTTCTGGTCTCAAACCAGCTGATTAAATTCATCTATCATCTAAAGACTTCACGAATATCCATTGCTCACGGGGGAATCAAACCTGCAGCCCAGACAGCGGATACGCTAATCGCTCGGTCAACCAGGAATTGCTTTTAAAAAGGTACTCACGTTAAAGTTACACTGAAAGTTAAGTTGTTTATTTTCATCTTTTCAGTCGGAAAATTGTTAAGTACCGATGTTCACTCGAGCAGGAAACAGTTGAGATCTTAATCAACATCCGTTTCTGTATTTGAATATTTTGTAGTTTATTATTGATTTTTGTCTGCTTGTTTGTTGGCTGCTTCACGTATTTGTTATTATCCACAAGGTCACTGCTTTAATCAAAACATTTAATATATAGTAGATTTTGACCGCCGTGGAGAGAGGAACTGAGAATAGAGAATTCTTTTGATTACGCCATCTTTCCCCCTCCCTTTACAATAAGATGAACTTTTAGACTTCAGTATAAGTGCAGTAATGTGACACACTAGGTGTAGTTATTGTTATCTCTCTTACATACGCCATCGTATATGAACCTTCCTTCATTTAAAAGCTTCTGCTGTTGTGTACGTGATAACCCTTTGACATCAATAGCCCAGCAATTATAGTCGTAGCCTTGCTGACGTACGTGCGTTTACTTCCACAACATTTGCAGTATATAACTCAGACACAATCGATGTTGGTGTACGGTACCTGCGTAAGTGTAGATTTAACAGATTTATGATACGACTTTTGTTGGCCAAGTTCAATTATCGTTCTAAATCACGTTCACGCGCTGCGTTTCGAAATTTGCGCTTACTTAGTGATTACGGTAGAGGAATTTTATTGTACAAACAGCTACCCGAACTACAGAGATCGTCACGAACATTGTCCCGGTTCTTAACCTCCTCCGTTCTGACATCTTTCATCGCAAGTTCTGTAATTCGCAAAGCGCTTAATTTATTTTGTTTCATATTCAGCTGTAGTTTACGTTGATTGTTATAAGCATGTTATTCTCTTTTTGTTTTGTACGTTTTGTATTATACGTGGAACCCATGGATCTTTCTTGCGTACGTAGATGTAACTAATATAAATTCTACAAATAAAAAATTACGACAAACAAATAAAAAAAAAAAAAAAGAAGCTTCGGTGAAAATACTTAAAATTCGAATTCTTAATAGGCAAGTAGTTTCAAAAATGAACTTTAAACAATATCTACACCTGAAGACTGTGATAGCAATGTAGGTTGCACATATGAGGAACCAATCTTGATTTTCAATGTAGACAGCTGCTCTTTCTGTGATCACTAGTCCTACTACAACGAAAATCACAGTATTGGCAAGATAGGCGAGCATCTCCCAGAATCTGGAAATTAAACATGGTATCCCTTAGTTACACAATAATATTGCATTCATTATTACTAATATCGTTACAGATTGTATAAAATTAAACTCTATACAGTGAATGAAGGATGAAGGACATTTAATTTGCTCTGGACAATAGATACACTCAGTTTGAACTAACATTCTAAAATATCGGATCCTAGGCTTGACTCGACTTAAGACTAGAAAGGATTTTGTTGTACTAATAAAGCCATTAACTTCTTATATTTTGACGGAGCAGTTAATACTGAACATAAAGTTAATATCCATCGAGAATGACTGCTACAATGTCTAAGGATCATGACCGAAAAAAACGTTTTGCAGTTAAGATTTTCTAACTTCCAGTTAATGATCATGTTGTGGTCGAAGTTCTAGTGATATTGTGACTCAGCTTTACGATGACACCTTGAAAAGCTTTATATTGGAATGCAGTGAGTTTTTATTTTCGATAGATTGCAGACCAGCAGAATGCCAAAGTAATCCAAACGAAATTGCAAGTGATAAAATTGTATTCTCAAATCCATAATTTCACTTCTCTACGTTGTTTTTAATCGTGGATTTGTTTGGACATTTTCCAATTTATGGGGCAAAAATTCTCTGAACGAACTCCTCTTATAAATTTTCCATTCTTTATTATTTCATAAAATTGTTTATAAAATGTTTTTTTTTTTTAATGAGTTATTTGTGGTATTAGAAAGAACACGCATGCAGAAAGAATGAATAGCAACCCCATCCACTTATTTGCTTGTTAATACCACGTGACAATATCGTCAAAAATTCATTTATCATTGATGTGTAGAAACACGATCGTTTGTTATGTGCGTAACTTACTGGGAATGAAAATTGATTTGTGCATTCTTTTGGAAATGAATTTCTTGTCGTGAGTGGTTAGTTACGGTTGCTTCTATTTGACAACATAACTCTGTGTTGAACTCCTGTGAAATTGCTCATACTGCAACCGAGAATACATCATCAAAATCAGAGCTGATAACACTAAACGAGGTATAGTGGAATGTGCTTGTCACGCAGTGTCGCTTTTATTTGTTTGTTTGTTCTGAGCATGCGCAATTATTTCTTTTCAGTGCTACACTATCTTTTGTGGCGTCATTAAATTAAAATAATAAAGGTGAATTTTAACACGCTATTCAAATGATTATTGATATATTGATCCTTAAATTATAAACGAGTGAATATTTTTATAATAATGTATATACAGGGTGTTCGGGATAAATTTGACAGTTTCGTAAGGAAAAAGAAAATCTTCTTTGTATCTATTAAATTTAATGAATTGACAAAAAAACATTACAGGCAGAGTTAATTACAATACTATCAACAAGATTTACTCAAAATAACCACCATTAGCATCGATCACAGCTTCAATTCTGCTTCGGAACCTCGAACAAGCTGATGCTACAGTCTCCCTGGGAAGGGCCGCAAAAACTGTTTTAATTTTATCCATTAACTGGGCTTTTGTATTACTGGAAGTGCGATTGGTGTCTTTTTCAACTGCGCCCCATACAAAATAATCCATGGGGTTAAGGTCTGGGGAGTTTGGAGGCCAAACATTTGGACTGGTGAAGTCGTAGAAATTTTCAGACAACCATTTTTGACTTTTCCCAGAGGTGTGGCAAGGGGCCGAATCCTGCTGCCATACATACGGCCTACCATTGGCTACCCTTGTTATCCAGGGCTTGACTACAGTTAGCAACTCCACGAACAAAGCCCGAATTCCAATGCCAGGGTTCTTCAACACCTGTTCCTGCAGATTTGCGAGGAATTCTGCTGTACGAACGCAATCAGATCGTCTGCTAGGGATCTTTCTTCTTGCTACATCCTCGTAGTCACCATTGCAAGTCTCTAGTTCATGCCTGATTGTTTTTACTGTATTCAGGGAGCATTGGGCAGCAGTCGTAATATCCTTATTTTGATGGCGGGCACGAATCATCATGATACAAGTTATTCTCTTCCATGATTCAGGTGGGTTCCAGCTATCCATCCTTTCTGACATCTTGTATATGAATGAAGAAGGGTCCAAACTTTTAAATGAAGAGAAGTGTGTGTTAATACATGTAACTTACGGAAAAATATAATTAATTATAAATATGTCAAATTTATCCCGAACACCCTGTATAAAGAGATTTGAAGAATATTTTGTCTCTCTTGAAAATATATGTTCTAGTCTTAACGGAACAAACTTCAACCATTCAAGAAAACTTTTTAAAAAAATCTGTTATAGAAACTTCTGGTTATAGTCATAAATTTAATACTTATGAGAAATTAAAACCAGCTGGAAAGTTAAGTTGTTTATTAAATGTCTATAAAACAATAAAAAGTTGATACAAAGGAGTCACCCATTTATTTATCATCATCATCTATGGAGTCAGCGACTCATCGCAGGAGGTCCTCCATCACACATAGCTCATCATACCGTGACTTGAATAACTTTACTGTTTTCACAGTAAAGTTATTCAAGTCTAAATAACTACACGCAAAAATCTACTCCTCACCCCCTTCTTATACAGCTTCGAGGGATGGCCTCTCGTTCTGTCTTCACCCCATTCTATGAAGGATCTGATCCACATTAATACGGTAATAACCCTTACTACTTATGTCTTGATCATGTTCCCCCCTCGTCTTTCTATCTACCAGACTCTGCAATTTGCATTTCCTCAATCTGTTTTCGTATTCAACATTCCAGGAACCACTTTAGTCAATCGTCTCTGAACCCCTTTTCAACATCGCTTCATCCTTTTGAAAACCCGATGACCAAATTTGTGCACAGTCATCCATATGCTCTCTGATGAAACTCTTATATAACGGACTCATAACATCCTTACTCCTACATGCCAGTGTTCTCCGCATCATATAATGCGCTGTGATGATTCTCACAATTTTAGCAAAAGTTTCAGAAATTTCAAGTTCTTATCCACCAATACTCTCAAATCTATCTTCTCCTCCACCTCCTCTAAGATATCCCACCAATCTTATACTCTGCATTCCATCTGCTTCCCAAACTTTAAAAAACCTTACACATTGTTTACATTGAACTGGTAGCCCCATTCAGAAAGTCTATTCAAGTCTACTTGCAAGCATTCTACTCCTCATAGTTCTTCCTAACCTTGCATCATCATTATCGTCATCTTCCAACGACTGTATATCACCATTCATGCCCTTCCTGACATCATTTACATACAAACTAAAACCTCAAAAAGTCTTTATTCAAAATACTTCAGGCAAAGTTTTAATCAGCACATGTAAAGTAGCTGCTGGTAGTAAAATAATATTATTCTATTTAACTTCTTACCTGTGAACAAAAGACTCGACTTCTGGGCTGATGCTGTCTTTCTGGGCACTCAGGACCATTCCTAAACACACTAGGGCCAACACGCCAGAAACTTCTAAAATATCTTCCGCCAGATAATAAGTTAAATAAGCTGCACTTAGAGTCACGGTGATCTCTGTAACTGCATCATTATAAATTCTAGAGAGACAGAATACTGCTAATTTTCCCATCAGATAACCTAAAAAGGGACCTCCTAGTGTAATTTGGCAAAACTTCAGGAAAATTCCTTCGGCTGTAATGAAATTATAAATAATAATGATAAAATTCGTAGATATGCTAGAAAATTACTTTAATATTATTCGAAGTAATCAACACTCTAAATTATAATCCTAGAATTCTGAGCTGGGAACCCTATTGAATCAGCAACAAAGTCCATTTTCATTGTCAAGATCGAGTTAATGTTTATATATATTATTATTATTATTATTATTATTATTATTATTATTATTATTATTATTTATACAGCTCATTTCTGATAAGATGTAGAGAAATGATTTTATTTAATCCTCTAGGTTAAATTATTATCAAGAGCGTCTTTATTTAATGAGTAACTCATTTTAAATATAAAATGTTTATGCATATGATATTGATCGGGAAAAATGAATTGTAAAATTAATCTTAAAAGTAAAAATTTTAAAAGAATTATGGTTTATGACTGAAGATAAATTTTCTAGTTTTCCATTCTCGTTAAAAAAAATAATAATAAAATAAAATAAAATAATTAGCCGCGCGCAGACGATAACGTGAAATGTTCAATTATAAATTGCCATGACAACAGTAAATACCGGAAGAGATTAAAAACTACCACTTATAATGAAAATTCATACTTCAAAAAACATTGCGTATCACTCCAGGCTAACCTTGTGTCCTTTTAACCCTGTGACTCTTTTTGTCAGAATGAATGGAAAGACGATCATCTCGTTGAAAAAAAAAAAAAAAAAAAAAAAAAAAAAACTTATCTTAATCTCTCGGTTATTGATTTAAATTCAGAAGTGCACATAAAATATTAATATTAATTAATTTCAGTATGCTAGTACCGCACGCATATGAATATCCTAAACAAAAGAAAAAAAAAAAATCTGTAATTAATTCTGTGTATGGGGGATAATTTGTTAATAAATTTCAGTTCCGCTACACACAAAATGACAGGAAATCCTATATGATTTAAAGTCGATGGCATTCCGGTAAGTACGAGAAGCATGTTTTATTAACAGATCAGGGATTTCCAGACTCCAGGCGGCAGGATACATCCGGTCGTGAATTCGTTTGAATCAACCCCCGAGCAAGGAAGATGATTAAATTTAATTATGTACGACCAGCGTTTTTTATTTGCTTTTTTTTTTTTTTTTTAAATTCTGGATTGGATGGACTTTTAGAAGCGGAAGTTTATTAATACCTTGAAAATTTCGGATTTGCGTATTTAATGTTAAAATATTTAAAATAATTTAAGGTATTCTTTATCGGCCAAAAACAAATAACAACAGACCTTGGAGTCGCTTTTTATCGTGCTTTTAAGCCGCTCTTGGCTTCGCGGTGAACAATTCATTGCATTAAAAAATAAAATAAAAATAAAAGATCTTAAAATTCTTCTTAAAAATGAGAAGAATTAAACGAAATTTTCTGCGAATTTTCTTATTTCTATCGTTGCAATGAAAGATGTGATGAATCGTTTTATCAGTGCTTGTGTGTAATTTGTCCAGAAGCAATAGTATTTTCTAATTAATAGTAATATTTAATAGTATTTTCTTCGTTTCATACTATTAAATATTACAAACTATCAAAAACTAGTATTAATCACGGAATATTTCATCGTCTTACTTTTTTATAGACAGAAAATCCTCCTTTCATATGCGGATATTTTTATGTATTTTTGCAGCAACAAGCCAAATTAAATAAATAAATTAAATAAAATTATATGTATGCGACATTGTAATACCTGTAATGCTTGCACCGGGCATTGCTAAATCAATCAACACGTCGTAGGCTACAATGGCAGATCCGTCATTCAACAGAGACTCCCCTTCAATTACCGTGGAAAGTATTTTCGATGTGCCTGAAAATAAAGTAATAATTGAATCAAGGAAATAATGATTACATCAAGTAAAGCACCGAATGATAATTAAAGCTCACAAAGAAAAAGTGTGGAATGTAGTAGATTCAAAGAGTACAAGAGAGAAAAATGACAAAAAAAAAAAGATAAGAAAGTTGGAAAAATAAAACACTCCATGGGTCAATATTTGAAAGATATTGAAGGGAAAGTTGGCATTCGCTTAACTTGGCAATGGCTTCAGCACCGCAACATCAGGAAAGAGACAGAAAGTTTGATACTTGCTGCTCAAGAACAGTATTACAAATGAATGCAATAATGGCGAAGACAGAAAAGCTCCGTAACGATAGCAAATGCTGACTTTGAAGAGATAAAGAAGATACAGAAGACCATCTAATTAGTTCCTTGCAGCTAGATTGCTCATACAGACTATAAACAAAAGTATGATCGGTTAGGCTAGATCGGAGATAGCAAAAGTCGTACACTGGGACTTGTGTTGGAATATGGTTTTCAAACTTGCATAACCGCTTGGGAACACAGTTGAAAATGCAAGGGTTTTGTGGGACTTTAAAATTCAGGCGGATAGACATCGGGAACATAATATGCCAGACATCACTGTAATCGAACAATGTGTGGTTTAATGATGTGGCAATACAGCAGAAGAAAAAGTGATTGAAAAACTGACCAAGTGTAGGGATCTAGAGATTGAAATTCAACCACCTTGGAACAAGAAAGCCACAACAGTTCCAATTGTCATAAGAGCGCTAGGAGTAATTTATGAGCAGCATTTATGAAACATCTGAAAACTGAGCCTTTGAATAAAGCCCAAATAGATCTCATACTGTTTAATGTTTTTTTTTTTTTTTGTTACTCTTTGACTATGAACTCTGTTAACCCAATATAAAAATAAGAAGATTGTTAAAATATGAATAGTTTATTCCTTTAAAAGCTACTTGATGAATGTGGTTTAGTTTGGCTTTTAAAAACGCAAAAATTTCGACTGACACATTAGTGTTAAGTTTTGTCACTATACATTATAGAATAAATAAAATAATACTTTATATACAGTATATATAATTAACACAGAAATGGTGTTTTGCATAAACTAATATTTTATTCTTAAGCAATGGCTTTGTCACTCTTGACTGATTATCGATTTATCCATGTATTATATATAGTGTAGTGTATTACAAATTTTGCTTGCCTAATTCTCTGAGCAAAGCCACTACTGCAACGGGATCGGTAGCACTGAGGATGGAGCCGAAAAGCAAAGCTGTAACCCACGTCCAATTATAAAAGACGAATAAATTCATGGAAAGAACAGCAGTCAGAGCAGCCGATATCACTAAATAATAGAAAAATAATGTATTATTAGAGAATTAATTAGAAAATTAGTTAATTGGTATAAATAAAGAAATAGATAATCTTAGCATAAGACAAGTAAAAGTTGGTTCAAATTAACAGAGGTTAATATTGATTTACTTATCGAAAGCTTAATATTGGTGCGTATGAGGGCGCTTCCGCTCGTAATTATTATTTGTTTATTTTATGTGTTTTATTATATATAAATATTTTTCCCCTTTGAAAATCCTCAGCGTGTGCGCGCTTTAGGCTCTTAATTATTATGTGACACCTCCAGGGAGTCCAAAGACTCATCGAGGGAGAGTGTGCCAAAACAGCATCGAACGATTATCCCCTTCCAACCACTAACCGCGCTCAAACTTGCTTAATTTTTTGCGACTAGCAGAGGCTCTACCAATCGACCAATCTTTATTATTATATATTTTATGTGTTTTATTGTATTATTTTATATTTATTTATTTATTGGTAGAAATACACTCATCTAAAACTCTCGATGGAACACACTGAAGTTTTTTAGGGGGAAAGGATGAAAAATCACAGTTATGTCACTGAATTTAAAATTTCTGTTGCGGGCTTGTAAAATTATCAACGAGGTTTCGCAAATGCCGCACAGTAAAGGTTCATAAGGGCGATTGTCTCTCAGGTGCATTATAAATTTCTTTCGCTACGTCTGTGTTTGTTTAGTAAAGTGAACGCTTAGAATTGTTTTGCCCCTGTCCCGGTGATGCACATTCCTCCCCCCCCCCCCCCTATTGACGCGCTCCTGGCTGTACAGATACTCGGAATTTTTCCCGTATTATTAACACCAAGAATGTGAAGCTTGAAGATCAAGTTTCGCTTGTTTCCAAGAACAGTCCAAATAACATGCTACTGTGAATTGCTAGAATCGGTTTCATTCAATAATTAAAAAGCGTGATTCCATCTTTTAAACATATTTGTTCAGTTTAATTTTACTCTGCAGATAGTCACACAATGAAAGCTCAATTTTTTTTTACTATTCGCTTTATCAGCGAAACTATTGCAGCAGTAAACTTATAAGACAATTTCTACACCTTTCACCTTCACAGGGTGTCATGAATTTTACGACAGGGCTCCTGACTTAAATATAATCCTAAAATTCATAATTTGAAGGTAATTTAATAAATCATTATTATATATGCACTTTACCACTTCTATATCCATGCAGAAGTTTACCTGAGTTTGCTTTGTTGCCGGGGAAAGATATTAATGATAATAGTAACATTCGATAGAACAGTAAATCTATAGAATACGGACAAAATTAGTACTGCGACAGTTCATATTTTTTATTTATTTTAACGTGTCCTCATCCATGAAAAGTTGCAAAAATACCATTCAAGAATAAGGGATTAGGTATTATGGAAATGATGCCTTACAGACCAAACATGAAACTTTCTTTTGAGGCTATTTCAAGCCTCCGATAAACGGAGCGGTGGTCTCACACTGGACAATGAAAATTCATCTCCCACGTAAGGACAATTACAAACATCCATGATCATGGTGAGATTCGAACCCATAACCTGGAGAGTAAATAAGTTAACCACTCTGCTGACTAGGTCGGCAAATTAGAACTTATAAATACATTTTTGTCAACTTTTGTTCGGGTTTGATTTGTGAATATATTTAGTTAAATAAATGCTAGTCAAGCGAAAAAATTGCCGTTTTCTTACTAGTTCTGTGGTTAACAAAGCAGAAAGTTTTATTCAACAGCACCCATTTTATTTAGTTGAAAGCGAGTCATGCAAGGATTTTTGAATTGCCACATTAGAATACATAAAGTTGCAACATGTTCTTATATGTTATGACATAAAAACATAATGAGAATACTACTGGCGCATGAAATTTTGGCAATACAGGAAGTAAAATGCAACTTAGAGTCAAGTACAAGTTTGCTGTAAGATGCCAAAGGCACATACACTAACTGATCTGAACTCAGGAGTTTGTGCTGCTTTAACGTCAGCCCCTTCAGTTATACTGCAAGTCTAGTAAGTGACATTTTATTTAATGTTCATATTTATAGGAATGAATACATATACATATTCATAATACTTTCGTGGGAAAATCGAATAGGAACGAAAAGCATGGATCGTTCACTCAGTGATACATAAACAATTCACCAAATATTAGTGATAAAATAATATTTAGGTGTGTATAATATAATGGTTAGGCCTGCGTGTCACTGTCGATTCATATGATATTTGAAAATAATAAAATTAAAAGCAACATTTTTAATTTCTGTAATTATCTGTTTCTGAAAAAGTATCTCTGTAACAGAAATGAACTTGCCCGAGACAATTCATAGCTCAGCGCCATCTTCCAGCTAAGTGACAAACTATCATCTTCCAAATATATATATTCATGTTAGCATGCGTCAACGAGCAAGAAAGGGGAATAGATCCTCTTTGGTTCTTCTTCTTCTTCTCTTCCGTCTAAGACGGGCTGAATCTTCTCTTGAGTAGGATCTTCCAGTCTTCTCTATTCCTTGCTGTTCGAAAAAGTTCCTTATATGTTCTGCATCCCGAGATGTTCTTTATTAATTTCAGCCAGGTAATTCTTGGTCTTCCAGGTCTTCTTTTTTCAGTTAGAAAAGTATTGATTAGGACGTTAGGAAGTCTGTCTGCATCCAGGCGTACAGTGTGGCCAAACCATCTCAGTTGTTGTTTTCTAATTTTTTTCTATTATTCTCTTTTTATACAATAATTCTTGTCTGACTGTGCTGTTTGTTTTCTTTTCTATCCAACTTGTTCTATTTATTTTTCTTAAGCATATTATTTCAAATGCCTGCAGTTTTTTTCTCCTCTCTTTTCGTAACTGTTCACGCTTCTGCCCCATAGATGACTGTTGGTATAATTATTGATTCATATAATTTCATTTTGGCTTGCTTAGATATCTTGTTTGTTTTCCAGATTTTCTGTAATTTTCCCCATGGTGGTCCATCCTATCGCTATTCGGTGTTTGATTTGCTTTGAGTTCATCTATTGTTTCTGTTAGTTTTGATCCAAGGTATATGAGTTGTCTACATGTTCTATTTGTTCTCCATTTATGGTGGCTGAGATGGTAGTTCTGTTCCTCCCTATTTTCATCACTTTTGTCTTTTGTATATGTATTGTCATGTCATATGTTTTACAGGTTTCGTTTAACTTGTTTATCAACCTTTATAGTTTGGGGTTCTTGCAATAAGGACGAGCTCATCCGCATATTTGATGTTACTTATGTTTAAATCATTGCCATCGATTCCGGGCTCATCGTCTATTGCCTTCTTTACAACTTCATCTAGATATATGTTGAATAGGCATGGGGATAATGGGCATCCTTGCATTACTCCTTTTTGGATCTTTATGGGTTCTGTTGTGAGTGTGTCCTTTTTAATTATCGAATTTGTCTTAGAGTAATATTTTATCAGAAACTGTATTATATATTTGTCTATTGCTTTTTCTAGTAGAACTTTAAGAAGGATTTCTCTGTTGATGCTATCGAAAGCTTGTTTAAAGTCCACAAAACAACAATATAATTCTTCATGGTCTTCCCAGCTGAGCTCTGCTAGTTGGTGCAATGTGAAAATCTGGTCTATTGTTGAATAGTTTCCTCGGAAACCAGCTTGTTCTATGCCTATCATTTCTTCATAGGTGTTTTTTTAATCTATTTTGTATAATTCTTATGAATATTTTATAGGTGTGGGAGAGTAAATTGATTGGTCTGTAATTTCTGCAGTCTCTTTTGTCTCCTATCTTGTATATTGGGATGATCTTTCCAGTCATCTAGGATCTCTCCTGTTTGTAGTATTTTATTGAATAGGGTTGTTAAATATTCTATTGATGTGCAGATTCCATATGACAGTTCAGTAGGGATAACAGTGCCATAACCAGTGCGTGGCGAAAGAGGCACTCGCCACGTGTGCAACTAGGTTTGGGGCGCAAAACATAAAAAATGTAAAAAATAAAAATAAATAAATAGATATAAAAGTCGCTATTTTATATTGTGTTTTTAAATTTCGACAATACACCGCTTTAGACACCCAAATTTTGCAACATACTGCAACTCATTTTGATGTGGTTAATAGTAAGTATTTAGCATATTGCATTTAGTAAAATTTAACTTGTTACATTTAAATATTTCAAAATTTTTGTCAATTTTGGGTTGGGGGCACAAGTTAGACACTTGCCACAGACACTTCACACCCTCGTTACTGTACTGAGGGATAGTATCAATGCCTGGTGTTTTATTGCTTTTCATCTGTTTTATTGCGTATCTAACTTCTTGTAAAAGTTTTGGGTGGTCGTTATTTACTTCTATTGTTGACATTGTAGTTTTGTTTCCTTGGTGAAAGATAGTCTTAAAATGGTATGACCAAATTTCTCTTATATCTTCAATATTCCCGATTTCAGTCATCTTGTTGTTTATCATTATTACTGCTTTTGCTGAGAATTCTTTTGTAATTTCTCTTATAGTATCATGGAAGACTTTTAGGTTGTTTTATTGGTATGCTTGGCATTTCTTAGCTTTTTCTTCTAACCATTTTTCTTTGGATTTTTTGCAGAGGTTATCAACTTTGTTTTTTAGTGCTCTGTATTGTTCTCTATTCTCTTCATTGTTTTGTTGGTTGACAAGTATCTTGGCCTCTCTTTTCTCTTCTATTGTAGCTACGATTTCTTGGGTTATCCACTGTTTGTTTATTTTGGGTTTGGTACCTAGAGTGTCTTTTGCAATTGATAACACTGTTTCTTTTCCTTCTTCCCAGTATTTTCCGCTGTTCTGGAAGATGGAGGGTTTTAATTTCAAGCACATCTGTTCTAAAAATCGACTTCTGCTTGAGCTGTCTTTTAGTTTTGATAGGTTGTTTTCTTCTTTTCTGATATTGTTTTTCCTGTTGAATTTTATCTTCACTTTGGCAGTTAATATTTTGTGGTAAGTGTCGAAATCAAAGCTTCTTAATGTTCGTACATTATTTACTGATCTTTTCCATTGTTTGTTTATGATGATATAGTCTATGCAGTTCTTTATATTACTATCTGGGAATGTCCATGTATATTTATTAGTAGGGCGTTGATAGAACAATGTGTTTGCAATCATTAGATCGTTTGCTTTACAGAAGTGGAGTAATTGATCTCCTCTGTCGTTAAGCTCTCCGTATCAAAATTTCCCCATCACATATTTTTTTGTCTGCTGTGAACTGTCCTATTTTAGCGTTAAAATCTCCGATCACTATCATGAGTTCTCTATTTTTTGGAATTATCTATTTCCTGTTGTTGTTCATAGAAATTTTCTATTTCTTCCTCTGAATGGTTACTGTCTGATGCATATATTTGGATTATTTTAATTGCTTGACTTTTTCTTTTGCTTGAAGTTTGGCTGTGATTATTTTAGGAGACACTGGTTAAATTTCAATTACTGAGTGTGTAAGTTTCTTCTCAATTAATAATGCAACTGCTTCTCTGTGTATGTTATCTTTTCTTCCTGAGACGTATAGTCTTCTGGTAAATCCATAAATCCATCCCCGCACTAATGTGTCTCTGATAAACCTAAAATACTCCATTTCAGTCTTTTTAAATTTTCTTGGACTAATTACAGTTTTCCAGGTCGGTATAATGATCTTATGTTGAGGGTGGCTACGTGTTTCACGTCCTTGACTGACCACATTGCTGATTTCTCGCCTACTCTATGTGGTCTTTGAGTAGGCGCGTCGGCTGTCCCGTACGCAGTAGCATTATCTGTTTGTAGACTTTCTCCGGCTCATGGAAGTTACTGGCATAATAATGTAGCTAGCTTGCCATGCTTCTGCTACATCATTTGGTCCACGGCTCTTTATTCTGTATTCAGAGCAACCCATTTGGGTTTCCTCCCATCCCCCAAGCTTTGGTTATTATAAAAGATATTTATTTTAAAAATAGTTCTATCTACTCTGACTTCACTGAAACTGAGCAGTTTATGTAAGATTTATGTTGTAAGAAAGAATTGTATCTTCTATATAAAAAAAGGAACATAAACAAGAACTTAAAGTTGTATGTAGAAATGAGTAGACAACTTAAAAAAAACCTCATTGGCAGTTACTGTTTTTAGAAAATTTGCTTTTTTTTCAATTAAAATGTTGAAGGTTTGAAATTAGTTAAAATAATATTTTTATTTGACTTTTTTTTTAAATTTCCTTAAGTTGGAAAGATTAGGGTTTGAATCCCTAAACGCAGGGCCGTTGTTAGGGTATATGGCACTCCTGGGAAAGCACTATTTTGCCGTCCCTTAAAGAAAATATGTAAAATTAAAAACACAAAAACGGTGTCTTTATAGTTGTGATGAAGTTTTCCCAATTTTTGCCACCCTTGAAACATGCCGCTTCTAGACATTCTTAGTTGGTTAGTGGATTACGACGGCCCTCTGATACGGAAGTTGAAAGGGTTTTTTTTTTTTTATCTCTCAAACAGACTAACTAGTTAGAAGAGCACGCATCTTATGAGCAAAATACATTCCTGAACATTTCGGCCCTTTCGATTCCCTTAAGGTCTTGGAAATCACCGAAGAATATTATTATCTGCTGTTACGTAGTAAACATAATAAATAAAGTAATATAAATAGAAAAATAATTAATATAATTTACGTAATCATAAGCTTTTAGTCTACAAAAGGAATTTATATCAAAAGAGTTAAAGCTAGTATGTATTTTGAAACTGAAATTTGAAGTGTGTATATATATCCAACCGTATTATCCTCCAGTTACTTCTTAAGTGAGGAAGGGAAATAACTTTAGTAGAAGTTATCATTAGCGATTTAAAAATGATCAAGGTTAAAATCGTTGAAAAACAAAACTGACAGTTGACAGAACACGTCGGCATTATAAAAGTACACGATGGATAAGACTGGAACTAGAAAGTAAGCCATGACACGATAGATAAGCTGTAAGTAAGCAGGAAATAAACGACTAGAAAATAAAAAGGAATCAATTAGATCAACCATGTCTAGGAAATGTATGGTTGAGGTAGCAATGGAGTAATCATTTAAAAAAATAAATTAAAAAAAAAACTTTTAGCGGGAAGTTAGTTGACAATGAATGATGACGGTTTGACCGCAAGGAATTTCAATGGCTCAGTTGTTTACATTCATCACAACGGATTAGATCGTTAAAAATAGCACCCTCTGTGATGTGGGTCATCAGCCTTGATACATCAAATTAGGTAATGTGGTGTTGCATTCAATGTGGAATTCTACGAATGATTCGAAGAATGCAAGATATTATTCTCCTAGTCGAATATTGATTAGTATTTCAACAAAGATTTGATCTACCAGTTGAAAACGAAGCAACATATATAAATCATTTGTGCATTAAATATTCTTGTTTATTTCGTTACGTATAGTAGATTATAAGGTAATAATTTGCTATACGTATTGTAAATTCACCAGGTGGCATTGCAGTCCACTAATATTACAGTGTGAATGCAAATAATACTTTAAATAACTTTAATTTTTAATTATCTATTGTTATTTATTTACTTATTTTTATTATTTATTTTTATTATTTGTGTTTTATTATTTATTTTTATTATTTGTGTTTTATTATTTATTTTTATTATTTATATTGCATATTTTAAGTTCTTTTTATTTTATTATTATTATTATTATTTTATTTAT
The DNA here is from genome assembly GCF_054136105.1 of Typopeltis vanoorti. Lineage (NCBI taxonomy): Eukaryota > Metazoa > Arthropoda > Arachnida > Uropygi > Thelyphonidae > Typopeltis > Typopeltis vanoorti. Next base: position 45,519,660 of record NC_143558.1, on the reverse strand, counting down.
TTTGTATTTTAATGAACACGTAACAAGGATATGTACGAAAACTACAGATATTATTCTTACCTAAACATGCTGTAAATTGAAAATCTTATAAAATCAGAACCTTTATGAATAAACGTATTATATTGAAACGAAGGATAGGCAGATATTAACTGACATAAACATTTTACTTACATAAACCTGGAATGGCCAACACTGTGCACTGAAGAAATACCTTTGTTAGAGTATGTGCATCCATGGCGAAAGCCGATTCGAATATCAGTATGGGTAGAAACACATGCAAGATTAACTGCGGATGCATTCTAGCGAGGATTGTATATGCTTTTACTGAAGGAATTTTGGAAGATATTAGGCCAACTAAAGCACCACATATGAGCAGGATGACAGTGTACGGAAGTCGTATCTTTTTCAGTTGAAATCTTATCAAAGCTAGGGGGAAAATACAGTGAAAATATTTATTAGCCTTCTAATAACAGTTTTCAATTTTTTTGATATTTAATGTTTTTAAATAATTGATATGAGAACGTATTGCTTGATTTGTTGTTTTACAAAAGATTATTTCAATATTGAAGTCTGTAAATGCTTGTTGTGTAATGAATGCGACGCACACCGGTGATTGAATCAACTGGTTAGTCTCGAACCAGTCTTTTTTTTTTACGAAAACGTAATTATCAATATAAATTATTACAGCCATACATGAAAATCATTATAGTAACGTGTGCATAGATAATTGTTTCAAAATGTATTCATCAAAAATGAAAAAAAAAATTAATTAATTAAGGTAAACTTTTTTAGCTATTTTTTAAAAATTTAGCTAAACACGTACATATTAACTAAAAAGTTATCTAAATTAACTAAAACTTCATTTCTGGGAATTAACGAAGCCAGAGATTTGTGGTTGACAGGGAATTGAAGCTTAACAGCCATATTTAAAGAAACTGGCAAAACAGCACAGCAGATTACTTGAATTCTTTGTCCTTTATAAAGCTTTGATACGGCCTCATTTGGACTACTGTGCTTAGATTTCGTCGCCTGGGTTTCTTGGGGATGTTGAAGTGGTGGAGATAATTCAGACGTCGGTGATCAAAATCGTTTCAGGATAGATTGATGGTTAGTTACCAAAATTGACAGATAGAAGAGAGGGGGATATGATAAAAAAAATATACGATGCTAAAGACGTTTTATAGAATGGATGCAGGGTAAAGTTTTTAATTATAGCAAGACAGGACATCGTCGAAAATTGAGTAAGAGTGTAGTTAATAAGGACCCGATTTTTTTTTTTTTTTTTTTTTTTTTTTTTGCTACGAGGAGTGAATGAGTGGAGGATCGCTTGAAGTGATTTCGAGTGTATTGTGTGTGTTGAGGGGGGACATTTTAACTCTTGATAGGTGTGAATAATGATTAGTTTGGGCCTTGATGAGTTTTTGGGCTCTATAGAGATGTCCGATTATTATTATTATTATTATTATTATTATTATTATTATTATTATTATTAAAATTTTAGCTTAATTTATATACTTATATTTACGTATCACACACACACACACATAGACGCAGCGCTTAAAAATACTCTTTTGTGCTTTTCTCATTCTCAATAGATTAATGTAGCCAATTAAGAAATAAATATAGTATATGATAACATATAAGGTGACTAGACGTATAAGACAACCCCCCCCCCCAAAAAAAAATCTCTTTTCAAAATGTTTGTTTTGCGTTTTGTGGTCTTATACTTGCTGTATAAGAACACCACAAATTTTACGCTTACTGCTGTTCGCTTCCTACACACATTATGTTAATTAATATCTGTATAGCAATCACCTCAAGGTATTTTATTTATTGTAATTTATGAACAATGTCTCCCATTACAAGACGATTGGTCAAATTATTTATACCGGTCTTCGATTTCGTCTATCTATTGCAATCATGTAATCACCAGTAAGGTCTCATTAGAATTTAAATGAAAAAAACCACATGCTTGCTCGACTGAATACATGTATTAAATACAAATATCTATACAAAATATATTAATATGCTAATTCACCCAATATAAATGTTTTCTATCGCCGAATTCACTTGCTCAAATTTTACATACATCCGAAGTATAAGGTGACAATTGGTTTCAGCTTTTTATTTTTTCTTTTTCAAAGTCTGCTGTACTGAAACCAAAAGAATAATGCTACATACACAAAATATGGTTTATCAGAACAGCTGATGGAAGATTTTTTAAAAAATAAAAAAATAATAATAATAATCTCGCTTGCAAAAAGGTTGAAATTTATAGTACCCTACTGCTATGGGTGGGGCGACAGTTAGATGTATCGAATGGAAACACTGCTCTAAATTAAACAAGGAGGCGCACAACAGATGATAAACTTTCTTTTTGTTAAGACGTCACGAGTAAATTTCCACCGCTCTCATCTTATCTGGAAAGGATTTAAGTAAGAAATCCGTGTCAAGGTGGAATACGAACTCAGCTTGTTGGAAAAAAACGGGGGCATTTACCCTTAACTGCATAGAGACTACTGATGTAAATAACTTCCAACATTGTCTTAATTGACAACTCCTGATATTCAGTTCTTTATATTGTCTGTGGAATGAGATTGAAGAACAGATTAGCACACAGCAGTCATTCCCTATTTCAACCGTTCAGCTAGTCGCTGCTTTAAAGGAATGCTTTTTTTTTTTTAATTATAAATTAGTGAACAATCTTTCGAAAAAGGTTGCGGCTGTTATAAAGCAAAGATGGGAGTTTGGTTTCTCTCTCTTAATACTCGTGATCTTAATTTGCGTCTCCAAACAAAGAAAGAGTATACACATATTGCTAGCTTATGAACCAAAACCAGGAATGCAGGCTAAACAAAAGAGAACGACTAACTGAATACCATATTCACTGTTCAGATCCAATATATGTTAATGTCACAAAGTTTACGGAGACTGATGCTGCCTTGCAGAAGAAAACAAATCGAAAATATAGCGAGATACATTGATACGATATTCACTCTCAATCCACATACTACAATGCCATCCCTAGTCTTCTACAGAAAAGAAATCAGAAAATTCTCAAAAACATGAAAAAGCATCTTGTCTTGATAGTATCTCCCTATTGTGCTCCAGAACTAACCATATTGTTTCCTCCTCACTCTTTCTTACTCAAATGGCATCTACTCTACTGCTTGGAACAACCCTACATTTAGCCCATTCTGAAAAAGAGTGAGAAAGATCATCAACAGCAAACTTCTCTACCACCTAGAAACAGTCGATCAAATTAGTGACCGGCAGTATGGATTTCGCCACTCTCGATCCACTGCTAATCTATCCTTCACTATACCCACTTTTGGATTCAAATCACGGAAAGGTCGAGAAACTCACGTTTAGAAACAAGCATTTGATCGAGTCTGGTATAAAGGCCAGTTAAGTATCCCATAATCTGCCTTCGCATATTGAGGTAGGCGGTTTCCTCTACTTAGATGACCCCACCAAATGCAGGAGTATCCCAAGACTCTACTTTTACCCACTATCTTCTTTCTTTCTGTATATACATGATCTGATCTCATTGATTTCAGGTCCTATCCATACGACAAATATGAAGCGTACTGTGATAAGTTACACTTCCTTCCTCTTTACCATATAGTGCCCAATTATTAGAAGCATTAACATCAACCATAATCAATGCCCTAAAATCTGATCTCTTGACATATTTCAGTAGGACAAGGACAATCTTATAGACTTAAGTGTTACCAAAATTCATCCTAGTTTCTTGCAAGAACGATCTTACGGAACTTACTCTAAATAATACCCAGGTAACCAAACATATCCCTTCTTGGGTTGACATACACCTCCAGCTTTTTCTTGCACAAACACATCTGCACCCACCAAAAAACGTGTACTTTTTCGCTCAAGGCACTACTTTTCATCTGTGCAACTGCTGACATTGTAAAATTTCCAATCCGTCCAACCATGAAATACTGCTCATACATTTTTTGGTGGTGCACTTAAATCCTCTCTATGACTGCGTTATGTATTCAGAAGAGGACAATAGGACTAATTGATGATCTCTCTCTCTCTCTCTCTCATTCCAATCCCTCCCTCATGAACGTTAAATTTCTGCCTTATATTTGTTATTCAGGTACTTTCATAGATAATGCTCTGCTGATTTAGCCCCTGTCCTTCCTCCGTTTCTTCCAAAAAGCTGTAACAACAAGAGCAGCTGTTATGTCAATACCCATTTACGAAACAGCCACAAACTTACTGAACCAACTCCTCTTTCATTCCATTTACCTCTCTTCTCTGCAACAGCTTCCATCGCTCTGTCTTCAGCAAAAACACGTCATCAGATTCCTCCTTTGTTCCTATCCTCTACCGTCCCCCCCCCCTCTGTTCTATGTCACTCTCAGTAGGAGTTGCCTTTCTTTCTTTCACTAATGTATCCAATTGAATGCTGGTCTACGCTATCGATAACTTTTACCCTAAACCAATTTACGACATAAGGACTTTTCTACGGAAGGTGAGCTAACCGGTCTCTGACAAAGATTTTCCTCTCCATAACTTAATGTTTTCATCAGAAAAGCACATGCAATTTGCAGACATAATGCACCTTAGTTGGTTTGGTTGCAAAGACCTGATTTCGAACCCTGTCTTGGACTTGAAAAATCTTCAAAAGTACTTTTTAACTTAAAACGTTAGCCAGTCTCATAAGCGACAGCTTCCCCCCACCCCACCCCACTCTCCCAAAAACTGTTTTTTCCATCACGCCAGGGAAACAAATCCACTCAATTCACAGACATAACGCATTGACCTAAAACTATGACATCTGTAGTGGTGTATTTAATAGATGAAATTATTGTGTAGCCATAGGCATTGGAACTAATTACACGATGTTCCCAAGAATGAAGTGTAGCTAGGGTTATGGAGAGAGATATCTCCAAAATGTAAAATTTTCTTGTCTGGTTTTACACATGTGAGTATTTGCAGTACTACGCTACCTATAAAAAAATTTGAATTTCGTAAAAACCTTCGTAAAAAAGTCGCTGGTATAATGGCCACATGATGATAGCTAATATAAAAAAAGTATTAAACCTAAAAAAAACTCGAATAATTTCGTTGCATACAGATACATTTCGTCAGGAGCGTTCTTATAAGAGTAAATAGCTGGAGATGTATCACAGTAAACAATAACAAATAATGCAATGAATGAAAATTAAAATAAATAATGAACGTGTGAAAGCAAGTGTATAGCTGGTATTGTCACGTTCTACAACGTGATGCGTATCATAGACAAGATCTGCAAATGTGAATTTTTAATTAATGAAGACCAAACTTGGTGCAGGATGATAACTTGATGTCATCATCCTGCACCAAGGAATTTTTGGGTATGACCGCATAGTATTTCAGAAGCTTCTTTTAATTTCCTCACAGAACATCTATCTTCAATATACAACACTTTTTTTCCAGAATACCAGATGACCTTCATTACTATGTAAAGAAAAATCGGATTTATGTTTTTTCCTACCACTTTAAAAAAAAAAAAAATACTCTGGCATGTGGATTTCTTCGGAACTTCTGGTTTAACCATCCTAGAAAATGTCGCAGGAAAACAATGGATCTTAATGATCTAGTTTTTTGAGTGGTGATCAGGAGATTTTGGAGGCTTTAAGAATCTGGCGATATCGTACAGTGGAGGGAAAGCCATCTTTATCTCATAACTTTAAGGAAACAGAAAAATTCCATGTAAGGAAGGATGACTGCACCTTTGAACTTTTTAGTTATCGATACCTTGGTGAATTCGAAATCTTGCTTATCGCCTTGTTCCTATATCCATTAAGGGAAAATGTATGGATGAGGAAATTAAGTTCTTTGTATTTATTTCTTCCTTTCATGCTGGAGATATACACTTTGTTCCTTTGAGTCTAGAATATTCCTATTCTCTGCAAGGTGTGGTAGTGAGAAGAGGCATGTTGGGATCTGCCATTGTTAGTAGATTTTTTATACTGAATAAGTAAACTATTGTCTTTGGACACTTCTAGGAGAATGTCAAGGAAAGGTGATGTTCTGTTTTCACGTCCAAGAGTAAATTTTATACTGGAGTGTGGGCTGTTAAGATAGCTTTTGAACCGCTTCCAATACGTTGTTTGAACCTAGTGAGATGATGAAATCTGATGAAAACTTAAAGTAAGTATATATATAGAAAGTTTTTTTTTACCTTGGGTATAATATATATTAAAGATACCAAGCTATTTTAAATATAAACCTCGTTTTTTTTACCCCATTTCCCAAGTAAGCAAACAGACAAGTCAGTCAAGTTTGCGCCTGCAAGTGTTGCAAGTCTAGCTGACCCTGCACCTAGTGCAAGTCAAGGCAACTCGTGGTAAAGGGAGTATAAGCTTTGATCACTAGTCTTAATATTTACCTCTATCTCTCATCCTGAGATTTTTATTTAATAAGGTCAAAGCACCTTATGGTAACTTGTTTTGGTAAAATATTTATAAGCTCTGTATTACTTAAAACTTAGTATTTCTTAGCTTGGCTCCCACTGACGAGACCTCAATAAAGGTCGAAACCGGTCTGGGTAGTGGCCCATGCCTTTAATACATAGCATCATACATCTCCTCCAGGAGACGTGCTTTGAATTAATGGTAAATATTAAGAATAGTGATCAGAGCTTATACTCCCTTTATCACGAGTTGCCTGACTTGCACTAAGTGCAGAGTCAGCTAGACTTGCAGTAACACTTGCAGGTGCAAACTTGACTGACTATATATATATATATATATATATATATATATATATACACACACACACACCAGAATAGGCGAATAATAGTTAAGCATGCTAGAAGGTATGATGATTTTTATCACTATTTCTTTCGTTGCTCAATGAAGTCTAAGCTGTTTTAGATGACTAGTTCTACTTTTTCTGTTTGTTGCCACCACAAATAATATATATTTGGGCAGATTGTAGATGGGTGAATCTCTGGCATCTACAATGGAACTCAAAGGTACCGCTAGTTTATGAATATTACGAGTTAGATTACAATAGAGTTACTTATTCGATGTACAGAGAAAACACAACACTGGTAGATTCCACCATGCTTCTCACCGCCATGCATTTCAGAAGGCAGAATTAATCAAAAGACTATGCAACAGAGCCTACGACATCTCTAACAAATAGAAAAAAAAGAGAAAGTAAAAGAAAGAACTTCGTTACTTCACCCAGTGATAATCAATATTTTGCAAACCTAACCCAAGATATCGACTAATAAGACTTCAAAGGAGCACTCACCTTACATCTACAATGTTGATGAACAAAATTTCTCAGTTTCATCATGAGATAAAGGTCCCTTTCACTATACAAGATCTCCTGAATCTTACAGCCTCTGACATCTCATCCTACCCAAGAAGACAAGCGTCTACAAAATCCACTGTTTGTGAGGCATTGCTATGCTGGTAAAACGGTATGTTCAGGAGAAATCCGCATGTCAGAGCATTTTTAAGATGCGAAAAAAAAGCCAAGGTAGCTTTTCACACTGCCAATGAAGATCATTCGATAGTTTGACCAAAAAGAGAAATATCGTATGTTGAACATTACTGTTTTGTTACTAAATTTAAAGAAGCTTCTGAAATGCTATGCACTCATACTCAATGCAGTAACAACCATCCCATTATTCTGCACCAAGTTTGGTTTTCATGCATCAAAAATCTCACATTTCAATCCTTGGCTATGACATGCATTCAATGCGTAATTTAATTTTCATCGAGTGTATTCTTTCGTTGACGTCTCTAGCTGTTTAATACTTTTGTAATATAAGCATGCTCCTGACTAAATGCATCCCGTTAGCGCAGAAAATTAATACTCAAGTTGAATATTTCCAAATTTCTTAGCAATGGCTTCCAAAATTCAGAGTAACTGAAAATACACCATGGCTTGAATTACATTTATTGAATCAATTTCTTTAGAAAAAATTTATGCGAGCATTTGCAATTCTACTTTGATTAATAGTTCCTAAATATTGTACGTATTAGCTTTGAATAATCAGGTAGAATCACACTGAATAACAAAAAAAAAAAAAAAAAAAAAACGAAATAAATATAAATAATTAATGATCTGTAGCTATGAAAATCCTCTTAGATATCGGTTAATCGTATAGCGTGTAAAAGGATTGCATTAAATAAATACTTTTATATAGAAACCTTCCATTCTATCACTGTAACTTTGGCAATTCGAAGTAGTGCGTCTTTTTTTTTTTTTTACCGTTTTTTTTTTTTTCCTGCCAACACAAATCTAATCCAAATTTATTCTCATGATCAAAACTAGAAAGCAGACTTTAAATTGACAGATGAATAATTATTTCAGTCGAATAAGCTGTATTAGATCGCATTAAAATAATAATACAATGACTTTACTGGAAGGCAAATACTTGAAAAATACACAACCAGTACGTCATGAGTCTTATATGCTATTCATATTTTATCTTGTTTTTTCATAATCTTTAAATAAAAAAAAAAAAAAACTATGTTTAGGAGGGTTGTTTTTATGTGACTTGGAACATACTATTCATATCACATAATTTGTTTTTGACCATTCTTTCAAGAAATTTTATTCTGATAGTGTGAACGTAACTGTTCATTTACTAAATTGTGTTAAATAAAATAAAGCAAAAAGCTTGATCTCCAGGTTTCCCTTAAGTCTAAGCTTATAATTATGGTTGTTTGGTATTAGGGCTGAAGCAGCTAAGGCTATGAGGCCAATTAGGCCTAAACATATCGGTAGTGCTTTAAGAATTTTTTGTTGTTATTCTTTGAAATGGCAAACATATGCTGTCAGATTTATAAGTATTTTCCATGTACTTTCTGAAGTATCGATTTTTTTAAAAACCTGAATTAATACTTTAATAAAAAGGTATCTTTTCTCAAACAACGTATTCCAGTGAAAACTATATTCTTACCACCAGTCGCTGTGATAACCGCTAAAGAAAGAATAATATTTGCGATTTCGAAGGCTTCCCAGTCTTCATCGTCTGTCACAGATTCGGTAGTATTATCTTCGGTAAAATTTAAATCCATGATGCTGATGATCCCAATCCAAACAGAGCGTCACACATTCCCAGCTCCTTTGAGCTTCGTTTGGTGTCCTTGTGAGCGCGATGACGAAGACAAAAAGGGCAAAGATGTGTGTAGATATCACAGAAGTTAGTTTTGAAATGGGGTCACAAAGATGCTACTATCTCGTAGTAGCTTTTGCAATCCTTAAGTCGTATAAAAGGGTTGTTTCGTTTTGTTCTTACGACTCTCGAAAGATTTACAAGCAAAGATAAATGGGTAATGGTGTTGCGACTATCTGTTAAACAGAAATTTCAAGCTGAAATAATCCAGAAAATCACAATCTACTAATAATCATAACAATGATAATAAAATATTGGATCAACATCTGTAATGCATGGTTTAAGTGTGAAATTGTAAATAATTTTGAGTGGAAGAAGTGGTATCATTGTGAATGATAAGTTTGGAAAGCGATTTATACGAAGAACTTGATATTTAAATAAATGTTAAACTAAAGTGCGCTTATAATGCAACAGACTAATAACATATTTACAAAATGTCAGATACCAATTCCATGTATAGAAATTACTATAATGACAGTTCCTTGCTATTCAGAAGAGCAGCTCTTGCTTTCCTGTCATATGATTTTGTATTCTTGCAGAGCCCTGAATGATAATCAATAATCGGGAACAAAAAAAAGGCTCATAGAAAGCAAAAAAGGATGGGGTTTAGAAAGTACAACAAAGAATGGCAGCAGTCATGTAGAACTGGAAGATATCATGGTATGCTTCACTCCAGCCTCTGAACTTTTTTTCCTTCTAGTAATGGATCTAAATGAATCACCGTTCTCCTTAAGAAATGAATACTCTGAAACACGAAATATTTTTGAATAGTTAAATATCAAAAAAGAATCTTGTGTGTTTGCTTCTCCAAATTATAACACAAATTAAAAATTCGAAAGAAATATAATTAAAAAACTAAAGCCTTCATAAACTATTAATATGAAAACCAAAAAAAAAGTATTGTTCAACAGCCTTTTAATATTTCGTTCTATACATACAAAACCATAGTTTAAATCTGATCAAAAATCAGTCACAAAATATTGGTTTTACCATACCATAATAAACCTGATATGTTCCTATATTTAAATCGAGTAAACACTCAAAGTTTTATCATGATTCGAAGTGCATTTTCTACATGCCAAAACTCATTTCACCGCAAAATTCCTTCACAGTACAAGGCGCCCGTCTCTATCCTCATCACCTTCCGAATATTAGTCGTGCTCTGCGTGTGTCTCGTAGGACAGTGACAAGATTTTCCCCTTTAGTCGTCTAACCGCCGTAAGTTCCACTCCGTCTAGAACGCCAGGAAAGTATACAAGGAAACCACAAGGTAGGCAAACCGAGTAAACACATGCAATTAGACATTAGACATAATACAGTAGCCTTACAGCTTTAGTTGCTTCCGCTATAATTCAAACTAACTCAACCTTTTCGTATGCCAATGTTTGGAGCCAGGGCCGTTTCTACATTTTGCGGGACCGGGCCCTGTGCGAAATGGAAAAACGGGGCCCCTGAAAGTTAGTAACTTTTATGGAAATTTTAAATGGATATCTTGTTAGTTAATTAATTAAATCAAATATGAAAAATATTTATGCACATAAATAAACAAGTATGCTCTTTAGCATCAATTTAAGTAAAGGGGAAAAAATTAGTTAAAAAATAAATGTGTTTGTATGTACATGATACGTTATTTTATTATGTAAGCACACATTATCATATAAATACCAGAACAATGATTTATTTAATAATATAAATAATAATATAAAATATGAAAAAAATATCAATATTTACTATAGAGAATGAAATATATGTATAACAACTTATAAGATTTAAAAGAAATCTTAATATATTAAATTTTATTTAACCTAATGCGCTTATCAATAAAATCATTTATAAAGCTATCAAAATTCAAATTTTTTGCAATTTCATGCTCTATAGATATTATTGCCAGGGACGACAAACGTTCTTGAGACATAGAAGATCGCAAATAGGTTTTTATTCATTTTAATTTGGAAAATTACCTTTCTGCTGATGCGACCGTAACTGGACTGGTCAATAATATTTTAAATGTCGTAGTAATATTTGGATAAATATCAGATAAATTATTTGCAATTATGAATTTTAAAATATTAATGGGTGCATCTTCTGGATCAATATTTCTAAAAAGAATTAATTCATTGTAAAATGCAGATTCATCAATATATGTATTTAATTTTTGATACAGCTGTTTGCAGCAAAATTTTAATTCATTTTCTGTCATGTTTCTTATTAATTCTTTTTTTTGCATTTTGTAATACTTTACTTACTAAATTAACTTTTGACAGAAACTCATACCAAATTACAAGCCTTAGTATAAACTGAAATGAATCTATTTGTTCATATATTGAAACCACTTCTACTGTGATAGTATTATCCGATGCAGGTTTAAATAATTCTTTTAGTGCATTAAAAAATTCTGGAATTTGAAAACGTACAGCTCTAACTGATTCTATTCTACATTCCCATCTTGTATCACATAACGGTTTTGGAGTTAATTGTTTAACAAATTTCTTTAGTATGACCCAACGTGAAGTTGAGGCAGCAAATAATGTATTTATTTTTTGCATAACATTAAAAAAATGTATTGCTATAATTGATGATTTTGCGACATCCCCTAAAATAAAAATTTAAATGATGACAGGCGCAAGGAGTATAAAATGCCTTTTCGTTTTCATTTAAAATGTAAGCACAGACTCCCTTATATACTTCTTTCATATTCGCTCCGTTATCATACCTTTGCCTCTACAATCTGACAATTTAAGATTTAATTTATTCAAAAGCGATTTTATATTTTCATATAAAATCGACTAATGACACTTTACCAGTAGTGTCATTAGTTGTTAAAAACGTCAAAAAATGTTCACGAATTTCAATATCTGCTTCAAATATATGTAAAAAATCTAAAAATTACTGAAATTTACTCTTGATGACTAACATCAGGAGTACAATCGAGAATTATTGAATAGTACTTTGCCTGTCGTATCATATTTACAATATTTTGTTGAATTTTGGTTCCCATATCAACAATTAATTCATTTTGCACAATGGGTGATAGATACGAATTTTGTTTCTTACCTATAATTTTTTTTCCCGAACATCGCATTAAATGATCTTTTAAAAGTGGATCAAATTCTGCAATTAATTCTGTGATTCCAAAAAAATTACCATTATGGGCTGTGTACAAAGTATCAAAATTACCTCTAAAAGCTAAATTATGTTCGGATAAATAAAGAATTGCTGCTACTATTCGTCTTAAAACATTTCTTAACCGTTCTGCTTCACATTTTATGATATTTTGATTTGTCTGATCAATTGTATTGTGATTTTTTAAATTACATTCCATTTGTGTCCATGAATACATGCATTTCATGTGCACTGGATTTCGTTCGTGCGACTTTAATCTTTCACTTACATGTCGCCAGTCAGAAAAGCCATTATTAGATAAAAAATTATCATCAGAAGAAAATAATTTGCAATAAAAACAAAAAATAGAGTTGGAAGAGTTTGAATATACAAGCCATCTTCTGTTTAACTTCTCTTCATTTGCAATTTGTCCTACACAGCTAACAAGCTGTGGTAAAACATTTGCTGTCATCTTGTTGTCCTCTTGTTGTCATCTTTTGGAATCTCTTTCAGTCGAAGGAGACGGTGGACCACGTTGTACAATTTGTGTTAGTGTTGCGTTGTTCAAAATTTTGGGCCACGTTACTGGATCATCAATAGTAAATAGTTCGCCCTCCTCTGATGTCTCAGTTATAAGATCTTCAATACTCATTGTTTGACCAAACGCGTCATGTTCTCCGCTTCCTCTGAGTATTTCAGAGCTCTCATTATTAATTAATGTTGAAGCGAAGAACTGTTTGTAGTTATTTCAGAACTCCCGTTATCAACTGATATATCTGAACAAATATATGAGTTCAACTTCATAAATTTAAACAGCGAATTTCTTTGAAGTTCCTCAGTCGCTTCTTTTTCTTGTTTTCGCTTTCGTTTTTCATGCCCGCTTGGGTATTTTCTTCCATAATAATCTCTCTCACCACTAGTCATACTCTAGAATTAAATACGATAGATTTAATTATAAAATAAGTTAATAAATTAAAACAAAATTACTTACCTGATAAATAAAATATATCTAAAATAGATAATATTAGAAAATAAATAAATCTAATATAGATTGAAAACTGCTATTGAAGAAAAATTCTGATGTCGGATAACTAAAAACCAGTTTACAAAATATATTTTTTAAGATGTTTTGCAAGTAATGTCACATAAAAAATTGCCATGACAGTACGTGTATATACTTGTTCCTAAAATCATAAACTAAAATCAAAAAATTCCTTAAAATTATTAAAAACACCTGTTTTTAAATGCACTTTTCCCTATTTAACACTATGTTCTACGACAGTGGTGGCGAACCTTTTTATGTGCGCGTGCCAAAAGTTTACAAATCGAGTTGCTGACGTGCCGTGAAGTTTTTAATAGGGGAAAAATCAATATAAAATTAATTGCAGAATTTTATTGAGACAAGTTTAAAAATTAACATAGAATTTCATAAAAATGAACTCATAATTTGGCATACACATTGTCGTATACAAATCAATATCAACCTATTATCAATTTATTAATTTATCAATATCAATATATCAATTTATTAATGAGATTTTAGCTGTTGTACATTAGATGCCAAATGCTTTATATCAGGTTCATATTTTGTCACTTTTAGTAATGCACACGCCAAATGAGATTCATCAGTCATTCTATTTCTTAAACTGTTTTTTATAAAATTGATTTCGAAAAATAATGACTCGCAAGCATGTGTAGAGGAGAAAATTGATAATATAGCCATCGCTAGTTTCTTTAAACAACAAAAGGTTTCAGGAATCGCATTCCAGGTTTTCAATATTTCCTCTTCTGCATTCTTTTTAATTGCGCCCAATCATCGATCATTTTCCATTATTTCCAAGTCATTTCTCAAATCGACAAACTTTTGTTTCCATATAGAACTAGATTGAAAATCGATTAATTGCATTTGTATATCTTCCAAATTCAGCCACTCGAAAATCTCTTGAAGAAAATTCGTTGATTATCGACTGAATAACTGTAGAAAACTCTATTTAAATTAAGGGGATATTAAATCCCACATTGTTTCAAAACCGAATAAGAAACTCAAAGATTGAAATCAAAGAGTTCCACGCCGAATATAGCAAACTATCAAAGTTTCGGCGGATTGTAGCGTACGCTAAAGCACGTAGTTCAACACTAGGGCAACTCGTAGCAGAGGAGGCTGTATAGTTCTGATCACTATTATCAGAACTTTACCCACCTCTGCTACGAGTTGCCCTAGTGTTGAACTACGTGCTTTAGCGTACGCTGCAATACATCGAAACTTTTCTAGTTCGCTATATTCGGCGTGAAACTCTTTGATTTCAATCTTTGAGTTTCTTATTCGGTTTTGAAACAATGTGGGATTTAATATCCCCTTAATTTAAATAATGTTTGCAGCGCCGAATTGAAGCGTATTAGCTCTTTATATTTATGTAGAAAAGTCTTTTGTGAATTTAACTTGATCTGTTTTTTCATGGGATTCTAGATCTGCAAAGAATTGTTTTGTATTTGGAAAATATCGGGAGGTATTGGAAATAACTTCACGATTAAAAATTGGTAATTTAGCTTCGAATGCTTTGATTAAATCAAACATGACAATAATTGTCTTGTTAACATCTTACAGTTTAACATTTAATTCATTTAAATGTAAACACAAATCAGTAAAAAACATTAATTTCGAAAGCCATTCGACGTTCATTAACTGATTGTATTTTTCAATGATTTTCTCATTATGTAAAAAAAAGTCTGACTTCATCTAAACACTCAACAAATCTTTGAAGAACTTTCCCCCGACCATTGGACGTTGTTGTACATAAATAAACCATTGTACACCAAGTTTACCTCATTAATAATTCTATAAATTTTCGTTTATTTAAAACGAATATAACTTGCCTTTGCGTATAACTGGCACCCTTGATTTCACTTTACGAAAAAAGACATTAAAACGTTTTGCATATATACCTCTCACAGAAAAACAACACGCCTTCCCCAACAGCCATTATATACTGTAGATGCAAGAAGAAAAAAAAATAGTTTTATTGTTTCCCTGAATAAGGTACAGAGGCTTTTGCAGTCTGTGTAATATATTTCTCAACAAATAGTGCAATTAGAGACAGCTGGAATAAAAAATGAATCACATGTACCCCTCTCACAGAAACTAGACTGTATAAATTCAAGCAAAACCATATATTGCGTCGGAAAAACAGTATCTAACTAAAACCCTTGTTTTTCAATTAAATGAAATAAGTGTTTGTTTGTTTGATTGCATTTGAAATTCTCGATGTCATTATGACAGATCACAAAGGCTAACTTCAAATAAAATTCTACCACGAATTGAAACATGCCATATAAGCTTGTGTGAGTTCCCCTTCCAGCTCAAACGCAAACAAGGCAATAAAAATCAACCAAGGGTTGAAACTTTGTGTGAGTAGAGCCCGCCGGTAATTAGAAGTTCTGTCGGAACGATAAACGACACCCCATCGTGAATGTCTTAAAACTAAGAAATATATAGTGAATGTTGTTATGACAGATGCTATGGAATTCGGTTGAAAAGAATTAGCATTTCAACACAAAAATTGTCGGTTCCATTTGTCTTTAAAGGGTCGCGTGATCTTTTGTTAATACCACACCAACAGAATTCATGTCTTCATAGCTGCTCTCTCTTGTAAAACAAAATTTAACTTGTACGTATTGTAACAATTAAAAAAAAGGTTGAATAATTTATAAGCGTATAAAAGGATACCATATGTAAATCGTTGACGTGCCAGCAAAATTCTCGGGCGTGCCATAGGTTCGCCACCAGTGTTGTACGATATTGTTATATATCATTGGGTAGTTTCAAATACTACCGCTCTAGTGCTACGTTCTTATTTCGCTTACTATAACAACAATAGTTGGTTGTAAAATTATATACATATATTTTTCTATATAGCTTCAGGGGGCTCACTTTAGTGAGTACGGGTGTGGTAAATCCGAGGCACTTGATGCTAGTCCACGCCTTACTTAATGTAATATACATCTGTTATATTATCTGTAGACTGGTCCCTCCTTTTCCTCCCTTGTTTCTTTCTTTCTTCTCTTCTTACTCCTTCCCCCGAATGCTATTAGAGTATTCGAGGGGAATCTTTCCTATTGTGCTGTGTCATTTCGTCTTGTGCTAACAGAGAATTATCAAACACTGTAACGTAATCAGGCCATCAAAAAATATTTATACCGCATCGTCCGTCGCGCTGGTTATCAAGGGATGCGTTCATGTTTTAGGCAGAGGGACCAGTTCGAAAAATATGTTAAATTCTCCCTTAGACACCGCTCCTCAGCACTCTGCTAGAGGAAACTCCATCAATGGGCCCGTTACCCGTTTGGGGAGGTGTATGGGGCAGCGCAAAGAAATTGTTCTTCCAAAGGACGGAAATGGCACCAGACTATGGCTTTAGGCAACTGGAACATCTCTCTGACAGGGAGGGAGTTGGAACTGGTCGAGGAAGCCAAGCGCTACTGGCTAGACTTAGTCGGGCTTTCTTCGACCAAGAGGAGAGGCTCTGGAACTGTCGACCTGGATAAGGGAGTGGAAGCTCTACTACTCTGGTGTGAGCCCAACAATGTCCGCTCAGGTGGGTGTGGGGATACTCACAAGCCCTCAGCTGTAAGACTGTGTTGCTGAGTGGATCCCATTGGGGTACAGATATGTGTGTGTTAAGGCTTCAGATGAAAAACCATGATTTGGCTGTGGTGCAAGCCTATGCACCTAATCTGGAGTCAGAATACTCTGCCTTCCTAGAGGAAGTGGATATTGCTTTTGACAGGGTGGCAGACATGGAATCAGTCCTGCTAATGGGTGACTTCAATGCACATGTTAGAACAGATGACCAGACATGGAGGGGTGTGGTTTGGAGGAACGGCGCCCCTGACCTTAACGCGAATGGATTGAAATTATTGGACTTCTGCTGTACTAGCAGCGTGTCCATAATGAATACCTTCTTCCAGCCCCGCGAAGTCCATAAGTATACCTGGTACAGGGATACACTAGAACAAAGGTCTCTGATTGAGTTCTTTATAATCTCAGCAGACCTATTTTCCTCAGTGTTGGACGTTCGTGTGAGAAGAGGGGCAGAACTGTCAACTGACCACCACCTTGTGTGCACTCTACGGCTTCAGAAACCAGATGCTACCATCAACACTGGTAGGCCTAAGCAGCTATACCGTGTGAAATGGGAGACATTGGAAAATGAGGCTGTGAGGAAGAATTTTGCAGATGACATTTCCTCCAGGTTCAAAGAGATTCCCAAGCATACTGCAGATGTTGAGGGGGAATGGAAGCTGTTCAGAACAGCTGTCACTGCCTCTGCACTCTCATGCTGTGGCAGAAAGCGGCTCGGCGTGGCAGTGGGAAGTGAGAAAAGGACACCTTGGTGGAACCAAGAAGTCCAAAAAACTGTCCGGCCAAAAAAACGAGTCCTACCTAACATGGCTTAGGGTCAGGTCACCTGAGATGCGTTTGCGGTATGCTGAGGCAGCAAAGACAGCAAAACAGATGGCGTGGGAATCCTTTGGAGAAAGATTATATTCATCCTATGCAAATGTAAACAAAGTATTTTGACAGACCATCCGCTGCCTTCGAGGGAGGAAATCGTACACAGCAAGGGCAATTAAGGCCACTGATGGTGCACTTTTAACAACCGAGATGGATCTCCTCTACAGATGGAGGGAATACTTTGAGAGCCTTCTTAAGCCGGGTGGCCCAGCAGTTGTGGACATCCAAGAGGTGTAGATCGGGGAAATGACTAGTCTCACAGCAGAAGAGGTCCATTTAGCAATAAAATCGCTAAAAACAAGCAAGGCTGCTCGATGATCAAATTCGGCCCGAAATGCTAAAAGCCTTAAATCGAGACGGTGTTCTCTGGCTGACTCGAGTGTCAGGCTGCTTGGATATCTGGGAGAGCACCAAAGCAATGACAGACAGGCATAATAATACCAGTCTTCAAGAAGGGAGACCAGAAGGATTGCATTAACTATCGTGGCATCTCTCTCTCTGCTCAGCCTGCCTGGGAAAGTGTATGCTAGGTGCTTGGAAAGATGGTGTAGGAGCATAGTTGAGTCAAAGTCCCAGGAAGAACAATGCGGCTTTTGTCCTGGTAGAAGCACAACTGTCCAAATCTTCACTTTAAGGCAAGTCTTTGAAAAATCTTGGGAATATGCCAAGAATGTCTACACATGTTTTGTGGACTTGCAGAAGGCATATTACCGGGTTCCTCGGGATAAGCTTTGACAAGTAGTACAGGAGTATGGAGTGGATGGCCAACTATTAGCTGCCATCAAGTCCCTGTATGAATGCCCAGAGTTTTGTGTCAGGGTAAACAGCACAAAGTCTGAACCTTTCACAGTCTCCGTTAGCCTCCGCCAAGGGTATGTTCTCTCACTCCTCCTTTTCATAATATTTATGGACTGGATTGATAGGCACAGCCGAGGCAGTGAGCGTGTCAGAATTGGAAGATGTAGCATTGGACGTCTGCTCTTTGCAGATGACCTAGTTCTGCTTAGCTCTTCCACAGATGACCTCCAGTGGACCCTGGATAGGTTTGTAGCTGTTTGTGCAGACACCAGAATGAAGATCAGTGTGGCAAAGCTGAAACATTTGTGGTCTAAAAACAACCATCCCAGTGCACTCTACATGTAAGTGGAGTCCCAATGAGGTAGGTGGAGAAGTTTAAATACCTTGGGTCCATATTCACGAATGATGGAAAACGGGACGTAGAGCTAGTTACTCGAATTGGCTCAGCAAGCTCAATATTGCGGGAACTTGGCCGTTCGGTAGTATTGATGCGGGAGTTAAGCCAGAAGGCAAAGCTGGCTGTCTTCAATATAGTCTATGTCCCCATCCTCACCTATGGTCATGAGAGTTGGGTAATGACCGAAAGAATGTGGACACGAATCCAACCGGCTGAAATGAGGTTCCTTCCAGGAGTTGCAGATACAGGAATGTGTTAGCAGAGCTAATCTCAGGTCGTGTGGTCACTTAAACAGAATGGGAGAGGAAAGATTAGCAAAACAAGTGTTTTCTGCCAGGTTGGTTGTGGGGCTGACAAGACTCGACAGAGTCAGAAGCTCTGCAATTCGGGAAACCCTCATTACTCAACCGCTGCTTCTCCGTGTTGAGAGATCACAGTTACGTTGGTATGGGTACCTGGTCAGAATGCCACGAGACAGCCTCCCTCAGCAGGCCCTCTTTGCCAAGCCAGAGGGTAGGAGTCCACGTGGAAGGCCAAGGACTCACTGGATAGGTTATATCCAAAACCTTGGGTGGACACGTTTGGGAACCCCACCAGAACACCTGAGCTTGGTGGCATAGGATCGTGACCATTGGAAGTTCCTCTTGCAGCTTTTTCCCCCGCAACCCAATTAGGAAAGGTGGGCCTTGAAGATGTATGTATGTATGTATTTTTCTATATAATAATTATAATATTAATTTATATAATAATTTTAAAAAATTGATTTTCCATTTTCAATTTTTTGCGCTTTGTGGGGCCCTGTGCCACCGCACAGTATGTACACCCATGAATACGGCCCTGTTTGGAGCTTGGACCCAAATAAATTCATGTTGCTGGCTAGCGGAAAGAATGGATAGTGTTTGAGCTCTCTAACGAAGAGGGTATAGACTTGAATCCCAATAACAGATATTTGTTAAGATTGCTGGGGTGGTAAATGGTTTATTGCCTGGTGCGTGTGTGTGTGTGCCTTCACCCTCCTTAAATGACTAAAGTAGTTTGAAAAAATTATACATTATTTGATCAATAATTTAGAATTTACATATTATCCTAACTTTAATCTTGGCCTGGGGGAAATATAACACTTACCAAATTTTGAACTCTTGTCTTTTTTGAGTTGGCTCTTTATTGCTTCCAGATGATATGAATAACATAAAGAAGTCCCCCCCATCTTGAATGGCCTTCCTAATCTAAGATCACAATAAGAATACCAGAATATATAATTACTTTATACTAAATTAATATCATCATCATCATCAAATTCCTGCCATATACCCTCAAGGGGTGTATAGGATACAATAGTACTACATGAAAAATTTACATCGTTACCAACTTCCTATCTACAATTTTCCTCCAAATCAGT
This sequence comes from Typopeltis vanoorti, assembly GCF_054136105.1. Classification (NCBI taxonomy): domain Eukaryota; kingdom Metazoa; phylum Arthropoda; class Arachnida; order Uropygi; family Thelyphonidae; genus Typopeltis; species Typopeltis vanoorti. Next base: position 45,499,298 of record NC_143558.1, on the reverse strand, counting down.
CTGTTACTTGTCAAGACTCCAACATTATCAGAGTTTACATTTCTATTGTCTAAGGCACTTTTTACCGTATCAATCCACCTATATCTTGGTCTTTTTCCTTACTAACCTGGCAGAGAACACTTGTTTTGCTAATCTTCCTCTCCTATTCTGTTCAAGTGACCATACCACCTGAGATTAGCTCTGCTAACACATTCCTGTATCCCAACAATGTCAAGTTCTTTCCTAATATCCTCATTTTTAATATGATATTGCTATTGATGCCATCTGTTCACGCCTCTAATCTTTCTCAGGACTCTCATATCTGTCTGCGGTCTCTAGTCTTTGGTCAAGTGTTTTACTTCTGACCCAGCTCTCAGATCCATAAGTCAAAACTGGTTTAAACGCTGTCTTGCATACAGCTAATTTAGTGTTTTGGCTAATTTCTCTCTTATTCCATATAAACGTATTCAGTTGACTTCCCACCATACCAGCTTTGTTGATTCTGTTGTCTATTTCCATATTTAATTTACGATCTTGATTAAAAATTGTGCCTAAATAGCTCAAATGTTTTACTTGTTCTCCATTCACAATGCAGTTGATATTTTCAATGTTTCTGCCTATTTTCATTATCTTTGTTTTGTTATTGCTGACCTTCATACCATTTCTATTACAACTGTTATTCAATTTATTCAGGGAATCTTGCAGACTTGCAGCGGATTCATTTAGAAGTATAACATCGTCTGCATAAAGCAAAGAGCTGACATTAACATATCCAATTTTCATATCAGGTTTAATACTACTTTCCTTCAAAATATGATCCATATAGATAATGAATAACAGAGGCGATAATGTACATCCTTGTCTGACACCAGATTTAACATTAAATCATCTTCCTGTACTTCCTTCAATTCTAACTGCTGACTTACAACTCAAATAAAGACTAAGTATTGCTTGATATAATGTCTCATTGACACCATATAACTGTAGCGTTTTGAATAGCTTCTCTCTCGGCACCTTGTCATATGCCTTTTCCAGATCTACAAAATTTAAATACAGATCTTTCTTATATTCTCGTGATTTCTCAACTGTTTGTCGTAAAGTGAAGATCTGATCCTGACAGCCTGTATTTGGCCTGAATCCAGCTTGTTCTTCACCAAGCTTTTCTTCCACAATTCTTCTCAACCGTTTTTCAAGTATACTTCCATAAATCTTACCAGGAACAGTCATTAGGGAAATACTTCTGTAATTCTCACATTCAGTTTTATTTCCCTTTTTATATATGGTTACTATGAGAGCCCTACTCGAATCATCTGGAATTCGTCCCTCTGTCCAGGCCTTCTGAACTATGCTGTGCAGCCACTGTAGGGCTTTTATACCTCCATACTTCAGCAATTCTGGTCGAATATAATCTGTTCCTGCTGCCTTTCCACATTTCAAGCCTTTGATGGAGTTTTCTACATTCAGGAATACATATCAAGTATGGATATGTATTCCTGAATGTATGCCTATTAAGTGTTTTTTACCACAGTGCTATCGCTGCTTGTTTCATTTAGCAATTTTTTTTCAGTAATTACTCCATACTCCAAGGATATCTTTTTCTCCAGTTTTCATGTCACCTTTATCATCTCTAATTCCTTTAACACACTCTTTCTTCCATTTCTGAGCTTCTTCAACAACCTCCAGAATATCTTGCTACCGTCTTGATATTTATTTTCTATTTTCTTACCAAAGTCTTCCCATAACTTTTGTTTAGCTAGTTTTACACAGTGTTTAGCATTCTTGTATTTGTCTCTGTATTCTGTAAGAGCACAAGCTGACTTATTTGCCAGGAACGTTTGATATGCTTTCTTCTTTTCCTTCACTGCCTCTTTAACGTCCTGTGTCCACCATGGAGTTCTGATTTTTCTATCCTTGCAGACAACCTCACATGCCTCTCTGGCTGAATCAGTCAATGTTTTCTTCAAGGCTAGCCACTGAATCTCCAAGGTTTGGTTCCTATTCTCAAACACTTTCATTTTTTCTTCAATAATCTTTGTGTATTTTAGTCTACAGTTTATATTTGTAGTCATCACTTCCAATTCCAAATCCTCTGTACTCTGGTGTCCTGCACCAGGAAGAAAACATCACTATCAACAATAATATAGTCAATGAGACTTTTCATATTCCTTGCTTCTTCTCTCCATGTGAATTTGTGCACATTTTTACGTTGGAATGTGTTAGAAATCCAAAAGGTATTTGCCATTATGATTAGCTTTGCTCTTTTCTCCAAATTTTCTGAAAATATTTTTGTATGTCTGACAATCATTTCCTACCCTGCTATTTAGATCCCCAACAAGGACCAACTTTAATTTTGTCATTGTGTCAGTTGCTTTCTCTAAAGCCTCAAAACGTTCCTCCATTTCTACCTTTGTAGGACCTTCTGTAAGACCGTAGGCACAAATAAGTCTTATTGTCCAGTTCCCCATTCTCATATTTTCCAAAACATTATACTTGAGACTGCCTGCCATTCAAGAAGATTAGCCTCGTATTTAGTACTGAATACTATGGCTACTCCTTCTTTTCCTTGATTGTCATTTCCTGAATATAACATTTTGTATTTATTGCTCAGAAAGATCTCACCAGTTTTTGTCTTTTTTGTTTCGGTCACCCATATTATGTCGATCTGGTACTTATCCAATTCCTCGGTTAGCTCCATTTCTTTGGTTTTGTTTTCAAGCTTATGTTGATAGTACCGATCTTGAACTCTGGTGATGTTGAGTTGGGGTAAGTTTTAGGATTTGTTCCAGTAGCTGACTTTTCGCTGTTTGCCCTGGTTCCCTGGCGAAAACAACGGTGGCTTGTTTAACCAGGCGATGCCCCAGCCGGCATGGAATTCTGTCATGTTGTACCATCATTTTATATTTTGGTTTAATCCAATAAGAATACAATTTGGTCGGCTAAATCCCAAATTGCTAGCCCATCCTCGTTCGTTCAGTATCCAGGTGGATACCTAACAGGGTGCACCACGAGAAGGTGAGGATTGGACATTAGGTCAGAAGCCCTGGTCGGTTCTCCACATTCTTTAAAGGCTATGTGGAGGTCTCCTCTCAGTTATACAGCTTTGACCGTTAAGCATCCCGAAATAAATAATTCTGCAGCAAATAACGATTTCGCTTATCTTCTTCTTCAGACAATGGAGTTAGTAGTCTTCATTCTGAAAGCATGATTCTCATTAGAACAATGGTTCTAGGCTGCTCAATGTCACATCATTTTACTCACTCAGTGGCGTAGCTAGAGCTGTTGCCGCTTGGGGCGGTCCCTGAGTTTGCTGCCCCTCTCAATACAGACCAAAAATACTACAGAAACTCAAAACGACTTATAGGAAAATAAATTAAAACACTATGTTTATTTTTGAAGTAAAACTTTAATTTCAACATTCTAAAATGTTATTTTTCTTGCTTTTCTGTTAGCAAAACCGTCGATGACATTGGCGAAGTCTATTTCATAGTAATGTAGGTAATTCTTAATCAAATTTTATTTAGAAAAACTCCTCTCACAACTAGCAACACTTACAGCAGTTGTGAGGAAAATTCGCAGTAGTATTACAATATTTGGAACTGAGTTCTCGAGACTATTTTAGAATTTACTGCAAAAGTTCAAAAAGGTTCAAAGTGCCGCCTTGGGCGGACGATCCCTTCTCCCCCCCCCCCCAAGCTACGCCTCTAAAAACAGATAATTAAAAAGTAATGGGTGAATTTACTTCTTAATTATCATATATATCTAGCGATTATTTTTCATGTTTTTATTTTATTGTTTTACTGTAAGATTTAATGTAATAGTATTTAATTATCCGTGTTTTGTGGTAGTAGTCTTATAGAAATGAACCACAAACCAACCAACTTGTGGTATAAAAAAATAAACTGAAAAAATAAAAAAAAACAAAAAAAAGTGTTAAGAATATTGCAGCAAATGAAAACTACCGTATCTACAGAAGTGGTAATTACAGTAGAATAGAGTGCAATAAAACACTTTGCAGCAGATAATTTATTTTTTTATTCTACGTCACTGCGTTACAAAGGTTACAACGCCGCGTGTGTGTAGATAAGCAATGTATGATTCAACCGACTTTGACCAAATTTGGGGAAAAAAAACAGTTCATTATGTCGATTTCTGTGATATGTTGTGAAATTCAATGCAATAGGACTAAACCAAAGGATTGTTATAGGAAAAGGCGCTGTCTCTGTAGATACCTCTACAAATTACATCCTTTACAGTTTTCATTAAGGTCACACCTTGATTCGATGTGTTAGCTCAATGGCCTTTCACAGCTAAGTAATATGGCTTGAGAAAAATCCTGATTAATGTTATGATCATTGGCGTACCCAGGGAGGAGGCCAAGGGGCCCTGGCTCCCCCCAAAAGAAAAAGGAAAAAATACTAGAAAAATTTCCAAAAATCTTTTCCTAATTTTTTTTAAATTTATGTTGTGTCGTGTTTTCTATTTCTATACTACTTATGAATTAGCGGTCACATAAGGGGAATATCCTCTGGCTCTCGGGAATCACGGCCGTTGTGAACGCCAAGCGAACGAAGTAGTGCTCGGGCGATACTTTGCCCGAGTCGGGCCAGAGATCACGGGTATCATGTATTGGCTATCACTGCAGATACTCAGTCATAGGTCGTATGCAATGCGTTGTGTGTATTCTCAAATCCTCTACTCAACTCGTCCCTCCCCCCCCCAAGATTAAATCATGAGTGCTCCTCCTCCTCCCCCCCCCCCAGATTAAATCTTGAGTACTCGGCCCCCTCCAAGATTAAATCCTGAGTGCGCCACTGGTTATGATAGGACAATTAATTCTACTTATAGTTTGCTTTATCTATCAATTGTGAGTGTTCGGCGACCAGTTTGTCTTGTAGATTGAAAAACCTTCTAAGAAAGGGGACGTGTGAAAACCTTTTTCCAACTGGTTAACTTGCCTTCAGTTCAAACGTTGTAAAGGTTCTTTGCATCCTGCGCATATTTATAATCCAGATTTTTCAGTTACAGAGGGCATCAGCGAGTTTTCATATGTATGTGTGTATGTATAAAGTTGAGCAAGGTGCTTAGAAAGCAAGAGAATGATTGCACTTTACAAGTGGCTACTTGGTTTGATGTTTCAGTTTAGAATGTAAATTCTCTTCTGAAATTCTTAATAGCTGCTATAACAATACCATTGTTTATTAAAGATAATTTAAGCAAAATAAAAATATTTGCTTCTAAAAGAGCAGACATTACCATTTTTACAAGTGGTACAGATATACTTGGACTGTGTTTTAATGATAATCTCATCTGCAAAAGATTGGAAATCTATAGAACATTACTGTGGATGGGTTAGGCAAATGCTAGAAAATCATGGAACTCTATTCTAGAGAACAAATTTGGACGAAGCGATTTCAATTTATAAAGTATACTAGTGGTCTCACATTAGATGAAAGTGTTATCCAATTAGCAATTCAACCCAGAAATAAATTACCATAATTTATTATGTACACCATTTTAAAATTCAAACAACTAAAATACGGGAATGCTGGTACAGTATAATTATAGACGAATAAAAAATAATTGAAACAAAGCAATGCCTTAAACGAGGACATGGAGTGCCTGTGTAGCTCTGTGGAAATGGGGGGGGGGGGTTTGCTTCTGTAACACTAATCACATGTTCGATTCTACTAGAGGGATTATGTATGCTTTTTTACAGCATGTTCCTGTGTTGGTTAATTTTTAACACAGCAGGTAGAATACCCTCCCCAGAAACTAAGTTTTTTTTTAAACCCAACAACTCCATAAAATCGCCCACAGAACTCACACCATTTCAGATAATAATGTCCATTAGTGTTTATGTGAGGTAGCCTACTTTCTGCACCCACGTGGCAATTTAATCAGTGAGGATTAAGGGTTGAGCCTAGCTGACTATCAATGTTTCAAAATGTTTGTTTGGATTTATGCCTCTTTCCTTTGGAAATAAATGTCTTACAACAGCAAGACAACTCATGGCAAAAGTAATACTTTTGCATTGAGTTGTTGAAACTAAAGTATCTGCATGTAGATTTTTTGGTTTCTAAGAGAAAACATGTTTGCTTTTGTGTTATTTAAAAATAAAATAAAGCAATCTATGTATCATTTTTGACAACATATCCAAAATTGAAACCTGCTAAATTTCTTTTCTGAAGTTAGTTTTCAAAGTAAGACCTGAAAAAGCTTACCAGGTGGTCTAAAAAGTTCTCGGCCTCGACCAGATGTCAACACTATCGCGAAGATTTTTTTCTAAAGTTGGTACATCTGTCATAAGCATCCATGTGAAATTGCAAGTTGAAACTACTTAATAGAAACCATTCTATTAAGTAGTTTGTTTTATACAACTGTTTGAAGCAAAAGTTATCGGTATCCCTTGAAATGGATAAAATTGAGTAATTGTGTGGTTATAAAATTCTTTGTAAAAGGTTTAATGTCAAAAGAAATTCATTCGAAGTTCATAAAAGTTTATGGACAATCTTCTCCTTCATTTTCGACAATTAAGAAATGGGCTTCCGAGTTTAAACGTGGCCGTACCAGCCTTAAAGATGATCCGCGTGAAGGACGTCCAAAAAGTGTAACACTACAAATCATTGATCGACTGAAAGATATATGGTATTGGATGACCGGCGAGTCAAAGTGCGTGAAATTGCTGAGACTATAGGCATTTGAAAAGAAGGTGTAAGATATATTCTGGATGAATTGCAAATGAAAAAGCTTTGCGCAAGACGGGTGCCTCACTTGCTCACAGCAGATCAAAAATGCAACTCTGAACAGTGCTTGGAGCGTTTTAACAAGAATAATAGATTTTGTGCGCGTCGATTTATTACTATGGATGAGACTTGGATTCACCAGTACACACCAGAATCCAAACAGCAGTTAAAACAGTGGACAGAAGCTGTTTGTTCAGCACCAAAGAAGACAAAGTCGGTTCCATCAGCGGGAAAGGTCATGGCATTGGCGTTTTGGGATGATAAAAGCATTGTTTATTAATTATCCTGAAATGGGTAGAACAATAACCTGGGAATATTATCCCGATCTTTTAACCAGACTAGATGGAAAAAAATTGTGAGAAAAGACCCGGAGTGCAGAAGAAAAAAATCATCTTTCATCAGGACAATGCACCTGCCCACAAAGGTGTTTTGGCAATGGGAAAATTAAGGGATTTGCACTATGAATTGTTGGAACATCCACCCTATTCCTCAGATTTGGCTCCCTCTGACTTCTATCTCTTCCCAAAAATAAAACTGTTCCTCACTGGCCAGCGTTGTTCTTCAAATCAAGGTGATTGCAGCTGTAGAGAGGTATTTTGCAGATCTTACTGAGAACCACTAGGGATGGGATAATGGCACTGGCATAAATGTATTAGTTTTAAGGGAGATTATGTTGAAAAATAATTTTTTTTTGGAAATTATAAATTTGTTAGGCCGAGAACTTTTCAGACCACCCTCATATATTTAGTGTACAAAAAAGATGTTCTTAAACGGATAAATTAGGAAGTCACCATATATTTTGCTCTTTAAGGAAACAATGAAAATGGTTTTGACTTTCTGTGGGTAAAAGCAACATAAAAAAACTAGTGGTGAAGTTACTTCACACTCATGCTTAAGCTTAACAAATTAATAACTGGGTTGGGTTGGTATTAATAAATGAGTTGTATTGATGTCTGGGAAATTTGGAGGACAGGGCAATACTTGGAAATCTTCCTCATATTCTGCAAACCATTCTCTCACAATCCAGGTAGTGTAGCATGGTGCATTATCCTGCTGAAAGAAGGCACAACCAGAGAATACCATTGCCATGAATGGATGTACGTGGTCTGCAGTGATGTTTAGGCAAATGCCATCTGCTTAAACATCACTGTAGGTTTTCTGCACATTTATGACTAGATCCAGGATTTCAAAGCAGAACATGGCCCAAAGCATTACACTGACTCCACTAGCTTGTTTTCATCTAACAGTGCATCCTGGTGTCAACACTTCCCCAGGTAAACGATACATGTATCTGGCAGTCCACATGGCAACAAGATTCATTGGACTAGACAACCTTCTTCCACTCATGCAAAGCCCACTTTTGATTCTCACATGCCCATTTGAGGAGTTTTGGCAGTGAGGCGAGGTTAGCATGGAAACTCGGAGCAGCCTGTGGCTACACAGCCCATTTTAAGCAGGGTTTGTTGTTCTGTGGGTTGTGACACATTACACCCGTCACCAGCAAGCATTTAAAAATTACTGGCGAGTTGCACTACAGTAACCCTTCTGTTGGCTCATACCATCTGGGATAGCCTTTGCACACTTTGAGCATCGACAAGCCATGGTTGGCCCACACCTTGCCAGTGGTTTGTCACTTTTCCCCTCCTCAGACCACTGTTTGAAGATACTCAACTATGGCTGACTGTGAGCACTCCCCACAAACCTTGACATCTCGGAAATGCTCTAAGCCTTCTGGCCATCACAATTTGACAAATTCGCAAAGTCTGCTACCTTTCCCATCTAAAGAAACAAGAATAAAAATGATTAACAGAGCACAGTATCATGTGTTATTTATACTGTTTCATGACCTGCATATGTGGTGGCATTTCTCTGCAGCTGCTTCGATATGCATGAAGACACACTGGTCATATTTTAGCTTTTCAGTGTATTCTGAAATGTATGGGAAGAAAGAACAAAAACAGATTAATTCATTTGCTCAGTTGTACATATCTGTCAGATTTTTAATTTTTTTTTTTTTTTTCAGATAACTGCATTACCAATACAACCAATATACTTTGTCTCTATTTTCATTATCTTTTTTTTTAACACTACTTCAAACCATACTTTCATATATAAATATAAATAAATAAATTATACAGTCATTCCATCTGGCAGGATGTAAGTCGAGTCAGACTTAGTCGATACATTAAATCAACATAGTTATATAGGGACTTAACAGTAATAAGTATACTCTCATTTTAATTTTTAAACCTTATTATAAACCTGTACTGTGTGTTACTGCCACTATAAAACAGGAGAATAATCACCGAAATCTTCCTCCACAATCACATCTTCATTATCTTCCCTGTGTGAACAATCAGGCTGTGGCTCTTCTGGTGTAACCTTTGTTTTTTTGATGAAAATGTCCAATGTGCTTTGCTTATTCCTCTTCTTCTTCATAAATTTGATCACAGCAAGCAAACGTATCATGTACCTTCTATTATTAAGTAGAGTTCAACATTGGGGTCCATGTCTTCAGCCATTTTGAGAACATCTCTAACTGCAAAGAACGTTTCTGCAAGACCCTTCATTGTAAATTGTTCAACTACCTCTTCCTGTTTCTCTTTTCCCTCTTCCTTTTCTCATTTTTCCTCTTCTGTAAGAGTTGTTCCTCCAGTTTGACCAATTCTTCGTTGGTCAACTCTTCAGAGGAACTTTGTATGAGCTGAATTATGCCGTCATCATTCACTTCGAGATTCAGATTGTTTGCTACGCTCATTATTACAAACTTCCAAAATTATCCAATTTTTCCACAAACTCCTTGGCAGCCTTCTCAGCACTTGCAGATTCCCATACATTTTCACATTATGCAGCTCAAAACATTACTTGGATCTCATGAACCAACTGGAAGAAGAGTTGAATTCGTAGTCATGGGTTCTGCTTTCTCCTTCAACATGTTGAAGAGACGTAGTGCCTTAGCGGTTATGGTCATGGTGCTAAGGGGTATGCACTTTTGGTTCAGGTCCATGATGCAAGTAGCTTTTTCATATCTTGTTGCTTCATCACTATCGTCGATTTAATGGAAGCAGATCCTTTCACAGCTTCTACAATTTTATTCTTATTTTTCAAAATGGTCGTCACTGCAGAATGAGACCATCCAATGTCATGTGCAATCATATTCACAGGCTTACCAATTTCATGTTGCTTTATAACTTCCAACTTTGTTTCAAGCTCAATTGCTCGCTATTTTTCTGTGATTCTTCACTAGGTTTTTTTGATTGTGCATGTAGGGGCCATGTTGCACAAAATACAGCGAAATATTTAATGAAAAATACACAAATAACCCATTTCTCGAATACAAAATGAACAGAGGAAGAACTGTTGAAGATACGTGCTGACTGCCAAGGGAGGTTGTTACTGAAAGCGCTGTTGCCACTGTGCATGCTTTACCTTATGCTCGCTTGTGTCTTGTTCGAAAGTATAGCCGAAAATGTTATTGAGACCATCCAAACTTATTGGATCACAGACGTATCTTCAAAAGGATGCAAGTCGAGGGATGACTATATATATATTATTTTATTTTATTTTATTTTTTTCCAAAAGCAAGATGGAGAAAATCCTTGTCTATTTCAGTGAGCAATTAATATTCTGATAAGCTAGGTAAATTTTGCTGTGTTGTCAGTTTACATATATGCTCATTGTGCATCATACAGTATTTGCTTAGAGATTTTTAGTCCATCAAATGTTTCCTTTATTATATCTCTCCCTTGATTCTCCTTGTATAAATAATCTGCTAGTCTTGTGAAGACTCAAACTTCTAATTCATTTCCTACCTACAATTGTCTTAAGCATTGCTTAAACAATGTCCATCGCACTTCTTTTATTGAATGATATGTGGAAATAGTTTTATTTAACATGTCTGTGACTGTTGATATTAATTATCATGCAGTCTGCTTATGAAGTCACATCATTATCATATATCGCTGATATCACAGCTGCTGCTACTTAAATATGTGCTTGTTGCAGGCACATATTCAAATCATAGTATATCCTCATCAGCTGATGTCTCAATCAGTATATGAGAATGCACATGCTATGGACTTGTATCTTGTGATTCATGTTTTGAATGTAGTTAATGGATCTTTTTTCCCTGACAATAACATATATTGGTTAAAATACACTGAAGTTTTAATAAATTATATATTTTTTCATGTTAACTGTCATAAATTTATGTCTAGTACACATGTACCTTAAAAACAACTGGTTTGCTGTTACTTCACCAAATGGAAGAAGACCAAAGTAATCAGTTTCCTTTGTATATGCATATTTCATGTTGTCACATTCTGTGTTGATTCTAAGAAATTAATATTTCAAACAAAAGTGCAGTTCAGGCATCTTTCTTTTTTTTTTTTTTCAATATTTTAGTTTTTCCATATGCATTATAAATGAATAGTTTTTATGAAATTCATAATGAAACTAAGAGTGCCAATAATGTAATAATGAAATTCACATATACAACACATGCCAGTACCACTTCAGGACATACAAGTGTATTGTGAAAGAGTCACTCTAGTTGATAGGCCTCTATTATGCCAAAAAATCCCTTTTGCAAGCTATAATCTTTTAAGGCTCACAGTTGATCTGGAAATCTTATGTATTTTGTATGGATGGCAAAAATAGTTATTCACTTATTCTTCATGTATAGTAGTATAAAGCCTTTATATTTGAATTATCCTTCATGTTTAAAATAAAGGAGAGCAGAAATGTTGAGGTCAGCAATAAAGCATTCCATGTTTTAATCCAATTTCTGAAAGCAGCAAAAACTATATAGTTAACTTCAAGTGGAAGGTCAAGTCCTAAGTATTTTTGATTTAATTAACTTAATTAAAACAGCATCTTTTGTAGACTATATTTGTTATATTAATGAATCAAATAATTAATAAACAATTAAAATAAACAATAGCAAATCAATAATGGACTGAAGCTGGGCTCAATGAATAGGTCACCCATTGCGAGTTGATTTACGTAGCTGGCAAACAGCTGTACACTGGAAAAAAAAATATATATATATATATTTTTTTTTTAAATAAAGATTTTGTTAGGAAGTTTTTTTTTTTTTCCCCAACTTTCAGAAAGCACTGAAGAACATACATAATATAAAAGCCCACTATAGACACTAGGTTTAAATTTGGCATATCTACAAGATCAATTGTACTTGTGGTTTCTTATAAACAGGACAGACAGGTAGGTTGAGAAAGATACACAATTTGAACATATCAAGAACATGGAGAACAAAAGGAAACACAGTTCTAGACTGGCAGCACACACACACAACCAAAACCAAACATCAAGTATTATGGTAAAAAACTAAAATGCTCTACATAGATTACAGCTTTTTCTCCAGTGCATTCAAGGAGTCAGCTGAAATGATTAAACATTCTCAACAGTGCAACAAAAACCAAGGGATGATTTCATGTCAAGTCTGGTATACTCTAGTTAAAGACGACACACACACAGATATGCGATTAACAGTAGTTCACAGCAGACCATGAACCAGCAAATGTGTGTTTCCATTGATATTCCTGTTTTCAGATATTTCACTGTGTACATTACCTGCTTGTAATCTGAATTTGTAGTTTATTCACTAACATCTCATGATATGAAACACATAAATTTCACGAAGTTGAACAATCAATAAATTATTTCTATCCCAGCTGTTTTACCTGTATTCATACCACATAAAACAGCTGGGATGGAAATAATATCGCATTTCCATTATGTCCTCACTCCACAGAAGTCTACATAAAAGTAAAGCTATTCTAATAACAAATGGTCTTTCTCATTAATTTAGCAAATTGGATTATCCAAAATATCAATGTTGTCATTATGTTATTATTATTTACATGACTTTTACATCTTAGAATGGTTCTCGCATAAAGGAAGTATTCTCCAGATAATGATACAGCATCCCTAATCACATTATGGAACTCCCAGTGACTTTTTGGGACATATCATTAAAAAATTATGGTGGGGGGGGGGTCTTGGGCAAGTGCATTTTTTTTTTGTTATTGCAAGTAAGATTTTACATAATTTGCTAAACCTTGGGCTGAATGGCCTATTACAATGAAGTAACTTGGCATTTTGAAATGTAATGTTCACTGGATAGAATGATCAACATCATTTGTGTTAAAAAAAAGTAATAGCTAACACACAGATTCCGGAGAACATAAGTGCATAACACTAGCCCTTGATGAATCCCTAACTCCCTGGAAGTCTCTCTTAATAATAATAATAATGAGGAACAAAGACAACTGGCTGTAATATATAAAAATTATTTCAAGACTTCATTTCCATACAAAATAATTATTTACATTGAGATAATTATGTAAATAATTATTTTGTGGAAATCAAGTCCCATATTCATGTGTTTGCTGATGATACAAAACTGGGGAGGGCAATAATTGATAAAGGTTAAAAAGTTGATAAATTTGTTTAAATCATCCTGCAGGATGATTTAAATAAATTGATGAGGTTAGATGATTGATGAGGTTAGATAAATTGATGAGGTTAGAGATCTGGGATTAATGGTGAACAGAGAGTTGAAGTTCAGAACACATACTACAAAAGTTGATAAAATACTCAAAGAATTACTTGGATGTTGAGAAACACACTAAAGTAAAGATATGGAAGTTATTATCCCTCTTTATTTAGCTGCATTTTGAGTATTATTCACAGATATAATCACCCGGGTCATTTGGGGATCAGGAGATAGAGAGGATTCAGAGATAAATGATCAAGCTAGTGATAGGTCTGAAGAATGCTCCCTATGAGGACAAGATGAAGGTGTACAGGTTTTAAAATTTAGTTGATAGGCAGGAAAAGAGGACATGATAGAAACTTAAGTTATTAAAGGAGTTCTATAAGAGCGATACAAAGAAAAGTTTTGAACACATGACAAATAGAGATCTAGGGTTTACCCCTGGAAGTTGGGTAAGAGTGTGGTTACTAAGGATGTTTATTTCTTGGTGGGTAGTGAATGAGTGGAACAGAATTCCCAGAATTAGTTATGAGTGGCTTGAGAATGAATGAGTTTAAGGAGAGGTATGATACGCAAGCATGGGTCTCACACAATAAGTCTTCTGACTCCATGGAGATACCTGTAAAATAATAACGTTTTAGAATTAAACAAGAAAGAGGTGTTGATTTACAAACATATACTGTGACTCTAAGAGTAGTATTTTATCTTTCATTGCAATGGTATACAGAAACTCTTATATCAATATTGAAAATAAAGTAAAAAATACACTAAGTTTTTAATAACTATTACAATTCTTGTACATGATATCAAAAAGAAATAAGTAAATCTAGCTATATTATTTCATCAGTTTTCATCTGTTTTATCTTGACTATTTTGTCTTTCATTTTCTCCAAAGACTGACTACTGTCCTCCCAGTCATTAATATCCATATTTTTAATTTTCTGGTGTGAAAGAAAACAGTTCCACATTAGACAATTGTAAATATTACAAATAAGAAAGCAAGAAATAAAAATAAACTTTTTCTATATGAATTGAAGTAAGCATTTACATTAATACATTTAATTAATGCATTTAACTCATATTTTAAATTTTGAACAAATTGCAGCCTGGGAAGGATCTGAATATTGCATCAAGGTGACAGAACAGGCAGTAAAAGACACTCCATTTCTTCCTACTGTTGAGTAATACCTATTTACAAGTGGCATCACCAGGTAGTCACTTCATCTATCACATTATCCCCAGTTTCAAATTTAAATGCAACAAAGTTGTATTTAAATTTGAAAGCTCAATTTATTTATATTAATTTATTATTCTTGGTAATAAGAAAGAACTTTTAGAATAAATTATATAATATGAAAACTCAGAACTTAATGTAATAAGATGTATTTATAAATAAATTTATTTATTTAAAAAAATAAATTTAATAATCTGGTCTTAAACAAAAATAATATTATTATGCACGCTCTCTAGGGAGTCCGAATATTCAGAGGGAGGGCCATTTTAGTCACTTATAGCTCTTCTTGAAGATGCACTTGCAACATATAACAGCAGCCAATTCCACACACAATCCATGAAAAGAATCTGGACCTTATATGCTTTTTAACATCCCTAGTTCCCAGGGATGACCCAAAGTTCTGCTTGCACCAGCCATAAACTTCAAAATCTTGTTTGTATCTGTAGTGCTTCCTGGTTAGTAAAGAGGACAATGTCTCTACTCTTCAAGCTTCAGAACAAAACATTTATGGTATGGCTCAGATTAACTAAGACTCAAATCCAATCACTGTACTAAATGTATAACATCTTTAAAAACCTTTTGTAGATAGGATACACATAAAAAATTAATTTTTTTCAAAGTGATTACCAAAACATCCTTTAGATTTTAAATCACTTTGTCATCTCCAATTCCTTTTATAGTGCTCCTTCCTGCATTTCCTAGCAAATTTGACTCTATGTGTACACTAAAAACTTTAAACTATGAGATGATTTTCTTTCAAGAAATCATGGTATTCTACTATACTGATATGTTATAAAATATACACTTGTGGGGAAAATAAAACTGCTGCTTTATATTCTGAAATTCAAACAGATTGGGATCAAATAACTTCAATCAGAATAAAAAAAGTAAGTCGCACAAAGTCTGTTAAAAAACATATTGGAACTGACGTGACTGCACAAAGAATAGAAGATGGGATTTGGAGTTTAATCTCCTTCAAAGTAAGTCCTCTACCCATTGTTGAAATCTGTGTTTGAAAATTTCTGTTTTTGTTTGTGGAACACACATCAAATCTGTAGTCAACTTTTCTTTTTTTGTTTTTTAAAGCATCAAGAACAAAGAGGAAAAAAAAGAAGTCACAGAGTTCAGTCTTATGAATATGGAAGTTGCACTGTATTTATGGTTCTGTTTCTGGACATGTTGATATATATAAACTCTGAAATACACTTTATGTTGAAAATTAAGTCATGTGAACCTATAGAAATTTCAACCTCTTCTACTATCTCATGCATGATTAAATGGTGACTATTTCAAATGAAGTGCACTTTTAAGTTTCACCCAAAATTTCATATTGATGCGTGTTGTCCCAAAATGGCACTGCACTTATTTTTCTACTAAATAAACTATTTTCTGTTTGTTTACATTGATTATTCGAATAAACTGCTATGATAAAATAAATCAGTGGGACTGTTTGTTTGTGTATTTAATAGTCACTGGGCCAGAACATACAGAATCAATAAGTGGCATATATATATAGGTCTAAAAACTATATATAAAAATGAAAATAACAATGTATATTATTTCTGGGAAAACTCCCATGTTACTCCTCTTTATAAACTATTATAATTGCAGCTATTTTGCCTGCTTCAGTTTAGGAGTACCCCTGTTTAAATGTCATTGGCTATTTACTCATGGATTCTTAGGGCATTATGAGTGTAGATGTACTAAAAAGTATATGTAGCCTAAGGAATAGAAAATTGCACATACCTTTTTCTGGGTGTTGTGGCTTTTCCTCAGTCTGCGATGTCGAAAACTGCAGAGTGTGTGTGTGGGGGGGTAGGCAGTTTGGTAGAATAAGTTAGAAAAACCCGGGTTTCTTTCGTAATATATAGAAACATATACTTTTATATAGGGTGGGGAAAAAAGTGAAAGGGTTAATTTTTTAAAATAGGGAGGGGGAAGGGGAAAGGTGGTTGACGGGGTGTGGACCGTTTCGACTATTCGTGGTCGTCATCTGAACACATTGGGAAAGTGGAAGCTATGTCAGGTCGGGTGGGTGCTTCTGCTTTAGAGGTGTTTGTGTTGTCTCCTATTGGTTGGGGTTGTGACCTCAATTTTATGTTGTAAAGCTTCCAAACCTCGGAGATTATGTAGGGCCTGTGTACATTGATAGAGTTCGCGTCACACTTTATAGCTATTGTTTCCGATATTCTGAGCATTGTTTCATTGTCTTGTCTGTCTATTATGATGGCCTTGTCTATCTGCGGGGTGTGTTTTTGTTCAAGGGCGTGAACAGCTATTTCTGTTTTTCCTGTGTTTTGTATATGATTTTTCTTTTTGATGTTGCGTTTTTTAGTGTTTAAATGTTCTGGAATAGGGATGTTACAGTCACGGAAGTGTTCTTGTAGTCTTGCCCATAAAGACCTGATGGTGGAACCTGTGTAGGTGATGTCACAGTCTTTTTGGCAGGGAAATTTATAGACTACATTGTGCTGTTCAAATATTTCTTTTTGTGTGTGAGGTTTGGTGGATTTTAGGAGAAATATTTGAACAGCACAATGCAGTCATTGGATATAGTAAGGCAAGGAAGGCAATGGGAAACTACCTTGCTCATAGTCATGAGCAAGGTAGTTTCCCTAGTATGGTAGCTTATAGCTATCCCCACCAGCCATGGTGGTAGCTATATGGCTGAGGGAAAGAATAGAATTGAATAAATGAAACATTTCTTAAATGTATACTAGGTAATATAAATAAATTACCTAGTATACACAATTATACTAGGTGTTTCATTTATTACCTATTGTGTAATATTTATTTATTACACAATAAGTAATAAATAAATTACATAGTAATAAATCACAGGCTAGACTGCGATAATTTAATTTTGGGCTTAATTTGGTAGAGTTTGTCTGATAATCTGCCAGTAATCTGTATGTAGTACAGGCAGATGATGGATGTTTGAGAGACAAACTGACCTAGCTGCAGTCTTCTGTTGGAATCCAACAGAAGACTGCAGTTGAAGTGTAAACGTATGTTGAAGTGTAGCTTCCATAACTGAAAGAGGTGGTATTAAATTTCAGAGGGAGCACTGAATGTTTCTATAGCTATAGACTTATTGCCTGAAGAGTACCTTGCAAGTCTGACTATATTATGCACCTTTTATAGTGATGCAATCTGATATATTTTAGTGAAAGCTCTATCACATACAACTCAGCTGTAGAGTTGTTACACTCAGTAGGATTTGTGTAGATATAATGCTGTCTGGAAATACAGCAAAAGATCCCACTAGGTCCTCCAATTCTGAGCCATCTGTGTAAACGAACACAAAATTAGAGTATTCAGTTCTATGAGCTTCAAAGAACTGCTGGGATGGAAAATTTCAGCAGCTTGCTGAAAGAAAAGTTATGTGGCAATCATACATGCTGACATGTATGATTGCCACGGTGGAAATGTGTTTGGTGGCATCTATGTTGCCTACCATAGCTGGCAACATAGTCTACTAGGGTAGGCAACAACACAGTGCCTATCTGAAGTTGTAGTTGGCAGTGGGTTCTTTGAAGTCTTTGTTAGATAACCAGACTGCAGTTCCAGTATTACTGGTTGTATACCAACTTATTGGGGATAGAGTCGAGGATCAGTAGACTATCTCAAGGTTTTGGGAAGAAATCATGATCAAGTGCTGATTTTTTTTTTTTTTTTAATAATGAATGAGTTATGTAATATTCTATCTGAATTACAAAAACTACAATTGTTTTCTTTGAATGCTGATAATGTATTCTCCTGTTGACAAAATTGTGACTCAGGCACAACTGTTATGAACAATACATCTACTACACATGTTCTTTAAATGTCTGGTTATTAATGTCTATACCAAGGAATACTGAAAAGCTGTTAAAAGATAAGCTTCATTTGAAAAAAAGCTAATTTACATAACAGACTTGTGTTTCATAATCACTACTGCAATGTGGATATTATTCCTAACTTCATAAAAATCATGATCAAATCCCTTACTGTACATGAAATAGATCAAAAAGCAAGCAAGGACTTATTAATAGATCAGTTACATCGAACTATAAAACAGTTCATTTCAAATAATGCTCAAATTATAGATCTTGAAAATAACCTTAAAAACAATCTAAGCTAGAAACATTTTGATTTAATCTATGGAATTTCATTAATTCCAGCCAAAAATTAACGATCTTTATTCACCGAACAATGAAACAATGATTTCTGTTGATGTTCATCTATTCAACATACTTCTCTAAGAAACTCTTCAATTCGTACATACAGAAATTTCCCTGAAGATATTTTTACTCAATAAGCTACAGGTTCATATCCTACTGCATGCAGAAGTTTGTGAACATTTTTAGGTAGTAAATGAATTTTGCTGCTTTATGTGAGGTGATTATCTAGGCAAATGGAGGTTGAAACAATTCATGCTTGGTTTCTAGAGCATGTTTTTGATGTTTATCTAATTCTCAGCCCAACAACAGTAGTAAAATATATTAGGCATACTGTTTATATACTGCACCAAATAGTTTATATTTTGCTGACTTTGCAAAAAGGTTTAAACACTCTAAATCTAAATAAAATCAGACCTAGATATGCCTTTTAGATTTTATTATCAAAGAGTGTATAGATTTATAAGTGTGAAAAAATTTTATATAAAATAAAGGGAAAGCTATATAAAATAATGACCTAGTTACACGTTCATACAGTCTTCCATACTTTAAGGAAAAAAATTGTTGAGGTCAAACTTCTGACAATGCTTTTAAACAATCTGCAGTGACAAAAGTATAAATGCTTAACACCATGAAGTTTATCTTTATTACTGTTGCATTCTGAAGTTACCCCTTTATTTTCTCTGATAATTGACAGAAAATATAACATTTAACAGTTGTTTAGAAGTACGTCAGTTACTTTTATCTTCTTCATCTTGGTAAAACACTAATTATGTCAATAGAGTATTTTTATAATTCTTTTGTGGTTCCACTTCTTTTCTGTTGATACCTATTTTCAATTCTGTTCAGTTTGCGATTTCTGAACATTAAGGCTATATTTTTATAAAACCACATAAATTTGGTTTGATTTCGGAATGAATGAGGTTGACTAGCCACAGGATTCTTAGGGCTGATTACGAATTACTGCAACAAAGCATCTTCAAACGTGAATGTTCATCCAACAAAAGCCCTGCAGCCTTACTGCATAGTATCTAAATGATGAACTTTTCCATTTCCAAAGTGTAGGAAACTGTAATTTCTAACTGTGCCTTTTTTTTTTTAATGTTTTTAATTCACAGTGTATACATGTAGTAATTTTAATGTAGCAGTGTTTGCACTTAAAAGCCACTGTTTGCAGAGTTATCGTTCAACTGTCTGAATTTTCCTATTGATTTCCTAGCTAGTTCATTAAATGTTTAACACTTTCACCATGTGAAATGTCTTTCTTTTTTTTTTCTTTTTCTTTCTTTCTTTCTTTTTTTTTTTTTTTTTTTTTTTTTTTTTTTTTTTTTTTTTTTTTTTTTACAGAAAACCAACGTATATTTGGCATAAATAGCAGATATTTTTGTATAGTTTGTAGAAGGAAGAACCACCAAATTTCTGGGAAGAAAAGCCCTCCTGTTGACATATGAGGGTGGTCTGAAATGTTCTCAGCCTAACAATGAAAAATCAAATTTATAATTTCAAAATTATTTTTCTTTTTCAACATAATCTCCCTTAAGACTAATACATTTATTCCTGTGCCATTATCCCATCCCTGCAGTGGTTCTCAGCAAGATCTGCAAAATACTCCTCTACAGCTGCAATCATCTCTTGATTCGAAGAAAAACGCTGACCAGTGAGGAAGAGTTTTAGTTTTGGGAAGAGACAGAAGTCAGAGGGAGCCAAATCTGGGGAATAGGATAGATGCTTCAACAATTCATACTGCAGATCCCTTAATTTTCTCATTACCAAAACACTTTTGTGGGCAGGTAATTGTCCTGATGAAAGATGATTTTCTTTTTCTTCAAACCGGGTTTTTTCTCACTAATTGTTTCGTCTAGTCTCGTCAAAAGATTGGAATAATATTCCACGGTTACTGTTTTACACTTTTCAAGATAATTAACAAACAAAATGCCTTTAGCATCTCAAAACACTGATGAGAAGACTGTCTTCTTTGAACAACAGGCTTCTGTCCACTGTTTTAACTGCTGTTTGGATTCTGGTGTGTAATAGTGAATCCAAGTCTCATCCATAGTAATAAATTGATGCACAAAATCAGTTTTATTGTTGTTAAAATGCTCCAAGCACTGTTCAGAGATTTTCATGCAAGAGCGTTTTTGATCTGCTGTGAGCAAGCACGGCATCCATCTTACACAAAGCTTTTTCATATGCAATTCTTCATGCAAAATATATCCTATACATTCTTTTGAAATGCCTATAGTCTCAGCAATTTCACACACTTTGACTAGCCAGTCATCCAATACCATAGCATGCACTTGAAGAATGATTTCTGGTGTTGTTACACTTTTTGGATGTCCTTCACATGGATCATCTTCAAGGCTGGTACGGCCACGTTTAAACTTGGCAGCCCATTTCTTAATTGTCAAAAACGAAAGAGAAGAGTGCCCATAAACTTTTATGAACTTCGAATGAATTTCTTTTGGCATTAAACCTTCTTTTACAAAAAATTTTATAACCACACGATACTCAATTTTATCCATTTCAAGGGACACAGACAACACTTTTGCTTCAGACAACTGTATAAAACAAACTACTCTATAGAATGACTTGCAATTTCATATGTATGCTTATGACAGATGTACCAACTTTGAAAAAAAAAATCAGCCCCTCGTGTATATATGTCCACGTGGTTAGCCTAGTGGCTGTGCATTTCGCAACCGTATGCCTGGGGAAAGAGTGTCCTAGGTTCGATGAGGAGCTGAAGGATCTTCCTCAGCCATAGCCATGTTAGCCTGTTTTAGGCATGGACAGTAGGGTTTTCCCCCCAGTTTATCCTGAGGTTTTTCATCCCTCAAAGCAGGCAAATCGGCCTTGAGACCTCACACTGCGGATATAGGATATACCGAGGCGTAAGGCTGACCACCTTATTCTGTGAACGGTTTGAGGTCCGATGATTAATAAACCCTTGACACCGCAAAGTAAAAGAGGATAAAAGGAAAACGAGATGAGATATATATATATTCCCCTATTCATACCTGAATAAACAATAATGATGTACTTGATAATGGTATTAAAATCAATCCAACATTAAACTCATCAATTGAGGTAAATCTGAATATTTGTTTTAAACTGGTATGGAAAATATCATGTTTAACACGTTCACTACCTCTGGCATAGTTTGTTACTGCATGCCAAGCACTTTCACTTCTTCAAGATCCGTACGAGTAATCTCGGCCGGCGGTAATCGACATATGAGTATATTGGTAGTTGGCTTGTGAGGCTCATATACCAACTATGAGTATACATACATTCACTGCTACGCTACACACACCAAGCACTTTCACTTCTTCAAGGTCAGTACGAGTAATCTCGTGGCCGGAGGTGATCAACATATGAGTATATTCGTAGTTGGCTTGTGAGGCTCATATACCAACTACAAGTATACCCATAGTTGGCAGCAAACGTGTTAAGTAAAAAAAGTATTTTCTTTTAAACAGATATCAAAAAAAAAGAAGTGGAGTGCCAATTCTTTACACACCTAATCACTTATTTCAGGTTTTGTCTGTAATGAACTGCAGTGATATTAAAAGGCTAGGGGGCAGAATATGTAGCATTTAGACCAGAAGTTATCACTCTTTTGAATATCTGTACTATAAAATCAAAAATACAAAGGATGGCATATCACAAGGGGTGGGGACATTTGTTTTAAAAAATATTGATCTCACTATAGCCAGCATGAATGGCCAAGTGGTTAGCATATCCGCTCTCCAGCCAAGAGGCTGCAGGTTCGAATCCCACCTAAACATGGATGTTTGTGATTGTCTTTCACCTTCGTGCAGTCATTCATACAAGTGAATAAACAATCTTCCAAGATGGACTGGGTTACCAGTCCATCTTGGGAGAAGTAGACCCAACCCTCCTGTAATGGGAAAGGCCTTCACCCTGTAGTGGGTGGAAAATAGGCTGATCATCACTATAGCAAAATCCTAGGGAACAAAGATACAATATGCTGTGGTAGACAGTTTGCTAGAGTGAATTTCACTTAGAATAGCATTCATGCTATGAAGGCTTTGGCTGGAACTTCCTCACAGTTTATTATAATGAAAGCATTCACTATAGCCACATTTGTTATAGTGACAGTCAGCTGTAAATAGTCAAAATAGTTAATTTCACATATTTCTGACATCATCATAAATTACATTCGAATTCTTAATACACATCTTGCTAATACACTATTACATAACTTAAATTGTGAAAGGTAAAAATTTTAAATAGGTGGCTTAAAGATTATACTTAGATAATAGAGAGGATACTTCCACATAGTCTTTTAGGGAATGCAGAGAACCAACCAGGACTTCTGACCCAATGTGCAAACTTCAACTTCTCACGGTGCATTCCAAACTATATATC
Source organism: Typopeltis vanoorti (assembly GCF_054136105.1). Taxonomy (NCBI): domain Eukaryota; kingdom Metazoa; phylum Arthropoda; class Arachnida; order Uropygi; family Thelyphonidae; genus Typopeltis; species Typopeltis vanoorti. The sequence goes on along the minus strand of NC_143558.1, from coordinate 45,476,273 downwards.
TGGATCCTAAACAAATGAAGATGGGCTGGAAATTTGGGATTTATCTGACCAAACTTTATTCTGCACTGGCTTAAATCAAAAGAAAATGATATATGACAAAATTAAATGTCAAGCTGGGTGGGATATCACCTGGCCAAACAAGGCTCTGCTGTTTTTATGAGGAAATCAAAATAAAGAGTGAAAAGTCAGCTACTGGAAAATACTGGAAAAAACTCATCATCACCAGAACTCAAACCAGACACCATCAATAAGAAGTATCAGGTGAAAAAGAAGTGTAACTTGTAGAAAAATTAGAGAAATGTCATGTTGAAATAATTGGCATTATCAAAATAAAGAAAAAAAACTGTGATTCTTCTAAATAAAGACAAGGTGTTCTATTCAGGCAATAATGATCAAGAAAAGGAAAGATTAGCTATAATATTCAACAATAAACATAATCTACTTGGGCAGGCAATTTCAGGAAAGTAATGTGTGTTAACATCAAAATGGGGATTCAGACAACGAAATTTATTAGGGCCTATAGTCCAAATGATGGGATTATTAAAGAAAAAGGGTAGAAATTTTTCAAGCCATCAGAAAAGTCAGCTGACAAAGGGAAAAAGTTGGCCATTGCTAGAGATCTAAACAGCAGAGCAGGAAATGAACACCAGACATACAGAAATATTAGCAAAATTTGAACAAGAGCAAAAGGCAATAATAATGGTAAGCACTTACTGGTTTTCTGTTCAGCACATGGACTACTCATTAATAATACCATGTTCTAACAAAAAAAAAGTGCACAAATTCACATAGATAGAAGGCACAAGAAAAGTGTTCCTATGTTATATTGTTAACAGCGATATCTTCACAATGGTTCAAGATATACAGAAGATTTTAAATAGGAAGTCATCAACATTTAGTTTTGAGTAGGATAAAAATGAATGTCAAACTGAAAAGAAAAATATACACAAAAGTTTTAGAAGTTACTATGATGAAAGAACCTCAGTAGTTCAGTCAGTATAGATGAAGCCCTTTGGTCAAAAAGACCTGGGTTTGATTCTGGTCCAAAACTCGAGGAACCTTTATCTGGTCTCTTTCAACTAAAAGTGAGGTAGCAGGTCTCATATTGGTTTTATAACTCAGGTTTTTTGTCCCTCAGAATAGGAAAACTGGCACCGTGAACATAGACGAATCTAGAGTCATAAAATACATATTTAATCCTTCATTTTAGAAGGGCTCAACCTGTCCTAAGGGATGGGGGGGAAAAGGGGAACCCCATATGAAATAAATAAATAACTGTGATGAAGGCACTAAAACAGGTAAGATCCTGCTAATTGATAAAAATAGAATGTTATATTTGGACAACAGTGATGATAAGTGAAAGGAAGATGTAGTGATAGAATTGAATGTGAAAAAATAAGCTTTTGATTGTCAGACAATTTCAAGTATATTTATTTGGGCAAATTTAAAATGCAGAGTTAGACAATAAAACTTATTTGTACTGTAAACAATTTGAAAATGAAACTTATTTCTATGACATACAAAGGATTCCACTAAGTAAGAGGTGGAAGAATTTTTCAAATCATTAGAGACAAGCTAGTAGACATCAAGAAAATGGAAAAGTTATCTGTTGGAGATTTAAACAGTAAGATGTTTGGGGAAATTCGTAGAAAAGAGCAAAAGTAATAATAATGGTAAGTGCTTTAGTGATATAAAATATGAGCAAGGTAATTTAATCGGAGATGGTTTGATCACTAAAACAGAACAGGAGAGGAAAGAGTAGCAAAACATACATTTAATGCCAGAAAAAAAGATCCAGAGGAAGACCAAGATTCAAGGAAAATTGATGCAGTGTTCCTTTTAATAAATGTAAATAAACAATTGCTGTAAATACCATTGCAGTTCTGCAACCTATAAGCTTTAAAAAAAAAAAAAAAAAAAAACTGAGTATATGTCATTTGATTTACCTGAAGTGTGCACATTTTGATTTGAATGGCATCTTCTTGGAGGTTTAGGGGGTGGTGATCGTCCTTTGGAATAATAAACATCAGAGGAACTTAATCCTTGTAAACTGTAATAGTTGAAAAGTAATTATTAGCCCTATTATGTAAATATAAGACATATATATATATTGCTTATGATAAGTGATGACCTATGTCCTCTAAGAGAATTTGAAAGGAAGTGAGACAAATGATTTAGAGCATATGGTGTGAGGTAGAAGTAGGCAAGACAGGATATTTAGTGGGGTGTTGCTACAGACCCAGGAGCACAGAGGATGGGGACCAGGAGATGTTTAGACAGCTAAGTTTGGCAAATGCAAGAAGAATGATTGTTATGGGAGATTTTAACTTCAGTAGTATAAATTGGAGAGAGGAAGATGCATGTAGCAATAGGGGAATGGAATTTCTAGAATTCTTGAGGGACAGATGTCTTAGGCAACATGTAACAGAGGGAACAAGAGGTTCAAAAGTTTTGGATTTGGTTATAGCATCAGAAGAGTTGATAATAACTGAGTTGACGTCTCTCCCACCAGTTGGAGAGAGTGACCATATGGTGTTGACTTGGAAAATTAATAGACATGCAGGAGTATCAAAGAGACGGGAACTTATGTGGAATTATAAGGCAGGTGATTATAATAGTCTTAGACGTCAACTTCGGGAAGTTTCATGGAGGGAGGAATTGAAAGGCTGGGATATCACTAGAGCGTGGGAAATTGTGAAAGAATATTTGTTATCAGCAATGGTAAGTTGTATACCACGAGTGAAGAAGAGGACGCAATTTGGGGTAAAGTGGATGACAAACAATATTAAACAGGAATTGCATGCGAAAAAGAGGCTATGGAAGAGATATAAGGAGACAGGTGAAGAGAAGATGCATGAAGAATATAAGACACAGGCCAGAAGAGTGACTAGTGTGGTAAGGAAAGCGAAACTGGAATATGAGAGGAGATTGGCCCTAAGATCCAAAGAAAATCCTAGGGAATTTTTTAGCTATGTGGCCAGTAGGAGGAGAAATGACTGTGGAAAAATGATATTGTGGGATAAAAATGGGAATAGAGTGACTGATGCAGAGGACATAGTGGAATTGTTCAATGAACACTTTATTGGAATATTTCATCCTAGAGGAGTTGGTTATAATGCTAGAGGGATAGGACTAGTTTGAGGTCTGGAGTTACAGGAGGAGAGTGTGTTTCAGATACTGAGTACTCTGGATGTCAGTAAAGCTGTGGGACTGGATGGTATTTCACCACGAGTTTTAAGAGAATGTGCTAGGGAATTGACAGTGCCTTTAACATGGCTTTTCAATGAAAGTCTGGCTTTGGCGAAGGTGCCCAGGGAATGGAAGGAAGGTAAGATAGTGCCATTACATAAGGGTGGTAACAGACTGGAAGTGTCTAATTATAGGCCAGTCTGTGTGTCATCAGTAGTTGTTAAGATCTTGGAGAAAGTAGTGAGGGACCGTATACAACATTGGGCAGATGAGGGTAATGTTATATGTGAGAATCAACATGGATTTGTGAAAGGATGCTCTTGTTTTAGCAATATGCTAGCCTTTTATAATAAAGTGACAAGAACATGAGATGAGGGAAAGGCATATAGTGCAATTTTCTTAGACATGGCGAAGGCATTTGACAGGGTGCCACATGATAAGCTGATATTTAAGTTGCAGCACATGGGTCTGGATGTCAGATTGGTCAACTGGATTCAGGATTGGCTATCTGATAGGTATCAGAGAGTTGTGTATGGTGGACCAGTTTCCAGGAGGCAGAGGGCTACAAGTGATGTCGCACAGGACTCAGTACTAGGACCTATATTGTTTAACCTTTATATCAATGACATAGCCAGTGGATTGCAGGGGGATATTCAGTTGTTTGCAGATGATGCGAAGCTGGGAAGGATTATTAGTAATAGTGTAGATGTGGTAGCCCTGCAAGAGGATTTAAATAAGCTAGATAGATGGGCAAATGAATGGGGTGTCAGTTTAATGCAGCAAAATGTAAGGTCTTGAGGTTTGGGAAACATCGATGGGATGCTGCATACTCTATGGGAGGAGTTATACTGGAGGAAGTAGGGAAGACAAGAGATCTGGGGTTGATGATTGATAGAAACCTGAAGCTTAGGGGACATATTGCAAAGGTGGTGAAGGTAACACAGAGGATTGCTGCTATTATGAGAAGGACACTGACCTGCAGAGATAAGAGGGTTATCATTCCGTTGTATAAGTCTCTGATCAGACCACACTTGGACTATTGTTCTCAGATTTGGTCCCCAGGATTTGAAGGGGATAAATTAACTGTGGAAAGGATATAAAGACGGATGACAAAGATGGTTTCAGGACTGTACAATGTTAGTTATGAGGATCGGCTGAGGGAATATGGACTGCAGAGTTTGGTGGATAGAAGAAGGAGAGGTGATATGATTGAGACTTTTAAACTGTTGAGAGGTGGTTACAGGGTTGACACTGGGGAGTTCTTTCGCTTGGTTGAACAGCGGGAAGGAGTGATGACAAGAGGCCATCCCTGGAAGTTACGAAAGGAAACTGTGAGCAAGAGGGTAAGGAGTGGTTTCTTTGTGTGGAGGGTGGTTGAGCCGTGGAATGCATTGCCTGATGTAGTGGTGGGAGCGAGAACAGTCAGTGAGTTTAAAGAGTGGTATGATAGACTTTGTGTTTCTCAGGGGGGGGGGGACCTCCCCTCGATGAGTCTTTTGATTGCTTGGAGGCCTGAATAATAATAATAATATATATGTTGCAAAAAAGTTTGGGTATTCTTCAAAATAATAATATTCTTTGATATTTCAAAGTATCTGGAACTGATGTTTTTTTTTATGCGACTCCCACCAGAACGGTTGTAAATCTACAGTACATTAGTAGTGGGGTTGGGCTAAGATTTTTATTAATTTTGTGTGCATATATATATATATATATATATATATATATATATATATAATAAATATTTTATTATTTCTGTTTTTTTTTAATAATAATCCAGAAACTAAACTTGAAACTTTTTTTTTAATCTCTTCAAGCCTTAAATAAGTGGATAGTGATCTTGCACAAGGTGATGACATTCATGTTCCACCTAAAGACAATCAAAAACAAGTCTGTTGGTTTGAGGGAAATACAGTACAAGTAAAAGTTGTAATATATGAGAAATATGTCAGGGTTATTTAAAAGGAGAGCTGTATTAGGATGCATACACAGGATCAAGAAGATAAACCCAGTAGATATTAAATGTATGAATATATTATCATTGAACAGGATCTGCAAAAAAAGAAAATATTGTGGAGAATACGAGGCTAGTTCCATAAGTTTTTGGCCTGACTAATTTTTAGAGGTGATAGAAAGAAAACAACTATGTCACTTTTTAACATAATCTCCCTTCACTCCAACTCACTTTTCACATCGTTGAATTAACATTTCTATGCCTCATTTCACTCAATATTATCTGCAACTTTTCTTCCTCGAAGGTCTTTCTTCAGTTTTGAGAAGAGGTAGTAGTCACTGGGAATTAGATCTGGGCTGTAGGATGGGTGTTCAATCTCCTGGAAGCTACAGTCCTTCACAACAATAGCCATATGTAGTGGAGCATTCACGTGAAGCAGGCGAACACCATGACTCAGCATTCCTCATCTTTTCTCCTTTATGGCATGACACAGCTTGTACAGGAGTGAAGCATAAAATTCTGCATTCACAGTGGTATTCCTTTCCTTGAAATCAATCAAAAGAATTCCCTGGCAATCCCAAAAGATTGTTGCCATGATCTTCTTGGTGGACTGAGTGACCTTGGCTTTTCTCGGCAGAGCTTTGCCTGGTTTGTGCCACTCCATGATTCCCATTTTGGAAAGACAATCATAATAAAGGACCATGGTTTCATCCCCAGTGACAATGGATTCCAACATTTCTCTCTGATTCCCTTGGTAAGCTCTAAAAACTTGCAGGAACAGGTCATATGACGCTCCTGAATTGAAGAGAGAAGTCGAGGCACTGACCTTCGTTATGTGAATCTTCTGATGAATGATGCAAAAGATGGTTGTTATAAAAAGCCTCAATCTTGCTGAGATTTCTTTGAACTTCAGCCATCTGTCATTGAGCAGTTCCTCAACAGGAGAGATATTTTCCTCAGTCATCACTTCCACAGGCCAACCATCACGAGGATCATCTTCAATGCTCTCTCTCTCTAAGTGAAACTGTTTAGCACCTTCCTTCACAGTTGAATATGAAGGAGAAGCTTCCCCTCACAAACACCATCCAATCACTGTTTGATAGCACTTTGAGAGAGCCCTGCTTTAGTGAAAAACTTTATCACAGCATGGTATTCAATTTTTAACATTACAGCCACTTAGCGTGCTACATGTTAGTCAAACAATTGCCTCCAACTGAATGACGCAGGTAGAGAGTTGAAACTGGTACACTAATTCCCCATAGATGGTGCTATCTGTCATGCATGGCATTTTAAAATTGGAACAAATTTTGTATGTCAGGGCAGAAATTTTTTGAACTTACCTTGTATATATAAGAAGATAACCAGCCATTATTATTATTTAGTTTTACTCTTTTCCCCAAATTTTACCAAACATTTCTATATAGGATCCATTTTTTATTTGGCTTTTAAAATCTTCAACAAGAACCAGATTTTCCTTGATGTTAGTGCCCTCTAATAATGTAAAAAAATTTCTCTACTTCTTTCCCATTAGAAAATCTTTTGTGGACCAAAGGCACAAAATATTTTGTATTTTGGTTTCTATTTTTCTGGCAAATAAGTCAGCTTGTGCTCTTAGAGAATACAGAGACGAATGTAAGAAAGCTAAACACTGTGTAAAACTAGCAAAACAAAAGTCATGGGAAGACTTTGGTAAGAACATAGAAAATAAAAATCAAAAAGGTGGCAAGATATTCTGGAGGTTGTTGAAGAAGCTCAGAAATGGAAGAAAGAGTGTGTTAAAGAATTAGAGATGATCAAGGTGGCATGAAAACTGGAGAAAAAGATATCCTTGAAGTAATTACTAAAAAAAATTGCTAAATGAAACAAGCAGCGATAGCACTGTGGTAAAAAACACTCAACAGGCATTATATCAAGCAATACTTAGTCTTTATTTGAATAAGTCAGCAGTTAGAATTAAAGGAAGTACAGGAATATGGTTTAATGTTAAATCTGGTGTCAGACAAAGATGTACATTATCGCCTCTGTTATTCATTATCTATATGGATCATATTATGAAGGAAAGTAGTATTAAACCTGCTATCAAAATTGGAGATGTTAATGTCGGCTCTTTGCTTTATGCAGACGATGTTATACTTCTAAATAAATCAGCTACAAGATTCCCTGACTAAATTAAATAACTGTCGTAATAGATATGGTATGAATGTCAGCAATAAGAAGACAAAGACAATGAAAATAGGCAGAATCATTGAAAATGTCAACTGCATTGTGAATGGAGAACTTATAGAACAAGTAAAACATTTCAGCTACTTAGGCACGATTTTTAGTGAAGATGGTAAATTAAATATGGAAATAGACAACAGAGTCAACAATGCTGGTATAGTAGGAAGTCAACTGAATAAATTCATATGGAATAAGAGAGAAATTAGTCAGAACACTAAATTAGCTGTATACAAGATAGTGTTCAAACCAGTTTTAACTTATGGATCTGAGAGCTGAGTCAGAAGTAAAACACTTGACCAAAGACTAAAGACTGCAGATATGAGAGCCCTGAGAAAGATTAGGAGCATGAACAGATGCCATCAATGGCAATATCATATTAAAAATGAGGATAATAGGAAAGAACTTGACATTGTCAGCATCCAGGAATGCGTTAGCAGAGCTAATCTCAGGTGGTATGGTCGTTTAAACAGAATGAGCGAGGAAAGATTAGCAAAACAGGTGTTCTTTGTCAAGTTGACAGGAAAACCACGCAGAGGAAGACCAAGATATAGGTGGATTGTTACGGTAAAAAGTGCCTTAGACAATAGAAATGTAAGATCTGATAATGTTGGAGTCTTGACAAGTAACAGACTGATTTGGAGGAAAACTGTAGATAGGAAGTTGGTAATGATGTAAATTTTTCATGTAGTACTATCATATCCTGTATACCCCTTGAGGATACATGGCAGGAATTTGATGATGATGGGAGGCACAAAATATGCCTCAACGTCCAATTTACCACTCAGAAATTTGTCCACGTCACTCTACTTGAAACTGCCTACCGTTCAAGCTATTTATAGGCATGTTTAGTGTTGAATTCTAGTTACTCCTTCCTTTCCCCTGATCATATTATGTGAATATGTAAAAAATAAAATAAAAAATCATTAAAAACCTTGACCCTTAATGAATCATTATAAAATAAAAATTTTATAATGATTCATTCATCATAAAATTTTGTGCATGATTAGTGTACAGGCTAGGCTACCACGAAGTAATCTCGTCGATTGCACTAGGCTACCATAAAGCAATCATACTGCTGCTTCTTGATTATGAATGCATGAATTGTTATACCTATAAATAAATATGAATAATTTCTTTTTCATGTTATCTTTTTATTTTGATGTCTAGTGTTAGGGATACATATAACATCTACAGGGTTTTGTATCATGAAAACATTTATCAACACTTACAATATCGATAAATACAGTACAGTACTATAAATGTATATTCACTTCCTTATGATTTTCTTTAATAAAAATTTCTTTTCTCTAGTTTACTTTAGGAGCCTGTGTAGCTCAGTGGATGTGGCGTTTGCACACCACCGCGCTAGGCCGCACGAAGGAAGTCTTGGTTTCGAGTCTAGTCGGCGACTAGAGGAAATTTTTCTAAGCCTTTTTTCGACCGGTTCCCGAGTTAGTCGATCTCTGGCACGGGCAAGCAGGTTTTTCCTCCCGGAAACTCGGGTTTTTCGTCCTGTAAACTCAAGAAAATCGACCGTAGAACCCACATTATTTCAGACATTAAATAAATTGTGTTAGGGTTAGAGACCACGAGATGGCGGCACATTTGAGCCGTCTCTCTTCACTGCGTACCGCTTAATTAGTGATAGCCTTGGGCCATCTGTCTCTGATTGGGTACCAGTGGAGATTGAACTGCCCACTCAGTCTCCAAAAAGTTAGATAGGGCTAAATGGCCTCGCCTACTCCCGTATATACGGGAATAAAAAGGCGTTAGCTGTTTTTTTTTTTTTTAGTTTACTTTATTGTAAGAATATAGTATATATACATGCATACCATTCAAAATATGTATTAATTGACTGTTTATGTTATCAGTAAGGCTTCTGGTCAACAGTAACCTATTAGTAGTTAAGTTTTTGGGAATTCAAAAGTTAAACAAGGATTTTTGAACAATGCAGGTGGGGGGGGGGCGCTCCTAATTCTCGCATTGTTCAAGAACTGTACTTGCAGTATGATTTGAATAGGCTGGAAATGTGGACATGGAAAAATGGATGTCAGTTCAGTGTCGGTAAATGTAATCATGCACTTTAGCATGATTAGATATCCAATGTTGTATTATATTGGTGGGATTATGCTAGAAGAAACTGATCAGGCTAGGGATCTTGGTGTGTTAGTAGATAGGAAGTTGAAGTTCAGGGGCCATGTAGCAAATATTGCAAATACAACTTGGACTATTGTGTGCAGGTCTTGTCTTCTGGTTTCCATTGTGATTCTGATACAGTGGAGAAAGTGCAAAGGAGAATATTAAAAATGATATCAGGATTGTGGAATACTGATTACGAAGGCAGATTGAGAATTTGTAGACTGCAGATGTTAACAAACAGGAGAAAGAGGGGTGATATGATTGAGACTCACAAACTTCTGAAAGGGTCATACAGGATTTCAGTTGATGGAATTTTTTATTTATGGAGGGTGGAGAAAGGACGAGAGAACCCTGGAAGCTGAGAATGAATGCAGCTATGGGAGTGAGATCTAGATTTTTCTCTCATAGAATGGTGCATGATTGGAATCGATTGGCATGGGATGTTGTGTGTGCAAGAAGGTAAATGAATTCAAGAACAAGTATGATAGCTGGAGTGTGGCCTCTCTTAATGAGTCTCTGACTCCCTGGATATCTCTCTTAATAATAATAATTATTATTATTAAGAGAGATATCCAGGGAGTTAAGGATTAAACAAAATATGCCTGAGTATTTTGTTTGCATAGTCAGAAAAACTCGCAGTACTTCAGTTAATATCAAGTGATTTACCAAACATCATTCCTTACTGAATGGGGTAGGTATAGACAGTGAAATGAATAAGGCAAATAACATCAATACATAAATGTAGAATAGTGTGACAGTTTCCAAATTACCTGCAAAAATGATCATCAAAAAAGCATAACATTAATATAACATAACATTAAGACGGGGTCGGATGCATAACGGTGGAAGACAAGACGAAGCTAAGTTTTCATTACTGTATTTAGTTTTATTTCATTTTATTTAGTGTACTTAATGTTTTGTTTTGCTTGTAATTGTTTGTACTTTTCTTATTTATTTATACTCCCTAATACATTTAGCATTCATTTATTTTTGACACTAATTAGCGACACTATTTTGAATTAACGATTACGCTAGTAGTCCCTCGGCAGTAATGAATGATCGCAGATTCAGCTGCAGTCACAAATGGCGTATCACCAAGTCCTCCGCCATTTAAGCACTCCATTATAAGCAATATAATAAGGGAGTTTGTGGCATGCAGCACTTGCATGTATGCGTCTCGGGAATTGGATATCTGGCTTCTGAGAGTGAGGGGGGGGGGGGTTGTATGTGCATAAAGTACAGGCAGTGGGAGGAAATAAATGTAGTAGATATTTCAATAACCGACCTTGTTGCTCCAGGAACAGGAAATGAATACAGGAAGACAAGTAGTGTGATAGGAGAGAATGAAGAAAAAAATATGAATGAGAAAATAATAGTTGATAGTGTAGAAAGCGTGAATGACTGTGAAAGTTTAGGAGATGGTTTTGTTTGGGAGAGTGAATTTTGATTAAAAGTGACTGACCTGCAGAGGGAGATAGAGGAGCTGAAAGAGGAGGTGGAATGTCTTGGGAGAAGTATGAAAGATGAGGAGAATGGAAGAGATAAATGCAATGCAAATCGGAGTAGGGGAGGGAGAGAGAGAGAGAGAGAGAGAGAGTTTTGGGAATTATAGGAGAGGAGTGAATGGAAACAGTAGGAGAGAGGGAATGAGAGAGAGGTATGGAAGTACTAGAAGAAGAGAGAATGGAAACAGTAGAAGAGAGGGAATGAGAGAGAGGTATGGGAATCCTAGAAGAGGAGAGAATGGAAACAGAGGAGGAATGGAATGAGAGAGAGGCATGTGAGTGCTAGAAGAGGAGAGAATGGAAACAGTAGGAGAGAGGGAATGAGAGAGAGTATGGGAATGAAAGAGGAGAAAATGGAAACAATAGGAGAGAGGGAATGGTAAGAGGTATAATGTATGGGGACTCAATGATCCGTGGTGTTCAAGATAGGATGCGTGAGAAGTGTTTGCCAGGAGGAACGATAGAAAGTGTGGCTTTGGCAGTTAAGAGAGGCGAAAGGGTGGATGAGATGATTGTGATGGTGGGAACAAATGACTTGAGTGGTGGTGTAAATAGGGCAGCGAGAGATATGAGATTCTTGCTTGAGGTGGTATGAAAGAAGAACCAGAGAGGAAAGATAGTGTGTGTTGCCTAGGTATGATAATCACGAGCTGAGCAGAAGAGCAGTGATATTGAATGACATAATAGCTAGAATGTGTGACGAGAGAGGACTGGACTATGTGGATGCTTGGAATGCATTTGAGGACCGAAAGGAATTGTATGCAAAAGACCGCTTACATTTGAATGACGTAGGACGTAGCATGTGGAGAGATTGCTGTTCTGAACAAGTCAGTGTGTTCCACGGAGGATGGTAGCAGGGGTGGCCTCTTGTGGGAATGGGTACTTGGGAGAAGGGGGACGACATCAGCTAACACTGAGCCCAGTGCAGTCTAGAGGGGATAATGCTGGTATAGAAACAACGGCATTTATATGCTTTATACTAATGCCAGGAGTATCCGGAATAAGGGAGAGGAATTGGTGGCACAGATAGCATCAGCCTGGCCAAACATTATTGGGATCACTGAGACATAGTTGACAGAAGAGGTTATAATAACAGGAATAGAAGTCGCTGGGTACAGAATTTTTCGGCAGGATAGGAAGGGAAAGCATGGTGGTAGAGTACTGCTTATGATAAGTGACGACCTATGTCCTCTAAGAGTGGAGACTTTGGAAGGCAGTGGCACTAATGATTTTGAAAGCGAAAGCATATGGTGTGAGGCAGAGGTGGGCAAGACAGGATATTGAGTGGGGTGTTGCTACAGACCCAGGAGCAGGAAATGTTTAGATAGTTGAGTTTGGCAAGTGCAAGAAGAAGGATTGTTATGAGAGATTTTAACTACAGTAGTATAAATTGGGGAGAGGATGATGCATGTAGCAATAAGGGAATGGAATTTCTAGAATTTTTGAGGGACAAATGTCTTAGGCAACATGTAATAGAGGTAACAAGAGGTTCAAGAGTTTTGGATTTGGTTATAGCATCAAAAGAGTTGATAATAATTGAGATGACATCTCTCTCAACAGTTGGAGAGATTGACCATATGGTTTTGACTTGGAAAATGAATAGACATGCAGGAGTATCAAAGAGACGGGAACATATGTGAAAATATAAGGCAGGTGATTATAACAGTCTAACACGTCAACTTGGGGAAGTTTCATGGAGGGAGGAATTGGAAGGTCGGGATATCATTAGTGCGTGGAAAATTATGAAAGAATATTTGTTAGCAGCAATGGTAAGTTGTATACCACGACAAGAGGACACAATTTGGAGTAAAGTGGATGACAAACAATATTAAACAGGAATTGGATGCGAAAAAAAGGCTGTGGAAGAGATATAAGGAGACAGGTGAAGAGAAGATGCATGAAGAGTATAAGACACAGGCCAGAAGAGTGACTAGTATGATAAGGAAGACGAAACTGGAATATGAGGAGATTGGCCCTAAGATCCAAAGAAAATTCTAGGGAATTTTTTAGATTATGTGGCCAGTAGGAGGAGAAATGACCGTGAAAGAATGATATTGTGGGATAAAATGGGAATAGAGTAACTGATGCAGAGGACATAGTGGAATTATTCAGTGAACACTTTATTGGAGTATTTCATCCTGGAGTGGAGGAATCAGTTTTAATGCTAGAGGGATAGGGTAAGTTCGAGGTTTAAAGGTAAAGGAGGAGAGTGTGTTTCAAATACTGAGTACTCTGGATGTAAATAAAGCTGTGGGAATGGATGGTATTTCACCACGAGGTTTGAGAGAATGTGCTAGGGAACTGACAGAGCCTTTGACCTGGCTTTTCAATGAAAGTCTGGCTGCAGGAAAGGTGCCGATGGAATGGAAGGAAGGTAAGATAGTGCCGTTGCATAAGGGTGGTAGCAGACTGGAAGTGTCTAATTATAGGCCAGTCTGTGTGTCATCAGTAGTTGTTAAGATCTTCGAGAAAGTAGTGAGGGACCGTATACAGCATTGGGAAGATGAGGGTAATGTTATCTGTGAGAGTCAACATGGATTTGTGAAGGGGTGCTCTTGTTTTAGCAATATGCTAGCCTTTTATGATAAAGTTACAAGAGCATTAGATGAGGGAAAGGCATATACTGCAATTTTCTTAGACTTAGCGAAGGCATTTGACAGAGTGCCACATGATAAGCTGATATTTAAGTTGCAGCACAAGGGTCTGGATGTCAGATTGGTCAACTGGATTGAGGACTGGCTGTCCAATAGGTATCAGAGAGTTGTGTATGGTGGGGCAGTTTCAAGGAAGCAGACGGTTACAAGTGGGGTCCCACAAGGCTCAGTACTGAGACCTATATTGTTTAACCTTTATATCAATGACATTGTCAGTGGATTGCAAGGGGATATTCGGTTGTTTGCGAATGATTCGAAGCTGCTGGAAGGGTTATTATTAGTGCAGATGTGGTAGCCTTGCAAGAGGATTTGAATAAGCTAGATAGATGGGCAAATGAATGTGGGTTTCAGTTTAATGCAGCAAAATGTAAGGTCTTGAGGTTTGGGAAACATCGATGGGACACTGTATACTCTATGGGAGGAGTTATACTGGAGGAAGTAGAGGAGACAAGAGATCTGGTGTTGATGATTGATACAAATCTGAAATTTAGGTGACATATTACAAAGGTGGTGAAGGTAACGCAGAGGATTGCTGCAATAACGAGAAGGACGACGCTGACCTAAAGAGATAAAATGGTTATCACTCCGTTGTATAAGACCCTGATCAGACCACACTTGGACTATTGTTCTCAGATTTGGTATCCAGGATTTGAAGGGGATAAATTAACTGTGGAAAGGGTACAAAGGCGGATGACAAAGATGGTTTCAGGACTGTAAAATGATAGTTATGAGGATTGGCTGAGGGAATGTGGACTGCAGAGATTGGTGGATAGAAGGAGGAGAGGTGATATGATTGAGACTTTTAAACTGTTGAGAGGTGGTTACAGGGTTGACACTGGGGAGTTCTTTAGCTTGGTTGAACAGCGGGAAGGTGTGATGACAAGTGGCCATCCCTGGAAGTTACAAAAGGAAACTGTAAGCAAGAGGGTGCGGAGTGGTTTTTTTGCATGGAGGGTGGTTGAACCATGGAATGCATTGCCTGATGAAGTGGTGAGAGCAAGAACGGTCAATGAGTTTAAGTAGTGGTATGATAGACTTTGTGTTTCTTTGGGGGGGGGGGGCCTCCCCTCAATGAATCTTAATAGACTGTGTTTCTTAGGAAAGATCTCGCACGATGAGTCTTTTGACTCCATGAAGGCCTGAATAATAAATAGTAATAATGATTATTATGATTATTGATTATTATTTATCACCTCCAGGGAGTTCAAAGACTCAGCGAGGGAGGGCATCTGCTCTACAACTGTCTCGACCACTCACAATCAACCAACTAACTGCAACTACACAAAACGCATTCTATCGCTGACCACCACCCGTATTTCCACAGACAATCACAAACATCCATGCCCATGGCGGGTTTCAAACCTGCAGCCTTTTGGCTGGGGAGCAGATACGTTAACCACTCGGCCAGCCAGGCTGGCATTTTGTGTGTGGCTTTTTATAGAAATAACCATGCCAATGTCTATCTCACCACTTCCTGTTGGTAGATGCCATCCCATTGTCTATGACTGCTTATTCACAGGTTTCCTTGTTTATTCGCAGCTAACATCTGTATCCAGAGGCCATGGAATGCATTAATAATAGTAACAGTAATTATTATGGGCGTCACGTGGAAAAGTATGATGATGGCACATAGTGAGTTTGGGAAAATATCATATGCCTACAAGCTGAAAAGGTCAAGTCATTTAGGACATTACATTTAGTTAAACTAAAATGACATGCCTGAATTATATATCAATTACAGTCAAACAGGTCTATTAAACTTCTCTCACTGACTTCAAACCTTGTCCATAGCTTGGATCATGAGAGTATACCCCATTGCTCTTATTGATTTGACAAACTTTGTAACATGTATGCAATTATTTCAATATTCAATGGGATGATGACAATTCTGTCAACTCTGATGCTACCAACACACAATCCATCTTTTTTCTTTCTCACAAAATCTCTTTTTCTTCATCTTCTCACACCTGTGAAAATACTTAGATCTCTAGGCACGATCAAAACATTTCTTCATCTTCTTCAGAATTTCTTCTTGGACTTACTGACACAAGCATGTATGGAGACACACACATCAACTGCTTCCTCAGCCACTTTAAAACATGACTTCTAATTATTTAAATCCAAAATTTTCCCACCTGTTTTCATATTTGGGGTGGTGCATCAAAAACCTACCTACAAATGCTTGCTACTAATGAGAAGAGGACACTCCCCCTCTCTGGGGGAGGAAGACCAAGAGAAACCTCTTGGTCTCTCTCTCTCTCTCCAAACTATTTTCAAATAGATGCTTTGCTTATATTTTCATGGGTGGTACACAAATAAACTGGCTATGTTCATTACTGAACTTGCTCCAACATTTAAAAACACAAGCAGCAGACAGCCAACAACCAAATCATATTCTCATCCTTCTCTTTCATTCGATTACTTCTATTCCTAGAAACAGCCTTCCTCATACTGCTTATTCTAGGGACTGTTACGAGCTCTAGCTATTCAAGAAATGCATCAACAATTTCTTATAAGTGGCACTGATATACAAAGGGTCTTTCATTTCTGTGTGCTATATTAATAAAAATAAATAATTAAAAAAAAAACACACAACTGCACTATATCTGCATAATAGAATAACAATATGCAATCTTAGGTAATATAAATTATACATAAAAATAAGAGTTTATTATAAATATTCTATAAATACTTAACCTTGCTTTATTTTCTGTTAATCTCTGAGAAATATCAATGCTATTTTCACTAAACATGTTTCTTCTATGATGTTCAATTTTAGAACAATCTGTATTCATATCATCAACTTTATCCTGTAACATCTTCACAAAATCACCTTCTTCTGTTCTATGAAGAGAGATTTAATGATGAATCATCACTATGGAAATTTAATGAAAGGTTAAAGTATTGTTCATGTAGCACTTCACAGAACACTAAAGGAATACAATAATAATAAATACATAGTTTATTGGGTTACTAATATTTGACTGGCTTTCTAGCCAGTATCTTCAAAACACGATCGCAATTGTTATAAAACATTCAGCTAGGTTGTAGCAGAAACAAATCAAACTATAAGTGAAAAGGAACTAATGTCTAGGAGACCAGATAAAATGAAGGTTAATTCAGAGAAGTCAGGCTAAATGTGGTCTGAGAATGATTGTCTTTCAGATCTTTACAATACTCACTGAGATTACAGGAGTATTTTATAGGTGATAATGTTTCTAAAAATTGTCTCTCAGACCCGCAGGAAATCCGTGCAGCACAGCTGTCTTCTTCCATTTAATTCTGTGTGAAGGAGTGTCCAGAGCATGGATGCTAGTCCTGATTTTGCCACACAGATGATGTTCTTCATCTTTATGTTCTTCAGGGTGGATGTTAACAAATTTACCAGTTCCAAAGTAGGCTAAGTCATAAGCAAAGGGAACCTAATAAATTTCAGAATGTGCAGGAGAATGAAGATGATCCTTTGGGAACAGATGAGGGTTGCTAGCTGGATGTGTGGTTTGAAAATATCACAAAAATTATATTTATGAAGAACTTTAACTATCTTTTCAGATAGTTAAAATTTTCGAGATAGATGAGATGTGAATATTTTTGTTGTGATCTTCTGTGAGGGAGAGATAATGCAGTATTTTGTCTATTTCATAAAAGTTGTAGCCACTGATTTAAAAAAAAAAAAAAAAAAAGTCACAGAGATAACAGAGTTTCTGGCAAGGGATATGCCATCCTGTTAAGATTGATGATAATGTGACTGCTTATGCAAGTAACTTACAGTGTGTGGGCTTCTTACAAACATAAAAAGATAAATAAAACCATTTAGTAGTCAAGTGATCAGTGTAGAAAGGGAATGCAGTTGCTTGTTTCTTTTTTCTATAGTGGCATTTTTGGATGCTGACTGTATTGAATATACATTAAAATGTATGTAATGTATCTAAGCCATGGAGCATGCTGTTTGCCGATGACATTGTTCTATGCGAATCATCCCGAGAGAAGCTTGAAAATACCCTGGAAGAGTGGAGAAAGGCATTGGAGGAGAGCGGCATGAGAATTAACCGGGTGAAGACTGAATATATGTCAACAGGGAGTGACAAGGATATTGTCATACAACTCCAGGGTGAAAGGCTAATTTCAGGGAAGAAATTCAAGTACCTTGGGTCGGTTGTCGAGAGGAATGGTGACCTGGATGAGGAAATACAGCACCGACTAACATGCAGTTGGATGAATTGGAGGAAGATGAACAGGGTCCTGTGCGACAAGAGAATGAGTTGTAAGAGGAAAGGAAAGCTCTATAAGATGGTGGTGAGGCCGGCGATGCTCCATGGTGTGGAGACGTGGCCTATAACCAAGGCACAGGAGAGGAAGATGGAGGGAGCGGAGATGCGGATGTTGAGATGGATGAGTGGTGTGACAAAGAACGACAGGATAAGGAATGACTACATCAGAGGGACGGTTAAGGTGGGACCAATTGGCAAGAAGATACAAGAAAGTAGGCTGAGGTGGTTTGGACATGTTGAGAGGAAGGGTGAGGAGTATGTTGGTAAACGAGTGGAGTATATGGAGTTGGAGGGAAGGAGGAAAAGAGGCAGGCCCAAGCTCAGGTGGAGGGATAAGATGACAGAGGATATTAGGGAGAAAGGATGGAGTCTGAAGGATGCCCTGGACCGGAGAACTTGGAAGAGGAAGGTTAAAGATTCGTGTGCCGATCCCGTTTAACATGGGATAAGGCAGAGTGAAAGAAGAAGAAGAATGTATCTAAGCCTTGAGTCCAGCTAACAAATACAGAATCTTGCCATGAATACTGTTACTACTTCTGCACAGCCCTGCGCTGCCCACAGAATTGCACGAGCCTGGTACTATTATGACACTGTGCGCAGCCAACATTCACATGTTTATCAGTAAAAAGAGTTGTCCAGCTATAAAGATTAACATGCAGTGGGGAGATTATGAGAACTGTGTAGCTGCAATAGCACTTCACAAGTGAAATGTAGCCACCTGCTATTTTCAACATGATAAAAACCCTTGGGATTAGTAGGATGTCTGCATATCAGACAATTAACTGTTATAGCAATATAGAAGATGTATCTGACCACAAAATAACAGGTTGACCACGCTGTGTTAGAATGCAACAGCTTGTGAGAGCTGTGAAGACACACACCTCTGCCATAATCCTGTGAGGTAAGTGATGGTGCAAGAGATGAAAATTTCAGAGAATGAGGTCATGTACTAACATGATATGGGAGGCGGGGGGGGGGGGGGGGGGAGTGACAGCCTATCATTATTCTATGATATTTCCTAAAAACACAACTTATGTGGCAGACAGTGATAAAATCAAAGGCACTTCTCTGGTGGTATGCAAACAACAGACACAGAGACGTTCTCTTCACCAAAGAGAAAACTTTCACCATTGAAGAATCGGGTATATGGCCCAGATGGTCACAGAGCAAATGCCATACACCCAGAATGAGAAGTCATCACCCCACATCAGTGATGTTTTGGTGTTAGTGGTGGGGGGAGGGGGTATCAGGGGTTATCCAAATTGCATTTCTGTGAGAAAGGGTTCAAGACCTCCACATGCTGTCTTGATGCAAAGTGTATCAAGACAGCATGCTGGAACCTGTGGTACAGCCCCTGTATGATACCTTGTCTCACGGTAGGCAGCGAACCTGCCAATAGGACTCAGCCCCTGCAAATAAGGTGAGGACCATACAACAGTGGTTGGAGGCAAATGTGCCTAATCACGTATCACCATCTGATTGCCCATCTGGAAGTTCCGATATGAATCTGTTAGACTTCAAATTGTGGTCAAAGCTTCAGAGAGTATTCTGCAAGAAAGGACATCCCAGCATTGTCAGCTTGAAGGTAGATTTGGGGAGAACAGTGGCACCATTTCCATTGGAAGTGCTGCCATCAATATGTGGCCTCATAGACTTTGGCTCTGCATAAAGGCAAAATAGGTAATTTCAAACATTGAGTGCTGCTATATGCACTTTATACATGTGTATGTATAAAATGTATTTAATGACACTGTGGTAAAGTAATGGCAATATACATGTCGTTTGTACGTGCTGAAAACTGTAAATGATTTACTAATAGATTAAGGGTTTATGCGCTACTCAAGTTGCAACAGAATTTGTGGCTAGACTAGCAGTGGGGGGCTTGTGGCTTGAAATCGTGGGGGTGCTGCAACTTTCGAAATATACATACACCCTGTAAGTACAGTGTATACATATTTGGATAAACTATCAAAATTATGGTCAAAATTTAAAAAAAAAATGAAACATGAAAATTACTTAAAAATAAAATCCATTCCTTTAATTGCAATTAAAGGAATGGATTTACAATTTTTGGACATTACAATTAAAGGATTTAATTGTAATGTCCAAATATTTAAAGAGACGGAGTAAACACAATAAGCACTACGAACACCACTACTGGTGTAAACTGCATATGAACAACGGTGAAACTGTGCGGACAGTGCTGCATTACGCTATTAGTACAGTGTATATAATAGCTCTCATCTCACTATGACGTGCGTATGCCCTCCTAAATGCTTCAAGATGGATTTTTATTATTTTTTATACAAAATAAGAGAATTGTATAGAATTGTTGATGATAAAATTAAATATTACAAGCAAATATAAATAAATTAATAAATATATTTATATATCGAGAAAAATTGGGAGTGCTGCAGTTCTGCAGTGCCTATGCACAAGCATCCCCTGTAGTCTAGCCAAAGTATGTGGCCTCACAGACTAGTCTAGCCAAAGTCCATGAGGCCACATATTGATGGCAGCACTTCCAATGGAAATGCTGCCACTGTTCTCCCCAAATCTACCTTCAGGCTGACAATGCTGGAATGTCCTTTCTTGCAGAATACTCTCTCTGAAGCTTTGACATCTGTATCTAGGAACAAACTAGGAGTCTGGCTAAACAGTATAGCCAGACTGCTGGTTTGTTTGTGTGTATATCGTACTGACAGGGGTGCACCGGCAATATGTGCAATGCACACAGGCACCAGGATAGTAAATGCGCCAAAGATTTCAGGCGAGGAGGAAATACTTTAAAAAAAATATTACTCTTTAATTATATCAAAATAAATTACATTCTTTTTTAAATGTTAATTATATTTTATAGATCTGTCTTAAACAAATTATTTAGAATCACTTATTTGTTATTATTCCTTAAGATCTTATTTTATTCTGATCCTAGTTCTAACAAGTAGTTTAGCATAAACAAGTAAAAACTTGAACTTGCGTGAGTTTACTGTTTACAGGATGACGCGCATTTTAATTTGTTTAATCTTGTTCAAACTCGCATTTGCTCTAAACATATATAAGAAAATCTGCTGCAGGTTGTAGCTTTATTCTATATTCTGCTGTTATCAGCAGAATATAGGCAACATCTTGCAATGTACCTGAATTGTCATGAGAAAAATTTAAATCATTTGAACAATTACAAAAAATGGACGGAATTAATTACATCCCTAAAAAATAAAATTTATATTGATTATTTGCAGCAAACAGTTTTAGATAATGAAAGGAAATGTTGGTATGAAGTTATAAAAATAATAATTTTTGTAGTACAGTTTTTAGGCAAACAAAATCTAGGCTCTTCGTGGTAAAAGTAATAAATCTTACAATTGCAACAATGGCAATTTTTTAAAATGCATTGAGATGTTAGAAAAGTTTGATCCTTTTATATTGGAACACACGTGACATGTAGCTAATGATCCTGACTTTAAAAATGTGCCCTCCTATTTAGGAGATAAAATTCAAAATGAAATACTGTACTCACTTTATTGGCATGAAATATTAAAAATAACGTTTTTATAAAGAGTTTTTTTATTGGGGAGAAGGGCTATAGGGGTGCCAACTAAAGTTTTGCACACAGGCACTGGACACTACTGGCACACCCCTGGGTACTGACAGGGGCAGGCTCCCCCCATATGTGCAATGTGTGTGACACACACAAGCGCCAGGATAGTAAAGGTGCCAAAGAGGAGGAAATACTTAAAAAAAAAACATTTTTTTAAAGTGATTTTTTTATTGGAGGGGGGGGGATAGGGGTGCCAACTAAAGTTTTGCACACAGGTGCAGGACACTACTGGTGTGGTAGTGGGTATAGGGGCACCAAATAAAGTTTTGCACACAGGTGCCAGACACTACTGGTGTGCCCCTGGGTACTGAGTGCTTGTTTTCTAGAAATTTCACAAATTGGCTAGAGGAGGGGAGCGGGGGGACCATTGATGTTGTATCTAGATGTTTCTTATTTTTTCAAGACAAATAACCTGAATTCACAGTGAATATGTCAAGGGAAAATAGCTTAATAAAAAAAGAAAGAAAGGTTTTTTTTTGGTATTTTTATTTCAATCCAAGATGTACTTTATTTTATTTTTTATAATTTATGCACTTTTTTTTCCATTTTTTTAAGACTAAGATCCTGATCTATAACCTGGTAAATAAATGGTATTTTAAAAGACTGTTCATTTTTCTGTTATATTCTATTTGATCCATTATGACAGCTACTTTATTCTTATATTCTTTATACATTATATATATATATATATATTATATTTATTTATTACTGTTTGATCCATTATGACAACTACATTATCCTTATCTGTTTGGTTCTATATATATATATATATATATATATATATATATATTTTTTTTTTTTTAATTTTATTTTTGCTGTTGTATAAGTTATTAACAGCTATTGCTTTTGGTGAAATGCTACTACTATTGTCAGCCACTTAGAGACAGAGTATAGATCCCAAGATGAATGCTGATGATGGTTTCCAGAACAGATCTAAGAGTGATGACAAAATTATATCAATTGAGGGCAATGACTGCATTTTCTGTAAGTGGCTGTAATGACAAGTTCATTATTAGGTGCCAAGCCTCCCCTAGTACATATATATATATATATATATATATATATATATATATATATATATATATATATATATATATATATATATATATATATATATATATATCAGGAGGTATTTGAGGAGATAAATAACCTTCATGTCAATAAGACAGAACCTAATTACATCACCATGCATCTTAAGGGGAATGCTCCAGGGAATTAGCAGTAGCATTGGCATGCCTATTTAATAAGTCTTACAACAGCACAGGTTCCAAGATAGTGGAAAGAAGAAGATAAGGCTGTGGCTACAAACTATAGGCCAATCTGTATATCTGGAGTTGAGGCAAAGGTACTATAGAGAGAGAGAGACTGGTAAGAACTAGGATACAAAAATGGGTTGATAGTAGCAGTATTCTCTGTGGTTATCAGCATGGATTTATTAAAGGGAGATCATGTTTTACTATCTAACTTATGTACTATAACAAGGTGACAAAGGAGATGCATATACAGTGGTATACTTAGAACTTGCAAAAACTTTTGATAGACTACCACAATGATATTCTGAGTTGGATCGGTGACTGGCTGTCAGATAGGTATCAGAAAGTTGTATATATGGAGGTGTAGTATCCCAAAAGAGGAAGGTCACTCACTAATCGGGTGCCGCAGGGGTCAGTTGTGGGACCATTGTTGTTCAATTTGTATATTAATGATATTGGGATGGGTTTAGCTGGTGATGTGCAGACAGGGCCAGCACTACCATTTAGGCAAACTAGGCAACCACCTAGGGCACAAAACTTCAAGCTATGCTTTATTCATACTTTACTAAAATATCAAAATTAAATAGTGATATATGATTTAGATATCGATTCTTTTTCCTTATCCCTCACACATCACACTATTTTACTATTTAACTCTTGGTTCTTTTTTTGTTCCTTACCTAAATGATTTGAACTTACTGCTATTTAAAATTCAGTTAAGATAAATATTTTAAAATTTTAACATTTTAAAATATTAAATTTCGGTATTTTATAACTTTTTTTTTCTAAATGAATTATAACAGAGAATTTTCAAATTAATTAAAAAATAAAATAAAAAATGTCCTATTAATTTACCTGTTAATTAACCTGAAAGGCAATTTTATTTTGTTTAATGTCAATTAGAAACATTTTAGTTAATGAAATAAGGGACACATTTGTAAACTTTGCCTAGGGCAAAATAACCAGGCACAGACAGTGTGTGCAGATGATGCAAAAGTAGGGAAGAGAAATGTAGATTCAAGCAAATCTTATGGCATTACAGGAGAACCTGAATAGATTGCAAGAATGGGCAGGTAAGTGAAAATGGCATTTCAATGTTGCAAAGTGTAAGGTTTTGAAATTTGATAAGCAATGATGGGATGCAAAGTATACACTTGGTGGAGAAACTTTAAAGGAGGTAGAGGAGATGAGAGACCTGGGAATGGTGATGGACAAAGACCTGAAATTCAGAAGCATATTGACAAGTTGTGAAGATGATACATCAGATAATGGCAATGATGCAGAGGATCCTCATATGCCAAAATAAATGCCTTTGTATAAGGCCTTGATGAGGCCTCATATGGATTACTGTGCACAGATTTGGTCACTGGGTTTCAATGGGTGATGAGGATATGCTAGAAAGGGTATAGAGAAGATTTGCAAAGGTGGTCAGTGGTCTTTGGGAAGTGGAGCATGGTGCCAGATTGAGAATGTAAATTGCAAAGCCTCATGAACAGGAAAGAGGGAGGGAGGACATGATCAAGACACATAAGCTAGTTAGGGGTTGTTCTCAGGTTGATTTAGAAGAGATTTTTCATAGAATGAGAGAGGAAAGAGTAGAACAAAGGCCATTGCTGGAAACTGTATAACAAGGGTGTGAGCAGAGGAGTGAGAAATAGTTTCTTTACATGGAAAGTAGTTTGCGAGTGGAATGCATCGCCTGAGTGTTTTGTGAATGTAGACACACTGAATCAGTTTAATGCAAGGTTGGATGAGCTTTGTGTGTGTGTGTGATAGTGTGTACTACCTCCCATGATGAGTCTCTGACTCCAGATATTATTATTATTTTATTTATATATTTATTTATATATATATATAGAGAGAGAGAGAGTGGCTCATGGGCACATATCAAAAGAGTGGTTTATGGAAGAGTTGAGTCCATGAGAAGGCAAATGAGCAGTGTTCACAGGACTCAGTACTTGATCCTTTATTATTTAATTTGTATGAATGATATAAGAAATGAGTTCACAGGAAACATTCAGATGTTCCCTGATAATGATAAACTGGTAGAGCAATAGTAAATGAATGTGACAGAGATCCTGCAGGAAGACTTAAACAGACTAGCAATATGGGCAAAGGTGAATGGCCTGGTTTAATATGGCCAAGTGTCTTTGGGAAGTGGAGCATGGTGCCAGATTGAGAATGTAAATTGCAAAGCCTCATGAACAGGAAAGAGGGAGGGAGGACATGATCAAGACACATAAGCTAGTTAGGGGTTGTTCTCAGGTTGATTTAGAAGAGATTTTTCATAGAATGAGAGAGGAAAGAGTAGAACAAAGGCCATTGCTGGAAACTGTATAACAAGGGTGTGAGCAGAGGAGTGAGAAATAGTTTCTTTACATGGAAAGTAGTTTGCGAGTGGAATGCATCGCCTGAGTGTTTTGTGAATGTAGACACATTGAATCAGTTTAATGCAAGGTTGGATGAGCTTTGTGTGTGTGTGTGATAGTGTGTACTACCTCCCATGATGAGTCTCTGACTCCAGATATTATTATTATTTTATTTATATATTTATTTATATATATATAGAGAGAGAGAGAGAGTGGCTCATGGGCACATATCAAAAGAGTGGTTTATGGAAGAGTTGAGTCCATGAGAAGGCAAATGAGCAGTGTTCACAGGACTCAGTACTTGATCCTTTATTATTTAATTTGTATGAATGATATAAGAAATGAGTTCACAGGAAACATTCAGATGTTCCCTGATAATGATAAACTGGTAGAGCAATAGTAAATGAATGTGACAGAGATCCTGCAGGAAGACTTAAACAGACTAGCAATATGGGCAAAGGTGAATGGCCTGGTTTAATATGGCCAAGTGTAAGGCGATGCACTCTGGGAAGAAGGGATCGCAAGCCAGTGGCGCAGCCAGAGGAGGGGCCAAGGGGCCCGGGCACCCCCAAAAGAAAAACAAAAAAAAATACCAGAAAATTTTCCAAAAATCTTTTCCTAATTAATAAAATTCATTTTTTTTTATTTATGTTGTGTCATGTCTTCTATTTCTATACTACTTATGAATTAGTGATCATTGCAGATGCTCAGTCATAGGTCATATGCGATGCATAGTGTGTATTCTCAAATCGTCTACTCAACTCCCCCCCCCCCAGATTAAATCCGAGTGCACTACTGTTGCAAGCTGTGTACTATATTGATGGAAATGAACTGCAGGAAACTGATGAGGCCAGGGACTTTGGGGTGATTGCAGATAGAGAATTGAAGTTAGAGGAAATATTGAGAAGGTCGCCAAAACAGTACACAACATTACATGTTTGTAATGTTATGTACTGTTTTTTAACAGTACATAACATTACAAACATGTAACAATAACTTTTCTAATCCTGCTTGTGAGCAGAATTAGAGAAGTTATTGTTTTCCTATATACGGCTTTAATAAGGCCACATCTAATTAGTATCCTCGTAGGGAGTATTCAACCTGTCACTATCTTCGTCACTCATCTCTGAATCTTTTCAACCACCTCCTGGTTCCCAAGAAACCAAGGTGACCCAAAGTAGTCAAGATGTGGCCAAATCATAGTCTTATAAAGAGGGATAATAACTTCCTTATCTTTACTTGTTACCCACGATTATCCCCAAGTCTCTAGCCTCATGAATTCCTGCAAACCAATACCATCAATATGATACACCATAAGCAACCTTTTCAACCCAAAGTGCATAACCTTACATTTTGCAACATTGACAATTGACAATCATTATCCTTTGTCCGCAATGCCAATTTATTTAAATCATCCTGCAGGATATCTACATCACCTTTATCAATGATTGCTCTCCCCAGCTTTGCATCATCATCAAACAACTGAATATCCCCTCTTAAATCTTTCTCTATGTCATTGATATACAAATTAAAGAGTAGTGGTCTTAGTACCAAACGCTGAGGTACTCCACTAGTCACCATCATTTGCCTAGACTCCATCCACCATATACTACTCTCTGATGTCTGTCCATCAGCCATCCGCCTATCCATGCTACTAGCCTCATATCCATCCCCATCCTCTCCAGTTTTTATAATAATTGTCCTTGTAGTATGCTGTCAAATGCCTTGGCAAAGCTGAGCAGTATCATGGTATAGACATTTTTATCCAATTCTGCTGTCACTATTATAAAATGTGAATAAGTTACTAAGACAGGACCTACCCTTTACAAAGCCATGCTTGTCTGCTATAGAGTATTGCATCCCTATCCACCCACTCTTATATTTTACCTTTCAGCAACATTTTCAATACTTTAACAACCACTTCCAATATATTAACTGGTCTGTAGTTTGCTACCTGTCACCTTTATGCAATGGCACTATCTTACCCTCTTTCCACTCCCTTGGAACCCTGCCAGAGATGAGACTTAGATTGAACAATGAAAAAAAAAAAGAATGAATAAATGAATATAATGAACTAATAATGTCTGTTTTTATAAATATTGATTTCATGGTATTAGAAGTAATGCCATTTATTTTAAAATACCAGATACTAAAGGAGGTATTCAAATTAAACCATTAAAAATCATTTCAGATATGATACCAACATATAATATATTAATGAAGTTGCATGTAGACCATTTTGCCTAAATTAGCTTTTCTTATCTATATTTCTAGCAGATGGAACAGTGGAAAGGGTTCAGAAGCTAGTTCATAGGTTAATATCTCAGATATGGATATTTGCTATGAAGATGAACTGATAGATTACAGATTCCCTCAGTCTCTATCTTCAGAGCTCGGTAATTAGGAGGAAAAGGAGGGGGGGAGTGACAGAACTGACTTGTAACCTGACAATAATAGTTTACACTAGATAGATAAAGAATGGATGATAGAAAAATTAAAACATTTGAAAGGTATATGATTGTTTTATGCTCAACAAAAGCATACAGTATCTGTTGGGTGCCCGTAGAGCTTTTAAGAGACCCATGTCACTCCAGGTCTCCTTACATTGCAGTTTCACAGTATAACTCCAGTTATGGAACTCATCTCTGAAAGTTGCATAGACATGCCTTAAGCAAGAAATAAAGAAATGATATTTCATATTGAAAATTATACAGAGGAGTGGAATATTCTTAGGAGAGATGCACTAACACCAAATGAGTTTAGGAAATAAGATATTGTAACATTGGTACTCTGAACAGAGTTCCCAATCATGCGATTCCATGGAGGTCTGCAGTGTCAATGACATTCATTTATTTTATCTTGTACGATTATTATTAACAAACATTCTCGTTTTCTTAATAAAATACTAAGGTATACTATACTATATTTTAGTACATGCAAATACCTTATGATTGCAATAAAGTGTTCATACAAAGAAAGGAGCATATGACAATGACAAAAAAAAAGCCGAAATAATTTTCTAATGGATAAAAATTTAGCAAAAACGTACTTTAAGAATATTTTTGTTACATTTAATGTAATAATAACATTCTTGAAAAAATTACACCATGAATAGGAACTTACTTAACTAACTAAAAAGTATCATTAGCAAGAATTCTCAAAACTTTCTAAATTTTGTTTTTAGAAAACTTATTCGTTCCACTGCCCGATGTTCAACCCATATTATCTCTTCGAGTCCACTTGCTACATACAAGGCATATACAAGTTAAAAACAAATTTAAAAGAAACAGCAATGTATATATCACAAAACGATTTTTTTTTTTTTTGTTTAATTTTGAAAAACAGAACAGAAGAGCATACTTGAGTGAAAATTTTAAGCTGTCTCTTTCCTTCTGCATTGCTTCTTCTTTATCAGAAAACAAAAGTTCTGGTAACCGTAGCGCCTTATCTTCTACATTTTGAAAAAGAAAATGATCCTTATGGCGAGCATAATATGACAAACCATGGCAGGGATTTTTACAATTCAAATCAATCGAATGAGCAGCCCATAAATTATATTATAATACTTTTAGTGTCAATAGATGGCAGCAGCACAAAAAATCAATGATACTTATTTCTCAGAGTGGTGGTGGGGTGGGGGAGAGTGAGTAGAAGAGAAACAAAAACAAAACACTAAAAGCTAGTAGCATATTGATTGCAGTCAGTAACTACAAAGAGAGAAACATTTATTATCTAACACCCCCAGGGAGTCCAAAGACTCATCGAAGGAGAGCGTGCCAACAGCATCGAACGATTGATCACGTCCAACTACTAACCGCGCTCAAACTTGCTTAACTTTTTGCGTGAGCCATTAGTAGCAGAGGCACTACCAATCTACTAACCTTTGCTTTTTTGCAAGTTTTTTTATTTATTATTATTATTATTTAGCCGATTTCAGATTAAGTTTATTTTTGGCGTGGGCAAGAAGATTTTTATTTTCCAAGGAGAAATTTGGCGGAGAACAAAATCAACTGGAAGTCATTCATAAGTGTATACAAATAACTGCTCTTTAGGATTAGGAATACTGCTTTCCTCGAATATGCTGCAGGGAAAAACGCAGTGAATTGTGGCGATAATCAAAAGAAAATACTCGTGGACTGTTTACTAACAAAAAAGTTAAGACTAAAATAATGCCATCTGTTTCGTTTGTGGAGTGTAAAGGGCTTAGAGAATTTAATTGCCGTGTGCCTATAATTATGCTTTGTATGTAAATTGAGTCTGCTTTCCTGACTGGTTTGTACCTCTATAAGAGATGAAAACTAGACTTTCCGGAAAGAAAAATCTTCAACTCCATAGACCGGCTAACTAACCTTCAGTTGAAAAACGTGATAAAGGCTATTCACGTCTTAGACAAATTAGAACGCAGACCTTTCCAACCGAAGGCCATCGTCAAAACAGACGGAATTATGGAGGCTCTGATTCTAAACTGTAAAAAGTATATATTATTTTTGAAATAGCTTGAGTTCTGTGGTTAATTTTGGAGTTACAAGATTAAAAACTAGAGTTTTCCAGAGAGGGGAAGAACTTACTTTCACGAGTCAAAAGTAGACTTACTCGGGAACCAGACACAAAAGAAAGTCCTGAGAAACTTCCTTCACTTGGTAGCTAGAGCGTAACCAAAATAAAATGAACATCTAGCAATTAATTCAATTAATTTTGTTTTGTAATTACAAAACAAAAAATATTCATCTCAAACAAATAGTTTTTACAGTTCTCCCCTCTACTCCCAAGCAAGATGTTAAGCCCCTCCAAATAAAAACATATGGTTAAAGAAAATAGCTGATTTTTTAAATAAATAATAAAAAAACATGTATTGTGTTTATTTATTTATATAAAAACTATTCATCTTCCATAAACAAATTTCTATAATAGGACCGATAACTTCAACTAATAAAATTAGTGAGAGTTTTGCCTGCTACCATTAGAAATAAAATGCATTCGAGGATGTCTTATTATTGTTGTTGTTGTTGTTGCATTACATTATGTATTACTATTAGTAGTAGTAGTAGTAGAAATTGTAGTAGTATTATAAAAATAAATCAAATAAATCCTTCTAATCCAAGGCCTCTGTAGCTCATGGTAGTGACATTTGCATCCTCTGTGATAAGTCACCCATAGATAGATTTAAGTCACGTATAGTCGCCGAGTAGAGGAAATTTCACTAAGCCTTTCTTCGACAGGTTCTCGAGATAGTTGATCTCTACCACGGGCAAGCAGGATTTTTCTCTCAGAATCTCGGGTTTTTCGTCCCATAAACTTAAGAAAATCGACCGTAGAACTCACACTATTTCAGATTAACATATTCCATTAATGTTAGGGACCACAAGATGGCAGCTCTAATTTGCCAGTCTCTTCATTGCCTGCCAGTTACTATTAGTGATAGTCTGGGAGATAGTAGCCAACTATCTCTGATTGGTTATATGTAAAGATTGAACTGCCCACTCACTCTCCAAAAAATTGGATAGTGCTAAAACGGCCTCAGCTGCTCCTTATAAGGGAATAAAAGGCGTTAGCTGATTTTTTTTATTATTTTCATCTAATGGCTTTTGCTCTCTCAAGAATATCTATAGGGAAGAGATGAGGCCATTTTCTTCTTCTTAAGTAGCCTCTCCAATTTGGAGGGTATTAATAATGGTACACCAGCGTGTCTGATCCTGTGTCATTCTTTTGATTTCGTAATAGCTCTTGTTACTCGTCCATTTCTTTACATCATCAATCCAAGACGTTCTTTGTCTACCAGGAGATCTCCTCTCTAATTTTTCTTCCAGTATTTCCAGATACGTTTTCCCTTCTGATCCTCTTAATATGTGTTCTGCCAACTTGCACTTTCTCTTTATAAGGTCTTCCATGAGTGCTCTTTTGATTCCCATTAACTTCAATATCTCTTCATTAGTTATTTTCTCCTTCCAATAAATCTTCAGTGCTCTCCTATAGCACCACATCTGAAAGGCCTGCAATTTCTTGATTATGAATTTTACATATATCCACCTCTCACATCCATAATTTAATGTGGACCATTAGTGATAGTCTTGAGTCAGCTATCTATGATTAGTTACCAATGGAGATTGAACTTCTCCCTCAGTCTTGAAAAGTAACATATGGCTAAAATGGCCTCTAAAACACAAATGTATGAGTATCAACAGTATTCGATCAAAATGTAAAGGCTCATTATTCTTATTTCAGTCTGTTTATTTATTTATTCCAGAGATCATAGTAATTTAATATTCGAGAATGCTTCTTTTACTTTAGTTATTCTTGATTTTATTTCCATCAATGTTGTTCCATCTTCTGTTATCATCTCCTGAATAATTATAAGCCTTTACATTTTGAATGAATTCTGTATATTAGTGTTTTAGAGTCCATTTTAGCCATATGTTACTTTTGAAGACTGAGGGAGAAGTTCAATCTCCACTGGTAGCTGATCCAAGAGTATCACTAATTATAAAGTGTATCCGATGAAGAGATATTATAAAGAAATCATCTTTCTTTCAAAGATAAATCTTCAAGGAGATCAACGTGGTCAGCTGAATCAGAGCCATAATAAAATCATCAAATGATGACAACAAGCAAAAAGGATATTCTATATCATATAGATGCAACTTCAGGTTTAATAACTTCTGGCCAAGAATGTCAGACCTAGCAAAAGGATAACTTAAACCTTTTTACAGAAGGCATCAGATATTGAACCTTTCTAAGAGCTTTGTAACTGT
Source organism: Typopeltis vanoorti (assembly GCF_054136105.1). Taxonomy (NCBI): domain Eukaryota; kingdom Metazoa; phylum Arthropoda; class Arachnida; order Uropygi; family Thelyphonidae; genus Typopeltis; species Typopeltis vanoorti. The sequence continues at coordinate 45,444,369 of NC_143558.1, read as the reverse complement.
GCTCACCTAGCTGATTCCTTATTGGAAGCAGCTGTAACTTGAAATGTTTCACTTTTGGTCCTAAGAGGGTTTTCAGATTATATAACATTATCGCAGTCATTGTGTACAAAATTATTTTTTTAAAAATGAATTAGCCTAATTAAAATAGAAAAGGTTTTCCCTCTAGCAAACTAGTATTTTTCTTTCCACAAATCAAACAAATTTTAAAGAAAATAAACTCCATAACAAAGCATAATAGGGTGGTCCTGCTATGATGTTATCATGGCATTAATTTTTTATTAATTCGATTTACTTGGTTGTAAGGTCATTAAGCCTGCTATATTAATGCGAAGATGAGATCAGATGTAACTCTTCCTTCTTTTTAAACTCTAGTCACCAACATTTAAATAGACCAAAAAAAAATTATAAATAAAAATCTCTACAGGTACTCACAGACAGTGGCCCAAGAATATCACTAATTATAAATGCATTCCGTGAAGCGAGACAGACAAGTGCCATCATCTTGTGGTCTCTAACACAGTATAGTATTGGTCTGAAATAGGGTTGGGCCCTGGGATCGATTTTCTTGGGATTACGGGACGAAAAATCCGCTTGCCTTTGCCCGAGATCGACTAACTCTAGAACAGGTCGAAGAACTGTTAGAAAAAGTTCCTTTTGGGCCGCCTACCCTTACGAATGCAAATGGCATTTACACAGCACTTCACGGGCCTGTTTTTTTTTTTTTTTAAACTGCTACCATAGTTTATTCTCTGTCAGACAAATTATGTATACACAGAAATTACATTTACAAAGAAGAAGATAAACAATGATATAGCACCATGACACAAGTTTCAGTGCTGAGTGCTGCATCCTTTTGCTACAATGAGTTATAAATATAAAACAATAATAATAATAATTTTTATTCATCTTCAAGAAGAGTTACAAATACTACTAATAAAATCAATAGTATTAAGTATAACAATAACACTGAAATTAATTACAGATGTACATTAAGAAACATGCAGTGAAGCCATATTAATATACGTAGCAGGACAGCATATTACGATGTGCAATGACATTTGCGTTGATGATGTGGTTGCATTTTAACATTTGTTTTGGAAATTATGCAATTAATATTTACATGTACTAAAAGTAAAACGGTTAATATATTTGCAGTATTGTGTTTAAACATATATACTTAACATGTTATGTTTTGAAATTAGTAAAGACATACACAATATCTATCTATCCCAATGGTTTTAACAGGCCTTTAAGGCCCACAACCTTCCAAGCATGCTTGGATTTCGTAACCGAAATACGAGGATAGAATGGTCACTCCTATGCCTCAAGGTATTCTTGGCTGTATCCCTGTGTGTTCAAGGGGCCGGTTTGCCTGCTTGCGGGATGAAAAACACCAGATAAACTGGCGGAAAAAACCCTACTGCCCGCGCCCAAGACCGGCTAACTTGGCTATGGCTGAGGAAGATCCTTCAGCTCCTCACGTCTCCGACGGGAATCGAACCTAGGACACTCCTTCCCCAGGCATATGGTTGCGAAGCGCAAAGCCACTAGGCTAACCGCGCGGACCATACACAATATCGAATGTATAATATTGAATGTACAAAGTATATTCAATATTAGGATAAATGCGTACGTTCTGCTACTAGCAACATTAGTAGTAGTAGTAATATTAATTTATTATTATCATTATCATTAATAATCATATTTAATAATATTTTAATAGTCATATTTTTTATTTATATTTATAAATAATAAGTAAATAATAATAAGCTAACGCCTTTTTTTATTCCCTTAAAGGGAGTAGGCTAGATCTTTTAACCCTATCTAGCTTTTCGAGACTGAGTGAGCAGTTCAATCTCCACCAGTAGCCAATCAGGGATAGCTGGCCTGTGACTATCATTAATTATGAGCCGCCACCGATGAAGAGACCGGCAAGCAAGTGCTGCCATCCCTTGGTAACTAACAGGATATGTTACTGTCTGAATTCATATGGGTTCTACGGTCGATTTTCTTGGGTTTACGGGATGAAAAACCCGCATGCCCGTGTCAGAGATCGACTAACTTGGGAACCGGTCTCGAAAAAAGGCTTAGAAAAAGTTCCTCCAGTCAGCGACCAGGCTTCAACTGAAATCAATTTTCGGGTGACCTAGCGCAGAAAATGCAAAGACCACTTCTGCTGAGCTACACAGGTCTATTTAGTTTTAGTTGTTTATTCATTGATCTTTGCAATATTTACACGTTAGTACAAGAAATAGCCTTGAGTAATTCCAAAGTGTTATTTTACAAAGTTCATCCCTGAAGTGTTGCAACTATAGTCCATTTTTTAAAATGATCATTTTTTAAATTTACTCTTTTAATGAGTCTTATCTGTGATTTATTATTATTTTTTTTGAATTAATGATTTAGGAAGTAAATGAAAGATATCTAAAGATGTATCAGTTCAGTACCAGTTAGCATATTTATTGTAACATATCTGTACATTCACATATTGTACATGGTACAGAAGTAATAATATTAATATTTTGTTAGTGTTTTCAGCTAACATACAGTTCAAATTACCCTGAAAATTAAAACTTACCATTAAAAGTTCACAAAGAAAGCATTGCAGTTGGAACAGTTAGAATAGGTGATGATTTGAGGAAATGATTTAGAACAAGCAGTGGTAATAGACGGGGGGGGGTAATATCGCCAAGCATTTTCATTGCACATTTAGAAAGAGCAATGGACAAACTGAAGGAAGATACAAAAGGAATATCTGTACACGGAACGAGAACTAACAATCGGAGATTTGCATATGACGTTATTATTGAAGAAGATGAAAGAGAACTACAAAAAAAAAACAATAAAAAAACACTGAAACTGTTAAGTGAGGAAGGGAAGAGATTTGGACTTGTTATGAACTCGGAAAAAACAAAGACAATGATATTTGGTGAGAAGAACATGAAACAAAAGACATAAGTGGATGGAACTGATATAGAAAATGTAGAACAATTCACATATTTAGGAAGTAAACTGACATATGACTTGGACTCTAAAAAAGAAATAAAGATCAGGATTGCAAAGGGAAGAACAAATCTGAAGGCCATGAATAACATCTGGAAAAGTAAAGTGATCAGCCGGCAAACAAAACTAAGAGTACTGGAAACATGCATCTTTAGCAGCGTACTGTATGGATCTGAAATATGAGTAATAAATAAGGAATCAAGAAAAAGAATTTTGGCATTTGAAAGAACTTGTTACAGGAAGATTCTAAGAAAAGGATGGGTACAGAAAATCACAAATGAAGAACTCTATCGGAAGATACAACCAAAAGAGAATGTAATGTAGACGATTATAAAACGGAAGCTGCAATTATTTGGACACATCTGTAGAATGAATGAGGACCAGAAGATAAAGACATTTATGTTTGGTGTTGTGGATGGTTTAAACAGAAGAGGGAGACCATACAGGGAATGGATAGACGATATAAAAGACTGGCGTGGAATGGGTGTACAGAAACTGCAACACTGTGCACTTGACAAAGAAAGGTGGAAGAGGATAGTGAAGGCATTGGACACCAACGGGCAGTGAACCCATGGTTTGTGATGATGATGATGATGATGAAAGAAAGTGATTACAACATGATAGACACATGCAGTTGAATGATGTTCAAAGTACGACCTGGAGGTATAAAATAGTACATAACGGAAATGATATATAGCGTGATTTTTAGTGTGTGTGTGTGTGTGTGTGTGTGTGTGTGTGTGTGTGTGTGTGTGTGTGTGTGTATTTCCAGCCGATATTCTATTTTGCATAAAGAAAAGCCTGAATTTCCTGAATAATAATAATGATAATAGCCGACTGGAGTAACTTTTTCTAAGCCTTTCCCAAGTTAGTCGAATAATAACAACAACAGGAGAACAGATACATGCATTCATGTTCAGACAGTTTCCAGGAGTGTTCAACTTCTGTTACTTTATCAGGTATATACATTTGGGTGCAAAGGTTTTTGTGGTTCAGCAGTTTGAGAGATAGATTCCGGTATTGAGCCCACATGTTTATTAAATACGAACAGGTGTTTCGTAAGTCGTATGACTTACATCATCAGGGTATAAAAAAAAGTTAAACACAACTAACAAAGATTAAATTCATAATCCATTAGATGTTTTTAAATGTAACATTGAAAAAATTGAAAATTTCGTTACTGAATGTTTGTTGGGACATTGTTATTTGTTGTCACGTTGTGTGCTTCACGTGTGTTATGTCCGAGATCTCAGAAAGGTAGATTTTTTTATGATTTCCGACTACACTTAGGTGTAATATCAACAGGAATTGTAAGCATTTTTGCCGCTTGAATTTCTTTGTGAAATAGTATCAATATATAGAGAGTATATACAAAATATATACAGAATAGAGAAAAGAGCACATTTGAGTCAATTTGGTTGAGACTGAGGCTAACAGAACAAAATATGCAATTGGGTCCTGCTATAGACCAGGTTATGGAATAGATGTTGGAAATAATATGCATCAGCAAATAGACGCAATGAGTGGAAGGAGGGTAATTTTTATGGGAGATTTTGAAGGAAGGAATTGGATTTTATGCGGTTATTAAGGGATAACTATCTGTGACAACATGTAATGAAAAATACTAAGGGTCAGAGAGTGCTTGACCAAGTAATTGCATCTGAGAATTTGGCTGTAACGAGTATGACCACGTTGCCACCAATTGGTAAGAGTGATCATAGGGTCTTGACTTGGCAGGTGGCTAAATGTGTGGAATTTTCAATTAAGACAGGGTGCATGTGGAATTACCGGGCTGGCAAGTATGACAAGCTTAGGGATTTGCTTTGTTCAGTGCCATGTCATGTAAAACTGTGAGGGCTGGATGTTGATAGTGCATGGGAAATGGTTAAGGAGTGTTTGCAGGAGGCAATGGTTGACTGCATACCTAAAGTCCACATAGTAAATCAAGAGGGTTAAATGGATGAATAACACTATTAAGCTTGAACTGCAAAAAAAAAAAAAAAACCAACAATTGTGAGGGAATTTAAGGAGAAAGGTGAACTGCTGGCACATGAACGATATAAAGTGCAGGCCAGAAGGAGTGTGGTAAGAAAAGCAAAAGCGGATTATGAAAGAAATTTAGCCATACTGGCTAAAGACAATCCCAAACAATTTTTTCGATATGTTGCAAGTAAAAATACAACAGAATGATTTTAAAGAATGCCGATGGTAGGGAGGTAACCGAATCAGTTGATATAGTGGAATTACTGAGCGAGCACTTTGCAAGAGTATATCATCCAGGTGGTGACATTGCAGAAATGAATGAACCAATACATTATACGGGAATCGTGGTGAATAAAGTGGGGGTGAGTAGTCTATTACAAAAATCAGTGTCAATACATCTGTGGAATTCGATAGTATACCAGCTCGTATCGTACGTGAAGCGGCTAAAGAATTGTCAGTGCCCTTGACCATTTTGTTTAATTTGAGTCTGGGGTCTCGGTTAGTCCGGGGGGGGGGAATAGTTCCACTGCATAAAGGAGGTTCCAAGACTGCTGTTGTAAATTACCGGCCGATCAACATATCAGGAATCGTTGTCAGGGTCTTGGAGAAAATAGTCAAGAGCAGAATACAGGAATGGATAGATAAAAATGGGATACTGTATGGGGGACAGAATGGTTTTGTGAAGGGTAGATCATGACTCAGTAACTTGTTCACGTTTTATAACACAGTGACGGTTGAACTGGATAAGGATAATGGGTTTACAGTGATCCTACTTGACCTTGCTAAGTCCTTTGACAGGATACCAGATGGAATTCTAATCAGTAAACTGCAGCATATGGGAATGGATATAGGGTTGGTCAGATGGATAGCAGGGTGGTTGATGGAGAGATATCAGAGAGTGGTTTATTCAGGAGTAGAGTCCAAAAGACGGCCTGTGACTAGTGGTGGGCCGCAGGGTTCTGTTCTTAGACCACTACTGTTTAATTTATTCAGTAAGGATATAGGAAAGGATCTGAACGGAACTGTTCATTTGTTTGCTGATGATGCAAAGTTGGGTAGAACAATAGTGAATTCACAGAATGTCAAAATTTTGCAGGATGATTTGGATAGTTTGGAGGGCTGGGCTAAGGAGAATGGATGTCAATTTAATGTGGCAAAATTTTGGGGGACTCGCTCTGGGGACCCTGTAACCCCTAGAGAGCACGTCCCCAGGGCGGTGGATAGGGGAGCCCACCATGTGCGTGTGTGTGTGTGTGTGTGTGTGTGTGTGTGTGTGTGTGGTTGGGTGGTCCGAATATACTGAATATGGACCGGTGGACCAACAGGGCCATATGGGGCAGTCATCTTGATTGTAAGGGAAGCGGCACTCCCATGGACACCTAGCTGGATCTATCCTCTCCTACTTTGAGGAAGATCCACTTATTTTAATCTTTCCTATAAGGCCTCATCAGCCAACTCTTCTTATTTTATGACCCTTATGCTATTAGAGTACTCGAGGGCCATGGGGTCTTTTAATTTCTGGTCTTACGACCATGCCCTCTCTATAAACCTTACTATAATTCTTCTATAATCTACTCTTTCCCCCTTCAATATACCCTATTCCTCCTATGGGTTTAAATTCGGAAGGTTAGTTCAGAAGCCTTAAGGTGGCAGCCCTACCACTGAACTATTCCATCGTCAGGCTACTCCCCTGACACGGAGAACATAATTCTATTTGTAAGTTGACAGAGAAAGATAATCGGATTGAATCTATGGGAAACGACCCTGAAATGGAAAAAGGAATAACGCAAAAATGGAAACAACAAAATATAATACACATAGCAAACTGGAATGTAAGAGGAATAGCATATAAAGAAATAGAATTAGACCAATTATTAAATGAATGAAATTTTAAAATAGCAGTAATCACTGAAACAAAAAAGAATTAAAAGGAATCATGAGATCCGAAAATTTTAATGTGATATACAGTGGAGTCGACAGAGAGCAAAGAGCACAAGCAGGAGTCATGATTTTTATTCATAACTCCCTTTCAAAACAGTTAAAACATTATAAATTATGGAATGAAAGAATAATAGAAGCTAGAATAAAAATAGATAGAGGCTATTTAACAATAATTGGTTTATATGCCCCAGAAGAGGGAACAGAACAGGATAATATTGATTTTTATAATCAGCTACAAAACACATACGATAAAATAAATAAAAATGATTAGGTAATTTTAGCAGAAGACTTAAATGCAAGAATTGGAAACCCGAAAATTAATAATAATATAGGAATACATGGAGAACATACTCTAAACAGGAAGGGTAAAAAATTGATTGACATTGTAGTTTATAATAACCTAAAAATAATGAATTCCTTCTATAAACATAAAGACACTTGGGCAGCAAGAGGATGGAAATCAATATTAGATTACTTTATATTAAATGAAAAGACATCAAAATTTTCACTAGATGTTAATGTTCACAGAGGATATGAAATAAGCAGTGACCACTTCCTTATTAAAATAAAATTAAGATTACCACCTAAATGGCTACAAGTAACAAGAACAGAAAGAAAAATTGAAACATTTGTTTATAAAACTAGACTATTGAATGACACAAATATACAATGGGTATATGAACAAAGAATTAACCAATATCTAGACAAAATAAAACAAAATGAAGATAGAAATAGAATGGCTTAATATAAAAACAATACTAAATGCAGCAGCAAATGAAAGCTTAGGCAAGACCAAAAAATTCAATAAAAGGAAAAAACTGAAGATCTGGGATGATACAATCAAAGAAATAATCAAAAAGAAAAAAGAAGCCTATCACAAATGGTTAAGCAGTAAAAGATTAGAAGATGAAATAGAATATAAAAGGATAAGAGCCATAGCTAAAAGAGAAATCAGAAAAAGACATAGAGAATCATGGAACAAATTTGTTTCTAATTTAGAACATGATTTAAATAAAATAAGACCCAATGTATATAAGATTCTGAAACACTTAAATCCAGATACCAAAGAAAGCATAAAATTAAACACCGAATCGAAATTAGAAGAATTTCTAAATTACTACACAGAATTGTGGACAGACAAGTATTTTAAAAAAAGAAAACTGGCAAACAATTAACGAAAATGAAAAGGAAATAACCAAAGAAGAATTAGAAATCAGCCCGAAAGAAACAAAAAATGGAAAATCACGTGGAGAAGATAAGCTAGGTTCAGAACTATATAAATACGCAGAAACAAGATTCAAAGAAAGACTCTTATTATTTTTAAATAAAATTTACTCAACTTGTATCTCCCCAATAGAATGGAAAAAAGCAATTGTGATTCCTATCTTTAAAAAAGTAATAGAGATGATCCTAAAAACTATAGCGGTATCAGTATACTAAATTCCTGTTACAAAATATATAGCAGAATCTCAAATAGCAAACTAATGAAATATTCCGAAAACTTTAGAAGTACAGAATGGATTTAGAAAAGGACGATCATGTAGAGATCCAGCCTTTTGCCTAAAATTAATAATAGAGAAAAGAAGAGAATACAATTTAGAAACACATATTGCATTTATTGACTTTGAAAAGCATTTGACAAAATTAAAAGAAACATATTATTTAACATATTAAAAGAAAGACAAATACCAAATAATATCCTAAAAGCTATCACAAGTATATATGAAAATAACCAAATACAAATAAGATTAAACCACGAGCTATCATATACTAGAGAGATAAACCAAGGGGTCCGACAGGGATGTCCTCTCTCAGCAACACTTTTTAATATCTGCTTAAACGAAATAATAATAAAATGGAATGAAATTTACATCGAGAAATTAAACTTTCTCCTACAGTAAACTTAAACACTCTCCTCTTTGCCGACGACCAAATAATAATTATAAATTCTGAAGATAACTTACAGAAAGCTATTTTAGATCTAAATGAGATATCCAAAGATTATGCTATGATAATATCAACAGAAAAATCAAAAACTATGGCCTTTAAAGGACAAGATCCAGCAAGAACTAAAATAGTAATAGATAACAAGATCTTAGAACAGGTGAATTCATTTAACTACATAGGATGTATGATCACATATGAAAATGAAAAAGATATAAACTTAAAAATTACAAAATATTTAAAAATAAGGTGTAATTAACCTTATATTTAAATCAAACCTAGTTCAAAAAAAAAAACCAGACTAAAAGTATACAATACATTAGCCCTACCAGTCTTAGTGTATGGAAGCGAAATCTGGAAAAACAAAAAGACAAACAAAGATTAACAACAGCAGAAATGAAGTTTATGAGAAAAACTGCAAAGTATACCCTATTTGATCACAAAAGAAATGAAGAAATTATGAAAGAATTAAACCAAGAACCAGTAATAGAAAAAAATTAAAAAATATAAACTCAGTGGATGTGGCGTTTGCACACCATCGCGCTAGGCCGCACGAAGGAAGTCTTGGTTTCGAGTCTAGTCGGCGACTAGAGGAAATTTTTCTAAGCCTTTTTTCGACCGGTTCCCGAGTTAGTCGATCTCTGGCACGGGCAAGCAGGTTTTTCCTCCCGGAAACTCGGGTTTTTCGTCCTGTAAACTCAAGAAAATCGACCGTAGAACCCACATTATTTCAGACATTAAATATATTGTGTTAGGGTTAGTCACCACGAGATGGCGGCACATTTGAGCCGTCTCTCTTCACTGCGTACCGCTTAATTAGTGATAGGCTTGGGCCATCTGTCTCTGATTGGGTACCAGTGGAGATTGAACTGCCCACTCAGTCTCCAAAAGTTAGATAGGGCTAAATGGCCTCGCCTACTCCCGTATATACGGGAATAAAAAGGCGTTAGCTGAAACATAAAAGGATGGAACACGTTCAAAGAATGAAAACAGAAAGATTACCAAAACAAGCATTAAAGTACAAGCCATTAGGAAAGAGAAAACCAGGACGTCCTCTTAAACGATTCAACGATATGCATAATGATGATGATGATGCATTTTGGGGTGAAAAGATTTTGGGGTGGGACTGTACTCCATGAGATTGACGCGGACAGGGATTTGGGAGTGTTGGTGGATAGGAAGTTGAAGTTAAGGGGCACATCGCAAAAGTGGCTAAATCAGCTCATCAAATCACTTAATTGCTGAAAAACCCCACCTAGACTACCTCGCTCAAATTTCGGCCCCAGAATTTCTTCTTGATGGGGAGAGGTGGAGATGATCCAGAGATGAGTGACTAAGATGTTAGCAGGTCTATGGAATGAACCTTATGAGAACATATTGAAGATTTGTGGGTTGCAGAAATTGGTTGATAGGCAGAAAAGGGGTGATATGATTGAGATATTCAAGTTACTGAAGGGTTTCTATAAGATTAATTCAGAAGATATTTTTGAGAAAAGGACTGGTGTTGGGAGCACTAGGGGCCATCCATGGAAGTTGAGCAAGAGTGTGGTTAGCAAGGGTGTTAGAAGTAGGTTTTTTATTTGGAGAGTTATGAATGAGTGGAATAAGCTGCCAGAGTCTGTTGGGGTGGCATGACTGTAAATGAGTTCAAGGGAAAGTATGATATATACTGTGTGAATGTTGAATAGTTGTTCTTGACATGATGTTAGGGCCTCGATGACTCTGAGGACTCATTGGAGTTGCCCATACTACTACTGCTAATAATAATAATAATAATATGACATCATCGTTCTTTTCCAATGTACTTTATGGCCAGTGGAAGTTATGTGGAAAGCCAGGCCTGATTTGTATTCTCTTTTTTTTCTGTCTTTTTTATGTTCTGCCATGCGGATTTCTTCTGACCTTCCCGTCTGGTCTACGTAATAAATGCCACAAGAACAATAGATTTGATAAACCCCTGGGTTTTTTTTATTGGATGGTGCGAAAGTTTCGATGGATGTAGGAATCTTGATATTTTTTCTATTATACATTGGTAGGTACATTTCTTTTCTTATTGGAGTAAACAAATTTAAAACTAAATATAGAATATCACAAGACTATCTTTGCTTTATTTTGCAACTTATTTTATCACCATAGGAATCCCAAGTAAAAAAAAACTTTACATTTTTTTTTTATGAAAGAGAATACAACACAGGAACTATTTCCTGATTAATATTCTGTCATTTCTATATATAAATAATCTCTTTACCAAATTTTTCCTTCCCTTATTCGTGCGTATTTTAGTACCACTTTCTTTTTGTTCTTTCCTTTTCTTCCAGTAGAATCAAATCACTTTCTGATTCGAATGTTATGTACACAGTATGTATGACAATTTATTGCCTTTGTTGATTTTTATGACAAATATTTCTGTTTTGCTTTTTTACAGCACGGAATTTTTCTATTGTTGTGTATGTGCATGTGTTGTGTGTGTGTGTGTGTGTGTGTGTGTGTGTGTGTGTGTGTGTGTGTGTGTGTGTGTGTGTGTGTGTGTGTGTGTGCGCGCGCGTGTGCGTGTGTGTGTGTTGTGGAGACACACACACACATTCGACCGGTTTGATAAGACCTCAATAAAGGTCGAAACCGGTGTGGGTAGTGGCCCTCCCATAATGCATAGTATTATACATAGTATTATACCATTTATTACACAATCAAATATAGACTACTCCAGGCATATATTCGTGAATAATTTTGGTATCTTCATTTTGCCACTCAAATAGTCCAAATGAAGCCAACTCGGATAATATTTTAATAGTATTCAAAATTTCTTTCGACTAAAGGTGAGTTAACTGGTCTCATACAGGGGATGGAGGGTTTTCTCCATCCCCTGTATGAGACCTTCGAAACAGGCAGACCTGTCCCGTGAACACATATAAATACTTATTCCTAATTCCTTCCTGATTTAAGCCCAGGGTTTTTCTCCCCAGTTTATCTGGGAGTTTTTCTCTTCTGCAAACCGGCCCTGTTACTCCTTATTCCTGGAGGTATCCTACTATGTCTGTAGAAGAGTGTGGTCACAGGGCCGGTTTGCAGAAGAGAAAAACTCCCAGATAAACTGGGAAGAAAAACCCTGCAGTCCACTCCCAAGACCAGCTAACATGGCTATATTAGGATCTGAGAAAGATACCAAACTAATCACGTCAGCGATGGGAATCGAACGCAGGACATTCCTTTCCCAGGCATATGGTTGTGAAGCACCATAACCACTCGGATAACAGCGCGGACATAAATACTTATATAAATACAGTTAGAAATACTTATGGCAAGGAAGGAAAGGGGAAACCACCTTGCGTCATATCTCCCTAGTAATTAGCTAGGGAGATATGACGCAACCCTCCCAAAGAGCAGAGCCCACCGTATTAGGATTAGGATTCCAAATTCATCAAATTGCATTACGTTAAGGAGGAATTGTTATATCATTCCGAAAAGTAGCTAATTATAAATTCGTGAGACATTTCTGTGTATTTATTGCGGGTATCCTCCCGTGATGAGTCTTCGGACTCCTTGGAGGTATCAGGAATAATAATAATAATAATAATAATAATAATAATAATAATAATAATAATTTATTACTCGGAAGAAATTTGTTTGCAATTTTGCTAAATTCCTTCTTCGAATAAAACAAATCTTCCATAATCTGGAAGATTTGTTTTATTCGAAGAGAAATATCGTTTCAAAATAGTTACTTTTCGTGTCTTCACTAATTTAACTAGAGCTTTTGACTGTATCAACTATGAATTGATAGCTGACTATCAATTCTGACTAGAAAATTCTATCGAAGATAAGTTTCATCAAAGTTCGTTTCATTTCGAGACCAATGCATGATAAGCAACTTAATGTGATCAGCAGTGACCAGTTGGGAAATAATCATAATGAAAACAGATAGTAAGACAAATTAGTGTCATAGTACCATACTCTTTTCTGTCATCATTGCAATAATTCTTTACCTTGTGATTGAAGAAGTTTCTTCTGGAGTTGAAATACCATGCGTGATGAAGGGAGCTCTTTAATTTTACTTTAACTTTACCAAAAATGCTCTTAATGAAAACAAAAAGCAACCATTTTTATATGTACCTTTGAAAGAATTGGCCTAAGTGTAAACGTGGAAAAGCGCAATAAGTGTTTCATCAACATGCGCAAGGCTGATTTATTGCAGGTACCTGTCATTCATGTCACACGCACATCCTAGAAAACACGAAACCGTTACCTATTTCGGTAGTAATTTCTCCGCATATGCTAGCAGTGATGAGAAAATTCGGCATCATCTCAAATGCGCAGGTGCTACTTTTGGAATTTGGGAAACCTAGTCTTTAATGGGCTGGGTATCCATGATGCAATCAAACGCTTAGTTTGTAGGACGGTTGTCATTTCAGATTTGCTGAATGACAGTTGCAAAATGTAGACCACATACTACAGGCACCTGAATAACCTTGAAATATACAGTACCCCGTGTGGGAACACCTGTGACCCACATCGGGCGCATCCCCTGGTGACGGATTGGGAAATGCTAGTCATAGTTTACTATGAAGGGTAGGAGGGAAATAAAATACCTCCAGCTGACCAACAGGATAGCACTTCTCTCATAGGCCAGTCTGGGCGCCTCGAAGGTGGCAGCTTCACCACCAGCCTCGGGTGCTGAAGGCTAATCCCCTACACACCTTAAAATTTCACCCATTAAAAGAAATAACAAAGAGATAGCTAAACTGCCTAAATGGTTAACGACAAAGCGAGGAAAAAGGTACATGACACGTGGAACATGGAACATTAAAAGTCAACATGGAAAAGAAAACAAATTAATATACGAATTTAAAAAATCAAGATTGGATATGCTAGCGGTCACAAAAACAAAAAAGAAAGGTCAAGGTTGCCAGGAAATGAAAGATGGATCTATTCCTTTCTATTCAGGGTTAAACCCGAGAGAATGGGGAAACAAGGGGTAGTTTGCATAATTAAACCAGATCTCAAAGAATATATTACTAAATGGCAACTAATAAATGAAAGGTTGTTGACAATCACTATAGATTTTAAATCAGATAACCAAGTAAGCCCAAGTGAGATGGTTTGGACATCTTAATCGAATGGAAGAAGGAAGAATAGCAAAAACAGTATACGAAAGTCAGAAAATAGGAAAAAGAAACATAGGCAGACCCAGGAAAGATTGGCAAAAGTAATTAAAGAAAAATTGGAAAAGAAGGGAATTAACTGGAAAGAAGCAAAACAACAAACCTGGACAGGACGGCATGGAAATCTCTTTGGCATCTCAACGCTTAAAAGCACAAGAGATCATAGACGACGAAGAAGAAGATGTACAGTACACGTTCTTCAAAGATTCTAGAAGATTCAAAGAAAAGACAGGCACAGTACATCTTCTTAAATAACACAATACAAGGATAATGATAAAAAAAAAAGTATTAAATTTTAATGGCCAAATATTTCTACTTGAAAATTACAGGTCATCAGCGGTATAGGGTATAACAAGAAAACTTAGATTATCTAAGACAGTGAGAGCTGTATGATGACATAAGTTGAACAGTGCATGTGGTCAACAAGAGTCGCATGAGATTGTTTATGCAATTTGATTTAATTTAATTAAAAAATAAAACGACAATAAGAACAGTAGCTCACCGGCAGTGACGTTTGCAACCGCTGCGCTGGGCTATCCAAATAATATGACAGGTTTGATTCTAGTTGCCGACTAGAGGAACTATTTATTAGCCTTTCTTCGACTGATTCCTAATTTTAGTAGATCTCTGGCACGAAGTCCTGTGAACTGAGGGAAATCGACCATAGAATCCACACTATTTCAGAAAATAACATATTGGGTTATGGTTAAAGACTACGAGATGGTGATTCTTGTTAGTTGGATGCCCCTTATAATGGCAAACCTGCCCTTACTGGATGCTACATACAACAACATTCTGCTGACTGTCCTTCTAAAATCCTTCAACACCACAGGAATCATGAAAACTCTTTAAATATTGTGCTGATACCGTATGCTCGAAACTACTAGCTAAGACCAGAACCGCTAGACATCAATGGAGGGATGCAATAGAATGAACTATCCCACGTGTCTTTGATCCCTATAAGTCTACTTTAAACAAGCATGAAACAATTTGGAGAGTTCTGATCCAATACAGTTTTGGCATCTCTGAACCAATGTCAAGAATCCTTTTAAAATATAATCTAGTGGTTACATTTAATTTCTCTAACAAACACACATCCCTCTCGTCTTCTAAAGATAAATGATCTCGCTTCTTTTGCTACCCGACGTCTACCAAGTTCTTTGTGACTGTCGGTTGTGCATGCCTTTTTATTCATTTTATTTATTTTTATTCGAATAAGCACTTCGTTTTGTACTATTAATGGTACTATTAATTGCTTGTTACTATTAGGTGAGAGATGAATTTCATCGCCCAGTGTGAGACCACTTTCACTCCAATATATTGGAGGCTTGAAACAGATTGAAAAAGTTCCTTCGGTCTCTAGAACAACTTTCTGCACTATGTAAAAAATAAATAAAAATACAAAAGAAAATATATACAAATAGCTCTCTCTCTCTCTCTCTCACACACACACACACACACACACACACACACACACACATATATATATATATATATATATATATATATATATACGTCCTTCAAATAATATCCCAAAAATAGAATTGAAAGCCTTAAAAAACGTTCAAAAGAACAAAACCATTGTAACATTGAAAGCCGAAAAATGCAATTCACCAGTCGTTTTGAAATCTACAGAAAACACTTCTAGGAGACACAAACACATATGAAAAACGTATATAAAATTAACAGAAATAGGAAAAAATCTTAACCACACAATCCTTTCGTAGTGAGAGCTACATTAAAAAAAAAGTTTTCTTTTCTTTTTTTTTTTTTTTTGTAAATGATATAAATAAATCAGTTAACACCTTTTATTCCCTTATAGGGAGTAGGCGAGGACTTTATACCCTATCTAGCGTTTGGAGATTGAGAGGGCAGTTCAATCTCCACTGGTAGCCAATCAGAGATACTCCCTCTGTCCAAAAAGAAACCGAACTTTTCGAAAATAGAAGAAACTAGTGGCGCCACTTGTTGTATCGTTTTGTTTTCGGAAGCAGCAACCTTCATTAGTGTTGTGTCAACTGCTTATGATGTTTGTTTCATTAGAAGCCGAGTTATAGTGCCAAAAATGAGTTCCAAACAGAGAGCTGCGATTGACTTTTGTGTTAAACTTGGTAAAAGTTTTACGGAAACGCATCAAATGCTTCAAAAAGCACACCGTGATGAATGCTTATCCTGTACTCAAATTTCCGAGTGGTTTAAGCGATTTGAAAGTGGTCGTGAGACACTTGAGGACGACGAAATGCCGGGCCATCCAAAAACTGGACTGAGCGAAGTTAACATCCAAAAAGTGCGTGATTTCATCAAAGTAAACCCGAAATCGTCCGTGAGATTGATTGAAGATGAATTGGTGATTCCAAAATCAACTGTGCACAACATTGTGACTGAGAATTTGAATCTTCGTAAATTGAATTCGCGATTTGTTCCCCACAAGTTGACGACGACCAAAAAAATGTATCGAATTGAACACTGCAAGGACCTCATTAAAACCGCTCGTAAGGACTCAAACTCCCTTGAAACGTGGTGTTTTGAGCATGAGCCCGAAACAAAGTGCAGAGAGTTGAGTGGAGACCACCAGAAGAGGGTCAACTGAAAAAGTCGCTTGGAGAAATCAAAAGTAAAAGCAATGCTGATTTGTTTCTACAATTCCAAGGGCATTATCCACAAAAAACGTTCCGCCTGGCCAAACGGTCAATGGTGTTTTATCTCGAAGTTTTGAAGCGATTGAGAATTCGTCGCGTAAGGCATGAATATCGCGATGACCGATGTTCGTCAAAACACACTGTAACACTTGGCACTATTATTATTATTATTATTGTTATTGTTATTATTATTATTTGACACCTCCAGGGAGTCCAAAGACTCATCGAGGGAGAGTGTGCCAACAGCATCGAACGATTGGTCCCCTTCCAACTACTAACCGCGCTCAAACTTACTTAACTGAGCCATTAGTAGCAGTGGCTCTGCCAATCGACCAATCTTTGCCATAAACAGTTGACACAACACTATTGAAGGTTGCCACTTTCGACAACAAAAAGATAAAACAGGTGGCGCCACTAGTTTCTTCTATTTTCGAAAAGTTCGGTTTCTTTTTTGACAGAGGATGTAGCTGGCCAATGACTATCACTAATTATAGGCAGCCACCGATGAAGAGGCTAGCAAACAAGTGTTGCCTTCTCTTGGTACCCAACCCTAACAGGATAAATTACGGACTGAAATAATGTGAGCACCACGGTTGATATTCTTGAGTTTCCGGGATGGAATACCCGAGTTTTCAGGAAGAAAAATCCGCTTTCCCGTGCCAGAGACCGACTAACTCGGGAATAAGTCGAAAATAGGCTTAGAAAAAGTTCCTCCAGTCGGCGACTTGAAAACCAAAGTCTGATTTCGAGCGACCAAACCGAGGACGCAAGCGTCACTTCACGAGCTACACATGTTTAATATAAATCCCGTCTATGCTAATAGCGCCTATGTTTTTTGTTTTTTTTCACGCAATCCTTTTATATTCTTTGTGATATAAATTCCTCTCCCTCGCTCGTTACTGTTCATTATAAGGGAAAAAAAACAATCACAGTGAAAAATTGCCACTCAATAAAATAGTTAACAAGTCCTCCCAAAAATTATCTGATTCTGAAATGAACATCCCTACTCGTGGTTCCAATTTTGCAATCTCTCAGTAAGATTGTAAAATTAGATATTATGGCACATGTGGAAATAGGTTCCCAAAGAATTCCAAGAGATACTACAGAATTTCTTCACATTCAAACGGCCTGTATACTTTTACAAGTAAAACCACCAAATAATATCCCGGAAATAGAAATGAAATTTTAAAAACATTAAAAAAAGCAAAAGCATCGAAAGCCGACAAAGGCAACTCAACAGTCGTTTTGAAATCTACGGAAACATACAAAAAATGAAAATGCTTCTAGGAGACAAAAAACACCAATGAAAACTAAGGAGATCCCACGAGATATTTCCATAATAAAACCAATAACTTAATTAAAAAGATACTGAACTGCTATGGGAGAAAATCGCTTTGAATCTAGACATCCTATTCTTCTAAGAATATATGGCATCCATAAACAGCATCAAGAAGACTTGCTATTAGGATCAATTGTTGATGCAAAATACTCTCCGACTTCTTTACTATCCAAGCATCTAGCAAACCTACTGAAATCTTACATCATGAAAACATCTTGTTATGTAAAAAACTCTATACACTTCATAGAAAATATCAACAATATCACATTGGCTCCTACTGATATAATTGCAAACTATTCCAAGAATAGAAACTATACAATAATTATTCAAGATATTTCCTTTATTTCTTTAAATCTGTCACGACATGCATGTCAGAAGGAGAATTCATTCCGAGATTAGAGTAATCAATGTGTTTTGTGGGATGAGTGTTTATTATTATACGTCAGAAAATTAGCTTTTCTTTTATGAAAATTCTACTTCTTAAAGTGGTAACTATTTTGCTTGTACAACAGTTGGAAATTTTACGTATAAAGCACGTGATTTCACGTGTTGATCACCAATTAGTAAATCCTTTATTTCTTTCTCCTCTTCAGCATGAATCGACTATTCTTGGCACATTGCCATCCCCGATCTATGAGCTGTGAGTGTACAATATTTGTACTGTACGCCCGCAGATGCGTACATCGATAATAGGGTAATCAATCCTTGTGGGATTGAGTTGTTTATTATTACACGTTGGAAAATTAACTTTTCTTTTATTAACATTGTAGTTTTTAAAGTGGTAACTATTTTGCTTGTATAACAGTTGGAAAATTTTACGTATAAAGAATGATTTCGCATCTTGGTGACCAGAAGCAAATTCTCCATGCTTGCTATTCAAGCTCATTAATTGAGAAAGAAGTAATATTTATTTGTTAATAATGCATGCATTTATAAGCATTCCGTTTAGGCTTTTATTTTTGTAGACAGAAGATGTCTTAAGCTTGCGCGGCAATAAATGAGCTTTGCGTTATGTATCGAAGGCCGGTGTTTGCTCGTCTAGACAAAGCTACCTTGGCTTGCTCGGTTGTAGGAGCTTCCAGGTCCTCGCTGCGGCACTGTGATTTCATGCGTGCGCGTAGCCATTTCTGCTCCCTTCACGTCGTATTAAATGCAATCAAAGTAGCTCTAGCCAGTGAGCTTCAGCCAGCTTTTAGTGTGCGTGTTGCTTGGGGATATTAAGTTACAACCAACTTTTTATGACGATGTTATTGACCAGTTCATAAAGAAGAAGAACCGTAGGGTAGAATTTGTATTCAAGTAGCTAAATTGAAAAAGATAGAATATCATTTGTAAAATAAATGTTGTATTTGTATGATTAAATGTACATAAATTTCTAAATATATAGTTTTAAATGGTCAGTAATTCATTATTCCGCTAATCAGACCTCTTACTCCATGAATGATAACAAGAGCAAGCGTGAATTTGAAGACCAGCATTCGCCCCTGTTGGTGACCAATTTGTACATCCTTTTAGGATGTACAAATGCCAACTGTTTATAATTTTTAGTTTATTCACGTTATTTCCTGATGAAGTGAAAGAAAGTATTTCACGAAACAAGTCGAAATATTAACATAGTTTATATTTGCTATCTTTGTTTGTGATATTATTATTATTATTACATGCCTTCTCCAGGGAGTCCAAAGACTCATCGAGGGAAGGCACCTACTCTACAACTCTCTGTCTCCATCAACTACACCAACGCCACATACCGCCCACCACCACCACTTCCACAGACAATCACAAACATTCATGCCCACACCGGGACTCGAACTCGCAGCCCTTTGGCTGGAGAGTGGTTAGCAAATATGCAAAATTAAAAACAAAAATCGGTGTCCTTATTGTCGGGACACAAAGTTGAAGCCCTTCGAAATGGCTACCCCTAGGCACTCACTGTCTTACTTTGCTTAGCTGCTTATGAAGACCCTGTCCTCCCACCCCATGTTTTGATGAATCAGGCGGCACGATTTATGGATATCTGAGAGATGTATTAATAGTCCAAAATATCTAAAGTGACTTTGTTTCCAGATAACCACCCATTTAATCATACAAACCCGAGGTCGTGCACTATATTAATTCAGAACTACGTAAAGCTAAAGAACTCACAAACGCGAACTGAATGATAACAAGAGCAAGAGTGAATTTCAAGACCAGCATTCGCCCCTGGTTGTCAGAATACAACTTGTATCTGTATTCTAGTTGAATATTTATAATATTAAATCTACAATTCAAGAAAAATTATGTGATACTGTTGAGTAATCACCTGCCTTTTCGGTTTTTAGTTTCATTAGTCGTTTTTACAACTCTCACGATTTCACTTGACATGTTTATTACACTGTTTATCGTAGGAATGGAAAAAGACATACTTATATTATTTCTTTTATCATATTTTCTATTGTACTTGTTGAGCCCATCCCAAGGAACTTAATACTTTGCAGGTTCCTTAAAAAGTGTTACGAGGTTCTTTATTACTAATTATCTGGAGCTATATCAAGTATGTAATTTCTCTTTCTTTCTTTTTCTCAACGGTAAGCTGATGTAGGATGATTTCTATATGTTCATAATTGAGTATACATATCCCCCCCCCTTTAAAACTCATGCAGATATGCAGTATTCAGATATGCAATTTAACATTCCGGCTTTGAAAGATGCAGATGACCTGAAACTGTTCCCGCATTATGTGCAGCCAGTTATTCTTGACCGTGATTAACGAATTCGTCGAAACTCGCGAATTTTGCATTCTATCTTAATTTTTTAGCGTGGTTAAGGCTTCCGCATAAAATCTCTATTATTAATTATGTTAACTGATTAACGTAATTAATAATAGAGATTTTATACGTAATTAATAATAGTGATTTTATCTCTATTATTAATTACGTTAACTGGTTAACGTAATTAATAATAGAGATAATCTCACAATAATTAAAAAAAATTGAGAACAAGAAAATACGGTATCTATCATCACCGTAATTTCTTTGGTATCTGATTACTAGTGGCGTACAACTCTTTATTTATTTTCCCATATCCATAAAGTGTGGGAGAGTGAAAGTGTCACTTGATAAATGTATCTTATTGACAATGCAAATAAACTACGAGGGTCGGGACTATTTTATCAGTTTTATAACATGGTAACAACGATACATGCGAGAGTGTGCTTTATATTTTTAAGGTACGGTCCGATTTCTACAGTCCGATCAGAATAAAATCAAACCGCTTAAGCAGGTTAACAACAGAATTAAATTCCAGAGGAATTCAGTACCATACTTTTTCACTCGGTTCTGAAAAAAATCTCAAGGTAGTGATTAGAGGTGTACCTGAGGATGTCTCCACCGACGAAATCATTACAGACCTGCACTCGGGTGATTTACCACCAATCAAGGTCAGCAGGATGACCAGGAGGGAAAAGACTCCAATGCCATTAGTGCTGATCGAGATCAGTCAAACCTATAAACACATATATGACTTGACAACCATCTGTGGATTGAAAATCTCAGTAGAACTGTTAAGGAAGAGAGCTTCTACTGGGCAATGCCATAGATGTCAAAAGTTTGGGCATGCCCAGAAAATTTGTAGGGCCGAATTTAAATGTTTGAAGTGTGGGGTTGGTCACCCAACGAACACCTGTTCTAAACCAAAATCTACCCCGGCCAAATGTGCCAATTGTGGCGGTCCTCACACATCCAACTACGGAGGATGCTTGTGCAATCCACGTAACAGGAAATCTGAAGAGGGAACATTCTCTCCTTCCATCAGTTCACCTACATCTGCGGCTACTTCACAGCCTCCTAAAGTTCAGAATAAAGACTCAGAAGCCCATCTGCTGAAAACTGAGGTCCCTCCAAAAACGACTCTAAATTGGCAGTCCAGGATATATGCGGATGTAACCCGCCCTAAACAGACATCTCTAGACCAGTCACCATCACGCCCAAATTTGACAGCTATCATTGCCGCGTCCCTGGCAAATATGCTATTAGATTTCAGCAGATCTAATCCTTCACAAAGTTCTGCTAACAGATTTCTAAAAGACACTCAAGTCATCATTTCAGCGCTCACTAATGAACGGTAAAAAAATTAAAACCAGAAGCCCTAGAGATAATAGCCTGGAATGCAAACAGCTTAAGAAATAAGATCCTAGAACTCGAAAATTTTGCCCACAGACATCGGCCAGATGGTCTATTAATAAATGAAACGCATCTAAGACCAGCAGACAATCCCAAAATTTATGAATATCAGTCGTATAGAACTGACAGATCAACCCACAGAGGTGGAGGCACGGCAATTTTCATCAAGAATTTTATCTCTCATCACTTCACAAACATCCCTCCTATCTCCAATCTTGAGGTCACTGGCATTGAGATTCTCACGAGTTCAGTAGGCAAATTAAAAATTTTTGCAGCATACCATCCCCACAAAAATCATTATTATTTTCGGATTTGAACGCCTTATTTGATACTGGAGAGCCTACCATTGTGGCAGGTGATTTAAATGCCAAGCATTCTACCTGGAATAGCCACTCCACTAACAAAAATGGACAGATACTACAGAACTATGCTGATTTCAACAACCTTCACGTAATAGGCCCTGCTGATCCCACCCATCACAACACCTATGGCAGGGCTGATGTATTGAACATAGCCATACTGCAGCACATCATACTCCAATACAATTTAATGACAATGAATGATTTATCACCAGATCATAATGCAATACGGTTAAAATTAGGAAATCTTGAAAAATTATCCCCACCCCCTCACTCATTTATTCCTTGGGAAAGGCTCTCCAAGGTGCTTCCAAAATATATTGGTCCTGTTCCCATCATTAAATCAAAAGAGGAAATTGACATAGCTGTCAAAAATCTAACAGAACAGATTACAGCAGCCTGTGCAGCAGTTACTACCTCTGCAACCACCCACAAATCCAACCACCTGCCTGAAGATACTATGAATCTGATTAGGGAAAAAATAGGGCTAGAAAAAGATACCATAACACTAGGGCGCCACAAGATAAACAGATCTTAAATAGGTTAAACTCTGCAGTGAGAGATGCACTCGCAGCTCATAGAACTCAACTCTGGGAAGAAAAACTGACCTCCATCTCCACTGACAGCCACTCTGTATGGAATCTTATCCGAAAGATCAAGAACAAAAATAAACCTCTTCCCCCTTTGCAAACAGATTCAGGTCTCATCCACACTGATGCTGATAAAGCTGAGGCAATAGCTAATCACCTTGAAAATCAATGCAAACCCGCATACGATCACCTTGACATTAGTCATATCTACAAGATACACCGTAATGTCAGATATTCGCTCAAGTCTGCTCCCACACATTCTACTCAAATTACACCCACCTCACCTGCTGAAATATATGCTATTATTCAGAAATTCAAAAATAAAAAGGCTCCTGGACCCGACGGTATCTCCAACAAAGTTATAAAACTTCTACCTCGCAAAGCTATTGTTCATTTGGCAAACATAATCAACTCCATACTTCACTACAAGTATTTCCCTTCCTACTGGAAATTGGCGTACATTGTTCCAATTCATAAACCTGGAAAGGATCCCACTTTGCCACAGAATTACAAGCCAATCAGCCTCATCTCTAATCTTGGAAAAATTGCTGAGAAGGTAATTCTTACTAGGCTTCAAGATTCTGTACTCCGGTTAAACATCCTGCCTGAGGAGCAGTTTGGCTTCAGACAGTTGCATAGTACCACACAACAAATACACAGATTGGTGGAACATATCATTACAGGTTTTAACTGGCGTCAATGCACTGGTGCTGTTTTCCTAGACTTAGCCAGTGCATTTGACAAGGTTTGGCATTATGGCTTGCTGTACAAGCTTATATAATCCGGTGTTCCAATCGGAATCATTCAACTCATCAAGACGTACCTCTGCGATAGACACATGCAAGTGAGATTAAGTGGAGTAGTGTCCTCACAGAAACACATCTTGGCTGGAGTTCCACAAGGGTCCTTACTAGCACCAATCCTATTCTCCTTATACCTGCATGATATACCACACAACCCACTATCTTCAATTAAAGCTCTTTATGCTGATGACACAGCGATATTGGCCAGATCATTAAAGCCTCACTTAGCCATCAAGAAACTGCAAGAAAACCTACTGCAAATAGAACAATATTTTGCCAAATGGCGACTCCAGGTGAATCCTCAGAAGAGCGTAGCCGTCTTATTCTCTAGAAGATCAGTGCTTCCCAAAGAAGATATTCTCCTCCTTAACACAAAAATTCAGTGGAAAACAGAGATCAAGAATCTCGGTGTAGTAATGGACAGTAAACTGACTTTCAACTCCCATATCAAGACTCTCTGTGCAAACACATCAAAAACCATAGCCCAGCTCTATCCGCTAATAAATAGAAGAATCAAACTTCTCATATACAAACTGATGGTTCGTCCAATACTCACCTATGCCTCACCGGCCTGGAGCCATACTTCAAACTCAAATATCATTAAATTACAACGCATTCAGAACAAGTGTCTTAGAATGATCCTGGGCGCTCCATGGTTCATCCGAACTGTCCAACTGCACCGCGACACGGAGGTCCCCTATATCTACACCTTCATGCAGACTATAGCAACCAAATTCTTTTCAAAAGCAACTGTGCATCCTAACAGACTGATCCAACTGGCCGCTGACTATGATGCAATGGACTATTCTAAGCACAAAAGACCTAAAACCATCCTCAACTCCCTCACTCACTGAGGATTAATCTCCTAGCCCACTCAGGGCGAGCAATATAGCTCATAAACTCTTTCTACTCACAGTCTTTATTAAGATAGCCGGGAATACGAAAAGCTTTTGCTTCACCCGTTAAGCCAGTAATGTTATTAGTTACTAGCTAACTTCCAGTTCGCCTTAATGAATTGGAAATGGTGTGCTTTCTCTTCTTGTACTGGAAGCAGTGATGATGTAATAATTCACTCACTTTGTTTCACTGGGATAAAACTTTGTGTCTGTGGGGGGGGGGACTCGTGCTGATCGCTGATCGATTGTGTTATTATCTTTTTTTTTCAGTGGCACAGTACCATAGAATATCATTTTATTTCCTGCACTACTATATTTATGTGTAAAAATGTAGTCATTTGTCCAGTAGTGATCTGATGATAATAATAAAGTATCAGCTGCTGGTCTAGGTAAAAATTCCTTCCATTAAAACTCATAGCAAACACATTTTCTGAGAGGGCGGTAAAACTGCAGACTGTTAATGAATTTAAGTGTGATATTATTATTATATGAGACCTCCAGGGAGTTTCTGAAAGACGTTTTGTATTGTCTAAAGCATATCTCACACAATGGGTCTCATGACTCCATGAACGGCCTAAATAATAATAAGTTAATACATTATTGCTCTGTGATAAACCAAAATAAGATTGACCTGTTAAACTAAACTAGCATGAACTCTAATGCCAATAAACAAATAATAAAGTACCTCAAAATGATCGAGAATTACGCGCTTGCTATTGGTGATTATAATATTGTAAATGTTATTAAGAGTAAATAGTTGCCAAGATAGTTCTGTGTTGCCAATCTTATCATCAAGATACATCCTCTGAATGCTGAGGTACCAGAGCAAGATAATGAATTCATCAAATCAGAATTGGCACTTGCAGACAACTGTTAGCAGAAGAAACCTGTTATTAGAAAACCAGAGTCTTGTTTTTAACACTAATATCTGTTGATCAACGGGTCTATATTATTAGAAAGGCATCCTTTAGAAAGTAAGATCAAAAAGAAATATAAAAAAATATTTTTATGGAAATATGAAATTATTGAAACAAATCAGAAAGTAAGATACTTGAGTATGATTAGGTCCAAGTTTGAAAAGAGGAAGAAGCTTGGCTAAAACAAGGTCTTGCTACTGTTCATATTCCATATGGTGAAGAAATTGTGTTGTTTCTTGATTTCATGGAGATCATGCAATAATAATATCCTTCATTCTGGAAACAGCAATTCATTTAGGCTATAGTTCTGTTTATATCATAAAGATCAATGATGGCAAAGTTTTCCTTCTAGGGAACAGTTCCTCCTTTCCAAGAAAAATTTATTTATTAATAAAATGAATAAAAAATTTAAAGAAAAGGCTTATTAAGTGCTATATTTGGAGTATGACCTTATATGGGTCATAAACATGGACAACTGGGAAGAAAAAAGCTAAAATGTTAGAGGCATTTGAAATGTGGTTATGGAGAAGAATGGAGAAAATAAAGTGGACTGAAAAAATTACGAATGAAGAAGTAAATACAAAGAGTTGAAGAAGAAAGGAGTTTACTGAAGACCATAAGACAAAGAAAGCATAACTTGATAGGTCATGTATTAAGAGGAGACAGCCTACTGAAAAGAATGATAGAAGGGAAAGTTGGAGGAAAGCGATCAAAAGGAAGGAGATGACTAATGATGCGTGATGATATAATGGGCACAAGAGGATATCAAGAAATGAAGGAGGAAGCAAGAAACAGAGGAAATTGGAGGAAGAGAATTTGCTGAGATATACCGTTTGATCTGTCAAGAGACAGAACACTAATGATGATGTCATTAGTGTTTTGCACTTTTATCACCCTCTCAAGTAATGCATTTTATGCACCTACTATTACCTTTAAAAAAAATTATCACTTCTTATGCACTATGTTCCTACAGATTCTCTCTCTCTATATATATATATGTAGTAAGATGGACATGAACAGATGAAATTCTGCAGGGCAGTGGTTGATTCATATACTTGTGCCCAGATTTAGTCACTGGGTTTTCAGAAGGATGAAGAGATGTTGGAAAGGGTCTAAAGGCGACTGACTAAGGTAGTTTCTGACCTCTGGAATGTCGAGTATGAGGAAAGATTGAGAAGATGTAATTTGCAGAGTCTGGTGGAGAGGAGAAAGAGGGCGGACCGAGCTCTACTTCGTTTGCCCAAGCCAGGCCAGAGATCACGAGTATTATGTACTGATGATCACTGCAGATGCTCAGTCATAGGTCGTATGCAATGCAAATTGTCTATTCTCAAATTGTCTATCTACTCAACTCTGCCCCCCCCCCCCCAAGATTAAATCTTGAGTCTCACCCCCCCTCCCAAGATTATATCCTGAGTGTGCCACTGACATGCTATATCTTCTTAAGGTGATATACTTATGCTGTTTGTTCCTCACACCGTGGTGTCCATTAGATTCTTTCCATGCAGCATAAGTTCTGACTACTACTTGTTAAGGGCACATTTTAGTTGAAGCTTACAAAATGCACTCTAAGATCTATAGCTGTTACTGTTAATACTGAAGCAGTGCTGATATTGTCAGAATTTAGCAGAATGAGCTGCTAAAATATGTTATAGTTAGCCTACAAGGATATGATGTACAAGTTATGTGGAATGGCTTCAAGAAGGCTGTTTATGAAACTATTTAGTCTGTTTTAGGGATTAAAGAGAAGCTAAAATTAATAAAGCTAATAAAGTGACAAATGCATTGGTTAAGGGTGTTGCATATATAGTGGTATATTTAGATTTTGCAAAGGCATTTGATAAATTGCCACATGACAAGCTGGTAATTAAATTAGAATGGATGGGGCTGAATAGAAGATTAGTTTGCTGGATTGGAGATTGGCTCTGATAGGTATCAGTGAGGTTGTCTGTACCAGCAAGTGGCGTACACCAAGGGTCTGTTTGTAAATTTGTATGTAAATGATATTTGGAGAGGTCTGAATAGTGATATGTAGTTGTTTGCAGATAATGCAAAGTTGGGAAGAGCAGGAGTAGAGAGGATGCTGTAGCTTTGCAAAAGGATTTGAATATACTGGCTGAATGGGTAAATGAGTGGGGATGTCAGTTCAATGTTACAAAGTATAAGGTTTTGAAATTTGGGAAGCAGAGATGGGATGTAGAGTACACACTTGGTGGAAATATCTTGGAAGTAGTAGAGGAGATGAGAGATCTGGGAGTGATTGTAGACAAGGACTTAAAATTTTGGGGACATAATACTAAAATTGTGAAGACTACAACACAGCAGATAATGGGAATGATGTGGAGAGCACTGACTTGTAGAAGTAAGATGTTATAGTTCCCTTGTATAAGACTTTGTTTAGGTCACATACGGATTACTGTGCACAGATTTGGTCACCTGGTTTTCAAAAAGATGAAGATGTATTGGAAAAGGTTCAGAGACGATTGACTAAGGTGGTTTCTGGTCTGTGGAATGTTGAGTAGAAGACAGATTGACAAAATGCAATTTGCAGTAACTGGTGGATAGAAAGAGGAGAGAGATATGATCGAGACATATAAGCTGCTAAGAGGTTATTACCAGATTAATGTCGGGGAGATTTTGCTCAGAATGGATGAAGATAGGAAGAGAACAAGAGGACATCCCTGGAAGCTGTATAAGCAGAGTGTGAGCGCAGAGACAGTGAATATATTTAAGGTGTAGTATGATAAACTGTGTGTATAACAGTGGACCTCCCACGATGAGTCTTTGACTCCATGGAGGTTTTTCTTTTTATAATAATAAAACAGAATTTTTTGAGCATTGAGGAATACAACAATTGTGGAAAGTAGAGAATGCAGGAAGAGACTGGAAGAGCATCCAAATAATGAGAATAAACTAAGATATATAGGGAAATTAATTAACAAGTAAAAGCATACTTGAAAATAGATAAAAACTTCGGCTTAACAGCATGAGAAATCAGATAATGCAATTAGAGAGATAATAATCACAAAGGACTATTATGAAGTTATTAATAGGTTATTTAGGAATAGAGAGAATGGAGTCAAGTTATTAAAAGATAAAAACAAAAACACAACTGAAAGTCAATATATCATGCCTGGTGGGCAGAGTGTTTGATAACATAGTAAACAATATTCAGGCTTGTGGCCCAGTTATCCTTAGTGAACACCAGCCTAGTTCCATTTTTCAATTTGATAGCAGTCCTGAATAAGATGGATTCATAATATCAAACAAGATCTTATAATAGAATTGGCTTATAATGACATTAAGCAGCAATGGATGCTCAAGACAAACATCTTAAGAAAAAGCTGTTTGATATGGTTAAACCTCTATAACTATTTATATAGAGGTTAAATCGCTATATAAAAGAATCTCAAGCACCATGGTTGCTTGAGAAACTTTTTATGTATATATTATTATTATTAAGAGAGGCCTCCCTTGATGAGTCCCTGACTCCCTGGAGGTCTCTGTCTGGTAATAGCATCAGAAGATCTATCTATAACTATAGTAGCAACTCCACCTCAGATCAGGGTAAGTGACCATGCAGTCTTGTCCTGGGAGGTTGCCCAACAATGAGTTTATGCAGAACTACAAAGCTGGCAATTACAACAAATGTAGGCGGCAACTTGGAGGTGCCCGTGGCATAAGAAACTACATGGAATGAATGTCATTAGTACATAGGAGGCAGTCAAGGATTGTTTGAGTGAGTCAGTATTAGACTGCATTCCCAGGGTCAGGAGGATAAACCAAGTAGAGATTAAGTGAATGAGTAGCAATATAAAGCAAGGACTGCAAAAAAAAGAAAGCATTGTGAACGGAATATAAACAAAAAGGGGATCAGCATGCTCAAGAACAATATAAAGCACAAGCGAGAAGGATAACTAGTATGATAAGGAAGGTTAAATCATTTGAGAGAAAGGCTAAGCAGGCCAAAGTAAATCAAAAGGAGGTTTTTTTTTTTTTTTTTTTTGCTATATAGCAAATAAGAGAAAGAATGATTATTGAAAGATAACTTTACTCAATGGTGATAGTAGGAAAGTGACAGATGCAGAAAAAACAGTTCAGTTACTTAGTGACCCTTTTGTAAGCGTATCCAGGTGGGTGACTTTCCAGTTACTGAGGTGATAGAGACTGATGTGAGCACTGAAGTAGATGAATTAGATGTACTCAGTATATCGAAAAATATCAATGCGAATACAGCAGTGTGCAAGTGAACTGGCAGTGACTGTGATGAAGGTGTTTAATCCAAGACTCAGCTCTGGCAAGGTTCCAAGGTAGCAGAAAAAGGGTAAGATAATTCCATTAAACAAAGGAGGCTTCAAGACAGAAGTAACAAATTACAGACCAATTAGTATCTGCCTCAGTAATTTATTCACATTTTATAATAAGGTGACAGCAGAATTGGATAAAGGAAATGGCTACACAGTGATGCTACTGGACCTTGCAAAGGCATTTGACAGAGTACTGCATGGAAAACTATTACATAAGTTGGAGCAAATTTGAATGGATATAAGGCTGATTGTATGAATTTAGGGGTGGGTGGGTGGGTAGGTGGCTGATAGATAGGCATCAGAGAGTGGTGTATGCTGGAATGGAATCAAGGCAAATGAGGGAGACTAGTGGAGTGTCTAAGGACTCTGTATTAGGATTACTACTCTTTAAATTGTGCATTAATGATATAGCTGAAGATTTTAAAAGGGGACATTCAGTTGTTTGCAGATAATGAAAAACTAGAAAGGGCAATAGTTGATAAAGATGATGTATATATCCTACTGGATGATTTAAATAAATTGTGGGTAAAGTGTGGGCAAAGGACAATGGTTGTCAATTAAATGTTGTAATTTATTTATTTATTCATATGCAAATAACAAAACATGCAGTACAATACACTGTCATTTTAAAAACCAATAAAATAAAAAGTTATATCCAGTGGTGAGCTATGGAAATTTTAACAAAGGGCTTGCATTGTCAAGCAAAAAAAAACATATTTCACATAAAAACTTTTATTGATACAGCTTGTGTACAAATGCCAATCAAAAAGTATGAGGAAACAATCAACCTGTAAAGGTTATCATTTTTAACAAATATTTCATGATCTAAACATGAAATATTTGCACACAATCATCTGTGTTAATTTATCTTACATAAGAAAAACATTTTTTTACTATCAAAATATAACAAGAATAAAATCTTTTATAATTGCACATATGCAACAATAGTTTGCATTTTTTATAAACAAAATAAATTTGTTTTGTTTTCGATAGAAATTTTTATGACAAACAATCTATAAATAATAAATAAATATTATCTAAACACAATAATAGTGAAAAACGTTATATTTCTCTTTTCTTTTTATACTTAAAGTGATAATCGATGGTTTTATCATACGATTGGCTACCAGAAGGGAGAAGGGTAAAGATAGTGCATGCACTTATTTTATTTTCAAACTTGGGAGCATTCATTATAGAGGGAGTTGAAACAATGATTCCAAATACTCTATACACTGTCGAATAGACTAATTTTTGTTAGGCTACCATATGAGTTTGTTGCTTAATATATTTCAAAAAATTGTTTTTTTTTTTTTTCTTTCACATCATATTCAATCACAATATGAGGACTGTCATTTACCCCTTTTAAAAAGCATGTCTGCATATACGCCATGATCCGTTCATATTCTATTAAGCCGAGACCAGAATTTTGGTGGAAGGTTTGAGCAAGCATCAAATTTGTTTTTTGTAATTTGTAATTTGTTGCGATAAAATTTTATAATATCATCTGTCTAACTCTCTCACTGTTCTTGTCACTTTTGCTTCACGTCAAAGTTAGATTGTAGTAGTTGTTGGGCTAATTGTAGAGGTGGATGTCTCGATCTCAATTGTTGTACACTTAAGTCTGGGAGATCTAAGTGTATTGGTAGGGCTGTATTCTCCAGGATTTTCTTATACTCCTGTAAGAGTTCTTTAGTCCTGCACACACTTAGTGGAACAATGTTGCTAAGAGCCAAAAGCCAGTGTGTGGGCATTGATTAAATTGTGCCAGAAATCAGTCTCATTGTATTATTTAATTGGTTATCAATAAGTTTAACATGCATGCTATTTAGCCACACTGGTGAGCAGCATTCTGCAACAGTGAAAACTAGTCCGAGAGCTGTAATCACAGATTATTGGCTGTTGCTCCCCATATCGTGCCTATTAGTTTTTGTATTATTCTGTTCTTAATTTAGCAGAAACATTTGTTAGGTGTTGCTTATAAGAGAGTGTGCGGTCGAAGGTCACATCCAAATACTTTGGAAACTTATTGTGTTGTAGTAAGCATCCTTCAAAGCAGATATGTAAAGTACATCTGCCATGTGATTCTTAAGGTGAAAGCTTGATACTTCTGTTTTATCTGGATTGAACTGGAGCCTCCCTTTTTTGTAATATTCACTTATTGTTTTCAGATTGTAAGGTTTTGTAAGTACCTCTTCAGCCTGACTCATGTTTTTTGTGTCGAATGGCAATTACAGTGTCATCAGCATAACAGAACTTGCATGAGATGGTGGCAGGCAGGCAGGTTGTATGTGTATAGATTATAAAGTAAAGGTGCCAATACCGACCCTTGTGGAAGACAATTATTAAGTTTTCATTGTTGAGACATTTTATTTCCTAATATAACTTGGAAGAAACGTTCCGAGAGCATGGAGGAAATTAAGTGTGCAGTCCGTTTACATGGGACAATACTGAGAAATTTGTATATAAAACCTTCACTCCATACTGTGTCATAGGCTGCTGTTAGGTCCAAGAAGACATCTGATGTTTTTTTCTTGCTTCTAGAATCCAGCTTCTATGTATGATGTTAAAGTGAGCACTTGATCACAGCAATCATGTTTCTAAAATCAGCTTGTTTGATCGGGACATGCTGCATTGCTAGTGTGGACAATCTGTTGTACAGAAGGCATTCTAACATTTTATAGGTGCAACTTAATAAAGCAATAGATCTGTACTTTTTGGCTCCTGGAGCAGTTTTCCAGGTTTAAGAATAGCAACTGTTTTTGACTTCTTAAATTGGTTAGGTAGTTGGCCAGTCAATAATATGTCAGAAAATAATTCAGAAAGCCATTTTATAGTATTTGTGTTATTAATCAAAAATTCAGGATGGATTTTTGATTAATAATGACTTTGACATCTTTTATGATGGCTTTTACTTCATCTGTAGTGAAGATTGAGGCATATTATGAGAAAGCTGGAGCATTTGTTTTTAATGCTCTAAGTTCTTTCTTAACTTTCTTGGTATGTTCATGGTCCCTTGGTGCCCTTGCCATATTAACAATTTGATTAGCTATTTTCTCAGGAGAGATCGTTATGCTTTTTTCTTTTAGGTAGATTAGTTGTGGATAGTTTTTGGAGAAGTTTCCAATCTTTTTTACTGATTGTTTGAAGTCAAGATTTTCCACCGTATCAATCCATTTTGTTTTTCGAGATGAATTCAGGTAGTAATTCATCTGCTATTTCAGGATCGATCTTCTTCACATTTGAGGAACTCTCTATAAAGAGCCATTTGTTTTAACGATACAGTTCTGTCTACAGAACTCAAATATCTGCACCATACATTCTTGTCCAATTGCTACAATTCCTAAAAATAAATAAAATACTACATAGCCCCATTAATCCTCCCTTCTCTAATACACAGGAACACAACATTACCATTTCTATTCCCTATGTCATAGGTACATCAGCAAAAATAGCCAAAGTACTGATGAAATATGGCCTTCACACCACATTCAAACCTCATGTTAAACTAGCAACTCTGATCTGCTCACCTAAGGATAAACTTCATCCTCTAGCACACCCTGGAGTGTATGAAGTTCCCTGTGACTGTGACTTGGCCTACTATGGGCAAATAGGAAGATCAGTTAACATCTGCCTTGAAGAACATAAAAAATACATTCGCTACTATTACTATGGCAAGTCAGGATTGGCAGACCATGCTTTGGACACCCCTCCACACAGGATTAGATGGAAGAAAATGAATATGCTATTTAGAAGTCGTTACAGATCTGAAAGATTATTTTTTGAGTCAGCCATGGCTATGAAGAATTCTTCTAACCTGAACAAATATGGTTGCATTAATTTGCCAAAAATCTGGGAGACTGTTATCTTAAGAGCAACTCCTACATAGCTGTAATGTTTTTTTTTTTTTTTTTTTTTTTTTTTTTTTTTTTTTACATTAGAGGGTGCCAAAATAGGACTTTAGCCCATTACAATTGTATTGTTTCACTTACTGTTGCATATACAAGGTGTGTTGTGCTCTGATGATGCTGATTTGAAATTCAGCAAAATATAAACGGTTAGTAAAACATCTTTTGATAAAATTGTTAATACCATCAAAAATAAATCTTGTTTTTATAGTATGTTCAAAAATTACTGACTGTAAATTAGAAATTCTGAAAGCAAAATTTTGCGCATAAAGTTTTTTTTATTATTATTATTATTATTATTATTATTACGGGTATCTCCATGGAGTCAGTAGACTCATCGCGGGAGACCCAAACTAGCAAAACAATATCTGTCATATCTCTTCTTGAATTCATTTACAGATGAAGAGGTCACAACAAAGTCAGGCAATGAATTCCACTCATTCACCACCCTCCAGGCAAAAAACCTTGTTCTGACACCTTTGTTAACCACACTCTTCTTTAATTTCCAGAGATGACCTCTTGTTACTATGCATGTGTGCTTCCTTTTTGATTGGTATGTGTGTGCACAGCTTAGAAAGAACATTTGTTTTCAAGACTCTTGATACCAAATGCATTCAAGTGTTGTTCATTAATGGTATGCACTATGATAGAGTCAGCACACCAAACAACATCCTTCTTTTTACAATTGACTTTACTTACTTGATTTTCATTATGCACTTACCTGATTCTGTGGTTTGTTGTTTCTCTGTATGTAATTTCCTTGTGTAACTTCTGGGAAAAGGCTCCATGTTTACTTGTCCTTTCCTCTTGTTTCTCCCCATCAAAAATTTCCCCAGGATCCATCTGGTAATTATCTCTGAACAGCTTAAATGTCTCAGTCATATCACACCAGTTTCTGTACCAGTATCTGTCTTCTTTTTGTCTACCTTCTACATGCCCAGAATCTGTCTTCCTTATAGCTAGTGTTTCACAGTTATATCATTGTTTCCTTACTGTCCTTTATATTCTCCCCTGAGTTTATTCATCTCTTTAAAAATTCCTGAGTACATATAGACTATTGGGCTTCAATTAAAATGACTGTTAATTCCATTTAATTGACTGTTAAAATGGAACCACCACATCCTTATTACTGCTGACCAATGACTTTTTCATTATTGCAGTAGGCTTCTGGGTTTCCTTCAGTTCCTTTAAAATGTGTTCCCAGAATTTCAAATTTCTGTTCACCATCACTGCAACTAAGATTCCTAACCTCCTGCGCTTAGTAATTATCCATGTTATCATTCAAATCCTTTAGTTAACCAAATTCTGTCTCCTAGTCATCTCGACTTCTCCTACCTTAACATTTCAAGTAATGTAGGAGATTCTCCTTGATTACCATTTCAGGAAACAGACTGCACTGTAATTTATCAAGAAATTTTCATCATTGTGTCTTTATTTTATCTCCCACACTTTTGGAAGATAAAATTTTTCTACTGTAAGGCTCTCATTAAACAATCAATCAAAAATGCCCTCAGCTCCTCAGTATTACTTAGCAACACATGGCATTATGTCATCAAGTTTCACCATCTTATTAATTTACCTAACATCGTGTATATATATATATATATATCTGGTTCATTCACATGTTATGCTCTTCATGCAAACTGTTTATCTCATGCTGTCTTATATTTCTTTCATAAACACTCACTCCATTTTTCCAGTGCTTGCTTAATTTCATTAATCATCCATTTCACTCTTGTCTTGTTTATTCTTTTATATTATTGGTATATATGCTGTCCTTCTGAAGTCCCAACTGTCATATCTATATATCATCCTGGAAAGTCAATGAAGAAATATTGGAGTGAGAATATCAAAGTCCACAAACTGAGATATTATCAGGAGGAATATTGGTTACGAGGGGCTGATTGTGAGAATGTGAATTACAAGGCTTGGCAAATGGATGGAAAAGAGGTGATATAATTGAGACTTATAAGTTATTATTATTATTATTTTTACGTTATACCTCCAAGGAGTCCAAGGACTCATTGCAGGAGGGCACTCTGCTGCACCCACATCGGACCCCCCCCCTTAATACACACAACTATCATCAATGCCATCTACCACCCATCACCACCACCAACAGTTTTTTTTTTTTTTTTCTGTAAATTGCGTGTGTTCTGAAGGCAGATTTGCCTGTATGCAGGATGAGTTTCCAGGAGAAAAAAATCTACTATCTCCATATGAGATCAGATAACTCACCTTCAAATGATAAAGCCCATATAAAAATTCCTCTCTTCCTGATGAGAATCAACCTTAGGCCTTTTCCAATCGAAGGGTGCAATATACCATCATTCTTCTGGTTGTGCTACAGATGCACTTAAGTTAGTGAAAGGAGCTTTCAAATTTATAGAAGAGATTTTTTTCTTATCTGTAAATTTGAGAATTTAGTGGGTGGCAGATGAACAAGAATTCGGGCTTTCTAGTAGATGTGATAATATAATTTGCCATCCTTTTTTAATTAGATATTTGTAGGTCATTGCCTTTTAGTTATTTTGATATTCATTATCATAATGGTGCCTCGTTATTATTATTTAAGATTTCCATGTGTTTATGAGACTCGTCATGGGAAGTGTATTTTAGATAACAAAAAGTCTGTTGTACCACTCCTTTCTCATTTGTTGCCTGCATGTTCACCACCCTCTCGGGCAATGCATTCCATGCTCCTATTACTCTCCACACAAAAGAATATGGAACTATACAGAATAACTTGTACAGAATTTTTTAAAAGATAATTATCAGTTAAGTACCAGATAATTTTTTTTTCATCTCTAGATCAATTTTTCGTATGTTTACACATGGGTGCACTTTTTCCATTTGTGTTCCTTTTTCAGTCATGATTATATTCTACACCAAAAACACTAAAAATTATGAAAGCATATGAATACAAATACATGGCACATCCATGTTCAACAGTAAGGAAGGTGAATGTATGCATCACATAGGTTGTCTTCCTTACAGAGGAATGTTAGCTGGTATGTAAGTAGTGTATGCATGGTAAGTAAAATTATTATTATTATTATTATTATTATTATTATTCAGGCCTCCAAGGAGTCAAAAGACTCATCGAGGGAGGTCCTTCCTAAGACATAAAGTCTGTCAAGACTCATCGAGGGGAGGTCCCCCCCTGAGAAACACAAAGTTTATCATACCACTCTTTAAAGTCACTGACCGTTCTCGCTCCCACCACTCCATCAGGCAATGCATTCCACGGCTCAACCACCCTCCACACAAAGAAACCACTCCTTACCCTCTTGCTCACAGTTTCCTTTCGTAACTTCCAGGGATGGCCTCTTGTCATCACCTCCTTCCCGCTGATCAACCAAGCGAAAGAACTCCCCAGTGTCAACCCTGTAACCACCTCTCAACAGTTTAAAATTCTCAATCATATCACCTCTCCTTCTTCTATCCGCCAAACTCTGCAGTCCACATTCTCTCAGCCGATCCTCATAACTATCCTTGTACAGTCCTGAAACCATCTTTGTCATCCGTCTTTGTATCCTTTCCACAGTTAATTTATCCCCTTCAAATCCTGGGGACCAAATCTGAGAACAATAGTCCAAGTGTGGTCTGATCAGAGACTTATACAACGGAATGATAACCCTCTTATCTCTGCAGGTCAGTGTCCTTCTCATAATAGCAGCAATCCTCTGTGTTACCTTCACCACCTTTGCAATATGTCCCCTAAACTTAAGGTTTCTATCAATCATCAACCCCAGATCTCTTGTCTCCCCTACTTCCTCCAGTATAACTCCTCCCATAGAGTATGCAGCATCCCATCGATGTTTCCCAAACCTCAAGACCTTACATTTTGCTGCATTAAACTGACACCCCATTCATTTGCCCATCTATCTAGCTTATTTAAATCCTCTTGCAGGGCTACCACATCTGCGCTATTACTAATAATCCTTCCCAGCTTCGCATCATCCGCAAACAACTGAATATCCCCCTGCAATCCACTGGCTATGTCATTGATATAAAGGTTAAACAATATAGGTCCTAGTACTGAGCCCTGTGGGACCCCACTTGTAACCCTCTGCCTCCTGGAAACTGCTCCACCATACACAACTCTCTGATACCTATCAGACAGCCAATCCTGAATCCAGTTGACCAATCTGACATCCAGACCCATGTGCTGCAACTTAAATATCAGCTTATCATGTGGCACCCTGTCAAATGCCTTTGCCAAGTCTAAGAAAATTGCAGTATATGCCTTTCCCTCATCTAATGCTCTTGTAATTTTATTATAAAAGGCTAGCATATTGCTAAAACAAGAGCGTCCTTTCACAAATCCATGTTGATTCTCACAGATAACATTACCCTCATCTGCCCAATACTGTACACGGTCCCTCACTACTTTCTCCAAGATCTTAACAACTACTGATGACACACAGACTGGCCTATAATTAGACACTTCCAGTCTGTTACCACCCTTATGCAATGGCACTATCTTACCTTCCTTCCATTCCCTGGGCACCTTTGCCAAAGCCAGACATTCATTGTAAGGCCACGTTAAAGGTATTGTCAATTCGCTAGCACATTCTCTCAAACCTCGTGGTGAAATACCATCCAGTCCCACAGCTTTACTGACATCCAGAGTACTCAGTATCTGAAACACACTCTCCTCCTGTACCTCCAGACCTCGTACCAGTCCTATCCCTCTAGCATTAAAACTGACTCCTCTAGGATGAAATACTCCAATAAAGTGTTCATTGAACAATTCCACTATGTCCTCTGCATCAGTCACTCTATTCCCATTTTTATCCCACAATATCATTTTTCCACAGTCATTTCTCCTCCTACTGGCCACATAGCTAAAAAATTCCCTAGGATTTTCTTTGGATCTTAGGGCCAATCTCCTCTCATATTCCAGTTTCGCTTTCCTTACCACACGAGTCACTCTTCTGGCCTGTGTCTTATACTCTTCACCCATCCTCTCTTCACCTGTCTCCTTATATCTCTTCCATAGCCTCTTTTTCGCATGCAGTTCCTGTTTAATGTTGTTTGTCATCCACTTTACTCCAAATTGCGCCCTCTTCTTCGCTCGTGGTATACAACTTACCATTGCTGATAACAAATATTCTTTCACAATTTCCCACGCACTGGTGATATCCCGGCCGTCCAATTCCTCCCTCCATGAAACTTCCCGAAGTTGACGTCTAAGACTATTATAATCACCTGCCTTATAATTCCACATAAGTTCCCGTCTCTTTGATACTCCTGCATGTCTATTCATTTTCCATGTCAACACCATATGGTCACTCTCTCCAACTGGTGGGAGAGACGTCAACTCAGTTATTATCAACTCTTCTGATGCTATAACCAAATCCAAAATTTTTGAACCTCTTGTTCCCTCTGTTACATGTTGCCTAAGACATTTGTCCCTCAAGAATTCTAGAAATTCCATTCCCCTATTGTTACATGCATGTTCCTCTCTCCAATTTATACTACTGAAGTTAAAATCTCCCATAACAATCATTCTTCTTGCACTTGCCAAACTTAGCTGTCTAAACATCTCCTGGTCCCCATCCTCTGTGCTCCTGGGTCTGTAGCAACACCCCACTAAATATCCTGTCTTGCCTACCTCTAGCTCACACCATATGCTCTCAAAATCATTTGTCTCACTTCCTTCC
The DNA here is from genome assembly GCF_054136105.1 of Typopeltis vanoorti. Taxonomy (NCBI): domain Eukaryota; kingdom Metazoa; phylum Arthropoda; class Arachnida; order Uropygi; family Thelyphonidae; genus Typopeltis; species Typopeltis vanoorti. Next base: position 45,404,755 of record NC_143558.1, on the reverse strand, counting down.
AAATTCTCCACTCTTAGAGGACATAGGTAATCACTTATCATAAGCAGCACCCCACCACCACGCTTTCCCCTCCTATCCTGACGAAAAATGCTATACCCAGCGACTTCTATTTCTGTTTTTATATCCCCTTCTGTCAACCACTTCTCAGTGATCGCAATAATTTTTGGCCAGGCTGATGTTATCTGCGCCACCAATTCCTCTCCCTTATTCCGGATACTCCTGGCATTAGTATACAGCATATAAATGCCATTGTTTCTATACCCAGCCTTATCCCTTCTAGACTCCACTGGGCTCAGTGTTACCTGACATTGTCTCCCTTCTCCCAAGTATCCATTCCCACAAGAGGCTACCCCTGCTATCATCCTCCCTGGGAAAAATTATTATAAAACTTACATTTTTTTTTGATAGTCCTTTCAGCATAATTTATGTAAGTTGAATTTACACAAGTCAGGGATTGCCTGTATGCCTGTATATATATATGTGTGTGTGTGTGTGTGTGTGTGTGTGTGTGTGTGTGTGTATATATATATATATATATATGGAACTACAGGGCTGATGATTATATCAAGTGCTTATAAGGCATCTTGAAGTAGTTATCTACATAAGAAACTGCAAGGGTAGGACTAAGGATAGAAGAATAAATTCATTAGAGATGACAAGCATTATTAAATAGGAATTGGGAAAAAAAAAAGATGTGAAGTGTATATATGAGGAGAAACATTATCACCAAGTTCATGAGCAGTACAAAGCATAGATAAGAAGGGTAACTGACAGCATGATAAAGAAGACAGAATCAGATTATGAGAGGAAATTATCTGAGCAGGCAAAGGCAATTCCAAAGAATTCTTTTGCTGTGTGAGGAGTAAAAGGAAGATTGACTATGGAATCATAACTTTAATGAGTGCTGATGGTAAGGAGGTGACAGATATGAGAGGGACTAATGTGAGAACAGAGGTGGATGATTTGAAAGTGCTTAGGATATTACAGAATTTTAATGGCAATTCAGCCATGAGATATCATCCTGTGCATTATGAGAATGTGCAAGGTAGATTGCTTAGCTCTAATAATGACCTGGTGGTAAATGAAGAAAGCCAGTTAGTCTTATTGCATAAATGATGCACAAAAACAGTGGTGTATCAAATTATAAAGCAGTATTTTATAATGCTTGTCATCTCTAATGAATTTATTCTTCTATCCTTAGTCCTACCCTTGCAGTTTCTTATGTAGATAACTACTTCAAGATGCCTTATAAGCACTTGATATAATCATCAGCCCTGTAGTTCCATATATATACACACACACACACACACACACACACACACACACACACACACACACACACACACACACACACACACACACATACAGGCAATCCCTGACTTGTGTAAATTCAACTTACATAAATTATGCTGAAAGGACTATCAAAAAAAAATGTAAGTTTTATAATAATTTTACTTACCATGAGTCTAATTTCTCTAGTATCTTAAAGTCATTAAGATATTAGAGAAATTGGTCAAAGCCAGAATTTATGAATCGGAACATGATACTGTATATGTGGAGAAGCATGGTTTTGGAAAGGATTCGTTATGCCTTGGTGATTTACTATCTTTTCATAATAAAGTGACAGTCGAGAACGTAATTGATGGCGATGGTGGTAGTAATGTTGTAGTTGGAGAATTAAGTAGCAGTGGAGAGGGTGAGATGCATTTAGCAAAGTAGAGTAAAGTGCCCTCCCACAATGAGTCCTTGGACTCCCTGGAGGTGTCACATAATAATAACAATAATAAAGGAAATGACTATATGATAATGCTGTTGGGCTTTGTAAACATTTAACAGAATATTGCGTGAAGCTGTATTATTATCAAGTTAGTTAATGGATAAGGGATGACTGTACTCGTGACCTGGCATACTAACTGACAGGAAGATCTATTGACATCTGCCTTGGTGGACACAAAAAATACAATCACCACTATTGATAATGCATGTCAGGATTGTCATGGCATGCTTTGGAAACCATCTTCACACAGGATAAGATGAAAATAAAAAAAAAGTACTTCACAGAAATTATTATAACACAGAGAGATTGTTTTTGGAATCTACAATAGCTATAAAATATTCCCCAACCTCAAGAAGTATGGCTGTATCAATTTATCAAAATTCTAGAACAGTAACTTTAAGATCAAATTAATACCTCCAACCCTCTCTTTATCTAACAATAAATGGCACCATTTAGGACTTTGTGGCAGGGAATTTGAGCTGTGCTGAAGAAAGTCCTTATTAATTGGTGAATAGTCCGTTATTTCTACGTTTTTGTAGCTAAGTTGTTTTCTGGAATATGAGTGTCCGTCAGTGGTTGTTTTTTGAAGTTAGTTGTCGCGATATTGTGTATTTTGGTTACCGAGAAGACGGGATCGGAATCGAATGCATAACGGTGGAAGACAAGACGAAGGATAAGTTTTCATTATTTAGTTATTTCATTTTATTTATTTATTTATATATAGTGTACTTAAATGTTCTGTTTGAAATTGTTTGTACTTATTTAGCGTTTATTTTTTGACAATAATTAGCGACACTATTTTAAATAATGGCGGCAGCGGCAGTTAAAATTACAAATGGCATATCGCCAAGTCCCTTCCCATTTAAGGACTCCATTTTGCACGATATCATACAGGATTTTGTAGTATGCAGAACTTGCGGAATGTATGCTTCCCGGCGATTGTATATGTGGCAGGAGAAAGAAGGGGGGAAAACGTATATGCGCAAAATGCAGGCAATGGGAGGAACTTGGTGATTTAGAAATGACCATAACTGACCTCGTTGAGTCAGAGATGGGAGATTCTCCATGTAGAGAGATGGGTATGACAGGTATGATAGAGGGCGAGAGAAGTATAAATAAAATAATAAGCGTGGGGAGTATGGAATGGTTGAATGATTCTGAACTTTTAGGAGATAGTCTGAATTGGGAGGATGAATGGCAAACAAGAATGGCTGACTTACAGAGAGAGATAGGTGAGCTGAAAGAGCAGGTGGAATGTCTGGGAAATGAGATGAGAAGTGTGAAAGATGAAATTAAGCGAATGGAAGAGACGAATGCAAGGTGAATCTGAAAAGGAGTGAGAGAGAGTTATGGGAATGAGAGAAGAGGAGAGAGAATAGTAACAATAGTAGAGGAGAGGGATTGAGAGAGAGTTATGGGAATGGCAGAAGAAGAGAGAATAGGAACAGTATAAGAGAGGGAATGAGAAAGAGTTATGGGAGTGATAGAAGAGGAGAGAATGGGAACAGTAGAAGAGAGGAAATGAGATAGAGTTGTATGAATGATAGAAGAGGTGAGAATAGGATAAGTGGAAGAGAGGGAATGAGTGTCAGATATAGGAATGATAGAAGAGGAAAGAATGGAAACAGCAGCAGAGAAGGAATGAGAGGAATGCAAGGGAGCACAGGGACTAGAGATAGAGTGATGTCAGGAAGGCAGGTAAGTAGGAGGAGCACAGAGAGAAACTGTTACAAGAGAGAGAGTGAAGGATGCATGTGAGCAATCAAGGAATATGGTGGTAAGAGGTGTAATGTATGGCGACTCAATGATCCGTGGTGTTCAAGATAGGATGTGTGAGGAGTGTTTGCAGGAGGAACGATAGAAAGTGTGGCTATGGCAATTAAGAGAGGTGAAAGGGTGGATGAGATGATTGTGATGGTGGGAACAAATGACTTGAGTGGTGGTGTAAATAGGGCAGTGAGAGATATGAGATTCTTGCTTGAGGCTGTACGAAAGAAGACACAGAGAGGAAAGATAGTGTGTGTGTTGCCTAGATATGATAATGTCGAGCTGAGCAGAAGAGCGGTGATATTGAATGGCATAATAGTGAGAATGTGTCAGAAGAGAGGATTCGAATATGTGGATGCTTGGAGTGCATTTGAGAGCAGAGAGGAATTGGATGCGAGAGACTGCATGCATTTCAATGAGGAAGAACGTAGGCATCTGGAGAGATTGCTGTTCTGAATGAGTCAGTGTGTCCCAGTGTGGATGGTAGCAGGGGGTGGTCTCTTGTGGGAATGGGTACTTGGGAGAAGGGGGACAACATCAGGTAATGCTGAGCCCAGTGGAGTCTAGAGGGGATAATGCTGGGTATAGAAACAATGGCATTTTTATGCTTTTATACCAATGCCAGGAGTATTCAGAATAAGGGAGAGGAATTGGTGGCACTGATAGCATCAGCCTGGCCAAAGATGATTGGGATCACAGTGACGTGGTTGACAGAAGAGGATATAATAACAGGAATAGAAGTTGCTGGGTACAGCATTTTTCAGCAGGATAGGAAGGGAAAGTGTGGTGGCAGTGGTGGAGTACTGCTTATGATAAGTGATGACCTCTAAGAGTAGAGGCTTTGGAAGGCTGTGACACTAATGATTTTGAAAGCATATGGTGTTGGGTAGAGGTGAGCAAGACAGGATATTTAGTGGAGTGTTGCTACATTGCCAGGACAAAGGAGCACAGAGGGTGGGGACCAGGAGATGTTGAGACAGTTGAACGTATCAAGTGCAAGAAGAACGATTGTTGTGGGAGATTTTAACTACAGCAGTATAGATTGGGGAAAGGAAGATGCATGTAACAATAAGGGAATGGAATTTCTAGAATTTTTGAGGGACAAATGTCTTAGGCAACATGTAACAGAGGGAACAAGAGGTTCAAGAGTTTGGGATTTGGTTATAGCATCAGAAAAGCTGATAATAAGTGAGATGACATATCTCCAATCAGTTGGAGAGAGTGACCATATGGTGTTGACATGGAAAATTAATAGACATGCAGGAGTATCAAAGAGACGGAAACATATGTGGAATTATAAAGCAGGTGATTATAATAGTCTTAGATGTCAACCTTGGGGAAGTTTCGTGGAGGGAGGAACTGGGCCGGGATATCATTAATGTTTGGGAAATTTTGAAGGAATATTTGTTAGCAGCAGTGGTAAGCTGTATTCCACGAGTGAAGAAGAGGACACAATTTGGAGTAAAGTGGATGACAAACAATATTAAACAGGAGCTACATGCAAAAAAGAGGCTATGGAAGAGATATAAGGAGACAGGTGAAGAGAAGATGCATGAAGAATATAAGACACATGCTAGAGGAGTGACTAGTATGGTAAGGAAGGCGAAACTGGAATATGAGATAAGATTGGCCCTTAGATCCAAGGAAAATCCTAGGGAATTTTTTAGCTATGTGGCCAGTAGGAGGAGAAATGACTGTGGAAGAATGACACTGTGGGATAAAAATGGGGAAAGTCTGACTGATGCAGGACATAGTGGAATTGTTCAATGAACACTTTATTGGAGTATTTCATCCTGGAGGAGTCAGTTTTAATGCTAGAGGGATAGGGCAAGTTCGAGGTTTAAAGGTACAGGAGGAGAGTGCGTTTCAAATACCGAGTACTCTGGATGTTAGTAAAGCTGTGGGACTGGATGGTATTTCACCATGAGTTTTGAGAGAATGTGCTAAGGAACTGACAGTGCCCTTGACCTGGCTTTTCAATGAAAGTCTGGCTTTCATTGAAAAGCCAAGTTTTCAATGAAAGCAGCAATGGTAAGCTGTATTCCACAAATGAAGAAGAGGACACAATTTGGAGTAAAGTGAATGGCAAACAATATTAAACAGGAGCTACATGCAAAAAAGAGGCTATATAAAAGTCTGCGGGAAAGGTGCCCGTGGAATGGAAGGAAGGTGAAATAGTGCCATTGTATAAGGGTGGTAGCAGACTGGAAGTGTCTAATTATAGGCCAGTTTGTGTGTCATCGGTAGTTAGTAAGATCTTGGAGAAAGTAGTGAGGGACCGTATACAGCATTGGGCAGATGAGGGTAATGTTATCTGTGAGAATCAACATGGATTTGTGAAAGGACGCTCTTGTTTTAGCAATATACAAGCCTTTTAGGATAAAGTTACAAGAGCATTAGATTAGGGAAAGGTATATACTGACATTTTCCTAGACTTAGCAAAGGTATTTGACAGGGTGCCACATGATAAGCTGATATTCAAGTTGCAGCACATGGGTCTCGATGTCAGATTGGTCAACTGGATTCAGGATTGGCTGTCCGATAGGTATCAGAGAGTTGTGTATGGCGGAGCAATATCAAAGAGGCAGAAAGTTACAAGTGGGGTTCCACAGGGCTCAGCAATGGGACCTATATTGTTTAAACTTTATATCAATGACATTGTCCATGGATTGCAAGGGGATATTCGGTTGTTTGTGAATGATGCGAAGCTGGGAAGGGTTATTAGTAATAGTACGGATGTGGTAGCCTTGCAAGAGGATTTGAATAAGCTAGATAGATGGGCAAAGGAATTGGGGGGGTGTCAGTTTAATACAGCAAAATGTAAGGTCTTGAGGTGTGGGAAACATCGATGGGACACTGTATACTCTATGGGAGGAGTTATACTGGAGGAAGTAGAGGACACAAGAGATCTGGGGTTGATAATTGATAGAAACCTGAAATTTAGGGAACATATTACAAAGGTCGTGAAGGTAATGCAGAGGATTGCTGCAATAATGAGAAGGACACTGACCTGCAGAGATAAAATGGTTATCATTCCGTTGTATAAGACTCTGATCAGACCACTCTGAGAACAATAGTCTAAGTGTGGTCTGATCAGAGTCTTATTGTGGAAAGGGTACAAAGTGGATAACAAAGATGGTGTCTGGACTGTACAATGTTAGTTATGAGGATCGGCTGAGGGAGTGTGGACTGCAGAGTTTGGTGGATAGAAGAAGGAGGGGTGATATGATTGAGACTTTTAAACTGTTGAGAGATGGTTACAGGGTTGACACTGGGGAGTTCTTTCGCTTGGACGAACAGCAGGAAGGAGTCATGACAAGAGGCCATCCCTGGAAGTTACGAAAGGAAACTGTGACAAAGAGGATGAGTAGTGATTTCTTTGTATGGAGGGTGGTTGACCCATGGAATGCATTGCCTGATGGAGTGGTGAGAGCAGGAACGGTCAATGCATTTAAGGAGTGGTACGATAGACTTTGTGTTTCCTAGGAGGTACCTCCCTCGATGAGTCTTGATAGACTTGCTTTTCTTAGAAAGGATCTCCTGCGATGAGTCTTTTGACTCCATGGAGGCCTGAATAATAATAATATCATTCATTACAATTTTAAACCATTCCCAGTATTAACTAATTGTTGCTCTTTGTGTACTGTAGCAAACTGTTTGTGCTTTGAATATGCTGGGTATAAAACCAGCATAATATCAGCAACTATGTGAATAATGTTTTTACTTTATGTCTTGTATTTTGAATGAAACTGTAAAAAATCTAAGATGAACTATCAATCCAAGCATTTTTACACATCTTTCTTTATAAACTTCGATGAAGCCACATCTGGATTTCTGCATGTAGAACCAGTTTTCCTAGATTCCATGTAAGATGATGGAACGGATCCCAAGTGTATCATATGGAAGGTGGAAGAGTTTTTTCCTTCTTGTAGCTCACATTTTTGATCCCTCAAAAGCAAACAGGCCGTTACAACACACCCACAATTAACAGACATAATACACTGGCCTCATAACCTGAGTTGCTGTAGCTATAAATCCAAAGCAAGCAAGCAACCAACCAACCTGAGTGTGCTGGGGGGGGGGGGGAACAAGAGGCTATCCTAAGCAGTTAGTTATATAAGGAATGAATCATAATAGACATTTTTTGCTTGAGTGTTGGGTGCATGGGGTTGCTAGATATAAGGGATATAGGGAGGATGATTAAGTTTAAGATTAAGATCAAAACTTCATAGATACCTAATGTTAATTAATCTTCCAAAGTGAAATTACAGGAAAGTATTATGCAAAAGCTGCTACATGAGAACATCAAGAGTAAGTATCTTGCATATAATTAACTTGTTCAAATTTGGGATGAATTAATGCTTGTAAGGGATATTGTTATTTTAACAAGTTTCATCCAGAAGTAAAGCAGTAAACTTTTATTGTTTTATTGTTTGAGGTCAAGAAGAAAGCTTCTTTGTATAAAGTTTATATTTGTTTAATTATTTGTCAGTTAGTAAAAGTAATTTATAGTTAATGAATTATAAATCAATCTAATATTTGCTTATTTCAAAATGGCAGGTTTCTTTTGATGTAAATCTTCAAAAATGCCAGTAATGACACCAAAAACACTTCGCTATGCACATACTTTCAATCTTTATCTTGCTTTTTCATCTGTGGTAAGTCCATTTCTTGATTGCAATATATTCAATTTATAACAATTATCTTGACAAAATCAACTAATAGTATAAATTTTTTTAAAGATATAATTATTAGCACTTCAGATGTGAAACCAATATATCTTGCAATGAATACATTGATCTTTTTTTTTTTATGTGAAGTATACTTTTTCTTTAATATAAATATGTTCTTGAAAGTTATTCCAGTAATTAAGTGCAGCAAAGGAGCATCTAACAAAGTCATTAAATATAGTAAGCAAATACAAAACCCACCCATGAAATAACCTTTAAGGGATAGGAGCAACATAAAATAAAAAAAAAACGTCTTATAAATGTTTCTGATGATTATGAAAATCACAGGAGACAGCTTGGAGCTATATTGGAATAATAATAATAATAATTATTATTATTATTATTATTACCCCAAGACCTCATGGAGTCAAAGACTCATCTGGGAGGTCCTTTTATCACACATACATCTCGTCATACCGTGCCTTAAAAACACTCAAACTCCTTGCAGATACCAAGGAGTTTGAGTGTTTTTAATGCCTTGCCTGAGAGTGTGGCAACGCATTCCAATCATTCACAACTTTGCACGAAAAAAACCTGCCTCTCACTCCCCTACTCACTCTCTTTATACAGTTTCCAGGGATGACCTCTGGTTTTCCCCTGATCTCCCACTATTCTCTGTAGAACTTCTCCACCATTGATCTTATAACAACTCCTTACCAACTTGTAGGTCTCTATCATATCTCTCCCTCTTTCTCCTCTCCACCAGACTCTGCAAATTACATCTTCTCAACCTTTCCTCATACTCGACATTCCAGAAGTCAGAAACTACCTTAGTCAGTCGCCTTTGGACCCTTTCCAACATCTCTTATCCTTCTGAAAACCCGGTGACTAAATCTGGGCAATAGTCCATGTGTGGCCTTATACAACAGAACAAGAATCTCCCTACTTCTACACATTAGTGTCCTCTGCATCATTCCCAGAAGCCTTTGTGTTGTCTTCACAATTTTGGCGATGTGTCCCCTGAATTTTAGATCCTTATCCACTATCAACCCCTAGATCTCTTATTTCCTCTACCTCCAACAATATATTCTCACCAAGCATAAATTCTGCATCCCATCTTTGTTTTCCAAATTTTAAAAACTTACATTTTGCAACATTGAACTCATATCCCCATTTCCGTGCCCAATCACTCAATTTATTCAAGTCTTCTTCCAAGGCCACAACATCCTCACTACTCTTTATGGTTCGTCTAAACTTTGCATCATCTGCAAACAACTGAACATCTCCATCCAAATCTTCGCCAATATCATTAATATACAAGTTAAATAATAATGGCCCTAAAACAGCCCCTGAGGCATTCCACTAGTGACTTTCCTTTTCATGGATATCGCACCCCCATACACAACTTGTTGATACCTATCAGATAGCCAGTCTCCAATCCAATGCACTAATCTAATATCCAACCCCATCTGCTCTAGTTTGACTGTCAACTTATCATGACGTACTCTATCAAAAGCTTTTGTGAAATTCAAGTATATTACTGTGTATCCTTCTCCTCTGTCCAAGGAAGCAGTCACTTTATTGTAATAAGTAAGTAGATTACTAAAACATGACCTCCTTTTAGCAAATCCATGCTGTCCATCAAAGATAATACCATTGTTGTCAACCTAACTCTGGATCCTAGTTCTTTCAAGCTTCTCCAACAACTTAACCACAACACCTGAAACACAGATAGGCCTATAGTTTGATGCTTGAGTTCGATCACCTCCTTTATGAAGTGGCACAATCTTGCCTCCTTCCACTCTTTAGGAACTTGACCAAGTGCAAGACTTGTATTAAAAAAATATGTCAAGGCAGGTGTCAACTCCCTGGCACATTCCTTCAGAATACGCAGTGATATATTATCAAGTCCCACAGCCTTATTTGCATCTAGTTTACTCAACTCCCCAAACATCTTTTGCTCACTTACAGTCAGTCTCTCCTCCCCATCATCAACTGCTCTCAATCTCTCCATGAAGTTACATTCACTAGATTGAAAGATCTTTATGAACTGCTCATTAAGTATCTCCACCACACATTCTGCAACAGCTGTCTTTATACCATTTTCTCCAATCAGTGTCATCCTTCCATAATCATTCTTTCTTTTGCTGGCTACATATCGAAAGAACTCCATAGGATTCTTTTTGGCTTCATTAGCTAACTGCTGTTCATGCCGCTCTTTAGCTACTCTCACTAACTAAGTCACCCTTCTTGCCCTGGTCTTTGTAGACCTCATAAAATTGGTTATTTCCACTTCTCTTGCTGCCTCCACAATGCCCTTTTTCTCTGTATCGCATGCTTAATCTCTTTATTCATCCATCTCACACCTACCTTATTTAACCTTCTCACCCTTGGAATACATTTAGACATTGCATCTACTAAACAGTTTTTGAAAATCCCCCAAGCTACATTGATCTCTTTTCCAGCTAACTCCTCATTCCACGTTACACCTGCAAGCTGTCCCCTGAGCTCTTCATAATCACCCCCCCCCCATGTAGTTCCACATATACCCTTTTCTCACAGGGGTCCTTGCTGCTGGCAACCACCCAGGTAATCACCTTATGGTCACTCTCACCAATTGGTGGATGATTTGACACCTCATTTATAATTATATCCTCTGATGAGATGACCAAATCCAAGACCCTTAATCCTCATGTGCCCTCTGTTACATACTGTCTGAGGTAGTTATCCCTCAAAAACTCAAGAAACTCATTTTCTTTACTTCCAGTTGCTATCTCATCATTCCAGTCTATATTGCCATAATTAAATTCGCCCATAATGATCACCCTTTTCTTAATTGCTAATTTGACTATACATTTCACTATCACCACCATCCACATTACTAGGTCTATAACAACATCTCACCAAATATTTGATTCTTCACCTCTATCTCACACCATGCTGCCTCAAAACCACTGGCCCTATTTCCCTCTTGCATCTCTACCTTGTATGGACATAACTTTTTCTCTAGCACTCACCGTCTCTTTTTACCCCTTCTATCCTCACAAAACATATCATACCCTTCCATCTCTATTCCTGTCAGGATGTTGTCTTCATCCAGCCATGTCTCACTTATTCCAACAATCTTTGGGTGAACAGACGCAATTAGTGCAACCATTTCATCTGCCTTGTTCCTTATATTTCTAGCATTGGTATACAAACACAACAGCTCATTTCTGGATCTACAGCTAGTTCCACTGATACCACTCGCTCGATGTAATCTCTCCATGCTAGACTGGGGCCATTTCCCTTTCTGCATCTTCATTTCAGAACCCTTTTCAATTCCAACTGTTTCTTCTTGATCCCTGGTCATCCCATTCCTTTCCTGCCTACACATGCTCTCACCTACTCTTGGAGCATCCACCTTTCTCACGCTGTGTACCCCTGTCCACCCTGAGCCTCCCCATTTCCCTGCTCCTCTTGCACACCCATTCTCTCATTTTCTATACTCATACAACTCACTTCCCCATTCATAACCACTTCTTCAATCTCTCCTGTCTTACTCTTCCACATCACTCCCCTCTCGATCTGATTCATTCTCTCTATTCATTTCTCAAGCTTCCAGCAGCAGTCTCTCCAAGTGACTTATACCCTAACCACGCAGATGCAGTCCATCGCTCCCATACAGCTAACCTTGTCCCTCAAACTTTTTCCACACATTAACAAACCGTACTCCCATCTCCTCACACATTTCAGCCAGCATATCATTCATAATCCTTGCTCTCCACCTCATTTCACCACAGTCATACCTAGGCAACACACTGACTACTCTTCCTGTCACACTATTTTCTTTTATCCTTCCAAGCAGCCTCCTGATATACATTCTGTCATGCTCTTTGTTCTCTCTCAAATCATTTGTACCAATTAATACTATTAACTCTTTTGCTCGCTCCCGCCTCATATCCAATGCCTCAATCACTCTACTCATTTTACCACCTGGAAAATATACCTTGTGCATTCTATCCTCTAGCACGCATTTAATAATGGAGTCGCCATACAATGCCACTCGCTCATCTTTTGTTAACTCTTTCATGCCATCATGATTTATTTTAATAGTTTTGACCTGAATTCTCTTAATTTCATTCCGCATCCATTTCATTTCTTTCCTCATCCAATCCAATTCAACTTCCGAATCCCGCGACACATTCTCTCTATCATTAAATCTTTCGAACTTTTTAACTTCTCGGCCCCCTTCTTCTCACTTTCACTCTCATTCATCCTTCTTTGTTTCCGTACTTTCGGTCCCACATACATCTAACTTTCGCTATCATTCTTCTCACTTTCATTCTCATTCATCTTTCTTTGTTTCAGTACTTTCAGTCCGACATGCGTCTAACTTTCACCATCATTCGTTCTTTTTTTCGCTATCATTCATTCTTTCGATTTTTTTCACTTTCGATTTCTGCGTCACGCCATTTCTAGTTTCATTCGTTCTCTCAATTTCGTTTCTTTCCGCCACTCTCGCCTCACTTTCGTCCCTTTTAACATCTGGTATGGTTTTCAAATCGCTCTTTTTCTTTTTTAATTGATTTTTTAACAATTTTTCGCCTCTCTTTCCACCATCCTTCTCTTTCACACGTGCTCACGTTCCCCACGACATTCTCGTTACTAACACTTTCTGTCATCAATTTCATATTATCATTCATCAGTTCCTCGTTCAGGTCACACTTCGCACATACCCTTCCTCCATCCAGACTAAACATCCACAAATCATTTATGTAATTTATGTAATCGAAGCAATACATATAACAGACCTCACACTTAACAAAACGACTGAAATCTAAATTAAAATCATGGAATGACAGTGCTGCTGCCATTTTTTTTTTTTTTTCACTGCAGGTTACTAGGTCTAATAATAACGATTTCGTAATTAAGTTTAGGCAAGAAAAATCCTGCACACTAATAATACTGGTAGCGCACAACGTTTACAGCCACTCTTACTCAAACAATTATGCATATATACTTAATTATCCCTACAATAACTTATCTCAATCAGGAGCTCTTCTCAGACACGTCCACAGCGCTTGGCTCACTAGTGCCACCTCGAGATGACATATTAATAGTGGTAAGGATTGATGTATTAATAGTGGTAAGGAGATAAATGCTACATGGAAACTGACCAAACAGTATATAACAACATTGATGTGTGAATGTATTTCAGAGGACAAAAGACTGGATAAAGTAGATTTAAAATGGATGAATGAGGGCTTAAGCATGAAATCTGGAATACTTTGAATGTACAAGATGAATAATGGTAATAATCAGTTACATGAAGAGTATAAAGAACAAGCCAGGAGAGTGATTCAGTTAGTAAGGAAAACAAAAATACAGTGTGAGTAGAAATTGGTAAATCAGGTGAAGAAAAACCCTAGAGAATTTTTTAGATACATGTCAAGTAGAAGGAAGAATGATTATGGTAAAATGATGTTAATGGATGAAAGTAGTAGAATGGTAACTGCCACAGAAGACATTGTTGAGGTATTCAGTGATCAGTTTATAAGAGTGTTTCATCCTCATCAGAGTGGAATCATGAGGAACTTATGTGTAGAGGACTTAATTGTGAGTGAGCAGGAGGTATTTGAGGAAGTAAATAACCTTGATGGCAATAAGGCAATAGGATTTGATGCCATATCACTACATTGTCTTAAGGGAATATTCCTGGGAATTGGCAGTAGCATTGGCATGCCTGTTTAATAAGAGTCTTACAACAGCACAGGTTCCAAGGGGGTATTTTAGAGGCAAGAAGGCACAATTGTTCTACTGCATAAAGGGGGATAAGGCTGTGGCTACAAATTATAGGCCAATCTGTATATCTGGAGTCATGGTGAAAGTACTAGAGAGAGAGATTGTTGAGAAGTAGGATACAGAAATGGGTTGATAACAGCAGTATTCTCTTGGTTATCAGCATGGGTTTGTTAATAGGAGATCATGTTTCACTAACTTACTTATGTACTATAATAAGGTGACAGATACTGTGGACATGGGAGATGCATATACAGTGGTGTACTTGGACTTTGCAAAAAGCTTTTGATAGGCTACCACATGACAAGCTGGTAAATAAATTGAAACAAATGGAATTGGATAACAGACTTCTGAGTTGGACCAGTGATTGGCTGTCAGATAGATATCAGGAAGTTGTGTATGGGGGGATGCAGTATCCTTTCGGGATACTGCACCCCCCTACACATGAGAGATCTAGGAGTGATGGTGGACAAGGACCTGAAATTCAGGGGTCACATTGCCCAAGTTGTGAAGACATCACATCAGATAATGATTGCAGAGGACCCTGACTTGCAGAAATAGAGAGGTTTTGATGCCATTGTATAAGGCCTTGATCAGGCCTCATGGATTATTGTGCACAGATTTGGTCACCAGGTTTTCATGGTGATGAGGATATGTTAGAAAGGTGGTCAGTGGTCTTTGAATGTGGAGTATAAGGACAGATTGAGAGAATGTAAGTTGCAAAGCCTCATGAATAGGAAAGGGGGGGGGGATATGATTGAGACATATAAGCTAGTCAGGGGATTGTTATCAGGTTGACATTAATGGTGGCTTGTCCATATGTGCTGCACGGCTGCAGCCCATCCAGTATAAAATGAAAGTTCCTGTTTTATTATCGCTATTCTTAAATTTTTATATATTTATCTAAAAACCATTATTTTCTTGTTTATATTGCATTACTGCTCAATAGTATTTTATATAATTCATTTTGTAGCAATAGTTGTATTTTGTAGTAGTCAATGTGCTGTGTGGGCTAGTATCAGTACTGGCTGTGCTAGTATACTCAGCGCTGGAGCTGCATTCAATGCGGACCGCACCAAACTGCTACCTAGTGGGGATAACGTAGTGGGGGGTAATGCATGATTTACATGCAGTTTGGGCTGGTAGCATTGTAGCCCAAGATATGTTGCTATTACACGAGCAAAAACAACACAAATTAGCGTTGTTGTTGTTATTATTGTAGATAAATATTGTGCCGTTTTTCTTTTTTCTATTTAATTCTAGCATTTCATTTATATCTTTGTAGAAATTAACGAAGAGAAGGATTCTGTTAAATATTGTTAAATTCTGTTATATTTCAGTTTTATTAATGATATAATTTTTTTCAATCCATATTGATTTTTTTTTTTTTTTTTTTTACTTTTATTGCTACAGGCCCACCACTACAAATTCTTAGGAGCTGCCACTGGTTGGCATGGAAGAGATTTTTCATAGAATAGGAGAGGGGGATAGAACACGAGGTCATCACTGGAAACTATATAAGGAGGGTTATATAGTTTCCAACAGAGTCAATATATTATTATTATTATTCAGGCCTCCAAGGAGTCAAAAGACTCATCGAGGGAGGTCCTTTCTAAGACATAAAGTCTGTCAAGACTCATCGAGGGGAGGTCCCCCCCTGAGAAACACAAAGTTTATCATACCACTCCTTAAACCCACTGACCGTTCTCGCTCCCACCACTCCATCAGGCAATGCATTCCACGGCTCAACCACCCTCCACACAAAGAAACCACTCCTTACCCTCTTGCTCACAGTTTCCTTTCGTAACTTCCAGGGATGGCCTCTTGTCATCACTATAAGGAGGGTGTCAGCAGAGGAGTGAAGAGTAGGTTCTTTGCATGGAGAGTGGTTGGTGAATGGAATGCATTGCCTGAGGGTGTTGTGAATGTAGACACATTGAATCAATTTAAAGCACAGTTGGATGAACATTGTGCGCAATAGTGTATGCCTCCCACGATGTCTCTGACTTCATGGAGGTGAGATGTTAATAATAATAATAATAATAGCAGTGTGATATATGAGCATTACTTGATGACAATTGTAGTCTGCTTAGCTGTATGTAAAGTGGTTATTACCTGAAGAATTTTATGTTTTGTATGAGTCCCACCCATCAAAGATTATTAGCCTGCAGACTAGTATCAGTACTATAGGTGGGCTAAAGGTTAGATAATCCAGAAGTAGTTCTAGAGACCAAACACAGAACTTTTTCAAGCCACTTTGGGCCTCTAATAAGTAGAGTTGTTATTTCACACCAAGCACTGAAATACATCTACCTTATCTAAAGACATTCACAAAATGTCCATCACTGCAGGCAGCAAGGCAAGCAGTCACACAACAGAGATTATTGAAGTTATAGATACTTAAAAAAAGAAGGCAATCACAGTTTACAACAACCATGTTTAAATAGAACTTCTATAACCAAAGTTTAAGAAGTTAAATTTAAATAGGAAGTAATTAAAGATAATTAAAAATAAAAGCAATAAAAGAATAAGAAAAGTTCTATTAATAGAAAAGCTTTATTATTATTGTTAGAGAAATTACTGATAATAATAATGTTTAGAAACAAATGTTCATTTATTTGGTGACATCTAAAAGAAATGAATGCCAAAAGATAATAAATAGTTACAATAGCTTGAATACTGTAGTTGTAAATTTAATATTCATATTACAGGAATCCTGTGAATGGTTTGAAGTCCAATGATTAATAAACCCTTGACACCACAAGGTAAAAGAGGGAAATAGAAAGATGAGATGAGACTACAGGAATTACATATCATGCAGGACAATGGAAAAGGCTTTGAGTATAATGTGAATATATTTAAGGCACAGTATAATGATCATGTATCAACAAAGGGACCTCCCAACAATCAGTCTTTGACTCCATGGAGGTATGAACATAACTGGTAATTAATTTACGGAATTAACAACGCATATAAAGTAAATTAATTAAAGATAACTTTAATGAATCACTTCTATATTTCGACAATGTCACATTGTCATCTTCAGGAACATAAAATGTGACATTGTCGAAATATAGAAGTGATTCATTAAAGTTATCTTTAATTAATTTACTTTATATGCGTTGTTAATTCCGTAAATTAATTACCAGTTATGTCTAACCAACGTATAAGTCTTACCACTAGAATCATGGAGGTATGAAGATGAATAATACTAATAACCTTCAAGGAACTGTGTAGCTAAGCTGACACAGGCAGATGCTCTATAGCATTTGAATTCTCATGACATTTATAGAATACTAGCACTTCTTGAATAGAAATAACATTCACTTAAAAAAAAAATAGTGTCTAATGCTGACATTGGTTGAAGGAAAGCAGTATGAGGGATTGTTTAAAAAGTTTGGTAAATTTCCAGTAGATGGCGACACAATTTGTTCATTTATACCAGTGTTGGCACATATCATCTTTTTCATGACTCCTGGCAAAATTTAAGCCATGTGTGACATGTAATTCTCATTTGGCAAACATTTAAAATGACTATGTTTGCATTTTCATAAAAAATGGAGAAAAACGAGTTTCGTGCAGTGATAAAACACTTTTATTTGTGGACTGCCATGCAGATCAAAGCTGAATTAGATGCAGTTCATGGGGACTCTGCACCAATTAAAGACTATTCATTTTTGGATAAATGAATTTAAACGTGGTCGTAAGTCCATCGAAGATGAGGTGCGCTCCAGACACCTGACTGAGGTCACTACGAAGGAAATTATTGACAAAATCCATGGTATTATCATTATGGAAGACTGTGTGGGAAAAAATTTTCTTCAAACGAGGATGTCATCAAAGCTGTCAATAACTATTATGCAAAATTTGACAAATCCTACTTTTTAGATGGGATGAAAAAATTGGAAACTCACTGGACCAAATTTATAGACCTTGATGGATGATTATGTTGAAAAATAAAGGTGATTCTTTCCAAAAAAAAAATGTGTTTAACTTATTTTTTTACCAAACTTTTCAAACAACCCTTGTAGAATAGTTACTGATCTTAACTTTGGAAAGATGTTGATGATACTGAAATTGATAAAGATGTAATAGAAATTTTGGCAATGAACACTGAAGTAATAGCATCAAACGTCTTTAATTAGCACTTCAAGGATTTGCATCTTCTAGAAGAGTGTTTAATCAAAAAAGAAACTGTTTCTGTGATTACAGAATATAGTCCATCACTCAGGCTGCTTATGAACAGGATTTCACATTTCTGTGAGAAGGAAGAAGAGTAACTTCAGCAATAATGCAATACTTGACCAAACCTCACAGCACGTGAGTCCTGCCAGTACACTAGACCTAGAATTTGCGTTCTGTCTCGCTGACCATTGAAGTAATGAAATTAGAGAATTTTATCCATTTGAGTTTAGCAGGCATACAATGCCACTTCTACAGAATGTTAATGTGTTTTTTGAAAAACTATATTTGGGACTTTGTATCTATTTAACACATAAAATGACTTCTGGAAAATGTATTAAAAAATAATAAAAATTATTATATCTAAGCACCTCTAGGAGTACTCATCAAAGGAGGACCCATTGCAAGTCATCTGGTGTCATGTACAATGCCTAAAAATGCCTTGTATCTTTCTTGAAAACATTTGCTGAAAATACAGATTCTATTCACTCATCACATGCCATAAGAAAACTACACGCTTCCTAACCACAACCTTACTCAGCTTCCAAGAGAGTGATCCCAAATTCTCTTTCTCTTTCCACCTGCCATGAGTTGTATGGTTCCTCTTGTACCTATAATGTAAAGATTCTTACTGTCAAGTTGAATATTTCTGTCATACTCTCAATCTGTCTTCTATTTCTCAATCTCTGCAGACTATATTCCTTCTTTTCTTCATATATTAAACTCCAAGGGGCAGATAGCATTGTCACTATTGATGACTATTTCATTGTTTTATACTCCATTGAACCTAGGTTACACTATCTGAGCATAACAGTCCACTTGTGTTCTTATTAAAACTTGTAAAGTGGGAAATAACTTCTTTATTCCTACAGACTAGTAGTATTTCTTGTAGACAGGCTTATACATTGGTTATGCATTACTAAATCACTTAAGGAATTGACAACGTAGATAGTAGATAAGAATATAAATTAAATTACACTTTAATAAATATTTCCGATATTTCGGCAATGTCATGTTGCAATCTTCCAAAGGAACTTACAAAAAAGGCATGTGCACGTAGGCACTACAACACAGGAACTGAGAATGAATTGACGAAGCTATTGTTCTCCTAAAAGTCCTGATGGTGCTCCCTAATGGGCTAAGTAGGTGTTTTTGGCCATTGGGCTGAAGGTCTGCTGATGTTAGTCTCCCAAATTTGGGGCGGTCTTATACAACCAAATTTGTTGAGGTTTGGAGAGTTTCTTAGGGCTGAGATTCAAAATTGCAGTTATCCAGTGTGATTACTTAACCACCTTAGCAGTAGTCTCTATATTTTAACTTGCTGACTGCTATCACCTCTAGGTTTCTAGTTTCGTTATTAACCACTTGCAGCAAATTCTTTTAATATCATACTCAGCCTGCAAAATACATAACTTCGCACTTAGTAATAACATTGCACTGATGTCTGGTAAGAATTGCATATGGAATCAGTCTTTTCAAGATCAGCTGAAAGGATTCTATATCATGTGTGTCTGTGTCCTTTTTTGCTCAATCCAACTTCACATCATTAGAATATAATTGGAAATGATCCTTTACACCATTTCTTATGTTATTAACATATACATTAAACAGCAGTGGTCCAAGCATAGCACCTATTTACCACATAGATGACTCTTTTTATTAGTCAGCGTGGCTATACATAAATCTGGTCACCTGGTTTTCAGTGTGAGACACTGGAGAGGGTCCGGAGGCTAGTGATTAAGACAATATCAGGACTTTGGACTGCTAGCTATGGAGAGAGAGGTTGAAAAAATGTGGATTGCACAGTTTGGTGGAAAAGAAGTGATATGATAGAAACATTTAAGTTAGTGAGAGTATTTTATTGGATTAATCCAGATGAGATTATAAAAAGAGTAGAAGATGAGAGGGGAAAAGCCAGAGGAGGTCATCCCTGGAAGTGATGTAAGAGTGAGGGGTGTAAGGAGTAGATTTTTTACGTGGAGAATTGTCAGTGAATGGAACACATTACCAGAATGTGTTTTTAATGCAAGGAGTGTTAAGAATTTTAAGATTCGGTACAATAAATATGTTGTCAGTTGAATGAACCTCCCATGATGAGTCTGTCGACTACATGGAGGGTGCAATAATAATAATAATTATTCAGTTTGGATTCAGCCACTTTCATTGATAGCCATGTCACAAGTCTATTTACGCACCTATCTCTTGAGTTTATACACACCTTCCATGCAGAATCTTGTCATGAATTAAACATGCCAAGAGATTATATTCCTGGTTAAATCCTTTATCTAAGTGTAAGCAAACAAAGTTTGCACATGAAGTAACTTCAATTGTATATAGGCTAATGACTTCACATCACTTGCCTTGAATAAAGGATTAAACCAGGAATATAATTTCTTGGCATCTTTAATGCATAGTATAACCAGGTGGAAAACTTTCAACAAAAAAAGAAAAAAAGAATCTTGTCAGGTGGCAAAGTCCAGTAGTATCATGATATATAGCAGATATATATATAGTAAGTGGTGCCAAGAGATTATATTCCTGGTTTAAAGATTCCAAGAGTGATCAAGGACAGGTATGGTGGAAATTTCACAACCAACAAGTGGCTTGGATAAGACTGGTTATAGACCTAAAAATGAACTGTTCTATTTGTTAACAAATGCCAGAAGTATCAGAAATAAGATATATGAAATAGTTTCACTGATTGAGTTTATTCATCCCCAGATCATTGGAATAAGTGAAATATGGTTGAATGAAGATATCCTAATGGGAATAGCAACAGAAGGATACAGTATTTTTCATGAGGATAGCAAGAGGAAAATTAGTGGCAATGGTTATGAGGCAGCGTGGTGTAAATTGGAGGTTGACAGGAAGACATATTTAGCTGGATGTTGCTATAGGCAAGAAAATGTGGAGGGCGGTGATGAAGAAATGTATAAATAACTTGGATTAGTGAACAAAGAAAGTAATTATTATGGGAAATTTTAATTATGGCAGTATAGATTGGAATAAAGTGATAGCATTTGGGAATAAGGAAAATGAATTTCTCGAGTTCTCGAGAGATAACTATCTCAGGCATGTTCAGGAGGGCAGGTGAGGATTGAGGTTTTAGATCTGATCATTTCATCAAAGGATGTAATTCTGAGTGGGGTTTTGCACTTTCCTTCAGTTGGTGAGAGTGATCACCTGGGTTGTTGATAGCCATATGCAGACTTCTGTGAGGAAAGAATATATGTGGAAGTACAAGGGTGGTGATTATGACTTAGGGGATAGCTTGAAGCTATAACATGGAATGAGGAGGTGAGTAGTAAAGAAATAAATGCTGCTTGTAAATTGACAAAGAAATACATAACAGCATCAGTGTGTGAATGTATTCTGAAGATCGAAAGGCTGAATAAGGTAGGTGAAAAATGGATGAATGAGGGGCTTAAACATGAAATCTGGAAGAAGAAGGCACTTTGGAGGCAGTACAAGATGAATAATGGTAATAATCAATTACATGAAAAGTATAAAGATCAAACCAGGAGAGTGACTCAGTTAATAAGGAAAACAAAAGTGCAGTATGAGCAGAAATTGGTAAATCAGGTGAAGAAAATCTCTACAGAGTTTTTTTTTTTTTTAGATGTTAATGGATAATGATGATAAAATGGTAACTGCTGCAGAAAATATTGTTGTTGAAGTATTCAGTGATCAATTTCATCTTCATCAAGATGGAATCATGTGGAAATTAAGTGTAGAGGACATAGGAGAGGATGGCTTAATTGTGAGTAAGCAGGAGGTATTTGAGGCATTAAATATCCTAATATCAATAAGATGATTGGATTTGATGTCATATCCAATGTGTCTTAAGGGAATGTTCCAGGGAATTGGTAGTAGCATTGGCAAGCCTGTTTAATGAGTCTTACAACAGCACAGGTTCCAAGGGAGTGGAAAGAAGGCAAAAATGTTTCACTGCATAAAGGTGGTGGTGATTTTAAGTTGTGGCTTAAAATTAGGGTCAGTCTGTATATCTGGAGTTGTGGTGAAGGTACTAGAGAGATTGTTGAGAAGTAGGATACAGAAATGGGTCGATAACAGCAGTATTTTCTGTGGTTATTAGCATGGATTTGTTAAAGGAATATCATGTTTTACTAACTTATTTATGTACTCTAATAAGGTGACAAATATCTTGGACAGGGGAGATGCTTATACAGTGTTATACTTAGATTTTGCAAAAGCTTTTGATAGACTGCCACATGATAAACTGTTAAATAAACTGAAAGAAATGGGGACTGGATAGCAGACTAGTGAGTTGGCTGGCTGTTAGATAAGTATCAGAAAGTTGTATATTGGGGTTCATTGTTCCAAAGGTGGAGAGTCACTAGTAATGTGCAGCAAGGGTCTGTATTGAGGCCATTGTTGTTCAATTTGTATATTAATGATATTGGGATGGGTTTAACTGATGATATGCAGCTATTTGCAGATGATGTAAAATTGGGAAGAGCAATGCATGGCCTTACAGGAGGACTTTAATAGATTGCAAGAGTGGGCAGGTAAGTGGAACTGCCAATTCGCTGTTGCAGTGTAAGATTTTGAAATTTGGTAAGCAACAATGGGATGCAAAGTATACACTTGGGGAAACTTTAAGAGAGGTAGAAGAGAAGAGAGAATTGTGAGTGGTGATGGACAATGACCTGAATTCAGGAGCCATAGCAATTGCACAAATAGTGAAGACATCACATTGGATAATGGCAATGATGCATAGGACCCTGACATTCAGAAATAAGGAGGTTATGCTGCCAATAATCCATGTGAGGCCTTGATCAGGGCTCACATAGATTATTGTGCACAGATTTGTCACTGGGTTTTGATGGTGATGAAGATATGTTAGAAAGGATCCAGAGAAGATTCACAAAGTTGGTCAGTGGTCTCTGGAATGTAGAATATGAGGACAGATTGAGAGAATGTAAATTGCAAAGCCTCTTGAATGGGAGGAGGGGGGGATATGATTGAAACAAATAAGATAGTCAGGGGTTGTTATCAGGTTGACATGAAAGAGATTTTTCAGAATGGGAGAGGAGGTGTAGAACAAGAAGCTATCCCATGGAAACTGTATAAAGATGGATGTGTGCAGAGGAGTGAAGAGCAAGTTTTTTGCATGGAGAGTGGCTGGTGAGTGGAATGTATTGCCTGAGTGTGTGTTTGTTGTGAATGTAGACACATTGAATCATTTTAAGGCATGGTTTTATGAGCATTATGGGTGATAGTGTGTGTGTACCTCCCACAGTCAGCCTCTGACTCCATGGAGGTCAGATGTTAATAATAATAATATATCCTTTCCCTTTCTGCGATCACTCTATTGCAAAATGTGAAAATTACTAAATCACAAAATTAAAATTACTAAATAAGATTCACTTTTGATAAACCAGTGCAGATCAACGTTCTATCTACCATTCTCTGAATTCAGGTCCATCCAATTATACACAGGTTAGGAGCATTGTTAATTCCTTTGCATATTTTCCTTTACGATATGAGCCAATATCCCAACCAGTCTTTCTATATGCTTGTCAAGCCTATCAGAGAGGCTGTTAAGCTTGTTACAAGAGATTGTGTCATAAGGAGCATTTCACAAACCTGTCACCAGCTTGGTCACTTGTTTGTGAATCCTCTCCACCATTTCCTGATCCTCAAGAAACCCATGTGACCAAATCTGTGAAGATGTGCAGGTGTTCAAAGCAGTCAAGATGTACTGAATCATAGTCTTATAAAGAGGTATAATAACTTCCCTATCTTTACTTGTCAGTGTGTGTGTGTTCAACATCCAGGCGATCCTATGGGCTATTATTATTGTTATTATTTAACAGGCACCTCCATGGAGTCCTAATACTCATCATAGGAGAACCAAACTATCAACACAATATTTATTGTACCTCTTCTTGAAACCATTAACAGACAAAGTATTCACAACTAACTCAGGGAACCCATTCCATTCATTCATCACTCTCCAAGCTAAAAGTCCTCATGCCCTTGCTAATAGTACTCATACCCAACTTTCAGGGATGACTTCTTATTCTGCAACTCTAAGCCAAGTGCAGAAACATTTTCCCCTACATCAGTCCTATAAAATCCTTTAAGTAACTTGAATGTTCCTGTCATATCCCCCTGCCCCTTTTTTGCAACCAATTTTTGCAACACAAAACCCTCAATCTATTCTCATAGGGGATATGATTGAGACAAATCACTCATCAGACACAGATCATTCATCATTTTGGTCACTTGCTTCTGGATCCTCTCCACCACTCATACCCAGAAACCCAGGCGACCAGATCTGAGCATAGTAATCCAGATGTGGTCATATGAAGACTTTATAAAGAGGAATCTGAGCTACCTGTGAGAAGCTACCCTGGCTACTTGTAATATGCTCTCCAAACTTCAACTCTATCTACTACTACTACCTCCAAATCCCTGGCTTCATCTGTTTCCTGGAGTAAGTACAGTTCCCTTAATTTGGGAACTGTAATCAAATTACACAGCTTGTAATCTTTGTATCTCAAAATGCATTATTTTTCTACATTAATATGACATCCATTATGTTTGTCCATACTGTCAGCCTATTTAAATCATCCTGCAAGTTCTCTACATCATCTCAATTAACTATTAACCTACCTAACTTTGCATGATCAGCAAATATCCCTGAATATATTCTATCACATTATTTCCTATGGAAGTATGGAGCTCTATGGCATACCACTAGTCATCTACCTTCTCCATATCCATCATATCTTCCTTCATATCCATGCCTATTTGTTGTAGTTTTTCTAACAGAGTTTGTGGTATCTTGTCAGATGCCTTTGCAAAATCCAGCACTATCGTTATGCCAACTTTTGCAACATGTTCTCCGAACTTCAACTTCACAGCAGCTTCTCATATCAATTTGAATCAATTTCTCATATATTAGAACTATACAGGGTGTTCGGGATAAATTTGACAGTTTCGTAAGGAAAAAGAAAATCTTCTTTGTATCTATTAAATTTAATGAATTGACAAAAAAACATTACAGGCAGAGTTAATTACAATACTATCAACAAGATTTACTCAAAATAACCACCATTAGCATCGATCACAGCTTCAATTCTGCTTCGGAACCTCGAACAAGCTGATGCTACAGTCTCCCTGGGAAGGGCCGCAAAAACTGTTTTAATTTTATCCATTAACTGGGCTTTTGTATTACTGGAAGTGCGATTGGTGTCTTTTTCAACTGCGCCCCATACAAAATAATCCATGGGGTTAAGGTCTGGGGAGTTTGGAGGCCAAACATTTGGACTGGTGAAGTCGTAGAAATTTTCAGACAACCATTTTTGACTTTTCCCAGAGGTGTGGCAAGGGGTCGAATCCTGCTGCCATACATACAGCCTACCATTGGCTACCCTTGTTATCCAGGGCTTGACTACAGTTAGCAACTCCACGAACAAAGCCCGAATTCCAATGCCAGGGTTCTTCAACACCTGTTCCTGCAGATTTGCGAGGAATTCTGCTGTACGAACGCAATCAGATCGTCTGCTAGGGATCTTTCTTCTTGCTACATCCTCATAGTCACCATTGCAAGTCTCTAGTTCATGCCTGATTGTTTTTACTGTATTCAGGGAGCATTGGGCAGCAGTCGTAATATCCTTATTTTGATGGCGGGCACGAATCATCATGATACAAGTTATTCTCTTCCATGATTCAGGTGGGTTCCAGCTATCCATCCTTTCTGACATCTTGTATATGAATGAAGAAGGGTCCAAACTTTTAAATGAAGAGAAGTGTGTGTTAATACATGTAACTTACGGAAAAATATAATTAATTATAAATATGTCAAATTTATCCCGAACACCCTGTATTTTCTAATCTGAAGAAAGAAGATCCAGAATGCCGTATAAACAGCACTGATGTATCGGCTCTTCTATTTCTCATGTATGGGTTCTATGTGTATATATATATATATAAAAGATTTATCTATCTATCTATCTATCTATCCACAGAATCAACTCCTGGCTGAGCAGGGCTACTGCATTATAATCCACTTTCCAGCATAGAAGTGACACCCTCCCCCAAAGAAAGGGGGAAGAAGGATTGTTGTGCTTAACAGTGCGAAAATTAATCAGCTGACACTCTCATGTAAATAGATAATATTGTGCTATAGTAACTCCTATGTTCTTTCACATTTATGTTCTTATACTGTATCATGTTAAAATAACTCTTAATGGCTTTAATCTAAAAAAAAAAAAAAAATGCGACTTTGATGTAACATACCTCAACAAGAGTATGAGGATGTAACCTCTCTGCCTGACTGCAGAGAACCAAAAACCGGTGAATCCTGTAAATAAGATTGTTATGTTCACAATAATAATAAAAAAAAAAATCTATCTATCTATATATATATATATTTAGGGAACACTCTCAGTATTTTGTCTTCCTTTTTATTCTGCATATCTTCTCTGAATAAACTGTATCCATCACATTCTATTCCTGTATGCATACCCTCTTCTGTCAGTCAGGTGTCACTAAAGGTAATCATTTTTTACTTTAGTGACACACATGATCTGACTACATTTATCCATGTTAATAATTCCTTGCCGTTATACCTAATGCTTCTGACATCAGTTAACATGCATAGTAACCAACTACCAAGCTGATAGATAATTCAAGCAACTCTTAAAAACCTGACCTACTCAGATAAGTAGCCTGAGTTGATTATTTAACCAACTTCTCTTCTCTACTGACAAAACCTGTACTTAGGTTATTCTTAGTATTAAATCACTTATTTAATCGAAAAACTTTGAAACATCAATAATTAACAACATAGAGCAAATGTGATATCTCTTAGTACTAATCAATGGTTGTTTTTTTTAATAGGGATTAAGTATAGCTATAACAGGACCTACTCTCTTGGATCTTCAGTATTCTGTGGGTGAAACTATAGAGCACATGGCATATATATATACAGCACGTTTTACTGGTTATTTTTCTGGCTCTGTTTTAGGTATTCTAAATAATATTTTTATTTTACTAAAATATAATTTGGAAATAGCAATGAATCCGTAATTGTTTTGTATTATTACAGTATCCTGTACATACAAGTAAATGATCATGATGATGAGAAAATGTGGAAAGTTAGAGAATTTTAATTTTTCTTAAATGGGTGTTTGCTCAGTATGAAAATATTTACTGTAGCATCCACATTACTGTGATTTTTCTTTTGGAATGCATTAAAAAAGTGATTGAATCTGCTTGACTGTGATTTTGCTAGGCATGTTTTTTTTTTTTTTTCAATTCAAAGGAGTAAAATTTGATAACACTTGTAACAACAGGTATACAAGGATAGAGCAAAGCACAGAACTGTAAAATAAATATTAAACAGAAATGCACACTAAGTGTATTTTTTCACATGTGCTATCCTTGTATACTTGCATAATTATGTATCACAGATTTTCTTTTGTTTGTTTCCAATTAGTCAGAGAGAAAGGATAAATCATCAGTTTTTCATTTTGATGTTATACAGTATATCAGGATATGTTATGCAGGGAGCCCCAAAGACTCATCGAGGGAGGCAGCTGCTCTACAACTCTGTCTCCACCACTCAATCCACCAATTGACCACAACTACATCAACACCATCTACCTCCAACCACCACCACCTCTATTTCCACTGACAATCACAAACATCCATGCCCACGGCAGGATTCGAACCCGCAACCCTTTGGCTGGAGAGCAGACATGCTAACCACTCAGCCAGCCAGGCTGGCAAAGAAAGTTCCGTCGAGGTGAATATTTTATATAGCTAATGGAAATGTTTGATGCGTCTCAAGTGACTGTTGTTAATATCTCTAAAATAGTGTTTCCCAGAGTGTGGTCTTTAGGAGATATGTGGCAATTTTTCTTTTTTCTCTTTTATATTTTTATGGTTTTATTGTTTCAGATAAGCGTAGCTCTTTTCTATAAATAATTTTCAGTAACTAAAAAAATTCAAAAGGAAGGTTTAATCAAAATGCATATGCACCAACTGAGCTTTACTAGGATCATCCATATGACCCCTTTGTGTATGTGTGTGTCAGTCAGTGATGTCTAGTCTGCAACTGTGCCATTTCATATTCAAATTGTACTGCCTAGACTAAAAGCAGTGTATTGCCGTTTGAATATATTGCTTGTTACTATCTTTACTTCATACAGTAGGCACAGTGGGCATTTGCATGTGACTGATTATTAAACTGAGAAGAAAACTGTTTAACTATTTTGAGGCACTTAAAGTACTCATGGATTTCACAAGATTCAACCTTTTAGGACCTGCATGTGATTTCATTCAGTGAATGTTTCAGAAATGATAAAATATGGGAGTACAAGTTTAGAACAACTTATTGGAGAAAGTTGACGAAGAAATTAATTTGGTATTAATTCATATTAGAATTAATAGCATATGAACAGCTATTAATTCTGCTATGGATGTTAGATGTTGATTATCATTCATGTCGATTCAGTGAAAAAAAATAAATAAATAGAGGTCTAAAGCTAATAATTCTCATCATCAATGGTAACAGGCACTTAAGCCACACAACCTTCCAACTATTTTTCGACATTGCAACCACAGCCGTAACTCGAGGATAATTTGCATTTTGGGACGAAAAGATTAGCCTCAGTAGACCACATTGGTGGAACTGTACTCTACTCCAGGAAATTGATGAAGCCAGAGATTTGGAGTGTTAGTGGATAGGGAGTTGAACTTTAGGGGCACATAGCAAAAGTGGCTAAATTAGCTCATGAGATCACTTGGTTACTGAAGAATACTTTGACGAGCAGAGACAAGCAGGTTATTGTTTCTCTTTATCGAGCCGTGATAAGACCCCATCTTGACTACTGTGCCCAGATCTGGACACCAGGGTTTCTTCTTGATGGAGAGGAGGTAGAGAGGATCCAGAGGTGAGTGACCAAGATGGTAGCTAGTCTATGGAATGAACCTCATGAGAATAGGTTGAAGATCTCTGGGTTACAGAAATTGGTTGATAGGCAGAAAAGGTGATATGATTGAGGCATTCAAAGTACTGAGGGATTTTTATAAGATTAATTCAGAGGAAATTTTTCAGAACAGGTCTGGTGGTGAGAGAACTAGGGGCCATCCATGGAAACTGAGCAAGAGTGTAGTTAGCAAGGTTGTTAGAACTAGGGTTTTTACTTGGAGAGTGGTGAATGAGTTGAATAAGCTGCCAGAGTCTGTTGTTGGGTACCATGACTGTGAATGAGTTCAAAGCAAAGTATGGTAAATACTGTGTGAATGCTGAATAGTTCTTGACATGATGTTTAGGGCCTCCCTTGATGAGTCTGAGGACTACTTGGAGTTGTCTGTAATAATAATAATAAGGTTGTTAGCCCTATGCCTCCCGGTATGTCCTATGTCTGTCAATGTGTGTGTGTGTGTGTGTTCACAAGGATGGTTTGCCTGTTTTGGGTGATGAAAAACCCAAGTTTCTGGGCAGTTAGCCAGTCTCTGTATAAGACCGGCTAACTTACCTTTCATTGAAAGAGACCAGATAATGTCCTCACATCACTGACAGGCATTGAACCTAGGTCTTTCCAACCAAAGGTTTGGAAACCAATCTATATTGATTGAACTACAGAGGCTCTAAAGCTAATAATTAACTAATTAAATTTAATTAGTTAATTAGATTACTCAGCAAATATTTTGCCTTGGTCATTAAGGCATCTTCATGGGCATAAAGAGGTATATTGAGTGCATGTGCATGCAGACACACTGGTAAGAAGGCAAACACAGTGATTGTAATGGCAGGCTCTTATAGTCCTACCTGTGCTGCCCTCTATGAGTGCACTGATGAACACTTGCTGAAAGTCTCAAAACGATGGTCTCCCAGATTTTTGACAGTGTGATGCAGCCAAATTTGTTTAAGTTTGGGGAATGTTGTAGTGCTGTGGAAGATTCTAGATATAGTCTTATTATTATTCCAAGATCCCCGTGGAGGTCCCTTTGTCGTAAACACAACTCATAATTTTCCCCCCTCCCCCCACATCTCCCACATTCTATGAAAAACCTCTCCAACATTAATCCTATAGCAATCACTTACCAACATGTATGTCTTTATCATATCACCCTTCTTCTTCCTATCCACTACTCTTCAAAGTGCATCTTCTCAACTTTTCTTCATACTCAATATTCTGCACCAGAAATTACCTTAATCAATTGCTTCTTGATCCTTTCCAGTATCTCTTCATCTTTTTGAAAACCAGGTGACTAAATCTCTGCACAGCAGTTTATATGTGGCTTTATCAAGGCCTTATACAGTGGAACCAGAATTTCCAAGCGTTTCTCTTATTTAAGTCTCTTTTTGTATAGCAGGGAGTTTTTTTCCATTGGATCCAGTGATCCATATCCATGGCATGGTCTGGTATCCCAGAACAACTGTAGTGTAGATGAAATATTTTTTGTATTCATCAAATATTAGCAGTTCTTTAGGAGAATAGATCTTACCAAATGGGTCTTTATCGGTATACAGAAAACCTACTCCCGTTGGTAGATACATCCACCAACCTATCTCACCACCTCCCCTCCCAGTAGTATATTATGTTATTACAACCTTAGCAAACAGAGCTAGAACCATTTGCTTGAACCACAACACCCTTTACACTGAAATCAATTGCATTCGGGACATATTTTTTACCCAGTGGCTTCTCCTTAACAAAAGCAACAGAGAACTTCATGCATCTGTCCAACCCAACCACCCCAAAATCCAGAACACAAAAAATCCATAGTCATTTCCTACATCAAGGGCACCTCAAAAAAAAAAAAAAAAAAAAAAAAAAAAAAAAAAAAAAAATCATTGCCCACATTCTTAAAAAGTATAGCATAGAGACATCCTTCAATTTTTGGTATTTCAATCTTTACCAAAACTTTTCTCTCCTTACCTACTCACCTAAAGATCCGCTCCACCATCTTACCTTCTGCTCTTCAATATCTTAACCACCACTCCTGAGATACTGATAGATACCTGAAAACCTCTGGAGCCAACTAAACAGATTTAGGACAAGGCTGCTGTGTCCACTTACTACATTTGTGAGGAATTTCACAGTCATTATTTTTTGTATGTGGTGCTGCACAAACTATGCACCACATCACTGATGACTGCCCAACACACTCCTTCCCTGGAAGCCTCAGGAACTTTCATTTACTCCCAGATAGTGTTATTGATTGGTTAACTGAACTGTCAATCTGTATATATTTTTGCTCATTAATTTCTTGTATATTAACCTATTCACTACATAAATGGGCACAAAGAAATATATTGAGTGTATGCACTAAGGTACGCTAGTAGGAAGGCAAACACAGACTGATCATAACGACTCTTACAGTCCTAACTGGTGCTGTTATAGATACTTGATACTAGGAGATCAGCATTTTGCTGAAGGTAGCAAAATGCTGATCTCCTAGATTTGGGCAGTGTGATGCCACCATATTTATTTAAGTTTCTTTTATTTAATGTTAAGCAAATTAAATTATTTACTTAAATAAATTTTATTTACTTAATTTATTTAATGTGCTGTAGCAGATTGTAGCAGTTCCAGAAATGGTCTCTGATTTAACTCTGTTTCTGTGTAGGGAAAAACCTCCTTCTTATACAGATTTAAATCCGAGAGACTATTTCTGGAATCTGCCACAGCACTACAACATTCCCCATAGTTAAACAAATTCAGCTGAATCTGGGAGACCATCATTGAGACTTTCAGCAAGTGTCCATCACTGCACCTGTAGAGGGTACCAGTTAGCATCTTGTAGGAGCCTGCCTATTACACTCAGTCTGTGTTTGCCTTCCTATTTGTGTGCGCATGAAAATGCCTTGGTGACTAAGGTAAAATATTGGCTTAGCAATCTAATTAACTAAATAAATTTAGATAATTAATTATACATCTGGTTCTTTCCCCCCCCCCAAGCATCAACACAAGCTATTAATTCTGTACAAATCCATCTAACCATAGAATATTGGTTGGGGTAATGCCTTTTAGAGCTCTTAAAAATACTTCACTTGGTACAGAAGAGTGCAGTTAGGTGAAGTGATGACTCATCTTTCAACAATTTACTCTGCTCTCTTTGAGACAGACATTTAATTTTTGCTGCTTGCATTTTGTACATATATTTCTTGTTCACAAATATTACTGTTCATCAGAATTGGCAATGATAATTCTTCCACTTCTTTCTAATTCTGCTAGTAAAGAATTTGAAAAAGTTAAGAATTGCCGTCTGAAAAAAATTTGCAGTGTGTCAACAGCAGAGCTGTTCCTGACCCCATCTATGACAAGAATGCATAGTAGTAAATTTATCATCACAAACAGTCAATGCACTTAGTTGTGGACATAATTTTGCCATCGCACCCAAAAAACTATCGTTTTTAAAAATTATTGTATTGTACACCCACAGTTCATAGAACCAGGACTGGCAGATTTGCCAAGAATAGTCACTTCATGCTGAAGAAGAGAAAAAAATAAAGGCTGTATGAATTGGTCACCAACATGCAAAATCACGAGCTTTCTACGTAAAATTTTCTAACTGTTATACAAACAAAATACTTACCAATTTAAAATCTACAATGTACATAAAAGAAAAGTTAATTTTCCAACATGTAATAATAAACAACTCATCCCACAAGATGGATTGATTACCCTATTATTGGAATGGATTCTCCTTCTTCTGACATGTGCAGAAGTGTCGAAGGGTCTTACATCTGTGGGCATACAGTTGAACTTGCATCCCATAACTAACAGCATTTGGTTGGATGTGGCTAATATTCTAAGTTAATTGAAACCTTCCAAGGATAACAATCCACCAAAAGAAATATCAGTGTTTAAAAAGCTATATAAGAATAAACAAATTATTGTAACTATAGCTGATAAGGGAAATGCTACTGTCATTATAAACCAAGCAAAATACAACAGAAAAATGAATGACTTATTGAGGACTCCTCCACTTATCAGATCATAGATTGAGATCCTACAAAATCCCAAAACCAAAAAAAAAAAGTGTGCAAATTATTAAAAAAGTTACATCCTGACCTAAAGAAATTATCAAAAAACTTAAACCTTATCATATCTCTAAAAATCATAAACCCAATACCTCCTTTGTCCAATAATAGATAGCATAGACAGCCCCACTTACAAACTGGTTAAAGATTTATCTAAATCATTTTCCTCCCTAACAGACAACTCTTACTCTCATCTATTAAAAATTATTTGTGCTG
This sequence comes from Typopeltis vanoorti, assembly GCF_054136105.1. Lineage (NCBI taxonomy): Eukaryota > Metazoa > Arthropoda > Arachnida > Uropygi > Thelyphonidae > Typopeltis > Typopeltis vanoorti. The sequence continues at coordinate 45,371,328 of NC_143558.1, read as the reverse complement.
TAAAACATTAATAGAAAATCTATTCTATTATTCTATTGAAACTGACATCATGGTAAGTTTCAATATCATCTCACTTTTCACTAATGTACAGTGCTGGATTAAAACCTGTGGAGGCCCTAGACAGTCGAAATCTCGGGACCTCCCCCCGCAACCATCACTACTGTACATTACACGAACGTAGGTTGCACTGAAATTTTTAACTAACTGACAGCTGAGAGAAAATGAGCTTTTAAGAGACAAACTGTAATGTGAACCTGATGTCTATGGTTTATGTACTTTAAGTTGTTAATGGGTACATTATATTAATATAGTATTTTCTCTATAGAGTCTTTAATGTAAAATTTTCAGTTCTTTGAGTTGATTCATTTTTTATATCTTTTGGAAACAATTTAAGAAAGCTTGATTGTAATTTTCTTTCAAGATCAAATCAATATTATTTTGATCCGTTGTCACAGGGTCCCTAAACGGCATGGAAATGCTCATAGGCCTGTGCCTACTCTGCCTATTTGATAATCTAGCACTGGTAATGTACCCTTGACAGAGACCTTTGACCTTATTAACCCCCCCCCCTCTCCCAACATAATAGAATTATTCAAACTCACCATATATGCAGCTCATTTTCTATGGAAAGACAAAATATATAAAAAAGACAAAATGCTATATGGAGCATTTTGAAAACTGAGCACTCAACACAGCCACACTAAAACCAATATTTTGGTTGCGCTATGTTGATTATGTGTTTGCCGTTTGGCTTTATGGTCCAGACACATTAGCACATCTTAACAGCCAACATCCTAAAATCAACTTTCACCATAAAAAAAGAAAGTAATAATAGTCTCCCCTTTTTAGATACGCTAGTGACATGACTTCCTTATCCTTCTCCATCTACAGAAAACCCACTCATACTGATAGGTATTTACATAAACAATCACACCACCATCCTTCCCAACAGTATGGCATCCTCAAAGCAATACTCACTTACTCACTGAGCCAGGGATATTTGTTCAAATGATACAGCCCCTGAAACTGAGCTCGGAGACCTTCACAACACCTTTATAGCCAATAGCTACATCTATTTTACATCTACATCTATATTATCTATTTTACATGGGCTATAGCCCATGTAAAATAGATAATATATTACATGCACCCCCCCCCATCCCTCCTACCAACACACAGAAAAACCATTCCCATCTCATACATTAAGGGTACATCAGAAAAAAAAATAGCCAAAGTTCTCTGCAAATATGATCTTAGACTACTTTACAACTCTTCATTCAGCTAGTTACTTTCACATGCTCTAAAAAATCAACTACATCCTGAAGCGTATTAGGATTTTGCATTTTGAAGAAGCATAATGCTGTTTACTGTATTGGTCAAGAAGATTGGATATAAAGTTCCTTATGTCTGCAGTTTAGCCTGCTTTGGATAGACTGATAGATCAGTTAACATCTGCCTTGAAGAACATAAAAATTACATCTGGGATCATCTTATGGCAAGTTAGTATTTGCAGACCATGCTCTGGATACTCCTTCGCATAGGATCAGATGGAGAAAAACATCTCTATAAAAACATCCGTCCTACCAACACACAGAAAAACCATTCCCATCTCATACATTAAGGGTACATCAGAAAAAAAAATAGCCAAAGTTCTCTGCAAATATGATCTCTAGACTACTTTACAACTCTTCATTCAGCTAGTTACTTTCACATGCTCTAAAAAATCAACTACATCCTGAAGCGTATTAGGATTTTGCATTTTGAAGAAGCATAATGCTGTTTACTGTATTGGTCAAGAAGATTGGATATAAAGTTCCTTATGTCTGCAGTTTAGCCTGCTTTGGATAGACTGGTAGATCAGTTAACATCTGCCTTGAAGAACATAAAAATTACATCTGAGATCATCTTATGGCAAGTTAGTATTTTCAGACCATGCTCTGGATACTCCTTCACATAGGATCAGATGGAGAAAAACATCTATATTACATAAAGCACATCTGTCACATCATTACATAAAAAAACATCTATATTACAAAACAACTTTATTATATAAAGTTGTTATAGGTCTGAGAGGCTATTCTTAGAAACAGCATCAGCCATGAAGCACTCTCCCAACCTCAACAAATATGGTTGCATTAATTTACCAAAGATTTGAGAGACTATCGTTTTTAAGACCTAGTAGCCAAGATCTGGGAGACTATTGTTTTCAGACCTAGTAGCCAGACTTCTCTAAATTAACTCTATAGTTATCTGACCAATAGAGGGTGCCATGTAAGGACATTAGGTGTCAGTTGCAATTTAAATTCTTTCTATAATTACTTAGTTTAGTGCTGTGTTTGTATCACAGTTATCATTGCACTCTGATGATGCTGGTAGAAAACCAGCAAAATATTGGTGAGTTAAATAAATATATATTTTTCCTCTTGGTGTTGGTTATGCCATTAAGCATTATTATGAGGAATCTTCCTTCTTATGTGCTTCCTAAAGAGTACAATATGTAGGCGTTCCCTTCCAGTGTTAAAAAGTTTCTTTTTTTTCTACCCATCCATGGTACTAACGTACTACAGGCCCTCAGGTATGGAATTATCATTAAAAAAATTTCTTTGCAGCAACTAATTGATTTTTGGTTTTCTGAAAGATATCAGTATATTATACGTAGGCTGCTTAATAAGTAATAAGACTAATTTTACTGTCGCGAAACCACTCATCACAATATTAATTTCTTTGGAATAAAGAAATGTTGCTGTCTGTATTAACAAAAGAGGTTGATAGATGCCGTATACGGGTTGATGTGCCAGAGTGTCACATGACTAAACGCAAACTTGTTTCGGTGCACCTACAAGGAATTAAATTTTGTGTGCGTTTGCAAAAATCGGCATCGGACAAGCTTAAGAAGTTGTCGCCTTCTTGTTCCAGTCTTTCTTTCCATTCTGTGCACACATCCACTCGATGCTGCATTTGCTCTGGTGTCAAGAGTTTGGGAATCCATCGGGCGCAAACACGTTTCAGTCCCAAATGAGTGAACACTTCCCACAGAAATATTCAGGACAACATGCAGCTGGCGTACTGTAATTCTGCAATCCTCCTTGATGATAATCACTGCTGTGTTGATCATTGTCTCTGTGATGGACGTTGAAGGTCTTCCCTCACGTTCAAGATCTTCAACATTTTGCCTTCCTTCCTTAAAAGTTTTATGCCAGCGAAAAACACTTGCCCTCGACATTGCTTCATCGTGGAAAGCTTTGCGTATCATGTTAAAAGGGTCCGATGCCAATTTTTGCAAGTGCACACAAAATTTAATCGCATAATGCTGTTCCAGGGATGCTTCCATTTTGACGACTCGTTGCGGTTCGTAGGCGTGCCGAAACAAGCTTGTGTTTAGTCACGTGACACTCTGGCACATCAGCCAGAGTGTCACGTGACCAGTATACGCCATCTATCAACCTGTTTTGTTAATACAGACAGCAACATTTCTTTATTCCAAAGATATTAATATTGTGATGAGTGGTTTCGCGACAATAAAATTAGTCTTATTACTTATTGAACAGCCCTAGTACATGAACCCATAATGTCTCAGAACAGGAAGGTAGCTAGTAGTGTGTGACAGAGTATTGTTCTTAGGAAACTTTTCAGCTTATTTACTAATGATATTTCTTGTGTCTGATGGGAGACGTTCAGTTGTTTTCTGATGATTCAAACTTTGTGAAAGTCTATAAGGAGTGATGATGTTGACGTCAAGTCAAAAGGAGTTAAACAGACTTTCACCTTGAGCAAAGTAGAATTGCCATTTTGTTGCTGAGTGGAAGATTTTGCATTTTGAAGAAGCATAATGATGTTTACTGTATTGGTGGATGAGAAGACTGGATTTGGAGATGATGGTTGACCTGAAGTTCAGAGGATGTGTTGCAAAAGCTGTTAAAGCTACACATATTTCTGCTGTAATAATGAGAACAAGTAGTGAAATGATAGTTGTATCAGTGTGCAAGGCTTTAAGCAAGCCATGTCTGGACATTTATGTGAAATATAGTCATCTGGTTTATGTTATGATAGGAACTGCAAATAATCCAGAAATGAGTAACAAAGAGAATATTTTTATTTATTTTGTATGTTTACCCCCCCCCCTCCCATGGTCCTCCACCGTCCCTCAGGACAGATTGAGCCCTCCTAATGAGGGATTAAGTATATGTATTTTTATGACTGTAGATCTGTGTGTGTGTTCACCGGTCAGTTTGCCTGTTCTGAGGAACAAAAAAAAAAAAAAAAACTATCTCCGTATGAGACCGGCTAACTCACCTTTGGTCGAAAGAGACCAGATAAAGATTCCTCACATCACTGACAGGAATCACACCCAGGTCTTTCCAACCAAAGACTTTGTCTATACTGACTGAGCTACAGAGGCTCTGCAAAGAGAATATCATGACTCTGGAATGTTGCTTATGAGAAGAGGTTGAAGAAATGTTAATTCCAGAGCTTAGTGCATAGTCAGCAAGAGATATGATAGAAGTGAATTTGATATAAGGATTTTATGGGATTAATACAGAAGAAAAGCAGAGAGGAGGAGAAGAACAGGAGTTATCTCTGAAAGTTGCATGAGGGAGCAAGAAATAATTTTTTACTTGGAGAGAGAGAGAAAGATTAATATGTTGGTCGCATAGCCAGAATGTGTTGCAAATGTGATGAATGTGAACATATTTAAGGTGTACATGAGACAGATATTTCTGATTAAAACAGTACCTCTTACAATGATTATATTGATTACAGGAAGATCTAATAATAATAGTAATAAAATATTAGTAATCAAGGATAATGATGATGATGACTGTGAGATATAAAATTTAAATGCAGCTTACATTTTAATTATATCTTTATTTTTAGGTGGAATTTTGTTAGATTGTTTCGATAGACAACCTCTTTTGATAGGAGGCCTTATATTAGTAGCAGCAGCATCGTTTGCAGTTCCCTGGTGTCCAAATCTGATTGCTCTTGTTGTGACTATGGCTTTATCTGGCCTTTCAATGGGTGTTATTGAAACAGGTAAATGTTTTGTAATTCTTTTATTGTATTCCTGTTCCAGCAAAAACCTCATGCATGAGGTTTTTGCTGGAATTACAGCATAGTATATTCTACTATTTAGTTATCAGTATCTTTTTTTTTTTTTTTTTGCTCATAGTAGTATACTTGTATAGCTCAGGATTTGAAAGTCATCATCATTATTATTATTACTACATATTTACTCTCCAGCCAGGGCCGGATCAAATGTCAGCTTTTTGGGCCTCAAACCGAGGCCCTGCACTCAGAGGGCCCTACACTTTCAAATTTCTAAGAAAATTTGACAATAGAATTTTTGATGTTTCAGAAATGTATTGATATGGAAAATATTTTAATTAAATTTATATTGATTCTTTGTCCTTTTATCATTGCCAGTACCATACTGGCAATGATAAAAAGCACCAGCAAGTATGAGTAGCCCCACTAATAACTTTTTCCCAATGCTCTGCAAAACCTCCAGCCAGCCCTGTCTCCAGCCAAAAGGCTGTGAGTTTGAATCCTGCCATGGGCATGGATGTCTGTGATTATCTGTGAAAATACTAGTGGTGGTTGTGGTTGGTGGTAGATGGCATTGGTGTAGTTGCAGTTCATTGTAGGAGGATTGAATGATCCCCTCCTTTGATGAGTCCTTGGACTCCCTGGAGGTGTCATGTAATAATAATAATAATTATTACTCAGGCATTTCCATGAAATCCAAAGGCACATTACTGAAGTTCCACATTAACCATTATTCACACAATATCCATCATACCTCTTCTTGAATTCACTGACGAAACACTGAAAATAGCCTCTGGCAACTCATTTCACTCATTCACCAGTCTGAGAAAAATATATGATCTTCACATCCTCATACCAACCACACTTCTCTATAATTTACAGGGTGAGGCTGGCTCTTTCTCTTGTCATGTCTGTTGAAAATTTTCTTCTGCATCAATCCTATAAAACCTCCTTAGTAACTTATATATCTGTCATATCATATCCTACAAACTTTCAATATATCCTCACAGAAAGCATTCCACAGACCTGACGCTATCTTGGCCACGTACCTCTGTTTCCTTTCCACCATGTCCTCGCCCAGTAGACCAGATCTTTGTGCAGTAGTACAGATGTAGTGGTTTTATCCTGCTTTGAGAGGATAATAACTTCTTTACTGCTTTTCAGTGTGTTCTTTATCATCCAAGTAATCAAGTGAATTTTTTGGCAATTTTTGCAATACATTCTCTAAGCTTCAACTCCATAATTATCCCAATTTACAGCTTCATCAATTTCATGTAGGCCAGTTTTCAGCATAGTATACAGCTTGTAATCATTTCATCCAAAGATGCATAATCTTATACTTCTTCATCAAATTCCTGACATGTACCCTCAAGGGATGTACAGGATATGATAGTGCTACATGAAAAATTTACATCATTACTAACTTCCTATCTACAATTTTCCTCCAAATCAGTCAGTTACTTGTCAAGACTCCAATAATATCATTATCAGATCTTATGTTTCTATCATCTAAGGCACATTGTACTGTATCAATCCACCTGGTCTTCCTCTGGGTTGTTTTCCTGCCAACCTGGCAGAGAACACTTGTTTTGCTAATCCTTCCTCGCCCATTCTGTTTAAGTGACCATACCACCTTAGATTAGCTCTGCTAATGCATTCCTGGATGCCAACAATGTCAAGTTCTTTCGTAATATCCTCGTTTTTAATATGATATTGCCATTGATGCCATCTGTTCACTAATCTTTCTCAGGACTCTCATACCTGTGGTCTCTAGTCTTTGGTCACGTGTTTTACTTCTGATCCAGCTCTCAGATCCATAAGTTAAAACTGGTTTGAACACTGTCTTGTATATAGCTAATTTAGTGTTCCGACTAATTTCTCTCTTATTCCATATGAATTTATTCAGTTGACTTCCTACTATACCAGTTTGTTGATTCTGTTGTCTATTTCCATATTTAATTTACCATCTTCAGTAAAAATCGTGCCTAAGTAGCTGAAATGTTTTACTTGTTCCACAGGTTCCCTGTTCACAACACAATTGACATTTTCAACAATTCTACCTATTTTCATTGTCTTTGTCTTTTTAATGCTGACCTTCATACCATATCTATTACAGCAGTTATTCAATTTAGTCAGGGACTCTTGCAAACTTGTAGCGGATTTATTTAGAAGTATAACATCGTCTGCATAAAGCAAAGAGGTCACATTAACATCTCCAATTCTGATATCATGTTTAATACCGCTTTCCTTCATAATGTGATCCATATAGATAATGAATAACAGAGGGGATAATGTACATCCTTGTCTCACGCCAGATTTAACATTAAACCATATTCCCGTACATCCTTTAATTCTAAATGCCGACTTACAACTCAAATACAGACTAAGTATTGCTTGATATAATGCCCCATTGACACCATACAACTGTAGCGTATTGAATCGCTTCTCTCTTGGCACCTTGTCATATGCCTTTTCCAGATCAACAAAACTTAAAACAGATCTTTGTTATATTCCCATGCTTTCTCAACTATTTGTCGTAATCTTATAATCTTATATTTTGCTACATTAAACTGGCAAACATTATTCTTTCCCCATAGTGCTTTATTTGAATTTTTGATTTATTTTATTTAAATCATGCTGCAGAAGCCTCACATCATCTTTATTGCCTTAACCTGTTTGGAATCATCAGCAGAAAATCATTTCCTGTATCATTCATATACAAATTTAACAGCAATCACCAAGAGCCCAGTGAACATCTCTACTTACCTATCTTCTCCCGGACTCAACTTAGCCATATGGTGTACTACTGTAATTGGGGACCAAATGGAAATTGATATGAAGGTCCGGTTTATGTAACAGAATTTCATGTGTATCCTGGTGAATGCCTTTACAAAGTTCAGCAACATCATCATGTAGTCATATCCTTGATCCAACTCAACTGTCACCTTATTGTGAAAAGTGAGTAAATTGCAATGGTAGGACTGACCTTTTGCAAAATTATACTGAACCCATAGAGCACCATATTACTGTATCCATTCCTGAATTCTGTTTCAAACGAAGGTCTCCAATGCTTTATCTACCATTCCTAAAATACTAATCCACTTCAAGTGAGAGGTAGCAAATTATAAGTGGATTAGTATTTCAGGAATGGTAGTTAAAGCATTGGAGACCTTGGTTTGAAACAGAATTCAGGAATGGATACAGGAGTATGGTGCTCTATGGGTTTAGTATAATTTTGCAAAAGGTCAGTCTTACCATTGCAGTTTACTCACTTTTCATAATAAGGTGACAGTTGAGTTGGATAAAGGATATGACTACATGATGATGTTGCTGAACTTTGTAAAGGCATTCACCAGGATAAACATGAAATTCTGTTACATAAACTGGACCTTCATAACAATTTCCATTTGGCCCACAATACTTTTCTTGAGCTGAGACTGAAATTAAAATAGCCTGGTCAGAGGCACTACCAATTCCTTTCACTTTCCTGTCATATATTAGCACCGCACTATCACCTCCTCCCACAGATGGTATCTGACTCTCCAGGCAGGGTCACTCAGTAACTTTTTTTTTTTTTTGTCTACTTCTCTCAGTACTACTAAAATTATCCTTCCATAATCATTTTTCTAAAACTCACTATGTAATTAAAGAGCTCTTTGGGATTTTCTTTGGTCTGTTTGGCTAATTTCCTCTCATAATTTAATGTTACTCTTATTTTTACCCCACTGGTCACACATGTCTTGCCTATGCTTTTTATTTCATATGATCATGCTGGTCACCTTTCTTCTTATATGCCCACCAGAACTATTTTTCTTCTTTGCAGCTTCTTAATGATGCAACCCATCCATATAACTCCTACCTGATATATCTTCCTGATTCTGTAAACTGTTCTTTATTGGAATACTGATAACATGTTAATTTCAGTTCTAGTCAATACAGATACTGCCTCATTCAAACACCTTTAGCCAGTAATCATCAAACCACACATTAAACTTGTTCAGTTTCTGTAATCAACATTCTCAGGCAATATATTATACTCACCCGTCATTTGCCAAGCAGAATCCCAAGTTTCATCACGCTGCTATAAACTGCTTTCAGGGAAGGCCTCATATTTCATCCATTCTCCATCCACTCTGTAAAAAACTGCTTCTGCACCAAAATGGTAAACCTAAACCCTTTGCCAAATTATGTCTCACTCATGTCATTCTTGCTGTATCTATCCACAAGGCAAAACAGTCAGTTTTCATGCTTATCATTCCAGAGACCTGACACTACTATAATCCTTCCTGTCTGGACTATTTCTAAAATCTCTTCATCTTTTAATTTTCTTAAAAAGCAGACAATCAAATATGCAATCCAATAATCCATTATATGACCTGATTAAGTTTTTTTATAGTTGGAGTATTCTTATTTATTCTTTACTTTAAGAGTATCTTACTCTTTTCTTTAGGATTCTTGCATTCATTTAATGTTGACCTCATTTCAGTTTGTGACCTGAGATATTACATTCAGCATTTTTGGATCATTTCCATTCTGACACTCATCCACTTACTTTAAGGATACCTTCACGCACTCACTTGTTACCATCCTGATATCTCTAGTTTCCTTGATTCTGCAAATCTGCTCTTTTTCACGGAGTTTGTTGTGAAGTTTAATAGTCATAAGGTGGTAGAAGAATGCAGATCATGAACAAAATAATAGCCAGAATGTATGAGGGTTGAGAGGCTTAGAGTTATATAAGTTTGGAGAAAGATTCAGCATGCGGAGAATGTTTTTTTTTGAACAAGTATGGAAGAGTGTGTGCACATACATGCGTGTACCCACCACTTGCCAACCAAAATTCCCAAATCTGCATGCATGCACATTTGGGGAATTTGGATTTTTTTGGCTGCAATTAAGCAGTAGATTAAATGTAAACAAGGAGAACTGAAATTTTTAGTGTGTGTGTGTGTGTGTGTGTGTGTGTGTGTGTGTGTGTGTGTGTGTATGGTGGTTGTGGGGGGTGGGGAGAGATAGCAGAATGTCTTCATTGAGATGAGAGCTGTAGCAGAAGAATGCTGGATTATTTCTCAAGGTTCGGTTGAAAAGACCAGTGCTGGGCTTATTGTTAAGATAAACTTTGGATATGTACTGCTTTGTTTATAACCACAAAAGAGGCTCTGTAGTATCCAGTGAGCATTTCCACTGTAAAAGGATATTTAGGATATATTTCTTGTTGGAAGAAATGCCCACTAGGTGGTACACGACCTACACTGTCCTGTGAAATGGCACACTTACCATTCATGTCACCATTATGATAGCACTTAAAGAGAAAATTGACCTCATGGCATCAATCTTCTCCTCTAACTTCTGCATATGTGACAAATGCAAGTTGCTTCTGCCATACTGAGAACTATATGCCTCCTGTGAGTTTTTGGGAAAAAAGACATCAGAAGAATACTAAACAACTTAGACACTAAAAAGTCTTTCTCTCTGATTACTTGCCACATGTCATAGTACATGGCTCACTCTCTTTGAGTGAGCCACTAATGTAAGCGTACTTCAAGGCTCTGTTCAATCACCAACCCTCTTTCTTTTATACCTGCTGCTAATCACCACTAATCTCATCCCCAGGTTTGCAGACAAGTAATATACTTCGTTTATCCTACAATACCATCAAAATACAATTTTTTTTTTTTTTTTTTTTCGAGTGCGATCTCTCAGCTCACCTATCCTTACCCTTAGTGAACACATAAATCACCATACAAAATCTGAATTTCACTGAAAAAGTTATATAATAATAAAAATAAGATTATTATTACAAAAGCCGATAAAGGAAATGCAACAGTTAGCATGAATAAAGAAGAGTATAACAGAAAAATGCAAGATCTCATATGTGACAGTTCCACATATCAAATTATACATCGAGAGCCTACGATGTCTCAAAAGAAAAAAAGACCGAAAATTACTGAAAAAAGTGACATCATGGCCCAAAGAAATCATCAGGAAAATAAAACTAATTCATGTTGAACCACTCCGCATTTATGGATTACCAAAAATCCACAAAACTGATATTCCCCTACGCCCCATAGTTGATAACATAGATAGTCCCACGTATAAACTGGCCAGGCATTTAGCCAAGTCGCTTACTCCCCTTACTGGCAACTCCTCTACTTTTGTAAAAAATTCAATCCATTTCAAAACACTGGTTAAAAATCTAATCCTAAAAGATTCAGACATAATGGTTAGTTTCTATGTCACCTCCTTATTTTACCAATGTAACACTTATAGACACTCTTGATTTAATCAAGTCTAAATTTCCCCCAGATATTTTTGAATTATTTCAATTTACCATGAATGCAGGTTACTTCACATGGGGAGGAAAATTCTACAAACAGATTAATGGTACTGCTATGGGTTCCCCTTCTTCCCCCCCCCCCCCCCATTAGCAAATTTTTATATGGAACACTTTGAAAACAAAGTACTTACCACAGCTACATACAAGCCACAAGTGTGGTTATGCTATGTAGATGATGTGTTTGCCATCTGGCCCCACGAACAAGACACTTTGGATGCTTTTGTCACATACCTAAACAGCCAACACCCCAAAATTCACTTCACAGTAGAAAAAGAATCAAATAACTGTTTACCATTTCTTGACACATTAGTCACCCACCTTTCAGATGGATCACTATCTTTTTCTATTTACAGAAAGCCTACACACACACACACAGGAAGATACCTACATAAACAATCACATCATCATCCAGTCCAACAGTATGGCATTTTAAAAACACTTACACACAGAGCCAGAGCCATTTGTTCTAATGATACAGCTCTGACCACTGAACTCCAATACCTGCGCCATACGTTCTTAGCCAACGGCTACAATCCCTACAAAATAGATAAAATACTACATAGGCCCATTACTCTGCCCTCCCCTAATACACAAGAATACAACATGACCATTTCTATTCCCTATATCAGCGGTACATCGGAAAAGATAGCCAAAGTATTGTTGAAACATGGCCTTCGCACCACTTTCAAACCTCATGTCAAGCTGGCAACTCTGATCTGCTCACCTAAGGATAAACTTCACCCTTTAGCACACCCAGAATGTGTATGAAGTGCCCTGCAACTGTGACTTGGCCTATTATGGGCAAACAGGAAGATCAGTGAACATCTGCCTGGAAGAACATGAAAGATATATTTGCTACTATTACTATGGCAAGTCGGGACTGCCATAGTAATATGCTTTGGACACTTCTTCACACAGGATTAATAAACTATATACACAATATAGTATAATAAACTATAAAAGTATCAGCGACTACTAGTGTGAGCTAATGCAAGTAGTCCAAGTACGTAGTACAAACTCAGGCAACTCGCAGCAAAGGTGGTAAAGGTCTGATCACTATTCTTGGTATTTTCCATAATGTAAAACACATTTCCTGGGAAATGTATGCTGTTATTACATTATGGTGGGAGGTCACTACCCAGACCCGTTTCAGCCTTTATTGAGGCTTCATCAGTGAGTAACTAGACCAAATTAATACCAAAGGGTATAGCGAAAAGAACGTATATACTCTGCTATACGAGTTGTCAAAAAGGTGCACCCATTAAATTACTTAAATATAAAGAGCCAATAGGCTTCATTTCGGCGATATAAACATTATTTAAATTAAGGGGATATTAAATCCCACATTGTTTTAAAACCGAAATGAAGCCTGTTGGCTCTTCATATTTAAGTAACTTAATGGGTGTACCTTTTTGACAACTCGTATAGCAGAGTATATAAGTTATTTTCGCTATACCCTTTGGTATTAATTCGGTCTAGCTACTCACTGATGAAGACTCCATAAAGGCTGAAACCGGTCTGGGTAGTGATCTCCCGCCATAATGTAATAACAGCATATATTTTCTAGGAAATGTGTTTTACATTATGGAAAATACCAAGAATAGCAATCAGAACTTTACCACCTTTGCTGCGAGTTGCCCGAGTTTGTACTACATACTTAGACTACTTGCATTAGCTCACGCTAGTCGCCGATACTTTTATAGTTTATTATACTATATTCGGCATGACTCTCTCTGATTCCAATCTTTGAGTTTCTTATTCGGTTTTAAAACAATGTGGGATTTAATATCCCCTGATGAGACCTCAATGAGGGTTGAAACTGGTTTGGCAGTGCTGTAGCCAATGAAGTTTAACTGAGGCTTGGCTATTGCTAATATGAGTACGCTCTCTTAAGGTTTTTGCCTTAAGGGAGCAATTTGATTCTCCGGTGAAAGTGTTTTCTGGTATGGCTCGGTGAGGGGCTTTGTCAGTGAATGCTTTTCTCTGGAGTATGAATGGTTCTGCTCAGAGGTGGTGGTGGATGGAAGGCTATCACTAAGTGGAGCCAACGCTGAGATGGACGGTCTTTCGCCCACTATTGAGTGGCCTAGGGATCGTCCGAATTTTTAGAGACAGCTTTACTTATTCATAAGGCTGAAACCGGTCTGGGTAGTGACCTCTCACCATAATGTAATAACAGCATACATTTCCTAGGAAATGTGTTTTACATTATGGAAAATACCAAGAATAGCGATCAGAACTTTATCACCTTTGCTGCGAGTTGCCCAAGTTTGTACTACGTACTTGGACTACTTGCATTAGCTCACGCTAGTAGTCGCTGATACTTTTATAGTTTATTATACTATATTCGGCATGAAACTCTCTGATTCCAATCTCTGATTTTCTTATTCGGTTTTAAAACAATGTGGGATTTAATATCCTCTTAATTTAAATAAATTAGTTTAATCCTTTATCCAAGTGTAAGCAAACAAAGTTTGAGGTAATATGTTATGGACAGAATGAAATATTAAGGTCTTGGACTGTAGAGGGGTGGTGACAAGGAAATGTATAGGCAAATTATTATGGAAAATAAGAAATGGGATGATAATTATGGTGATATAGATTAGATCGAAGAAATCATCTGGAAACAAAGAAAATGAATTTCTCAAGTATTTGAAGATCAGCTGCCTTAAGCAGTACATAACAGAGGATGCATGAGGATCAAGGGTTTTGGATTTGATTATTTCATCAGAGGACGTAATTTTAAGTGGGGGTATCGAAACTATCCAGTTGGTGAGAGTGATGATAAGGTGATCACCTGGCTTGAGTGATCATGAGGTGAAAAGTAGGTGAGAAAGTTCAGCAGTGAGAGCAATGTCACATGGCCCAGACACATTGAATACATTTTTAGTGCATCTAAATAGCCAGCACCCTAAAATCCACTTTACAATGGAACTAGAAGCCAATGACTGCCTACCCTTCCTGTACACACTGATCACACGTCTTCCAGAAGGTTCCTCATCACTTTCGGTTTATAGAAAATCCACACATACAGGGAGATACACAAACAATCACACCATCACCCTTCTCAACAATATGGTATCTTAAAAACACTAACCCATAGAGTTAGAGCAATCTGTTCCAACGACATTGCTCTCACTGCTGAACTTTCTCACCTATGACACACCTTCTTAACCAACGGTTATAATCCCCATAAAATAGATAACATACTAAATGCTACCCAGAAATCCCCTCTATCTACCACAGAAGACTACAACAAAACTATCACCATCCCATACATTAAAGGCACATCTGAAAAGATATCTAGGGTACTTAACAAACACCAACTATGCACAGTATTTAAACCTTATGTAAAATTAGCAACTCTCATCCATTCACCTAAGGACAAATGCACTCCTTTATCACATCCAGGAGCCATCAAGCCTACTACAGACAGACAGGAACAACTGTGGACATCTGCCTCAGTGAACAATAAAAATATATCTGACACTTTCGCTATGGCAAGTCAGGTCTGGCAGACCATGCTTTGGATAGCCCTGCACACAGGATCCATTGGAAAGAAACAAAAGTAATGCACAGAAGCTTCTACAAGTCAGAGAGGTTGTTCCTGGAACCAACAGAAGCCTTAAAACATACTCCAAACCTTAACAAATATGGCTGTATAAATCTATCAAAGATTTGGGAGACAGTCATCTTAAGACCAAATTAATATTTATTACTTTTATTTTATTTCATTTTTTTGAACTTTCTAAGACTATCATGTGGACTACTATTTCAAAACTTTGAATTTTTTTTTTTTTTTTTTAAACCTAGATGGTGCCATATTAGGACTTTAGTCTTGTGTTGCACGCTGCAATTACTTTTACTAGTCCCACTGTTACACCGGATTGTGGTTGTTTTGCATTTGTAACAAACTTTGCGTTGTGTGCTCTGAAGATGCTGGATATAATACCAGCGAAATATTAGCTTTTAAGTTAATAAATAGTTATTTTCTTATCCATCTATGTTCATATCAAACCGTGAAATCTATTACAAAAAATCTATGAATTGATATTATACAGTTAATTTAATAAAGCGAAATTATAAACTTACATAACATTTAATGACTTTTCTGTTGCTAAGTACTGGTAGAAAGTTGCTTTATAGAAGGGCTATAGTGTGTACATTTAATGCTGCACAGGCAATGCTCAAATCATTCCTCAATCTATTTCTCCCTTTTCGATTTGATATTATTTAAGGCAGAAAATAGAGTTTCACAAGAGTATGTAAAAGAGAAAATTGTTAGAAGAGCTTTAGCAAAGATTTTAAGAGCATGAAAATTTTCGGGAAGGCTATTCCACATGCTTAGAATTTCACAGTCTGAATTTTTACATATGGTATCATGCAGATGTCCCCGCTCAAGTTCTTCTAATTCATTTCTAAGAGTAATAAACATTCTTTTCCATATAAGATTACACTGGAAGTCGGCTAGTTGCATTTCTAGATCTTTTAAATCCAACTCAAAGCTATCTAATTTAAGATCCATGAATTCTGTTTCATCAGGATATTTTATGAAATGGATTGGTTGTTCCAACATTAGAAATTGCTCAAATCTAGAAGAAAACTGCTCAGTTACTGACTTTAGAACTTCGGTAGATTGGTTGACATGTTGTTCACGATTTTTGGGGCTGATTTCATTAAAAAACATTTTCACTCTTGGGAAATACTTAAAATTGTTACTTTCTAAATCCTGTTGAAATATTTTGAGTTTATTCTCAAAGCTCTTGATCGTGCCAAACATAACATCAACAGATTTTCCGAAACCTTGCAATTGTATATTAAGTTCATTCAGGTGCAATGAAAAATCTGTGAAAAATATCAGCTTACTGAGCCAAGCAGAATCGTTCAACTGAGAAAATTCGTGCTCCATGCCCTTCATATTTAAATATAATTTAATTTAATTTAAACATCCAACAAACCATTCAAGTACTTGGCCACGACTCAACCAACGTATATTATTGTACATTAATAGACCATTGTACACTGATTCAACTTCACTTAAAAGTGAATTAAATTCTCGTTTGTTTAAAGCACTGGCAGCAATAAAATTAGTTACCTTTGTCACAATTGTCATCACATCATCCTTTAAGCCTGATTTCGCACACCTGATGTATAATACATGTCTCCTGATGTATAACACAATGGAAACAAACCAGGGGATGACCAACATATTCTGTAAATTGTTTGATAAAACCGACATTATGGCCAACCATATTAGGCACACCATCAGTTGTAATCAAAAATATTTTTGATAAATATATTATCTATCTGTTTCATACGGAACACTTTAACAACACAGTCGCATATGTCTTTACCTGTCGTGTTTTGAGGGAAAATTTTCTAACTTTATCAATTCCTCGTGCATAGAATCACTGCGAACATACTTTGCAATGAAATTGTGCAACGTGAACAATGGCATGAGTTCAAGTCTTGCCGTATTTGATTTTCTACACTAGCATTCATTGATATAACTCTGTCTTTAATAGTATTTCTACTTAATGGTAACGCTTTCATGTGCTTTACAATAGCTTCCTTATTATGAAAGTCCTCAAATAAAAATGGTGCACACTTTACGAAAGCTTCTTTAATATAATCACCATCACTAAGTGGTTTCCCATGTTCAACAATAGTATGTGAAATACTGTAATTTGCAGCTACTAAATTTGAAGGTCCTGAAACAAATTTAATTAAAGTCCCTGATTGTGATTCTGCCAGTTTTAGATGTTGCGATATGTATTCTTTAGTTTTCTTTAAAGTTTTTTCTAGGAGCCATTTGTGCTTAGTTTCAAAATGTCTTCTTACATTCCAAATTCTATTCACAGATAGCTCATACACAATTTACAGAGAACTTTATCGCCTCTATCAATAACACCATATTGTTCAGTGCAGGCATCTTGGAAATTTCTTCCATTTCCTTTCTGTGATAATTTTAGTTTTTTATTAGTGCTAACTGCCATTGTAAAAGGGTTCACAAATTAAAAAAGAGCACAATTATATACAGCGGTAATTAAGCAGTAATAATTAATAAGAACTAAGAATTACTAGAAATGAATTATACACCAGCAACTCAAATTACTTAAATGGCAGACCATGCAAGACTACAACTATGTTTTTCAGCAGGGTTGCCAGATTTATTACTGGTACGTTCGTAGCAACCTTGTTACGTTTTAGTCACTATCATGCTACTAAACAGCAGCTATTTAGTAGGTTTTGTTGCGACGTCATCGTAAGTTGTTACTATTTGCATTATTTAACAAAATTAACTGAATTTTGTTAAATTCAGTAAATTTTGTTAAATAATGTTTTCATTATTTACTCAGATAAATTCAATATTTAATCCTGCGAATTATATTTTCTCTTAAAGTGGTTTTAAATATGTTTAAAACTTGTATTACTCAGTCGGGAGACTTGGAATGCATGCATGAATGAATTTCGCACAGAAGTCAAATGAAAACTTTAAGTTTATAATATATATATATAAAGAACATATTTATAAGTTTGTATCATATAATATTGATAATTTTTATAAGTTTTTATAATATCATATGACTATGCAGAAATTATAATGATTAAGAAAGAAAATGTAAACTTAAAATGCACGTTGTTTATAGGCTAGTAACAAAATAAAATAGAAATAAGCTAACTAGAAAATAAAATAGAAATAGGCTAACTACAAAATATAATTCTTTCAATGAACCGAAACCTACCTTCGCCTTAACTGAGAGCGATCTTACACGATTTATCGCAGTTTTTTTTTTTATCAGAATACCAATATCTTTAAACATCCAAGGTGTGTCACCTGAAACCCTCAAGTGTGTCAGTGCTGACACGCGTGTCATAGGTTCGCCATCACTGGATTAGACCCTCTGCAGCAGTTACCAATCTCCAATTTCATCCATTAACATCATCTTGCCAAAATCCTTCTTCTTTCTGCTTGCCACGTATCAAAAAAACTCCCAAAGTTTTTCTTGGCCTGATTTCTGCTCATACTGCAATTTTGCTGTCCTCACCAACTGAGTCATTCTCCTGGCCTGCCTTTGTACTCTTCATGCAACTGATTACAGGCATACCCTGGTCATATGATGGGTTAGGTTCCACGGCGTTGTTATATAGCAAATTTTGTCATATAGTGAATCACTGTCTTTTTTTTCCTTCCATTCTTTTTTTCATGCATGTAATGGTTTAATAACATTTTTAAGCAGTAATATGTATGCATAAATTACATAAATGAAGCATTTATTTATACTTCAGATACGAAAATGAAAAAGAATAATTTTTGCAAACAAAAAAAGTTATTTTACATAGCTTGACTTGAGGAAACATGCCAACCAGTTTGGTCATCAATCTGTTATTATTATTATTATTATGACACCTCCAGGGAGTTCAAAGACTCATCGAGGGAGAGTGTGCCAACAGCATCGAACGATTGACCCCCTCCCAACTACTAACCACGCGCAAACTTGCTTAATTTTTTGCGAGCCATTAGTAGCAGAAGTTCTACCACTCGATCAATCTATATCACTAAATTTTTTCCATTTTGGCAATAAGATTGTTACATTTCTAGATAACTGTAGTATTAACTCTTGTAGCAGTTTTCGCTTCACTTAGATTGGGGGTTTAACAACTGTAACAACATTAGGGCACAAGGTAGCATAGCCTACAACATGTCTTCTTTGTTTCACTGGAGCAACATCTCCCTTACTTTGAATTTTATCTGCCACTATTAACAACAATAAAATAAAATAATAGTTATAAATAGTTTATAATTCACTTTGAAATGCTAAAACTGAGAAATGTGATGAGCAAAGAGATCGTAAATGAACTAAGTTCACAATACTGTACATTGCAACTCCAGATATACAGATTCATGGCATTGTGTTGTTAAAACAGTCATATGAATGAATGCATTGGTCTTAATTGAAAAGCACTGTATAATCAATTCATCGTAAAGCAAGCATCATAATACAGGGTATTACTGAATTACCATTATTCATGTAGTGCCTTCTTCCAAATTTGATGCTGATTCCCTCACTTGTCCACCACCTACCTTCTTCAGCCTTTTGAGTTTATAATGTATTCACACATCGATGCTGTTAAGTATTTCATTGTCAATTTCCAAGCAGCATTTTTTTCCTTTTCACTCAACTCCTCATTCCATGATATAGCTTCAAGCTGTCTCCTAAGCATGTCATAATCAACAGCCTTGTACTTCCACATATATCTTTTCCTCACAGGAGGCATCATATGGCTAGCTACAACCCAGATGACCACTTCATGATCAATCTCACTAATTGGAGAGAATAATAATAGATTTAGTTTAATCCTTTATCCCAGTGAGATAAAGGTCGAAATAAAGGTCAATAAAGGTCGAAACTAGTCTGGGTAGATGGCCAATCCCTTTAATGCATAACAGTATACATATCCACATAGGAAATGTGTTTTGCATTATGGGAGATACTGGGTTAGAAGTGCCTGGTAGCTTGCTCCACCTTTGCCACGAGTTGCCTTGGTGTTGCACTACTTACTGGATAAGATAGTACAACACTATATTTAGTCCTGAAGATATTTTCAGGCGCAAACTTTGTTTGCTCTCACTGGGATAAAGGATTAAACTAAATCTATTATAGTCTAACCTAGTGATAAATAAATTTTCAACATAATTGGAGAGAAGTCTAAAGCACCACTCCTAGTTACATCCTCTGATGAAATGATCAGATCTAAAACTCTCAATCCTTCATGCCCTCCTTTATTTACTGCTAAAGATAGTTGTCTCTCAAGAACTCAAGAAATTCATTTTCCTTATTCCCAAATACCATCTCCTTATTCCAATCTATATCACCATAATTAAAATCACCCATAATAATCCCCCCTTCCCTTGTTCACTAACCGAACTTGCTGACACATTTCTTCATCACCTCACTCCACATTCCTTAGCTTATACCAACATCCAACCTTCACCTCATATTACACTGCCTGAAAACCATTACTACATCAGCAGTACTCCCTCTCTCTTCTTACCCTTTCTATCCTTGAAAAAAATACTGTACCCTTCCATTTCCATCAGGATATCATCTTCATTTAACTTTCACTTATTCCAACACTTTTTGGGCAAATAAACTCAGTCAGTAAAAAAATTCATCTACTCTATTTCTGATACTCCTGGCATGGGTGAATAAATGCAGTATGTATCCCACAATGCAAAGTACATCCACCCCTTTTGGAAGCGTATAATGCAGGGTATAATGGAAAGAGCCACTACCCAGACCAGTTTTGACCTTTATTGAGGTCTCTTCAGTGGGATCAGACCCAGGAGAGAACCCTGCAGTATGCAGGGTTCTTTCCTGGGTCTGATCCCACTGAAGAATCCCAATGAAAACTAGTCACAGTAGTCCTTCTTTGGGACTCTACTCCTGAATAAACTACTCTCTGATATCTCTCCATCAACCACCCTTTTATCTACCTCACCAACCCTATATCCATCCCAATGTGCTGCAGTTTAACTGATTAGAATTCCATGTGGTATTCTGTCAAAGGCCTTTGCAAAGTCCAGCAGTATCACCATAAACTCATTACCTTTATCTAACTCAGCTGTCATTGTATTATAAAACGTGAACAAGTTACTGAGTTACTGTTGCCCCCCCCCATACAGTATCCCATTTCCATCTATCCACTCCTGTATTTTGTTCTTGTATACCACATTAGTGGAACTGTACTCCAGGAAATTGACAAAGCCAGAGACTTGGGAGTGTTAGTGGATATGGAGTTAAAGTTTAGGGAGGCACATAGCAAAAGTGGCTAAAGCAGCTCATCAGATCACATTGTTTCTCTTTATCAAGTCTTGATAAGATCCCATCTTGACTACTGTGCACAGATCTGGGTGCCAAGGTTTTTTGCTGATGAGAAAGAGGTGGAGAGGATCCAGAGGTGAGCGACCATGATTGTAGCAGGTGTATGGAATGAATCTTGTGAGAATAGGTCGAAGATTTGTGGGTTACAGAAACTAGTTGATAGGTAGAAAAGGTATGATATAGAGACATACAAATTACTGAAGGGTTTTTTACAAGTTAATTCAGAGGAAAGTTTTCAGAACAGGTCTGGTGATTGGAGAACTAGTGGCCATCCTCTAGTAAGAGGATAAGTAACTGAGTAAGAGTGTAGTTAGCAAGGGTGTTAGAACTAGGTTTTTTGCTTGAAGAGTGGTGTTTGTGAGTGAATAGGTTGCTAGGATCTGGCAACCTATTCAGGGCAGGTACTATGACTTTGAATGAGTTCAAAGTAAAGTATGATAGATACTGTGCAAATGTTGGATAGACTCATCAAGAGAGGTCCTAAATGAGTCTAAGGACTCCTGGGAGTTGCTTGTTATCCTAATAATAATAATAAAAATTAAGGTTCTGTAATATGTGATGCACCTCCATTTCATTTACCTCAGTGCCCATATAAGCCTTTGTCTCTCTCGTTACTGCAATATCTCCACCTGGATGATGTACTCTTGCAAAGTGTTCAGTTAGTAATTCTACTAATTTGATTGATTCAGTTACCTCCCTGCCATCGGCATTTATTAAAATCATTTTGCCATAAACATTATTTCTTATACTTCCAGCATATTGAAAGAACTGTTTGGGATTATCTTTACCTGCATTGCTAATTTCCTTTCATACTCTGTTTTTTCCTTTCTTACCACACTGGTTACCCTTCTGGCCTTTGATTTGACTGCTCATGTACTTGTGTCACCTTTCTCCTTGAATTCCCTCCACAATTTTTTCTTTTTTTTTTGCAGATCCAGCATAATGATGATATTCACCCATTTAATTCCCACCAGATTTACTCTCCTGACTCTAGGTATTCAGTATGCCATCCCTCAAACACTTCCCATGCACTATCAATATCCAGCTCTCGCAGTGATAAGCTTAGGAGGTTACTTGGATCAGTGCTATAACACTGATCCAAGTAACCTCCTAAGCTTATCATATTTATCAGCCCTGTAATTACACGCATACTGCTTCTTAACTAAAAAATTCCACACATTTAGCCACCTCCTGGTCAAGACCACATGATCACTCTCTCCATTTGGTAGCAATGTGGTCATATTAGTTACAGAGCAATTCTCAAATTACTAGATCGAGCACTCTCAAACCCTTAGTATATTCCGTTACATGCTATCTCAAGTAATTATTCTTTAGTAACTGCATAAATTTCATTTCTTTCCTCCCATGTGTCCTCTCTTCCTTTCAGTCTATGCTCCCATAGTTCAAATCCCCCATAATAATTACATGCCCTCCACTGAACCATGAACATCCAGCTGTATATTTTGTTCTGCTAGTCTCTATTTCACACCAGATAGCCTCAGATGTGCTATTTTCACTGGCCTGCAGTTGAATTCTACTCTCCTTAGTTACAGTTCATTGGCCATCATCAGTAACCCATTGTTTTCTCTCTATCCTCCCTGAATACACTGTACCCTTAACATTCTATCCCACTAACTATATCTTCTGTCAGCAACTCACTAATGCCAATAACCTTCAGCCAGGAGTTCCTGTTGGCTAGAGTTTTTTTTATAATTTTTTATCATTCAAGATGCTATCATACTGCTCTTCAGTATAGTTTTAAGAACTGTTGTTATCCTTGTTGTTAGCCTTCTTCCAAAAAACTCTTTGCTCATCTGAGATTTAAAGAATATCTACTCTCAATGCAGTGTTTTATAATCTTTATCAATTTTTTTGTGACATATCTTTCTAAATTTGTGTATATTGTAAATGAGAATAACTCTAGTTTTTAGGAATAGGCCTGCAGTTACTTAAGAAACATTTTATCTTTATAGGTCTGAATGTGTGGTGTCTAGACCTGTGGGGAAAAGACAATCCTCCATTTATGCAAGCACTCCATTTTAGTTTTGGACTTGGGGCACTCATAGCACCCCTAATAGCTGAACCTTTCCTCTCACCTATTTGTAAAGAAAATAATCTGACAGAAAATAGTACACTACTAGAAATGGTCATGATGGAAGATGAAAACAATAATGAGAACTGTATTTCAGCTGATATCAGCATAGCCAATAGGACTATAGGAGAATACGTTCCTAACATTGCATATGCATACACAATCATAGGAACATACACATTTATTGTTGTTATTTCTTTTCTAACATTATTTATCATTAATCGTACAGAAAGGCACGAAAAACCAAATCAAGACCAAGATAAAATTGTGAAGCCAAGTTTAATCTTTACAGTCACTCTTATGGGACTGGTATCACTTTTTTTGACTATATTTTGTGGAATGGAAATGTCTTATGGACAGTTCCTAACAATATTTGTAGTAAAAGGAAGTTTAAAACTCTCAAAATCCACCGGTTCCTTTATGACATCAGTATATTGGGGTACTTATACATTTAGCAGGGGGTTTTCTATTTTCTTGGCTACAAGAATGCCTACTGTTTTGATGATAACTATTGATATGATTCTTATAATGATTGGAAGTGTAGTTCTTGTCATATTTAGTGAACATGTAATTGAAGTGTTGTGGGCAGGAACAGCTCTGTTAGGTCTTGGTACAGCATCCCTTTTTGCAGGAACTGTAGCATGGACAGAAAGATATGTAATTGTTACAAACAAAGTGGCAGCTATGTTCGTGGTTGCTGCATCACTAGGAGGAATGATAATGCCAATTATTGTAGGTCATGTCATAGATTCGCATTCACTAGCTTTAATGTATATTATATTAGTTTGTAGCTGTAGCTGTGTTATATTATTTATTCTAATTTGGCAAATAGCTAAGAGGCATGGAGAAAAGTATTGCCAAAATGAAAATGTAGTGAAAGAGAGAAAGTTATCTTATGAAAGTACAAAATTTTAATTTTTAGAGCACAGATGGCTTCCACTACAGCAAACATCATTATAACAAATTACTGAAAAGTCCCTCAGGCACTGTTATTATTCTAAAAGAAATTCACTATAGCAAACTATTCACCATAACAAATAATTCTTATTGATCTTCAAAGTTTGCTGTAGTGATGGTCATCTGTAGTCTCAGTGTACATTTTTAAATAAAATAAATGAACTAAAGTTCACACAATGAGTCTTTTGACTCCATGGAGGTCTGGATAATAATAATAATTTTTGTTATCCTGTGGGTGATAATATAATTAGACCAAGCAAAAAATACCCACAATTAAAATATTCCATATTTCACATAGAACAAAGAATAGTAATATTATGTGCAGCAGTATATTTGACAAACTATAAAGAAATTGTGAATATAGGCTTGCTACTTTTATACTCTAAATATAAGACCTTATTTTTTTAAATGAAATTTAAACATAAACAAATTTTAATATACATTATCATCATCATTAGATCTCAATCATTGTGAGAAGTGCGTACTAGAGATGGCATATAGCAAGCTCAGGGTACTTGATATAAGACCTATGTTCTTCACTAGGAATAAAAGCAGATCTTCCAGAGTGTACAACCAGCCTGGTTGGCTGAGTGGTTAGCATATCCGCTCTCCAGCCAGGCTACGGGTTCGAATCCTGCTGTGGGCACGGATGTTTGTGATTGTCTGTGAAAATACCAGTGGTAGTGGTGGGCAGTAGATGGCATTGGTGTAGATGATACAGTTTGCTGTAGTTGATGGATTGAGTGGCAGAGCCAGAGTTGTAGAGCAGGTGCCCTCCCTCAATGTGTCTTTGGGCTCCTTGGAGGTGTCAAGTGATGATAATAATAAATAAGGCAAGCCACAGGGGCAGTGAATCTGATAAACACTTGGAAATCCAAATGGAGAAAACTTCTCTTTTGATTTACATTTATTTTATATCCAAAATAAATGTAGTTCATCCCAGAATTTGGTTTACTTTAGAAAAAGAAGAAAACAACAAAATAGTTTTGGATCTGCTAATTCTTTGTCTACCTGGTGGATGCCTACAATTCTTGGTATTTCACAAGAAGACTGATGCAGGCTGCTATATTCATGCAGAATCACACTGTTATCTTTCTAAAAAAGTTGGGACCATCAAGAGCTTAATATATTATGTCCACTCTTTATGTTCTACAGGTAAGCTTCTACAAAAAAAAATGCATCGCTTACTTTTGTCAATTGGTATCAATGAAGCATGCAGCATCTATAGAATCATTGCCTCTTCTGCTCAGGAGGAAATCACTCGTATTCCATTGCCTTATTTGAAATGAATATATGAACATATAAAAATTGTAAAGTCTCTAAACATTTTTATGGCATTTTATCATGTCAGAAAATCTCCTTTCTCTCATCTCCAGAGGGAAAGCTTTCTCTACTTTGTTTTGTGTTTACCAAATTCTTTGCAGCTGTGGCTTGTCTTCTCATGGACAATCTGTTTTTATCTCACATGAAGAACATAAATCTTACATCAAGTTCTATGGACCTGAACAGTCTGGGCTTGCTGAAAATGCCATCTGTACTAATCACAAAGTATTCTGGAATAAGATTAAAATCCTGTAGAAGATTTCTCATAGAACAAATTTTATAAGGAAACTTGTGAAATGTTACTTCACTGCCCAAACTTAAATTGATATGATGATTTAAGTTTATCCTTTATGAAGGATAATACTTTTAAAATCTCATAGAAAGGCTTTTACGTTGATTACACATGATTATTAATTAACTTAAGGAATTAACAACGTACACTAGAATATAAATTAAATTAAACTTTAATCTATATTTCCAATATTGAGACAACGTTACGTTGCCATCTTCAAAGGAACTTACAATAAAAACACATGCATGCAGGCACTATACACAGTAAATGAGGAAGAAGCGAGGAAGCTATTGTTTCCTCCTAAAAGTCCTGATGGTGCCCTCTAGCAGGCTATGTAGGTATTCTTGGCCATTGGGCTCAAGGTTTCCTGATGTACGTCATCCAAATTTGGGGCAGTCTCATGCAACCAAATTTGTTGAGGTTTGGCATGTTTCTTAGGGCTGAGGCTGATTCCATGAAAAGTCTTTCAAATTTGAACTTGCTACGGTATATTATTGCGGCTTTCTTCCACCGTATTCTATGGCATACATCCAGAACATGGTCAGAGTGGCTATACTGGTGAAAACAGATGTAGTCCTTGTGTTCTGAAATTTTGATATTCGCTGTCCTGCTTGTTTTTGATGAAAGTAGGACAGCTGCAAGGGACCTGGTATACACCAGGTAGGTCTAGGGGAAGTGGTTGGTCTTTAGTGGAGTGGATAAGGGATGCCAATTTCCTATATGGTCTGTAACAAGAGGTCAAGTCATGTTTTTTTAAGATTTTGGTAATTTTTTGCGAGGTGCCTCAGATGTAGGGAATGGTGATGGATTTAGAGTAATCCTTGTTGTCAAGGAGGGGGGAGGGTTGTAGTTTACTGATTTCAATATTTTTTGGATTTTTTTGGGGGGGGGGAGGGGTAGCCATTGGCTGAGAAAGTGTTGAGGATGTGATTTAGTTCAGTGGTTAGGACATTGTCATTTGAACAGATTAGTTTAGCCCTGTTGTGCAGTGTCTTAATAACTCCATATGGTTGTGAGGGAGGGGAGGGGATTGTTGGTGAATGTATCTGCCTGTATGGGTGGGTTTTCTATAAACTGAAAAAAAACCAAGGTTCCATCAGGCTGGCTGATGACTAGTGTGTCTAAAAAAGGGAGGCTGTTGTTTTCCTCTTTTTCCACAGTGAACGTGATTCTGGGATGTTGGTTGTTTAAGTGTATTAAGAAGGAGAAGAGTGTATCAGAGCCATGTGGCCAAATAGCGAACACATCATCAACGTAGCGAAGCAACATGGTTAGTTTTTGTGGGGCAGAGTTTAAGGCTTTCTCTTCAAAAGTCTCCATAAAGAAGTTGGCCAAAGGTGGGGAAGAGTGGTGAGCCCATGGCTGTCCCCTCTATTTGTTTGTAGAATTTTCCGTCAAACAAAATAGCACAAAATAGCCTGAGTTCATTGTGAACTGAAATAGGGCTGGGATATCGGGAGGAAATTTAGCTTGGATTAGCTCTAAGGGTTCCTTGAGTGGGACATTTGTGAATAAGGAGGAGACATCAAAACTGATCAGTATATTGGAGTGTAAGGTTTTCTATGCTGGCTTTGAAGTGGACTGATTTTTTTTATGTGTGATGGTGTGTTGCCAGTATATAGTGTGTGAGCGCTTTGGCCAAATGTTTAGTTAATTTGTATGTGGGGGAATCAATGCCATCCACTATGGGATGTAATGGCACATTTTCTCATGTATTTTTGGGAATCCATATAGGGAGTATACAGTTAAATGGTTTTAATTTGTTAGTAACATTTACAGGCCAAGAAGTGACCTTCTTAAGGAGCCTATGGAGTTTTCTGATTTGTGAGTTGGTGGGATTGTATTCAATAGGGAGGTAAGTAGCCCAATCTAATTATAGAGCATTAAGCTTACCTGTGTAGTCTATTTGGTTGAGTACTATGGTGGAGTTTCCCTTATCTCACTTTGGTGATTACTATTTTTTTGTTTTTCTTCATTTCCTGCAGAGCTTTAATTTCACTATTGGATATGTTGGTTTTTGGGGGGGGTCTTGCTTTGGTGAGAACACAAGCTACATCCAGTCTGATATCATTGGCAATGTGCTTAGGAAGGTGGTGTATCCCGCATTCAATCTGGATCGTTATATCCCCAGCTTGTATTTTTCTGGGAGCAATGGCAAAATTCTGGCCATGTGAAAGAGCGATGAGTGCTGCAAGCTTCAATGTAACTGAAGAAAGGTTGACTACAGCGTTGGTCGTTGGTTGGAAGTTTTGTTTCTGAGGTCAGGTTTTTTTAATTTCTCAAATTTCTTGATATGTCGACCCCGTATTTTTTGAAATTCTTTATCTGCTGCTATGCACGAGACATCATATAAAATTGACCAAAGCTCGTGATTTAACGTGTTAGATCACGAGTTTTTGTTTGCGTCAGCTAGGAGAACTCACGTGGCAGCAATTTGTTCCCATAACAGAGCATAGCTGGCGTAGTTATAAATTCGGAGAGCCTTTTGTGAAAAGAAACTGTGCTTAAATTTCACACAATTTGGGATTATTTGATTATCCTGGCAGCGTTTTAGAAAGGTCAGACGATTCAGTTGTCTTAATAACTTCAGCTTCATTTTACCGTATCGGCAGGCCTAGCGTGCAATAGAATCTCCATGGATGATAGTAATTTTTGTAGAAAGGCTTATACGTTGATTACGCATAATTATTAATTAACTTAAGGAATTACAACGTACACTAGAATATAAATTAAATTAAACTTTAATCTATATTTCCAATATTTTGGCAATGTCACGTGGCCATCTTCAAAGGAACTTGCAATAACTTCAGCTTCATTTTACTGTATCGGCAGGCCTTGCGTGCAATGGAATCTCTGTGGATGATAGTAATTCTTGTAGAAAGGCTTATACGTTGATTACACATGGTTATTAATTAACTTACGGAATTTACAACGTACACTAGAATATAAATTAAATTTTAATCTATATTTCCAATATTTCGGCAATGTCACGTGGCCATCTTCAAAGGAACCTACAATAAAGACACCTGCATGCAAGCACCACACACAGTAAATGAGGAAGAAGCGAGGAAGCTATTGTTTCTCCTAAAAGTTCTGATGGTGCCCTCTAGCCCAACGGCCAAGAATACCTACAGGCTATGTAGGTATTCTTGGCCGTTGGGCTGAAGGTCTCCTGATGTACATCATCCAAATGTATTCCAGTCTCATACAACCAAATTTGTTGAGGTTGGACATGTTTCTTAGGGCTGAGGCTGACTGATTCCATGAAAAGTCTTTCAAATTTTAACTTACTTGTTACGGTGTATTATTGTGGCTTTCTTCCACCGTATTCTGTGGCTTGTATCCAGAGCATGATCTGCAAGACCAGAGTGGCTATACTGGTCTTGCAGACCAGTATAGTTACCTGGATACACGCCACAGAATACAGTGGAAGAAAGCCACAATAATACACCGTAGCAAGTTCAAATTAGAAAGACTTCATGGAATCAGTCAGCCTCAGGCCTAAGAAACATGCCAAACCTCAATAAATTTCGCATGGCATTTGGGGGTGTAGCTCAGTGATAGAGCGTTCACTTTGCATGTGAAAGGCCCCGGGTTCGATCCCCGGCACCTCCACAATATTTTTTGCCGGCCTGGTTGGATGAGTAGTTAGCGTATCTGCTCTCCAGCCAGAAGGCTGCTGGTTTGAGTCCCGTTGTGGGCATGGATGTTGGTGATTTTCTGTGAACATACTAGTGGTGGTGGTAGTCGGTGGTAGATGCCATTGGTGTTAGATGATGAAGGTTGGTGGAGTAGTGAGACAAAGAGTAGTAGAGTAGATGCCCTCCCTCGATGAGTCTTTGGAGGTATGATGTAATAATAATAATAATAATAATAAAATAATAAATTTGGTTGCATGAGACAGCCCCAAATTTGGGAGACGTACATCAGGAGACCTTCAGCCCAACGGCCAAGAATACCTACATAAGAGGGTGCCATGAGGACTTTTAGGAGAAACAATAGCATCTTCCTCATTTACGGTGTGTAGTGCCTGCATGCAGGTGTCTTTATTGTAAGTTCCTTTGAAGTAGGCAGCTTGACGTTGCCGAAACCTTCGAAATATAGATTAAAGTTTAATTTAATTTATATTCTAGTGTACGTTGTTAATTCCTTAAGTTAATTAATAATCATGTGTAATCAACGTATAAGCCTTTCTACGAGAATTACTGTCATCCACAGAGATTCCATCGCACGCAAGGCCCGCCAATATGGTAAAATGAAGCTGAAGTTATCAAGACAATTGAATCATCTGACCTTCCTAAAACGCTGCCGGGATAATCAGGTAATTACAAATTGTGTGAAATTTAAGCACTGTCACACGTCAGCTATGTTCTGCTATGGGAAAAAATTGCTGCCACGCACGTTCTCCTAGCTGATGCAAACATAACTATTCGGGTGTTTGAAGAAGAGCTTTCTAACACGTTAAAGAATTTCAGAAAATACGTGGTCGACATATCAAGAAATTTGAGAAATTAAAAAAGAACCCGACCTCCGTACCAAAACTTCCAACCAACACTGTATTCAACCTTTCTTCAGTTATGTTGAAGCCTGCAGCACTCATCACTCTTTCAGGTGGCCACAATTTCGGAATTGCTCCCAGAACAATACCAGCCAAGTATATAATGATCCAGATTGAACGTGGAATCTGCCACCTTCCAAAGCACACCACCAATGATAGACTGGATGTAGACCACCAAAAACCAACATATCCAATAATGAATATAAAGCTCCGCAGAAATGAAGAAAAACAAAGAAATATTAATCACCAAAGCGGATAAAGGAAATGCAAACGGACTACACAGGTAAGCTTAATGCATTATTATTATTATTAGATCAGGCTACTTACCTCCCTACTGAATACAATCCCACCAACTCACAAATCAGAAAACTCCATAGGCTCCTTAAGAAGGTCACTTCTTTGCCTGTAGAAGTTACTAACAAATTAAAACTGTTTAACTTTATACCCCCTGTATATATGGACTCCCAAAAATACATAAAGAAAATGTGCCATTACATCCCATAATGGATGGCATTGATTCCCCCACATACAAATTAACTAAACATTTGGCCAAAGCGCTCACACACTATACTGGCAACACACCATCACACATAAAAAACTCAGCCCACTTCAAAGCCAGCATAGAAAACCTTACACTCCAAAATACTAACATAATGGTCAGTTTGACGTCTCCTCCTTATTCACAAATGACCCACTCAAGGAACCCTTAGAGCTAATCCAAGTAAATTTCCTCCCGATATCTCAGCCCTATTTCAGTTCACAATGAACTCAGGCTATTTCATTTGGCAGGGAAAATTCTACAAGCAAATAGAGGGGACAGCCATGCGTTCACCACCCTCCCCACCCTTGGCCAACTTCTTTATGGAGACTTTTGAAGAGAAAGTCTTAAACTCTGCACCATAAAAACCAACCATATGGCTTCGCTACGTTGATGATGTGTTCGCTATTTGGCCACATGGCTCTGATACACTCTTCTCCTTTTTAACACACTTAAACAACCAACACCCCAGAAACAAGTTCACCTTGGAAAAAGAGGAAACAACAGCCTCACTTTCCTAGATACACTAGTCATCAGCCAGCCTAATGGAATCTTGGTTTTTCTGTTTATAGAAAACCCACCCATACAGCAGATACATTCACCAACAATTCCCCCCCCCCCCTTCGCAACAATATGGAGTTATTAACACACTACACAACAGGGCTAAACTAATCTGTTCAAATGACAATGCCCTAACCACTGAACTAAATCACATCCTCAACACTTTCTCAGCCAATGGCTACCACCCCAAAAAAATATTGAAATCAGTAAACTACAACCCTCCCCTTGACAACAAGGATTACTCTAAATCCATCACCATTCCCTACATCCGAGGCACCTCGCAAAAAATTACCAAAATCTTAAAAAAACATGACTTGACCTCTTGTTACAGACCATATAATCCGCTACACTAAAGACCAACCACTTCCCCTAAACTTACCTGGTGTATACCAGGTCCCTTGCAGCTGTAAGCTGTCCTACTTTGGCCAAACAGGCAGGATAGCAAATATCAGAACACAAGGACTACATCCATTTTCACCAGTATAGCCACTCTGGTCTTGCAGACCATGCTCTGGATACATGCCACAGAATTCTGGTGAAGAAAGCCACAATAATACACCGTAGCAAGTTCAAATTTGAAAGACTTTTCATGGAATCAGCCTCAGTCCTAAGAAGTATGCCAAACCTCAACAAATTTGGCCTTCGGCCCAACAGCTAAAAATACCTACATAGCCTGCTGGAGGGCATCATCAGGATTTTTAGGAGAAACAATAGCTTCCTTGCTTCTTCCTCATTTACTGTGTGTAGTGTCCTGCGTGCACGTCTTTATTGTAAGTTCCTTTGAAGATGGCATATTGGAAATTGAAATATTGGAAATATAGATTAAAGTTTAATTTAATTTATATTTTAAAATCTGCCAATCTTTCCTAATTTGTTTAGTTGATTGTATACATATTTTTGCATATGATTAGGAAAGTGTTAATAATTTTTTTGCCTTACTGTAGCTACTATGGTGGTGCTTTTTTAGAATTTTCTGGTATTTGTTTAATTTGCTGTTTTCAAAGAGCATTTCAGAGTATCAACTGAAATGATGAAGTTCATCATTTCAGAGTAAACAAAAAACAAGGGTTGATTTTACATCAAGTCTGTTCTTTCTTAATCCATCATAATACACTTGTATCTGCCAGTAATATACAGCAACCCACGAACCTGCAGCCAGCATAATAGCAAATACACACTTTCCATTCTTTAAAATTTTCTTTAGTTTATTCATGTTATTTCCTGAAGAAGTGAAACAAAGTATTTCACAAAATTAATCAAAATAAAAACATAGTTTCTATTTGACATCTTTGTTTGTGGTTTTATACTGTAAAAAATCCTGTCCTTCTCATCCTTCCATTAGGACAGGTTGAGTCCCTTAATGAAGGACTTATGATACGTGTGTAGAGGCTTAAGTGCTGTGAGGACATCATGTTGGAGGCTTAATGGATTTTTTACAACACTCAAAAAGAATTAAAATAGAATATAATACTTCCTATATTTCATCCTAGTCACTACAACATCTACGGGGATTACAAAAACAATTAATGTAACATATACACAAATAACAAACAATACTAAGCCCAACCATGTGGGTGACACTAAAGTCCTATCTAGGTAGAGCGCCCTCTAAGGGCAGTAGTAGGTGGACTGGAATGTAAGGTGGGAACTCTGGTGATGAGTGTTTCCCAAATCTTTGGAAGCTTAATGCAACCGTATTTATTGAGATTTGGTTGGTTTTTGAGAGCTGCTGCTTCTAAGAAAAGTCTCTCTTTCTTGAATTTGCTGTGGTGGAGCATGGTGGTTTTCTTCCATGATACCCTGTGGGTGGTGTCCAAAACATGGTCAGCCAAGCCTGAATGGCCATAGTTGTGTTTGAAGATGTACGACTTGTGTTCCTCTAGACGGATGGATGCTGATCTGCCTGTCTGTCCAAAGTATGCCAGCTTACAGGAACAGGGTACTTTGTAAACTCCAGGCAGAGAGAGAGGAGGGAGCTGATCTTTCGTAGAACGGATAAGGGTAGCAAGTTTGCGGTGGGGCTTATATGCTGTGTGTAGGTTGTACTTTTTTAGTATCTTGGCTATTTTTTCGGATGTGCCACAGATGTAGGGTATGGTGATGGCATTTTTAAAATCTTGAAGAGAAGGACAGGGAATGGGGGAGGAGTTGATTATTTTTTTGATACTGTGATCGCTGTAGCTTCCTAGACACCTTAGTCACATGCCTGCCTAATGATACACTTACCTTCACCATATACAGAAAACCCACACACACAGACAGATACATTCACAAACTCTCCCACCACCACCCCTCTCAACAATATGGCATTATTAAAACCCTTACCAAGAGAGCCCACAATCTTTGTTCCAGTGGAACCGCCCTCACTACTGAGCTTAACCACATACACAGCACTTTCCTCTCCAATGGCTACAGCGATCACAGTATCAAAAAAATAATCAATTCCTCCCCCATTCCTCGTCAACAAGATTTTAAAAATGCCATCACCATACCCTACATCCGTGGCACTTCAGAAAAAATAGCCAAGATACTAAAAAAGTACAACCTACACACAGCATATAAGCCCCACCGCAAACTTGCTATCCTTATCCGTTCTACGAAAGATCAGCTCCCTCCTCTCTCTCTGCCTGGAGTTTACAAAGTACCCTGTTCCTGTAAGCTGGCGTACTTTGGACAGACAGGCAGATTAGCATCCATCCGTCTAGAGGAACACAAGTCATACATCTTCAAACACAACTATGGCCATTCAGGCTTGGCTGACCATGTTTTGGACACCACCCACAGGGTATCATGGAAGAACACCACCATGCTCCACCACAGCAAATTCAAGAAAGAGAGACTTTTCTTAGAAGCAGCAGCAGCTCTCAAAAACCAACCAAATCTCAATAAATACGGTTGCATTAAGCTTCCGAAGATTTGGGAACCACTCATCACCAGAGTTCCCACCTTACATTCCAGGCCACCTACTACTGCCCTTAGAGGGCGCTCTACGTAGATAGGACTTTAGTGTCACCCACATGGTTGGGCTTAGTATTGTTTGTTATTTGTGTATATGTTACATTAATTGTTTTTGTAATCCCCATAAATGTCGTAGTGACTAGGACGAAATATAGGAAGTATTAAATTCTATTTTAATTCTTTTTGAGTGTTGTAAAAAATCCATTAAGCCTCCAACATGAAGGACTTATGATGCATCCCCTAAGGGCAAGTATTCGTGACTGTCGATTCGTGTGTGTTCATGGGTCCGGTTTGCCTATTCTGAGGGATAAAAAACACACTACCTCTGTATGAGATTGGCTAACTCACCTTTAGTTGAAAGAGACCAGATAAAGATTCCTCTCGTCATGGACGGGAATCGAACCCAGGTCTTCCAACCAAAGGGCTTTGTCTGTACCAACTGAGCTATGGAGGCTCACTGTAAAAAATACCATTCATTATTTCCCATTTTAACTCATTGTTTGAAATGGTAAATCATTTCAATGGTTGAATACCATTTCAACACATACTTGAGCAGTATACTGACCACTGTCCTCATAATACTACAACAGCCAAATCACTTTGAAAGTGCTTTAGTGCAGAGTGTTGCGCCAAAGTCTTGTTTCAGGACCATTTTTAACATGTATATTAATGAAATTGGGACAGGCTATTAAGCCTGCTCAGTTTGTGCACTCTTTCATTAATAACACCTCATGAATTTCTATTCTTGACTGATCACCGAAGTTAAGCAAACCTGAGCGCAGTAAGTACTTGGGAAGGTGCTACTGATATAACAGATTTAAGGTGTTAGAGAAAGAGGTGATGAGGACTAGAATTTAGAATTGGTGTGATAATATCAGTATTCTCTATGATGGTCAGCATGGGTTTGTTTCGGGGGGGGGGGGTCATGTTTTAGCAATCTGCTTAGTTATTACAACAAAGTGATGAATTCACTGGATAAGGGAGATACATATACAGTGGTATACTTGAATTTTTCAAAGGCTTTCATAAATTGCTTATCATATACAATTTATCAAAGGATAAATTGCATATGATAAGCTGATAACTAAACTGAAATGGATGGGATTGGATAAGAGGTTAGTGAGTGGGATAGATGATTGGGTTTCAAATAGGTATCGGTTGGTTGTGTATAGGAGTAAGTGGTGTCCCAAAAGAGTAAGATCTGCAGGGGGGGGGGGCAGTTTGGGGGAAATTATTGTTTAATGTGTATGTTAATAACACTGAGACAGGCTTAACCAGAGATATGCAGTTCTTTTCTGATGATGCAAAGTTGGAAAAAACTATGAGAAACAGAGCAGATGTTGTAGCCATTCGGGAGGATCTCAGTAGACAATAGATATGCAGTGCGTACACAAAACTGAGCAAGTGAATATGAATAGGAGAGTGTTGCAAAGTGTAAGGTTTTGAAACTTGATGTGTAAGGTTGGGATGCAGAGTGTACATTTATTTGCAAAAGTCTGAAGGGATGGAAGAGATGAGAGTGGGCAGAGACTTGAAATTTAGGGGTCACATTGCTAAAATTGTAAGAATATCACAACAGATTATGGCAATAATGAGGAGGATCATGACATGCCGAGGCAAAAAGGTTATGGTTCCCTTGTATAAGACCTTGAACAGGAAGAATGGTGGTCCATATGGTCTATTGTGCACAGTGTCCCCTGGGGCATGAGAATATATTAGAGAAGATCTAAAGAAGATTCACTAAAGTCAGTCCATTCTATGGAATGTGGATTATGAGGAAGGATTGAGGGAATGCAACTTACAGAGCCTTGTGAATAGAAGAAGGGAGGGAGGGGATGTGATTGAGACATATAAATTGGTGAGGGAGATTTTCATAGAGTAGAGGGAGACCCAAGACATGGTTTGATTATCTTTTTTGCATCAGTGTAGCCCTCTCATAATGAGCCTTTTGACTCCATGGAGGTCTGATGTTAATAATAATAATAATATTGTTATCTTTCACTCTTATCAACACTTTTTTGAATCCATCCAAATATTTTTGTTATTTCAAATAATTTTTTCTAATTATACCATAACTACTGCTAACTCTCCTATTCATATTCACTTGCTCATTTTGTGTGCACATGCATTCTATCACTTCATCACACTTTCAATAATGAAATGCCACGTGAACTGCTCTTGACTCACTGCAATGTTTACCTCACAAGACTATGTTTACCTTGATACTTTTTCACTGTTTCGCTTCCATCCACCAGTCATCTAACTCATGTTGCATGCATTTTATTTCATCTTTTAACCTCACCAATTCTGTCTTTAATTCCTACAATTTCTTGTCTGCAACAACTCATATTCTCTTTCTTTCCATCATTCACACTTTCTTGCCTGCCACTCTTCACACTCCTGCACTCATTGGTGCTCCCAACTAACTTATCCATGTATTTAGGTACTTGAGAGTGTTATTTCGAAATTCTATTTTTTGATTAGAATGTCTCTTTTGATTTATCTTTTAGAATTTTACCTTTATCTTTTACTTTTTTATGCTTTAGAATTTTAAATATTAAAATTGGCTTTAAATTTCATTTAAAGAATATTCAAGACTTATCTGCATTAGTAACAAGCTAATGCTATTACACATTTCTGAGCACATCTAAAACATAGGCTTTGTTACTAATGCAGTTTTCAATTGGTGTTATTCATTAAAAATTACTCTTAGTAATTTCTTATATATATAGATTTTTTTTTTTCGTTCATAAAAGTGACTTATTTGGTATTTAAATATTTTTTTTTGTTCTACTTATCTTTCTCAGGTTTTTTTTCTGTACTTATTTTTTGAGAACCTGAACACTAAAAGTTTTATGATTAGAATATTTTATGATAACAGTGAAAGATATTTCCAGTCTTTGAGAGTAAGTAATATGCATGCTACAAAACGTGTTGTGGGCTTACTGAAAAAATTCATTAAGTCTAATTATGAAAATGTTGAGAAAAAATTTTCTTATTTGCTTGGCTAATATGATTATACATTTCACTCACTATTATCCACATTACCAGGTCTATAACAACATCCGACTAAGTACAGCAATCCCTCGATTAGTATGCCTAATGTGTTCTTTAAAACAGGCGCATTAATCAAAAATGCACTAATCGAATAAAATAACCTATGGGAAAAAGTATAATTCGTTCCTCAAATTTCTTTTTTTGAACCTTAATTTTTTTTATAAAAGAATTAAAGTATGTCTCAGGGCCTAGTTAAAGGAAAACCATGAAGCTGAAAGACAATAAAACATTCAGAATATAAATTTTATTATTCTACTTCTTAACAAAGAATTGAGCTAATGTAGTTTGGCCAGCATTTTGTTTCTTTTTTTCATACAACTGATGGTATGGCCTTATTGCCTCTTCTGCAATTTTACTGCTTCTCTCTTCATCAGGGTCAGCCTCTAAGCATTGCTGCTTAGAGGTTGACCGAAAAATATTTTCAAATTGTTTCTGTGAAATCTCTTTTGGCTGATTATGGTTAAATTTTCTTCATATTCTTCGGGATCTTCCCGCTGTACATCTAAATTTAGCAGGATGGAATCACTCAATTCTTCAGAATGAGATTTAATTAACTCTTGTACGTTATCATTGAAGGGGAGAAAGAAGTAAAGGACGAATTGGTCACCAACACACGAAATCACGTGCTTTATAGATAAAATTTCCCAACTGTTATACAAGCAAAATAGTTACCTTTAAAAACTACAATGATCATAAAAGAGAAGTTAATTTTCTGACATGTAATAATAAACAACTCATCCCAGAAGACAGATTGATTATCCTATTATCGGAATGGATTCTTCTTTTTGTGACATGCACAGAAGTGTTGAAGGGTCTCGAATCTGTGGGCATACTATAGCAGACGACATAAATTTTGGCGGTAAAAATTTGGAATATAGTGTACATGGAAGTAGTGTAGTATGCCATTAAAAATAACTTTGTAAAATGTTTTAAATTGGTAACTAAATTATTTCATTCTGGTGAGAGATTTTTCAAAATAGTTAGCTATAAAAATGTATAGATCGAAAATTTTTTAAAATCTGTAACATTTATTTTTAAGATGTATATAGGCGTACTGATCGAATTTGGGTATCAAAAAAAAATAATGCACTAATCGAGGGATTTCTGTATTTCATTCTATTCACCTCTATCTCACACCATACTGCCTCAAAACCACTGGTACCATTTCCCTCTTTTATTCTCTACTTTGTAATATTGACATAACTCTTTCTCTATCATCAATAGCACTCCCCATTCCCCTTTTACCCTTTCTATCTTCATGAAACTAATCTTCAGGTATCAGAATGTCGTCCTCTTCCAACAATTCATGAGTGAACAGAACTCAATTAATGCAACCATTTCATTTGCCTTGTTTCTTACACTTCTAGCATTTGTATACAAAACATAACAGCTCATCCCTGAATTTATAGCTAGTTCCACTGATACCACTTATTTGATGTGACTTCTCCATGCTTAATTCAAGCCATTCTTTTTCTCCTTATTCATCTTAGAACCTTCTTCAAATCCAACTATTTTCCCTTGATCCCAAGCCATCCTCTTCCCTTTTTGTCAGCATGCACATTGACATCTTGTTGGAGCATCAACCTTTCTCAAGCTGTGTTCCCCTGTTTTCTTATTTATCTTAAATTGAGCCTTCCCGTTTTCTTATTTGTCTTGAACACTTGCTCTCTCATTTATCTTGTTCACTCTACTCATTCTACCTCCAGGAAAACAAACCTTTTGCATCCTGATCTATTGTCTTGTCTACAAAACTCATTACCTCTTCAGAAAACACAATCATGATTATTAGTTTCTTTGGAAATACTCGAAAACATTTTCATAGGGTTCTGTTCTTTGGTTTAGAATTTTATCTAAATTTTGATAAGTTCCAAATTGTAACCATCATCTATTTTGGGATGATTCTCAGAAATTGAAAAAAAAAAAAAAAAAAAAAATGTAAATTTTGCCCGAAGAAGCTTGTTTTAACAAATGATAAATTCATGTAAATCAACAAATACTTCCACTATTCTGATATGGAAATAAAGACAGGAAAGGTCCTGAGAAAGTGTTCATTAATGGAGAAATGATTGAGGAACTCAGCAAATTTGAGTAACTGGAATCCATTATCAGTGTTAAGAACTGCTGCTCAGAAGAACAAACCTTTTAGGAATGGTTAGAACAACAGTCAGAGACTATTCTAAAGTTGGGAAGGACAGTTCTGTCACTACAGGAAAAAAGTTGAAGATTCTGGATGCAGCTACTTGGAGCTTAAAGAAGTCTGATAGGAAAAAGGACCCGATTCTGAAAACCATACAGGAGACTGCTGTGGATCTCATACACTGAAAGCAAACAAATGGATTGGTCTTAGAAAGGATCAGTAGAACTTTAAGATTTCTTAAAAGTATTGACAGAAAAAGCTCAACTTTGGACATATAGAAAAATAGGAAAGAGAACTTCTCAAAATAGTAATAGAAGACAAAAGTGGTAGAGACTCTCAGTGAGAGGGATGTATGGTAAGTCTAGAATGACTGGGCTTCAGAAAGTTGAAATCTCAAAACCTACAAGAATTTGCATGTTACATCACCAAGCTGTGGATCACCATATGGCATCTGCTGATGTCCAGTGAAATTATGATAATTCTGACATGGCATCATAGATTTTTCCTTTTCAAAAACCAAACAAAATCTACTGCAGTTTTCTTTGCAGAATGTAACTTTTAGACTAAATTACCATTTTATCAAAATATAAATACTTAATCCAAAAGTTATATTTTGCAGACATTATTATATAATTTTTTTAACCTACAAGGGAACAATAACAAATCAAAACTTGTTTAATTCCTATGCATATACCTGATTCTTTATTTTCCCTTGATCTTGATATAATCTCTAATACCACTAAAACTTTTTGGACAGATCTTGCCTCTTTTTCATTATTCATTTTGACAAAACTTATAATTATCAAAAACATTTAAACTAACATTATTAGAATAATTACCAGAGGGTTTGTTATTGGTTATAATTTCAGAAATATACAAAATCTGTCAAGTGCATTTAGCAGATTTTTGTTGTATTCGAGTATAATTTGGAGGTTAAAAACTTGCAAGGGGATTTACTGGATTACAATCATTTATAATCTGATGAACAGCACATACATTCAAGTGCATTTACAGCATTTTGGTCATATAAATCGTGACTATTTAGATTTATCGGATATGAACAATTAAGGTTACAAAGCTTTATTATTATTATTATTATTATTATTAACATCTTTATTATCCATGGAGTCAAAGACTCATCATGAGAGGTGCACACTTACAAGTCATCTAACCATGCCTTAAACTGATTCAGTGTATCCACATTCATAATACACTCAGGCAATGCATTTCACACACCAACCACTCTCCACGTAAAAAAACCTTCTTCTCACTCCTATGTTCACATCCTTCTTATACAGTTTTCACTGATGGCCAATCCTCTCCCATTCTATGAAAAATCTTTTCCATTTCAACCTGATAACAACCCCTGACTAGCTTATATGTCTTAATCATATCCTCCACTCCTCCTATTCACAAGGCTTTGCAATTTACATTCTTTCAATCTGTCCTCGTACTCCACATTCCAGTGACCACTGACTACCTTTGTGAATCTTCTCTGGACACTTTCCATCATATCCTCGTCACCATGAAAACCCGGTGACCAAATCTGTGCACAATAATCCATATGAGGCCTGATCAAGGCCTCATACAATGGAATCATAACCTCTCTATTTCTGCATGTCAGGGTCCTCTGCATCATTGCCATTATCCAATGTGACGTCTTCAAAACTTGTGCAACTCCTAGATCTCTCATCTCCTCTACCTACTTTGCATCCCATTGTTGTTTACTAAATTTCAAAACCTTACTTTGCAACATTGAACTGTCAGTTCTGCTTACCTGCCCATTCATGCAATCTGTTGACGTCCTCCTGTAAGACCATAACATCTGCTTGATTCTGCATTGTTCTCCCCAGTTTTGCATCATCTGCAAACAGCTGGATATCACTAGTTAAACCTATCCCAATATCATTAATACACAAATTAAAGAACAGTGGTCCCAGAACTGAACCCTGTGGCACACCACTAGTTACCTTCCTCTTTCGGAATACTGCACGTCCATATGCAATTTTCTGAAACATATCTGACAGCCAGTCATTGATCCAACTCAGAAGTCTCTTATCTAAT
The DNA here is from genome assembly GCF_054136105.1 of Typopeltis vanoorti. Classification (NCBI taxonomy): domain Eukaryota; kingdom Metazoa; phylum Arthropoda; class Arachnida; order Uropygi; family Thelyphonidae; genus Typopeltis; species Typopeltis vanoorti. The sequence goes on along the minus strand of NC_143558.1, from coordinate 45,329,521 downwards.
CCCACCTGTTTCAATTTATTTAACAGCTTGTCATGTGGCAGTCTATCAAAAGCTTTTGCAAAATCTAAGTATACCACTGAGAACCTCCGTAGTTCACTCAGTATAGATGAAGCCCTTTGGTGGAAAGACCTGGGTTCGATTCCTTTCCTGACCTGAGGAACCTTTATCTGGTCTATTTCGACTAAAGGTGAGTTAGGCAGTCCCATACAGAAGTAGAGGATTTTTCTAATAGAAATTTGGGATTTTTTTCCCTCAGAACAGGCAAACTGGCCATAAGAATACACATAATTAGCATAAATGATACATTGCCTGTAGGAAACTACAGTTGGCCCCCTGCTGAGGGACTATAAAATCAGGCAAGAAAACCAATGGACAAATAGTCCGGCAGCACTCATAGCAGTGTACTGAAAAAAAGGACCCTGTCCCACTAAGGGATCAAATTAAATAATAAAAAAACTAAAGTATACCACTGTATATGCATCTCTCTTGTCCAAGACAAATGTCTTGGACAAGAGAGAGGCATATGATTTACCTCATTATAGTACATAAGTTAGTAAAACATGATCTCCCCTTAACAAACCCAATAAATACTGCTGTTATCAATCCATTTCTGTATCCTACCTCTCACCAATCCCTCTAGTACCTTCACCACAACTCCAGATATACAGATTGGCCTATAATTTGTAGCCACAGCCTTATCACCACCTTTATGCAGTGGAGCAATTTTACCTTTCCACTCCCTTGGAACCTATGCTGTTGTGAGACTTTTTAAACAGGCATGCCAATGCTACTGCTAGTTCCCTGGAACATTCCCTTAATAAGATTCATTACAGGAATGTTCTTCTTTATTCAAATGTCTCCAGTTCACTCACAATTAAGCCATTCTCTCCTATGTCTTCTACACTTAAATTCCTCATAATTTCGACCTGATGAGGATTAGATCCATCCTGAACTTGACTGATTTTTATCAGTAGATTATATTCTATAGTTTACACTTAACTGTGGAGAGAACTAAAAAGAGCACAAGATGGACTTTATTTTTTCCATATGCATTATAAATTAATAGTTTTTATGAAATTCATAATGAAATTAACATATCCAACACATGACAGTCCACAAAAAATCCACATCTTCCAGATTGTGGGTTTTTTGGCATAATAAAAAGTGTCATTCTAACAGCCTCTATTATGCCAAAAAATCCACAATCTGGAAGAGGCAACTGCCTGGGAAATTGCTTCTTCCCAGGCAATTGCTTCTAATCTTATAATTTTATATAATCTTATAAAATTATAAGGAATATAATCTTATATTCCTTATAATCTTTTAAGGCTCACAGTTGATCTGTGAATCTTGTTACATATTTTGCATGGATGGCAAAAATAGTTATTCACTTATTCTTCATGTATAGCAGTATAAAGCCTTTACATTTGGATTATCCTTCATGTTTAAAATAAAGCAGAGCACAAATGTTGAGGTCAGCAATGAAACATTCCATGTTTTAATCCAATTCCTGTAAGAAGCAGAGCATAGTTAACTTCAAGTGGAAGTTCAAGTCCTAAGTATTTTTGATTTAATTAACTTAATTAAAACAGTTTTCTCATCTTTTGTAGACTATATTTGTTATATTAATGAATAATAATTAATAAACAATTAAAATAAACAATAACAAATCAATAATGGACTGAAGCAGGGCTCAATGAATAGGCTCGTGCATTGCGAGTTGATTAACCTAACTGGCAAACAGCTATGCACTGAAAAAATATTTTTTTTTTTTAAATAAAGATTTTGTTAGAAAGTTTGTTTGTTTTTTCAACTTTCAGAAAGCACTGAAGAATATACATAATATAAAAGCTCACTGTAGACACTAAGTTTAAATTTGGCTTCCCTACAAGATCAACCGTACCTGTGGTTTCTTCTAAACAGTACAGACAGGTAGGTTGGGAGAGATACACAATTCTGAACATATCAAGAACATGGAGAACAAAAGGAAACACAGTTCTGGACTGGTAGCAAACACAACCAAAACAAAACATCAAGTACTATGGAAGAAAACTAAAATGCTCTACATAGATTACAGCTTTTTCTCAAGAGCATTCAAGGAGTCAGCTGAAATGATTAAATATTCTCAACAGTGCAACAAAAACCAAGGGATAATTTCACATCAAGTCTAGTCTTCTCTAGTTAAAAATGACACACACACATACACAGTTAACAGTAGTTCACAGCAGACCACGAACCAGCAAATGTGTGTTTCCATTGTTATTCCTGTTTCCAAATCTTTCGCTGTGTACATTACCTGTTTGTAATCTGAATTTGTAGTTATTCACTAACATCTCATGATATGAAACATAAATTTCACGAAGTTGAACAATCAATAAATTATTTCTATCCCAGCTGTTTTATGATGAATACAGGTAACACATTTCCATTATGTCCTCACTCCACAGAAGTTTACATAAAGAAATGCCTATTCTAATAACAAATGGTCTTTCTCATTAATTTAGCAAATTGGATTATCCAAAATATCAATGCTGTTTTTATGTTATTATTATTTACATGACTTCTACTTTTTAGAATGGTTCTCGCATAATGGAAGTATTCCCCAGATAATGTTACAGCATCCCTAATCACATTATGGAACTCCCATTGACACTTCTTGGGACATATCATTAAAAAATTATGATTGGGGGGGGGGGTTCTTGGGCAAGTGCATTTTTTTGTTGTGGCAAGTAAGATTTTATATAATTTGCCAAACCTTAGGCTGAATGGCCTATTACAATGAAGTAACTTGGCATTTTGAAACCTAATGTTTACTGGATAGAATGATCAACATCACTTGTGTTAAAAAAAAGTAGTAGCTAAGACACAAATTCCAGAGAACATAAGTGCATAACACTAGCCCTTGATGAATCCCTAACTCCCTGGAAATCTCTCTTAATAATAATAATAACGAGGAACAAAGACAACTGGCTGTCATATATAAAAATTATTTCAAGACTTCATTTCCATACAAAATAATTATTTACATTGAGATAATTATGTAAATAATTCTTTTTGTGGAAATCAAGTCCCATATTTATGTGTTTGCTGATGATACAAAACTGGGGAAGGCAATAGTTTATAAATTTGTTTAAATCATTCTGCAGGATGATTTAAATAAATCAGCAATGTGGACAAAAAATAATGATCATCACATTAGTGTCAGAAAATGCAATGCTATGCACTTCAGGTTGAAAAGGTTATTATATACTATGTATCACATTAATGGTACCAGATTGCAGGAAATTGATGAGGTTAGAGATCTGGGATTAATTGTGGACAGAGAGTTGAAGTTCAGAGCACATACTACAAAAGATGATGAAATATTCAAAGGATTACTTGGATGTTGAGAAACACACTAAAGTAAAGATACAGAAGTTATTATCCCTCTTTATTCAGCTGCATTTTGAGTATTATTCACAGATATAATCACCTGGGTCGTTTGGGGATCAGGAGATAGAGAGGATTCAGATTGAATAATCAAGCTAGTGATAGATCTGAGGAATGGTCCTTATGAGGACAAGATGAAGGTGTATGAGTTTTAAAATGTAGTTGATAGGCAGGAAAGAGAGGACATGATAGAAACTTAAGTTATTAAAGGAGTTCTATAAGACTGATACAAAGAAAATTTTTGAATATATGATAAATAGAGATCTAGGCATTACCCCTGGAAGTTGGGTAAGAATGTGGTTACTAAGGATGTTTATTTCTTGGTGGGTAGTGAATGAGTGGAACAGACTGCCAGAATTAGTTATGAGTGGCTTGAGAGTGAATGAGTTTAAGGAGAGGTATGACAGGCATAGTGTGTAGAAAGGCTAGCATGGGTCTCCCACAATAAGTCTTCGAACTCCATGGAGATACCTGGGGAGGTATCTCCATGTAAAATAATAACGAATTAAACAAGAAAGAGGTGTTGATTTTACAAACACATACTGTGACTCTAAGAGTAGCATTTTATCTTTCAGTGCAATGGTATACAGAAACTCTTATATCAATACTGAAAATAAAGTAAAAAATAAACTTCAGTTTTTAATTTACTATTTACAATTCTTGTACATGATATCAAAAAGAAATAAGAAAAGCTAGCTATATTATTTCATCAGTTTTCATCTGTTTTATCTTGTTTTATCTTGAATATTTTGTCTTTCATTTTCTCCAAAGACTGACTACTGTCCTCCCATGGTCTAGGACCACGAATGTTCTCCCAGTTATCAATATCTATATTTTTAATTTTCTGGTGTGAAAGAAAACAGTTCCACATTAGACAATTGTAAATATTATAACTAAGAAAGCAAGAAATAAAAATAATTAAACTTTTTCTATCTGAATTAAAGTAAGCATTTTACATTAATACATTTAATGAATGCATTTAACTGATATTTTAAATTGTGAACAGATTATTTCCTGGGAAGGATCTGAGTATTGCATCAGGGTGACAGAACAGTCAGTAAAAGGCACTCCACTTCACTCCCTCATGTTGAGTAATACCTATTTACAAGTGGCATCATTAGGCAGTGACTTCATCTATCATATTATCCCCAGTTTCAAATTTAAATGCAACAAAGTTGTATTTAAATTTGAAAGCTCAATTTATTTAGTATTAATTTATTATTCTTAGTACTAAGAAAGAACTTTCAGAATAAATTATATAATATGAAAACCCAGAACTTAATGTAATAATATTATTATGCACACTCTCTAGGGAGTCCGAATATTCAGAGGGAGGGCCATTTTAGTCAGTTATAGCTCATCTTGAAGATGCACTTGCAACATATAACAGCAGCCAATTCCACACACACAATCCATGAAAAGAATCTGGACCTTATATGCTTTTTAACATCCCTGGTTCCCGGTGATGACCTAAAGTTCTGCTTGCACCAGCCATAAACTTCAAAATCTTGTTTGTATCCGTAGTGCTTCCTGGTTAGCAAAGAGGACAATGTCTCTACTCTTCAAGCTTCAGAACAAAACATTTATGGTATGGCTCAGATTAATTAACACTCAAATCCAACCATTGTACTAAATGTATGACAGCTTTACAAACCTTTTGTAGGTAGGATATACACAAAAAATAATTTTTTTTTTCTTTAAAAATTTTTTTAAAATTAATTAATTAAAGTGATTACCAAAACATCCTTTAGATTTTACATCACTTTGCCATCTCCAATTCCTTTTATAGTGCTCCTTCCTGCATTTACTAGCAAATTTGATCTGCTATGCGTACACTAAACATTTTAAACTTTGAGATGATTTTCTTTCAAGAAAATCATGGTATTCTACTATACTGATATGTTATAAAATATACTACAACACTTGGGAAAATAAAACTGCTGCTTTATCAGTGGGGCTGTTTGTTTATGGATTTAATAGTCACGGGGCCATAACACACAGAATCAATAAGTGGCATATATAGGTCTAAAAATTATATATAATATAAAAATCAAAATAATAATAATCATAAATGAAATCGCCGGTTAACCTAGTGGCATTGTGCTTCACGACCATATGCCTGGGGAAGGAGTGCTCTAGGTTTGATTCCCATCGCTGATGTGAGGAGCCTAAAGATCTTCCTCAGCTATAGCCAAGTTAGCCAGTCTTGGGCATGGACAGCAGGGTTTTTCACCCCGCAAGCAGGCAAACCGGCCCGGTGAACATACAGGATACAGTAAGGCAAGGAAGGCAATGGGAAACTATCTTGCTCATAGTCATGAGCAAGGTAGTTTCCCTAGTATGGTAGCATACCCCCACCAGCTGTGGTGGTAGCTATGTGGCTGAGGGAATAGAATAGAATAAATGAAACATTTCTTAAATGTATACTAGGTAATAAATAAGTAAAACAGCATAAAACCAGTGTAGGCTAGACTGCGATAATTTAATTTCGGGCTTAATTTGATAGAGTTGATCTGATAATCTGCTAGTAATCTGTATGTAGTACAGGCAGATGACGGATGTTTGAGAGACAAACTGACCTAGCTGCAGTGTCTGCAGTCTCATTTCCCTTAATCCAACCAGACTTGGAATCCAATGGAAGTGTACATTAAAGTGTAGACTCCATAACTGAAAGAAGTGGTGTTAGATTTGAGAGCACTGGATGTTTCTATAGCTATAGACTTATTGCCTGAAGAGTACCTTGCAAGTCTGAATATATTATGCACCTTTTATAGTGATGCAATCTGATATATTCTAGTGAAAGCTCTATCACACACAACTCAGCTGTAGAGTTGTTACACTCAGTAGGATTTGTGTAGATATAATGCTGCCTGGAAATACAGCAAAAGATTCCACTAGGTCCTCCAATTCTGAGCCATCTGTGTAGCCATCATAGGCCTACTTGCTGCAGATGCCTTGCCAAAGTTTGTCGAGATATCTATGTACCTATGCTCAGTAGCATAGCTAGAGCTTTTGCTGCCCCTCTCAATATACACCAAAAATTCTACAAAAAGTCAAACACAACGTAGGGAAAGAAATTAAAACACTGTGTTTTTGTTTTATGGAGACTGCAACCATGTTAGAAGTGGTTACTTTGGTTTCCCAATGTTTCGGCCTTCATATTGGTGTCATCATCTGCAGTATACAGATATATATATATATACAGAGACAAGCTATATTACATTTCACACAGTATGCCAAAGAGACAATGATGTGATCGATGGTTTTCTACTGGCCTGATCTCTAGTGAAGAATGAATAAATAAATAAAAGAAAATAACTGCATCAAAGCTGTGTTATATTTATGGCATCATCAGCAAACAATTTCATATAGATAGTTTTATTACAGCAAACATGGTGTCCTAATTTAACATGAGAGTTGTTATATTAGTGTTAAGATCCTGAATTATAAATTTTAATTAAGATTGTTAATTATAAATAGGACAGAGTCCTATTTATAATTAAATCTTAGGTAGAAAGGTTATGTGGGTAGAATATGTGCCTTCCATATTTTTGGGATTTTTAGACCATCATTATTGTTAAGATTAGGGTGGTTGATAAGAATTTCACAGTCCTCCTTAAATTTGCATTCATACCACGTTTTGGTTTGATGTAAACAACAGATGCCTTTCCAGTCAATTCTATGTAGATATTCTGGGCATAATCAGAAAGGTGGATTTACCATAGTTATTAAATTTAATGTACCTTTTATGTTCCATTTTTTTTACATAGGAATTGTGCATCCTGTTTCACCTATATAGGGCAAATTACAGGTACAATGAATACGGTATACTCCAGCAGAGGAAGGTGGATCCTTGGATGAGTGGAGTAAGTTCTTTAATTTTGCAGGAAGTTTAACGGTGGCATTAAGATAGTATATCTGTAGTATTCTGTTTATTTTATCTGATATCCCTTTAATGTATGGAATGGTTACAGTTTTATTGCAATCTAGTTTATTTTTGTTTTTAAGTGAGGTCTCGTGAAGAATTTTGTTGATAGCATTTTGGCTGTAGCCATTTTCAGGAAAGTATTGCTGATAACTTTTAATTCATCTTTAAGTGCTTATTCATTGGAGCAAATCTTTAAAGCTCTGTTTTTTAGTAATAAAATTGTATGCAATGGTTCTCTGATGTTGTTGTAAATAAAATGTAGCTTTAATATAGTTACTTTATTTTATTTATTTTAGTTTTTATATTTTTTACTTTATTTTATTTTTTATTTTCACTAGAGGTCGGGCCAATAGAATAACCGTTGATTGAATCATTGTCTCTTTGGCAGTATACTTCAGATGATGACGTTGATGTGGGAGTCGAGGCACCGGGAAATTGAAGTAATTGTTTCTAACATGGTTGTGGTCTCCATAATTTGTCTGAAATGAATGCTGATCATCGTGTAACACTAAAGGAAAAGTTTAAAATGGTTCTGTTTTCATTGAATTTAGAATGACTCTCTCTCTCATAAAAGAATATAAACTGTCAAGGCTACATCGAGACTGGATATAGTCTCGATGTAGCTGGTGACTACAGCTCACCAGCTCAATGAGCTGGTGAGCTCACGATGCACGTGATAGCTGGTGAGCTCGTGAGCTCACGAGCTCACCAGCTCTTAGACATGACACCCATACAGAAAGAGTATGGGTGTCATGTCTAAGAGTCTATTTTCTCCCACTGTATGCTGTCCCTCCTTCACCTTTGAAATACTACAATTAATAAACTTAAAAAAGGTTTAAGCTTACAAGGAATAAATTTGACCACTGCTTATGATCAGATTGATTCCTTGCCAAAGAATGCTTAATCTAAAATCTCCCTTTTTTGATCTTCTGTGGCTTAAGATTTCCTTCCCTCATTTTGTATCGTTTATCTGCTGTCTTTACTGTTTTCTCCAATTCTGAAAATTATTCTGACTTCTCATTTTTGCAGCTCAATTTCATTCAATCCAGATTCCCCAAACAGTGAAGTCATCTTCCTTGGTGACTTTTCCACATGTCCACAATTCTAATTAACTCCCTTTTTCCAATTCCATTGACCAAGCAAGAAGAGAGGCAGAGATTTTTGCTACAACAATCAGTGGTCTAAAATATATCATTGTCTAACAGAATTTCCAACAGTCCTCTTCACTCATCTAACACTCTGTATTGCTTCTTAACTAGTTATACTTCCAGGTACACTGTTGAGGTGACTACTCTTCTTGGTTCAGATCACAGTCTCATCCAAGTTAAGCTGGTGATCTTGTTACGCCTACATTTCTCACTGTCCAAAAAGTCCCACCTTGTATCTAGGTCATGGTTTCCCACAAAGTGTGCCAGGGTAGTCCAAGAAAAGAAAACAGCCTATCATATGTGGCCTGAGACAAAAACCTTTTAAAGCTATGATAAAAGGTCCAAAGTCTGATTTTGATAAGACTAAATGTAGAAAATTGTCCACCTTTTCCAATGCCATTTGTGCATTTTTGGTCCCTTACAAAAGCTTTTGGGTGTAACTTTTGTCCATCTGTGGTTCCTCTTCTTTCTTACTCTTATCATAGTACAGCATCATCATCACTTGAAGATACAGCTGCCATCCTGACTTCATTCTTCTCTTACAGTTCTTCCACAGATGAACAAATCAAATCAAATCACCTCCTTTACCTAGAACATTGCATCACGTGCATCCTGCAGCCTTTTTGCCAGAAAGATATCAGGAGAATCTTGAAAACATCTGGATACCAAAAAGGCTGCTGCTCCTGATGGAATCCCAGCTATTGTGCTCCTGAGTTAACACTATTTCTTTATTGTCTATACACTATTACACTCAGCTGCTATTCACCTTAAAACATGGAAGTAAGCCCATATATAGCCAGTTCCTAAATAAAGGTGATGATTGTCTACCATCAAGCAACTGACTTTGCTTTCACATCACTTTTGTCTAGATTAATAGAAAGGGTTAATAGTCACTTCTTTCTCACTAATTAGTTAGCACCAGTATGGATCTCAACAGTTGAGATGCACAGATCTCCTTGCTTACATTACCATCTTTGGACATTCACCATAGAAAGTTTGGAGAAACCTTGTGCTGTCATGAATGCAGGTTGAAGTATTTTCAGGACTGCATTATACATGTCGCAAGGAATATAGGCTTGCCTTAGTATTCCATAATGCTTTGCATTATGGGATACTAAGGCAAGTGATGTGAACTCTTAGCTTCTTTATACGAGTTGCCCCAGTCCTGAAAATCCTTCAGGTGCAAACTTTATTTGCTTACACTTGGATAAAGAATTAAGCCAAATATATAATTTTTTAGTATCTTTAATTTAAATATGGAAATATACAACAGAATCAACAAAGCTGGTATAGTAAGAAGTCAACTGAATAAATTTGTATGGCATATGAGAGAAATTAGTTAAAACACTAAATTAGCTGTATACAAGACAGTGTTGAATGCATTAGCAGAGCTAATCTCAGGTGGTATAGTCGCTTAAACAGAATGGGTGAGGAAAGATTAGCAAAACAAATGTTCTCTGCCAGGCTGGTAGGAAAAAGACCCAGAGGAAGACCAAGATATAGGTGGATTGATGCGGTAAAAAGTGCCTTAGAAGATAGAAATATAAGATCTGATAATGTTGGAGTCTTGACAGGTAACAGACTGATTTGAGGAAAATTGTAGATAGGAAGTTAGTAATGATGTAAATTTTTCATGTAGTACTATCATATCCTGTATATCCTTGAGGGTACGTACATAGCAGGAATTTGATGATGATGTTTATGTTTATTTTAATTGTAAGTATAGTTGTTGAAAATTAATTATTAATTAAGTAATAAAATTACTAAGTTAACATAAATGGAATAATCGCTGAAAAATAAAATTGTCTCATGAAAAGTGCCGCTGGGGTGGACTGCCCCCCCCCCCCACCCACCCACGCCACTGCCTATGCTTGAATGGAGCTGATTTGCAAGCTGACCTGCTGTGGTGCATCAATTATGTTTTGCTGTGATAATCAAAAATCTGTCTTCATACTCTGTGGCTGAGCGAGGGCAACCTCTTAGCAAACAAGTAGAACACATTCCATTGGTTTGAAATGCTGCCCCGAGCCTGGATACAATGTTATGTGAGATTTCAAACTGTTTGGCAATATCAGTAATTCTGCAGCCTTCTTCAAGCTTTCCAATAATTCTTCCCTGCAAGAAATCATCTAGATGATATTTTTGAGACATTACAAAACCTCCAAGTTTGCAACTTTACTATTTCTTCATGAAAAGAGCTGCCTTCATACACAATTTGCTCAGCACAGCCTTTTGCCTTTTATCCTGTTGAGTGCTACCACAATGTTGTGAGAGCTGCATTACAGTTTGGGGGTGGACATATTCCATACTGTAATGTCCTTAGGAAATTTGTAACTTTTGTCAAAAACATTTTTTTTGTGTAATATAATTTATTAGTTGCTGGCAATAAATTTATATCCACATTTGTCTGCAGTCATGAAAGTTTTTTCATATACAGGTAAAAATGTAGTTTGTCCTTAGCTTTTGGACACCAGTGTAAATAGGAAACCTTCATTTACATGATTAATGTATCCCATAAAAATGCCATGCTAAGTGAAAACATATTAACCAAAGCAACGAAAAAACTAACTCCTCCATGAGCTTTCAAAATCTAACTTTTTTTTTTTTTAAACACGTTTTTACCATTTTTACTGATATAAAAGATGAAGCAATAAAAATGGTAACAATCTATATAAATATAAAGAATAATAAACTGTTTGAAACAACTGAAAGTTTATTAAATACTGCATAATATGCATTCATGATTATATATGCAAGTGTATTTAAAAGAAAATCATTTGAGAAATACATGTACAGTATTTGAACAATGTAATTTGCAAATTGTTTCTTTTTCTGTGTGTACATCTTGCAGTAGCAGCTCATGGCTTTGTCTACATTAAAGCAGATCTGCATACTACGATCAAGGTTGGGGTCAACATATATAAAACTGTTGTTTTAAAGTTCCAACAGTTCAAAACTTAAATTCGCTATTTCACTTTTCTTTTTATCTATAGTCAATGTCGAAGTACTTTTTTAGTATAAAAACCTTTATATATATATTGACCCCAACCTTGATCGCAGTATGCAGATCAGCCTTATATAAAGTACTTAAACTGCAGTACTAACCATGATCACATTTATGTTTGCTCTGTTGCCATGGTAACTAAAGATGAGGCTTCTTATGTAGTTGCATGCATCATTTGAAATTATGAAGCAACTTTCATCAAAAACACCATGTTCAATGAATTTTGAACCCATGTTAGAAAACTGGGATATCAATTTATTATCAGTATTATTAATTCTAATAGCATGTATTAGAAACCGTGTAATGTGAGGGATTCCTATATTATATATTTAATATTTCTTCATATGATGTCATGCTGAAATAACTGCTATGTATCATGCAAACTATGAATTCCACTTATCAATACAAATTTAGTGATTAGGATCCCTCACACTTCCTTACTTCATATGAGGAAGAAGTGGAGGAATTTTTGAACCATAAGAGAAAGCAGATGGCACAAAGAAAATAGAAAAGCTGGTCATTTGAGATCTAAACAGCAGGGAAGGAAATGAATCTAAGGCATGCAGAAATGTTTTGGGAAAATCTGAAGAAAAGGGCAAAGCTAACAATAAATGGCAAGTGCTTGCTAGATATCTGTTCAGGACACAGAAAAGTCTTACTGCCTATGTTATTTTTGATGATATAGTAGGTGAACATATTCATTCAGGATACAAAAAGTATTAGAGGATTTGAAACTGGAAGTGATCATCGCTTATTTTAAACAGGATAAAAATATCACATTGAAAAGAAAAATATATAACAATGTTTTAAAAAGAATTAAAGCTGAGTAAGTTTTACAGATATAAACTGTTGATATTTTCTTTGAAAACAAGAAGCAAACCTTTGAGTTTCAGTGGCATAATCTAAAGAAAACATGTAATTCAGCTAAGGAGGCATGTGGTAAAGTCATGGAAGACTCATAAGAATATAGAAGATGAATATCAGGAGAACAGAAAAATGTTCTGGGAGGGAGGCTAATGAAAAAGTTTAGAAATCATATTTCCAATCCATTTTTTCAAAACAATAGCTATAAAAAGCAATTAAGGGACAATAATTTAAAACTGTAATATTATTACTGACTAATTCATGCTAAAATACTATGTCAATAATCTATGAAAGACATACATATTTGTTAAAAAAAATGAAAATTCCTTACATGATAGAATTTTTTGGATTGCAGAACTGGATTTGGCTAACTCAAAATACAATATAATCACCCAAATTCATTTCAATTAAAAAAATATTGCTGACTAGTGTCAAGAATGAAACAGTCAAAATGACCTCAATATAAATGCCGATGTAATTCTTGCATGCATGTACACACATTATGATTATACATACGTCATATTCACTTTCCAAGGTGACTTCATCTTTTTTCTTCATTTTTATTCCCATCTTTTCTACATTCTCTGCTGAGAGCTGTCAAAAAATAATTTCCCTTAATTTCCTTAAACATAATTCTCTGATATTAATTTACCTCACTAGTGGTTAGAAAATATTCTACTTAACAGACTGCAGGTACACTTTATATTAAAAATATATATATATATATATAAAATAAAATAAAAAATAAAAAAATGAGCAGATACCTCCTTCTCCATTATATCCATTTAATGAATCAATTAGGAAATTAGGAGGAATTAAGAAGGTAAGCATGCAATCTGGAAGAAGAAAGCATTGTAGAGGTAGCATAAGATGCATAATAGTAATAATTAGTTGCATGAGGAGCAAAGATCTGGCTAGAAGATAACTTGTAAGGAAGACAAAAGTGCAGTATGAGCTAATCAGGCCAAGTCCTGGAAAGTTTTTTGATATGTGGCAAGGTAGAAAAAAGAATTATGGAAGGATGATGTTAATGGATGAAAATGATACCGATAACTGCTGCGCAAGATACACACAGCATGCAATATATCGAGGTATTTCATCCTCATAAGTGTTGGTTTTGTCTTTCGTTCAATATTATATTTGCTAGTTGTTGGTTGACCCCCACATTCAAACATAAAGAAAATTTTTATTATACTGTGCCACTCTATGTTTGAATTCACACAATTATTGTGAAGGAATCAAGCATCAAATAGCACAACAGCTACATGAACTTACTACAGGCCAAAATTTTCTTACTTATACATAGGGTTTCCCTCAGGATTCGTATTTTAATGAGCGGTACAATGAAACTGAAATTAGGTAAGCACAAGAATCAAGTTAAACAAGATATTTAATACGCTCTCAAAATTATTCTTACATAAGAAACAAGAACTCTATTAAGATCAATACAATTAGAAAATAATTTATGCATTCTATAAAGTATTTAGAATCTACTCAGCTGAGTGCATCATTTACTGCTAGAACTTATATATGAGGCTTTCACAATTCTCATCCGTTAGGATTTTAACTTAGGTTCACTTTAAACAACATCAATATTAGCAAAACACTTAAAAATTAATTCTTTTTTAGTCTCATAGAATAATCATAAACTTAATTTTATTAAACATTTAGCTGGCATCATCAATATCTATCAGAGGATTAAAATAGTTCTTAAAAGGCTCAGTCTTGAATTTACATATACATTGTGAGATAACACGTTCAAACACATTCTAGTCCATCAATGAAGTTTTTCACATTAGTTTCACAAGGAAATGTTTTATAATATCACTCATTCAAGCTTGACTAGCTGGCTCCAGCAACACGAAATTTGACCAAGTTCTCCGGACACAAGCAACACTATCACACGTTAGTTATAGAATAGATATTCTTACCGGTATGATCATCATAGCTTGCACATTATGGAAAACTTTTACACTTCTAGGCACTCAATAATCTTCCACTACAGGCAACACAAAACTTATAGTATCCCTGAGTTCAATAACTTATTTGTTAAGACTGGAAAATGTATTTTCTTGCTCGTAATAACTTATCTTAAGATAAATCTCGATCATATTATTATCCTTTCACTCGAGTAAATTCCTTTACAAGGTGACAGGAAACTATAAATAAATGAGTTCAAAGTAAGATTCATTAAAATCGGAACAAGTTTCCAAATTTTTGTTATGTCGTACAATCCCAGGTTAGATCACATCTCACGACCTTCCTACACGCTCTCCATTTTCCTTCTGGTTCCATCTTCTTATATCTCATAAATCCTCTCTCTTTTTCCCGTCCAAACTTGTTTTTTTTTTTTTCACTCTTTCAGTTTACAATGAAATTCCCACGTGATCGTTGTACAGTTCCCAATGCTAAGGCATGCGCTATCTCAAAATAACTTAGTCTTCTGACAGCAGCCAATCAAGTCACATTAGCAGAGTCCCTTAGAAATACTTTCACTTTCAGTAAGAACAAATAAAATGCATATATTACAGTTCACTTAGGATACATTTACAAGTTAATATAAAGAATTTATATAAGATAAATAACTAAAAAAAAATTACAATTATTATTTCAACGAACCAAAAACAGTAAGTGTTTAAATTACAATTTACTTAGGAGCAAACTTAGCTCAGGAAATGCAATTCATGTTAAATCATGAATGAAGTATTAATAATCATAAAATTCTTCATTCAAAATTTAACAACAGATTGAGGAGTTAGAGTGTACACAGGATGAGAGCTTAATGGTGATTAAGCAGGACGGGATATATATAGAGAGAATTAAGTAAACTTTATCTCTCGGGGGATCCTGTAACCCCTAGAGAGAGTGCATCCCCTGGGTGGCAGATAGGGGAACCCACCATGTGTGTGTGCGTGTGTATGGTGGGGTGGTCCGAATATACTGAATAAGGACTCGTGGACCAACAGAGCCATAAGGAGCAATCATCTTGATTGTAAGGAAAGCGGCACTCCCATGGACCCCTAGCTGGATCTATCCTCTCCTTCTACTACTTTGAGGAAGATCCACTTACTTTAATCTTTCCTATAAGGCCTTATCAGCCAACTCTTCTTATTTTATGACCCTTATGCTATTGGAGTACTCAAGAGCCATGGGGTCTTTTCATTTCTGGCCTTACAACTATGCCCTCTCTATAAACCTTACTATAATTCTTCTATAATCTACTCTTTCCCCCTTCAATATACCCTATTCCTCCTATGGGTTTAAATTCGGAAGAAGGCTAGTTCAGCAGCCTTAAGGTAGCAACCCTACCACTGAACTATTCCATCGTCAGGCTAGTCCTCTAACATGGAGAACATAATTCTACTTATAAGTTGACAGAAAAAGATAATCAGATTGAATCTATGGGAAATGACCCTGAAATGGAAAAGGTAAAACAAAAATGGAAACGACAAAATATAATACGCATAGCAAACTGGAATATAAGAGGAATATCATATAACGAAATAGAATTAGACCAATTATTAAATGAAAGAAATTTTAAAATAGCAGTAATCACTGAAACAAAAAAGAAATTAAATGGAACCATGAGAACTGAAAATTTTAATGTGATATACAGTGAAGTCGACAGAGACCACAAGCAGGAGTCATGATTTGGATTCATAACTCTCTTTCAAAACAGTTAAAACATTATAAATTATGGAATGAAAGAATAATAGAAGCTAGAATAAAAATTGATAGAGGCTATTTAATAATAATTGGTTTATATGCCCCAGAAGAGGGAAGAGACCAGGATAATATTGACTTTTATAATCAGCTACAAAATATATATAATAAAATAAATAAAAATGATTACATAATTTTAGCAGGAGACTTAAATGCAAGAATTGGAAACATGAAAATTAATAATAATATAGGAATACATGGAGAACATACTCTAAACAGGAATGGTAAAAAATTGATTGACATTGTAGTTTATAATAACCTAAAAATAATGAATTCCTTCTATAAACATAAAGATACTTGGGCAGCAAGAGGATGGAAATCAATATTAGATTACTTTATATTAAATGAAAAGCCTTCAAAATTTTCACTAGATGTTAGAGTTCACAGAGGATACGAAATAAGCAGTGACCACTTCCTTGTTAAAATAAAATTAAGATTATAGTTCGCCCACCGATTAGAGGTCCCTCGACACTTCTGCGCATGTCAGATAAAGGAGAATCCATTCTGATAATAGGGTAATCAATCTGTCTTCTGGGATGTGTTTGTTTATTATTACAGGTTGGAAAATTTAACTTTTCTTTTACAAACATTGTAGTTTTTAAAGTGTAACTATTTTGCTTGTATAACAGTTGGAAAAATGTACATAGAGTATTAACAAAATTAAAAAAGGTATAGCATAAAACAAAAATTTAACTAAGTTTATTTTTAAGAAAGTTTTCTATAAAGTAAAAATAATTATACAGAAAAACAGAAATTTTTTCAAATGAACTTTAGATATTCTAAACTTACAGTTGAGAGAACTGAGACACTTTAATGTCCTAAACCGATTAATTATTTATGACTTGTTGTGACTCTTAACAAACCCATGCAAAAAAAGGTTGGAAAAAATACCATTATCAAATCCTTTCAATCTTCATAGTCATCTGAATCGCCATCACTTTCACTTAAATTGATCACCAAAGGTTCACATAATTCTTCGATAATTCCGTCTCTGTCCGAATACATATTTTTCAATGAGGTGACATGAAAGCAATATTTTCCCCAGTTTTGAACTGTAATACTTTCAATCGCCTGTTCTGAAAGTTTAAAAAAGTTTCAACATGTCAATATCTCCAGTTATGTTGCTATGGCTAATGAAACTTTTCACTTCTGCCCAAACATACTCAATATTATTAATATCACAATGATATGGTGGTAGCCTCAAAGCTAGAAATCCATGCTCTTTGAGCATCGTGTTGAATTTAAATAGTTTAGTTGTGGGCGAGTTTCTTTTGACCAAATTAAGCAATTCAACTTTTCGCATATTTGGGGAATGAGAAATGTTATTTGCAGAGAGCCAATCCATAAGAACTTGCTTCTTATTAGACCAATTTAGAACCTTGTTTAATCGAATAGAGCGATATGAAGCATTATCAATTATAACAACAGCATTTTTAGGAAGGTTTGGAATCAGTTTTTCTTCTGCCCACTTTTCGAAGATCGTAGAATTCATTTGCCTATGGTAATTGACTTTATATAGTAAGTTTGAATTCGGTAAAAAACCCATTTCTCCACCCGCACACAAAATTATTATGTGCCGCGAGGCATTTCCGGTTTGTAGCACTCCACATTCTTCTTTAGACTGCCAACATTTTCCATAAGTTAAATTACTATCAATCCAAGTTTCATCTAGATAGGCAATCGGTCTTTTCTCCTCCCTGAAACGTCTTATTGCTCTCAAATCCAGCATTCTAGATAAAACAATGTGACTTCGTTCCATGATAAGTTTCCTTTTATTCTGAGACTTTTTAAAACAAAATCCAATTTCATTATGTATTTTCCTTAAAGTTTTTCTTTTCCAAGGAAAATAAATTTTTTCTTCAAGCACTGGAATCAATTTCGGAACAGTTGGCACTCTTTTCTTGACCACATAAAATTCGTGAATAGTTCTTCTTATAACGTCTACATCAAAATCATTCAAAGCTATGGTTTTGATTGTTTTCTTTACTCTGGTGCTTTTTTTAGGAGATTTAAATTTTGGCTTACCTTCACCTTTTGATTCCCTATGAATTCTTTTAACAGTCGACCCCGATATGCCTGCAATTGCACTTGCACGTTTTATGACTTGAGAAAGGGGAACAAGGAGACTATTCTTTTTCACAGAATATCAGTACATTATTCAATATTCTTTTGCAAGAACTACTGAAACATTTAACAACAGAACTTGTTGACTGTACTGGATCCATCATACAAATTAATAATAAAAAATAATGCAAAAAAGAGACAACAAAAATCAAGCTAGTACAGTGACAGACAATTCGTACATCCTCCATTTCTTTCTTCCCTTCAGCATGAATTGACTATTCTAGGCAAAATGCCAAGGAGAGATCTACAAACGGTGGGCGAACTATATCACCTAAATGGCTACAAGTAACAAGAACAGAAAGAAAAATTGAAACGTTTGTTTATAAAACTAGACTATTGAATGACACAAATGTACAATGGCTATATGAACAAAGAATTAACCAATATCTAGATAAAATAAAACAAAATGAAGAAATAGAAATAGAATGGCTAAATATAAAAACAATACTAAATGCAGCAGCAAATGAAAGCTTAGGAAAGACAAAAAAATTCAATAAAAGGAAAAAACTGAAGATCTGGGATGATACAATCAAAGAAATAATCAAAAAGAAAAAAAGAAGCCTATCACAAATGGTTAAGCAGTAAAAGATTAGAAGATGAAATAGAATATAAAAGAATAAGAGCCATAGCTAAAAGAGAAGTCAGAAAAAGCCTGAGAATCATGGAATAAATTTGTTTCTAATTTAGAACATCGATTTATATCAAATAAGACCCAAAGTATATAAGATTCTGAAACTCTTAAATGCAGATACCAAAGAAAACATAAAATTAAACACCGAATCAAAATTAGAAGAATTTCTAAATTACTACATAGAATTGTGGACAGACAAATATTTTAAAAAAGAAAACAGGCAAACAATTGACGAAAATGAAAAGGAAATGCAAAGTGTAAGGTTATGCATTTTGGGGTGAAAAGATTAGCAGCAGTATATCACATTGGTGGAACCATGCTCCAGGAGATTGATGAGGCCAGGGATTTGGGGGTGTTGGTGGATAGGGAATTGAAGTTTAGGGGGCACATTGCAAAAGTGGCTAAATCAGCTCATCAAATCACTTGGCTTCTGAAAAATACTTTAACAAGCAGAGACAAATAAGTTATTGTTCCTCTGTATCGAGCCTTGATAAGACTCCATCTAGACTACTGTGCCCAGATATGGGCACCAGGGTTTCTTCTTGATGGGGAGGAGGTGGAGAGGATCCAGAAACGAGTGACCAAGATAACAGTAGGTCTGTGGAATGAACCTTATGAGAACTGGTTGAAGATTTGTGGGTTACAAAAATTCGTTGATAGGCAGAAAAGGGGTGATATGATTGAGACATTCAAATTACTGAAGGGTTTCTATAAGATTAATCCAGAAGATATTTTTGATATCTTCTGGATTAATTCTGGAAGCTGGGCAAGACTGTCATTAGCAAAGGGTGTTAGAGCTAGGTTTTTTACTTGGAGAGTGGTGAACGAGTGGAATAAGCTGCCAGAGTCTGTTGTGGGTGCTATGACCGTGCATGAGTTCAAGGCGAGGTATGATAGATACTGTGTGAATGTCGAATACTTGTTCTTGACATGATGTTAGGACCTCCCTTGATGAGTCTGTTGACTCCTTGGAGTTGCCTGTAATAATAATAATAAGTAAAGAAGAATTAGAAATCAGCTTGAAAGAAACAAGAAACAGAAAATCACCTGGAGAAGATAAACTAGGTTCAGAACTATATAAATATACAAGAACAAGATTCAAAGAAAGACTCTTATTATTTTTAAATAAAATTTACTCAACTGGTATCTCCCCCAATAGAATGGAAAAAAGTAATTGTGATTCCTATCTTTAAAAAAGGTAATAGAGATGACCCTAAAAACTATAGAGGTATCAGTATACTAAATTCCTGTTACAAAATATATAGCAGAATCTTAAATAGCAAACTAATGAAATATTCCGAAAACTTTATTTTAGAAGTGCAGAATGGATTTAGAAAAGGACGATCATGTAGAGATCCAGCCTTTTGCCTAAAATTAATAATAGAGAAAAGAAGAGAATACAATTTAGAAACACATATTGCATTTATTTACTTTGAAAAAGCATTTGACAAAGTTAAAAGAAACATATTATTTAACAAATTAAAAGAAAGACAAATACCAAATAATATCCTAAAAGCTATCACAAGTATATAAGAAAATAATCAAATACAAATAATATTAAATCATATACTAGAGAGATAAACCAAGGGGTCCGACAGGGATGTCCCCTCTCAGCAACTCTTTTTAATATCTACTTAAATGAAATAATAATAAAATGGAATAAAAATTTACATCAAGGAATTAAACTTTCTCCTACAGTAAACTTAAACACTCTCCTCTTTGCCGATGACCAAATAATAATTACAAATTCTGAAGATAAACTACAGAAAACTATTTTAGATCTAAATGAGATATCCAAAGATTATGCTATGATAATATCAACAGAAAAATCAAAAACTATGGCCTTTAAAGGACAAGATCCAGCAAGAACTAAAATAGTAATAGATAACAAGATCTTATAACAGTTGAATTCATTTAACTACCTAGGATGCACGATCACATATGAAAATGAAAAAGATATAAACTTAAAATTGCAAAATATTTAAAAATAACAGGTGTAATTAACTCTATATTTAAACCAAACCTAGTTCAAAAACAAACCAGACTAAAAGTATACAATACATTAGCCCTACCAGTTTTAATGTATGGAAGCGAAATCTGGACAATAAAATAAAAAGGCAAACAAATATTAACAGCAGCAGAAATGAAGTTTATGAGAAAAACTGCAAAGTATACCCAATTTGATATTATGAAAGAATTAAACCAAGAACCAGTAATAGAAAAAATTAAAAAATATAAACATAAATGGATGGAACACGTTCAAAGAATGAAAACAGAAAGATTACCAAAACAAGCCTTAAAGTACAAGCCATTAGGCCAGGACGTTCTCTTAAACGATTCAATGATGACTTCTAAGGCCAGAACAGGCCATGCTAGGCCTAAATCCTTGCTACACATGATGATGATGATGAGTAAACTTTGTCAATAATGTAGTAGGCCTGACATGTCACTGCATGTTTTAAGGAAATGTTCCAGGGTGTTAAATGCAACCTCGGTATGTATAGTTTATAAAGAAGGTAAAATTGTTCCACTTCAGAAAGAGGATGATAATACTGAGGTTAAAAATTATAGTCAAATTCTGTTAACTCAATGCTGGGATTCCGAATAAATTGATAACAGCATGTTCTCTATGATGATTTTTTTTTTTCCTGTTAAAGAAGATCATGCTTTAGCAGTCTACTTGTGTTCAACAAGCTGATATGGATAAAGGAGGTGCACATACACTTTTGGTGAGCTGATGTGTGTCAGATATCCTCAGCCAGTTCTGTTATGAAGAAAGAAAAGAGCAATGTGCTAATGGAGTCTATTTTGGGGCCACTGTTAATCTGTATGTTAATGATATTAGGACAAGTTGAACTGGAGTTATACAGCTGTTTGTAGAACGATGGAAAGAACAATGAGTAGAGCAGGTGATATGGCCTTGTAGGAAGATCACGATAAACAGTGTGAGTGAGAAAGCAAGTGGAGTTACCAGTTCAATGTTGCAAACTGCAAGGTTCTGAAATTTGGTAGGTAAGGATAGCATGCAAAGTATGAATTAGTGGGGAAATTTTGAAGGAGGTATAAAAAATGAGGGATCCAGGAGTAGTGTTGAGCAGTGCTATGAAGTTTAGGGGGTAACACTGTGAAGATGTTTTAGTGTAAAATTGTGATGACATCACATCAGAGTATGAGCAATCACGAGGAGGACCAACATATGTGGAAGTAAAGAAGGTATAGTTCCACTGTATATGGTATCGATCCTACTCTACACAAATTTGGTGGCCTAGATTTCACAGGGATGAGGATATACTGGAAAAGGTTCAAAGATGATTAACTGAAGTGGTTTCCTGTTTCTGGAATCTGAGTTCAAGCTGAAGACTGCTATCTGCAAAGCCTCATGAATAGGAAGGTTTAAGGTGTAATTGAGACATGAGTTAGTAAAGAGTTACTACATTAATGTAAAAGAGGTTTTTTTTTTTTTAATGGAGGCAGACAAAAGCAGAACAAGATGCCATCCCCAGAATCTTTATAAGAACAGTATTAGCAAGGAGGTGAGAAGCAGGTCCCCTACATGGAGAGAAGCTGATGAGTGGAGCATATAGTCTGAGTGCAGAGATGGTGAATGATTTAAGACATGGTTTAGTGATCTTTGGTGTGATAATTCAGGACCTCCCATGATCACTCTTAACTCCATAAGGATTTAATGTTAATACTACTACTACTAATAATAAATGTGTGTACTGGTTGGGGAGGAATCTGTTCTTTCCTAAATTCTCATCTGTTAGAGACTGAAATGAATGGGGATGACTAGAAAATTATTTCTCCATCATACGAATGTGATGAAATAAGAATATTTTAATACATTTTCCACTATGCATGCACTTCTCATGAAAAAGCACATCAAATTATGAATGAAAGAACACTATAGCAAATGCAACAAGCAGTATTAAAAAAAAAAAAAAAGCCTAATTATACAGTAATCCCTCGATTAATGCACCCCCCCCGATTAGTGCATCATTTTTTTCGATACCCAAATTCGATTAGTGCACCTATATACATCTTAAAAATAAATGTTACAGAATTTTAAAAAATTTCTATCTATACATTTTTATGGCTAACTATTTTAAAATATCACGCACCAGAATGAAATAATTTAGTTACCAATTTAAAACATTTTACAAAGTTTTTTTAATGGCATACTACACTACTTCCATGTACACTATGATCAAAATTTTTACCGCCAAATACAACTTCTCTCATACATTTTAAGAACATTTAAACTGGCAATAGAAGCAACATCTGGTGAGAATTCTATGACATTAGTAGAATTCTGGAAGAAATTTAATGTTAAATCTGCTATTGAAAATATTCAGCAATCTTGGAATGAAATTACTGCTAGCAATATGCGAGCTGTTTGGAAGCACGTTCTTCCACATTGTGCAAAAGATTTTGGAAGCTTTTCAAATGAAATGGATAATGCTGTTGAGGAAATTGCCAACATCGAGCAGGAACTGGGTTTTGATGAGATTGAAAATTATAACATCCAAGAGTTAATTAAATCTCATTCTGAAGAATTGAGCGATTCCAACCTGCTAAATTTAGATGCACAGCAGGAAGATCCCGAAGAATATGAAGAAAATTTAACCACTGATAGTCAGCCTAAAGAGATTTCACAGAAACAATTTGAAAATATTTTTCATACAATCAAAGTTTTTAAGCAACAATGCTTACAGGCTGACCCTGATGAAGAGAGAGAGAAGCAGTAAAATTTGCAGAAGAGTAGAAGAGGCAATACGGCTATACCGTCAGTTGTATGAAAAAAAGAAACAAAATGGCTGCCAAACTATGCTAGCTCAATTCTTTGTTAAGAAGTAGAATAATAAAATGTACATTCTGAATATGTTTTATTGTCATTAAAATGAAAAGCCAAAAGGCTAGTTTTCTGGCAACTTAATAGATATTAAAGGGATAAAAAACCCTTTAATATCTATTAAGTTTTAATATCTATTTTTATCCCTTTAATATCTATTAAGTTGCCAGAAAACTAGACTTTTGGCTTTTCATTTTAATTACAAAATATAAGCACACCTTTATGGCATTTGTATAGTGAAGGTATGTAAGTTCTTTTCACTAAGCTTGGATATCTTCCAGGTCTACCTACTCACTGATGAGACCTCAAAAAAGGTTGAAACCGGTCTGGGTAGTGACCTCTCCTCATAATGTAATGACAATATTACATCTCCTAGGAGCTGTGTTTTACATTATGAGAGAATATCAAGAATAGTGAGGGAGTCTGCTCCACCTTTGCTTCGATTTGCCTTCGCCGATAGTTTTTCGGCATTGAAACTCATAGATCGTAGTTCTCGATCTTGAGTTTCACTTACTGGCTATATAACAACATAGGATTTTTATCCCTTTAATATGTTTTATTGTCTTTCAGCTTCATGGTTTTCCTTAACTAGACCCTGAGACATACCTTAATTCTTTTATAAAAAAAATTAAGGTTCAAAAAAGAAATCTGAGGAACGAATACTTTTTCCCATAGGTTATTTTATTCGATTAGTGCGTTTTCGATTAATGCGCCTGTTTTAAAGAACGCATTAGGCACATTAATTAAGGGATTGCTGTATTACTTATTACACCAGTTCTCTGTAGAGAACTGGTTCATAATGTTCTATAGGCTTCAATTTTCTGGATAACTGAAATCTGAATGCTTTCATGAAAGCAGACTCTGGACAGAACCTCATAGAGTGAGTGCAAAACTCTGATGAAATTCTTCCATCAAAAGAAATGTGTGACAATGTTTAAATCTACAGATTTGTAGAAGCTTAATGATATTTTCTATCATCTATGCAATGTCTAGAAGGTCAACAGATTGAATGTACATTCAACTTGTTCTAAAGTTATATCTTTAACATGTACGTTTCACTGATACTCAACTTGCTTAGTGATGATATATTCAATGTGTTTTTTTTTTCTTTTTAAACATGGCTTGTATTTAATTCTCAGCATTCATCTCATCACTCCCAGTGTTATCCAAATGATGCTGTGTTATGCTGTTGTTCTATTCTAGTTAACTGAGAGTACAATTTATAAATATGTAACTATACTGAACAGCATAATATCCAATACTAGTAACTAGTAACATTACTGGCTTAATGGGTGAAGCAAAAGCTTTTCATATTCCCGGCTATGATAATAAAGCTATCTTAATAAACGGGTGAAGCAAAAGCTTTTCATATTCCCGGCTATCTTAATAAAGACTGTGAGTTGAGAGAGTTTATGAGCTAAGTGCTCCCTCTGAGTGGGCTAGGAGATTAATCCTCAGTGTTGGGGTTTAGGATGGCTTTACGTCTTTTGTGCTTAGAATAGTCCATTGCATCATAGTCAGCAGCCAGTTGGATCAGTCTGTTAGGGTGCACAGTTGCTTTTGAGAAGAATTTGGTTGCTATAGTCTGCATGAAAGTATAAATATAGGGGACCTCCGTGTCCTGGTGCAGTTGGACAGTTCGGATGAACCATGGGGTGCCCAGGATCATTCTAAGACACTTGTTCTGAATGCATTGTAATTTAATAATATTCAAATTTGAAGTATGGCTTCAGGCCGGTGAGGCGTAGGTGAGTATTGGACGAACCATCAATTTGTATATGAGAAGTTTGATTCTGGTGCTCAGTTTACTGTTTCTGTTAATTAACGGATAGAGCTGGGCTATGGTTTTTGATGTGTTTGCACAGAGAGTTTTGATATGGGAGTTGAAAGTCAGTTTTCTGTCCAGTACTACACGAAGATATTTGATCTCTGTTTTCCACTGAATTTTTGTGTTAAATAGGAGAATATCTTCTTTAGGAAGCACTGATCTTCTAGAGAATAGGACGGCTACACTCTTCAGGGGATTCACCAGGAGTCGCCAGTTGGCAAAATATTGTTCAATTTGCAGTAGGTTTTCTTGCGGTTTCTTGATGGCTAGGTGAGGCTTTAATGACCTGGCCAATATCGCTGTGTCATCAGCGTAAAGAGCTTTAATTGAAGATAATGGGTTGTGTGGTATATCATGCAAGTATAAGGAGAATAGGATTGGTGCTAGTAAGGACCCTTGTGGAACTCCAGTCAAGATGTATTTCTGTGAGGACACTACTCCACTTAATCTCACTTGCATGCGTCTATCGCAGAGGTACGTCTTGATGAGTTGAATGATTCCGATTGGTACACCGGATGATATTAGTTTGTATAGCAAACCATGATGCCAAACCTTGTCAAATGCACTGGCTAAGTTTAGGAAAACACCCCAGTGCATTGACGCCAGTTAAAACCTGTGATGATATGCTCCACCAATCTGTGTATTTGTTCTGTGGTGCTATGCAACTGTCAGAAGCCAAACTGCTCCTCAGGCAGGATATTTAATCGGAGTACTGAATCTTGAAACCTAGTAAGAATTACCTTCTTGGCAATTTTTCCGAGATTAGAGATGAGACTGATTGGTCTGTAATTTTGAGGCAAAGTAGGATCTTTTCCAGGTTTATGAATTGGTATTATGTACGCCAATTTGCAGTAGGAAGAGAAATATTTGTAGTGAAGGATGGAGTTGATTATATTTGCTAAATGAACAATAGCTTTACAAGGTAGAAGTTTTATAACTTTGTTGGAGATACCATCGGGTCCAGGAGCCTTTTTATTCTTGAATTTCTGAATAATAGCATATATTTCAGCAGGTGAGGTGGGTGCAATTTGAGTGGAATGTGTGAGAGCTGAATTGAGCGAATATCTGACGTTACGGTGGATCTTGTAGATATGACTAATATCAAGGTGGTCGTATGCGGGTTTGCATTGTTTTTCAAGATGATTTGCTATTGCCTCAGCTTTATCAGCATCAGTGTGGATGAGACCTGAATCTGTTTGAAGAGGGGGAAGAGGTTTATTTCTGTTTTTAATCTTTCGGATAAGATTCCATACAAAGTGATTGTCAGTGGAGATGGAGGTCAGTTTTTCTTCCCAGAGTTGAGTTCTATGAGCTGCGAGTGCATCTCTCACTGCAGATTGAACCTGTTTAAGATCCGCTTGTCTTGTGGCGCCCTGGTGTTGTGGTATCTTTTTCTAGCCTTATTTTTTTCCCTAATCAGATTTATAATATCTTCAGGTAAGTGGTTGGATTTGTGGGTAGTTGCAGGGGTAGTAACTGCTGCACAGGCTGCTGTAATCTGCTCTGTTAGATTTTTGACAGCTGTTTCAATTTCCTCTTTTGATTTAATAATGGGAACAGGACCAATATATTTTGGAAGCACCTTGGAGAGCCTTTCCCAAGGAATAAATGAGTGTGGGGGGGGGGGATAATTTTCCAAGATTTCCTAATTTTAACCGTATTGGGTTATGATCTGATGATAAATCATTGATTGTCATTAAATTGTATTGGAGTCTGATGTGCTGCAGTATGGCTATGTCCAATATAAGTGTTGTGATGGGTGGGATCAGCAGGACCTATTACATGAAGGTTGTTGAAATCAGCATAGTTCTGTAGTATCTGTCCATTTTTGTTGGTGGAATGGCTATTCTAGGTAGAATGCTTGGCATTTAAATCACCTGCCACAATGGTAGGCTCTCCAGTATCAAATAAGGCGTTCAAATCCGAAAATAATAATGATTTTTGTGGGGGATGGTATGCTGCAAAAATTTTTAATTTGCCTACTGAACTCGTGAGAATCTCAATGCCAGTGACCTGGAGATAGGAGGGATGTTTGTGGAGTGATGAAAGAAAAAATTCTTGATGAAAATTGACGTGCCTCCACCTCTGTGGGTTGATCTGTCAGTTCTGTACGATTGATATCCATAAATTTTGGGATTGTCTGTAGATCTTAGATGCGTTTCATTTAGTAAAAGGACATCTGGCTGATGTCTGTGGACAAAATTTTGAAGTTCTAGGATCTTATTTCTCAAGCCGTTTGCATTCCAGGCTATTTTCTCTAGGGATTCTGGTTTCAATTTTTTACCGTTCATTAGTGAGCACCGAAATGATGACTTGGGTGTCTTTTAGAAATCTATTAGTAGAACTTTGTGAAGGATTAGATCTGCTAAAATCTAATAGCATATTTGCCAGGGACGCGGTAATGATAGCTGTCAAATTTGGGCGTGATGCTGACTGTTCTAGGGATGTCTGTTTTGGGCGGGTTACATCCGCATATGTCCTACACTGCTGTTTTTGAGTTGTTTTTTGGGGAGCCTCAGTTTTCAGCAGATGGGCTTCTGAGTCTTTATTCTGAACTTTAGGAGGCTGTGAAGTAGCTGCTGATGTAGGTGAGCTAATAGAAGAGGAGAATGTTCCTTCTTCAGATTTCCTATTACATGGATTATGCAAACATCCTCTGTAGTTGGCAGTGTGAGGACCACCACAGTTGGCACATTTGGCCGGGGTAGATTTTGGCTTAGAGCATGTGTTGGTTGGGTGACCGACCCCACACTTCAAGCATTTGAATTCGGCCCTACACATTTTCTGGACATGCCCAAACTTTTAACATCTATGGCATTGTCCAGTAGAAGCTCTCTTCCTTAACGGTTCTACCGAGATTTTCAATCCACAGATGGTCGTCAAGTCATATATGTGTTTGTAGGTTTGACTGATCTCAATCAACACTAGTGGCATTGGAGTCTTGTCCCTCCTGGTCATTATACTGACCTTTATTGGTAGTAAATCATTCAGGTGCAGATCTGTAGTGATTTCGTCTGTGGAGACATCCTCAGGTACACCTCTGATCACTACCTTGAGATTTTTTTCAGAACCAAGTGAGAATGTATGATACTGAATTCCTCTGGTATTTAATTCGGATGTTAACCGACGATAGTCCATAACAGTCTTGGGGTGAATTTTAACAACATCTGTGACATCTTTGCATTGTGGTAAGAGATCTTTAAGTTGTTCATTGTATTCCTTAGTGACATCCATTTATTCTTTTCACGCAGAATAATCGGGGGGAGGAGGATCTTTTCCCTTGAGGAGGTAGGAGAGTCTGGGGCAGAGCCATCTTCTTCCATTACATCCACATTTGGTGGTTCGGAGGTCGCAGTTTTGCGCTTTTTGTGTGCGCGAACCTCCTGATAATCAGTGTGGTCAGTAAGGGAATGATCTTCAGCCATTGTTGCTTTTTAAGTAGCACTGTCTTGAAGTAGTTCTAAAAGTTGAGCGTCGTCTGAATCAACTTCTTGTATTTTGTGAACTACTACCTTGCCTGGCCATTTTGTGTGAAGCAGATTTCCTATATGCTTGAAAATGCCAGGAGCTGCTTGAAGTTAAGTTCCTCATACGGTGCATCTATGGTTGGACTCACGTTTTGTTCTGTGGAGCAGGACATGACTTTCCTTTTCCACAGTATTGTAATAATAGACAGTTTCTAATGCAGTAGCTGGCGCAATGAAACAATGGCGATGCTGATGGCAGTAGCCCTAGCGTATCGCCATTGTTTTGAAAAAAGGTTGACTTACATACTAAGTTGATTTCTTGAACCTGTTTGAGAACCAAACCAGTTGACTATACCAGTAGGACTATTCACTGCCAATAAATATACTTGTTAAATTCCTTGAATCACATTTTATATCAAATGTCAGAATCACGAATCATATATAAGCACTTGGCAACCGCCATTTTTCTCAATCAATATCCAATACAATAAATGATGCATACTACAATTACAGTTAAGCATCATGCAGATATGGTGAATCATTTAACTAAATAGCATGCAAATACAACAGAGAAAGGAAATAAAGACTGATATGATGATGAGATATGATGAATGAATTAACTAAATGTCATGCACATACAAATGAGAAAGGAAATAAAAATATAATTATATGAAATGATCATAATATATTTTTATATAACATTTCTCAGCTAAATGATATGCAATAGGAACTATTAGTAAGTCCCATTTTGCTTTATGTTTCCTTTAGTTGATGTAATTATTATTATATCAATCCCCTAATCAGTATCAGAACAAAGAACTAGAACTTTTTAAAAATTCACCTCAGCTTTTAATTTTTTTTTTGGTTGCCATTATTTCCTGTTAATTTATTTTAAAAACAAATATTAATATGCAGAAACAAAACTATTCTTACCATTTCATTCTTACGAAACTCATATCTTAGAGAAGCAAAATACCTTAATCCAAATGATCCTCCAACCACCATAATCTATAAAGAAAGAGCAAAAAATTCAGATCTTTACACGTAAAATAATCAAGAAATATTCTAATTCCTCATAGTGAGTAAGCAAAACTCACCCAGTCCCACTACACCCTGCAATAAATTGGCAGGCAGTTATTGACAGCTGAGCTCATTGCTGTCAATTGTTTTCAAGACTGAGGGATGAGAGTACAGTAGCTGCTGTCATCTCATGATCCCAAACCCCAATTCATGTCTGAAATACCGGGAATTCTATGGTAAATCAGATTTATGGGATCAAAATCCATGATTCCAGGAGGGAACCTGTTCCCTGCACAAAAGATCAACTAGCTTGGGAACCAGATGAAAAAGTTCTTCCAGTGGGAAATTAGAAACGAATGAACTTGTAATTTTCTTCTTATGGTGAGGCATTATGGAACCAAAAATGTTGCCAAGTTACATAAGAAATATTCAAAGAAAAAAATTAACTAAACTTTTACTTCAAGATTTAAAAATATCAATGTATAAAATTTTCTGAAATATTTCAGAAAAATTTCTCAGTTTACTGTTGTTTTACTATTACTGTGATTACAAATTTCCTTTTGGAATACAAGTCGTTTATGATTTTAACATTACAGAGGTAGCAAGTTTTTTTTTCTCTAGAAAACTGAGGCTTTCCATCCTGTATTATAAGGGCAAATCAGCCATAAAAAAACAATGGCAGATAATTTAAGATAAAAATAACATTAGTAGTGGTAGCAGTAGTTGGAGGATTAAGTAGTAGGGATGATGAGTTGTGTATAGTGGAAGAGGGCATTCCTGCAGTGAGTTCTTGGAGGTGTCACATAATAAAGATAATAATGCCTTGCTATCTATTCCTAAAAGTTCTATTCAAAAATTAAGGAATCTTCTAGAATATTTTTTAGTCTTATGCCACAAAAATAACTTGCAAAGACTACTTGTAACTTTATCATACCCTATATAATGATCATAATTAAATGCTTTGAGTTGTATAGCTTTGAAATTACAAAGCTTAGCAGAATATAAGTCAACCTCACTCATGAGTTCTGCCAATGCAACTACTGTCCACTGTTCCAATACTACAGTGCAATTAGAAGCCAGCCTGGCTTGCCAAATGGTTAGTGTATCTGCTCTCCAACCAATAGGCTGCAGGTTCAAATCCTGCTGTGGGCATGGATGTTTGTGATCGTCTGTGTGTGGGGTGGGGTGGGGGGTATTTCATCACTTAGTATGAGACAACTATGAGCCTTCCTGAAGTGGCTTTGAAAGTCTCATGCTGGTCTCTAGAGCAGGATTTCTGGATATCTGGTAAAAAAATAATAATAAATAAATAAATAAAAATATTCTTAACCCATGAAACAAATGTATTATAAGTTTACAAATAAACCTTTCATTGATGAGACACAAAAAAGAAAGAGAAAGACAAATCTCATCTAGTTGATGAGCCTTCCAAATCTGAAGCAAATCTACTGATACAGAGTGGTGAAGGGAATAGCACAGAGTCGATGCAGTGTTCCACGTGTCCTACAGATTTATTTTAGTGAATATTAGTCATGTTAGTAAAGACTTTTGGTTATATCTTATTTACTTCAGATTGTAAAATGCAGTGTGTATGCATTTATTTCAAAAATTCAATACGGAATACCGTTTAGAAAGCGTTTTTTCATGGCATCGATGCATATATGGAAAATGGCAGCTAAGGTTTCCTTGTTCACCGAGTTAAGCATGAAGGATTTTGTACAATATAGTGTAGTGTATATTCTATGTATTCATTACCAATAGTGAATGGGTTATGATACAAAAGCACAAGTGGTGAGAAAATTTATCGTAAATGTTCCGTGTGGAATACAAGAAATGCAAATTGTGTGGAAAGTGGGAAAATGAAGTCACAAATATTAACAATCTATGGAAAGATAGTGAAAGTGTTCTGGAGAATGTGGAAGTAGTGAATGAATGAGGTGACAGTAAGAAGTGAAACAGCATGTTTAAATGATGTCTTTCACAGGACAGAATGGAAGACATGGCGACTGAAGAAACAATTCTTGTATAGTATACGAGGCTGGTCTGAAAAGTTCTCGGCCGCGACCATAGATGGCAACACCATCAGCAAGATTTTTTTTTTCTAAATTCTATTTGTCATAAGCATCCATGCGAAATTGCAAGTCATTCTATCAAATAGTTTGTTTTATACAGCTGTCTGAAGCAAAAGTGTTGTCTGTATCCCTTGAAATGGATAAAACTGAGTATTGTGTGGTTATAAAATTCTTTGTAAAAGAAGGTTTAATGCCAGAAGAAATTCAATCAAAGTTCATAAAAGTTTATGGGCACTCTTCTCCTTCATTTTCAACAATTAAGAAATGGGCTGCCGAGTTTAAACGTGGTTGTACCAGCCTTGAAGATGATCCACGTGAAGGACATCCAAAAAGTGTAACACCACCAGAAATCATTGATCAAGTGCACGATATGGTATTGGATAACCGGTGAGCGTGTAAAATTGCTGAGACTACAGGCATTTCAAAAGAACGTGTAGGATATATTTTGCATGAAGAATTGCAAATGAAAAAGCTTTGCGCAAGATGGATGCCACGCTTCCTCACAGCAGAACAAAAACACACACTCACATGAAAATCTCTGAACAGTGCTTGGAGCATTTTAACAAGAATAAAACTGATTTTGTGTATTGATTTATTACTATGGATGAGACTTGGATTCAAAATTACACACCAGAATCCAAACAGCAGTCAAAACAGTGGACAGAAGCCGGTTGTTCAGCGCCAAAGAAGACAAAGTTGGTTCCATCTGCAGGAAAGGTCATGGCATCGATGTTTTGGGATGCTAAAGGCATTTTGTTTATTAATTATCTTAAAAAAGGTAAAACAATAACCGGGGAATATTATTCCGATCTTTTAATCAAACTACAGGAAAAAATTCATGAGAAAAGACCCAGTTTGCAGAAGAAAAAAAAAAAAATCATCTTTCGTTAGGACGATGTACCTGCCCACAAAAGTGGTTTGGCAATGGGAAAATTAAGGGATCTGCTCTATGAATTGTTGGCACATCCACCCTATTCCCAGATTTGGCTTTCTTGGACTTCTATCTCTTTCCAAAAATAAAACTCTTCCTCGCTGGTCAGAGTTTTTCTTCAAATCAAGAGGTGATTGAAGCTGTAGAGGGGTAGTTTGCAGATCTTACTGAGAACCACTACAGGGATGGGATAATGGTGCTGGAGCATCGCTGGAATAAATGTATTAGTCTTAAGAGAGATTATGTTGAAAAATAAAAATAATTTTGAAATTATAAATTCGTTTTTTCATTGTTAGGCCGAGAACATTTCAGACCACCCTCATACAGTGGGTGGGAGAATGAAAGAAAAAGTGAATGAGGAAAGTATGTAAACACATAAAACTGTAAATAAGGAGAAGGTATTGTATGGAGATTCAATTATAAGAGATATGGTATACTTAATGAGAAAGTGACAAAAGCATGTTTCTCAGGTGGAAAGATCAAGGATGTTAGTAAATTAGTTTGCAAAAGGGAAAAGTGAGTTGACTGTTTGCCAGGAATAAATTATTTGAAAAGGGAGAAATACACAATGAGAGAAGATATGATAGAAGCAAAAAACTGAATAGTAAGGAAATAAAGATTGTGTCTGCTGCCTCAGTATGATATGACAGGGTTGAGAAGGGCATCATTGCTAATGAGTCAATGAGAAGATTGTGCAGGAGGAATGGTGTACAGTTTATGGATTGAATTTGATTTTGATGGACAAAAAGACTTATATGTCTGATGGACTACATTTGAATGATTTTAGAGTCAGATGTTTGGAAACAATGTTTAGTGAGAGTCTGGAAGGGCAAAAACTAGGGAAACTAGAGATATTGGGTGGGGATGCAAACAAGCATCTGGCCATCCCTGGGATAAACGAGTGTGTATAGAAATTATTATACAATGCTAAATGCAATTAGATGGGTTTCAATTTCAAGTCAGTTGGTAACTGTAGGTCCAAGGAGATGTTGAAATGCACATACATGAATGCCAGAAATAAGGGAGAAGAGTTTTTTTTTTTTTTTTTTTTTTTTGTCATTGGTCAGCTTGACTTGGCTGATGCCAATTCATAGGCATCAGCAAGACCTGGTTGACAGAAAATGATGTAGTTACATGGATAGAATGTAAAGAGAGTACTGTATTTTCAGGGAGTATAGAGTGAAATATGACAAGAGGTGGAGTATTGCTGATGATAGCTGAAGAGCTACAACCAACAAAATTAGAAATTAAAAAAGATTTTAAGTCTGGGGGAGACGGTACATATCAGGCTGTCTGGTGTGAGATAGAGGCCAATTGGACAACATATATTATTGTTGCTGCAATAGACCAGGAGGTCCACAGTCTGTCAAACTGAAATTAGCATAATAAGTATAAGCCAAGCAATTATTATGGAGGCTTCAACGATGGAGACATTGACTGGAGGGGGAGGATAAAGGAGCCATGGCAAGATGGAAGTGGAATTTATACAGTTGCTAAGGGATAATTACCTGAAACAACATCTTATAGAGGAGGCCAGGGGTTTGAGAGCATTGGATCTGGTAATAGCATTCAGAAGATATATCCATAACCAAGGTAGACAGAGTATTTACATATCAATGTAAATACTCTGCCTCCAATTGGTGAGAGTGGCCATGCAGTCTTATTCTGGGAAGTTGCTAAACATGGAACTCTCTGTCAAGAAAAGGTTCATGTTGACTATAAAGCTAACAATTATGACAGACTTAGGAGGCATCCTGGAGCAGTGCCATGACCTGAGAAATTACAAGGAAAGAATGTCAGTAATGCATGAGAAGTGGTCAGGGGATTGTTTGAGAGTAGCAGTATCTGACTGCATATCCAAGGTCAGGAGGATAAACCAAGTGAGGATTAAATGAATGAGTAGAGATATAGAGCAAGAGCTGCAAAAAACACTGTGGAGGGAATATAGAGGAAAAGGTGATCAGCATATTCATGAGCAGTACAAAGTGCAAGCAAAAAGGGAGCCTAGCATGGTAAGACCAAATCAGATTATGACTGAAAATTAGCTAAGAAGGCCAAAATAAATCCAAAAGAGCTTTTTGTTATGTAGCAAGAGGAAAAAATGACTATGGTTGGATGACTTTAATAAATGCTGATGGTAGGAAGGTGACAGAAGTAAAAGAAATAGTTGAACTGCTGTGTGATCATTTTGAAAAGGTGTATCATCAAAATCACTTGCAACTGATGATGTGACAGGGGATGCATGTCAAAACTGAGGTAGATGAACAGGAGGTGTTCAGTATATTGAAAAATATCAATGTAAATAACAGCAATGGGACTGAGTGGCACGTCAACACATGCACTATGTGAATGTACAAGAGAACTGGTATTGCCTCTGATCAAGTTGTTCAATCTGAGCTCTGACAAAGTTCTAAGGAAGTGGAAAGAGGGTAAGATAGTTCCACTACATAGAAGTGTCTCCAAGACAAAGTAGTAAACTACAGACCAATTAATATATCAGTAATGTTAAAATGTTGGAAAAGTTAATTAAAGGTAAAATCCAACAGTGGGTGGATAGGGGATAAGATATTTTATAGTTGGCAGCACAGCACTGTAAAGGGGAAGCCTTGTCTTAGTAATTTATTCATAATTTATAATAAACTGCCAGTAGAATTGGATAAAGGAAATAAATGGCTGCACCATGATTCTTCTGGACTTTGCCAAGGTATTTGACAGAATACCACATGGAAAATTATTACAAAAGCAAATGGGAATGTATATGAAGCTAGTACATTAGATAAAGGGGGGGGGTGATAGAGAGACACCAGAGAATAGTGTACAGTGGAGTGGAATCTAGGAGAATGATGGTAACTAGTGGAGTACCTCAGGGTTCTGTACTAGGGCCACTATTCTAATTTGTATATCAATGATATAGGGAAAGATTTAAGGGAGGAGGAGAAGATATTCTGTTGTTTGCTGATGATGCAAAACTGGATAGGGGGCAATAGTTGATATAATGTAGATATCCTACAAGATGATTTAAATAAATTGTCATTGTGGGCAAAGGATAATGATTATCAATTTAACATTGCAAAATGTAAGGTGATGCACTTCGAATTGAAAAGGTTGCATACTGTGTATTACACTGGTGGTACTGGATTGCAGGAAGTTGATGATGCACTTGGAGATAATGGTGGACAGAGATTTGGAGTTCAGATGGCATATTGCAAAAGTTGCTAAAATAGCTCAAAGGATTACTTGAATGTTGAAAAACATGCTAATAAGTAAAGGTAGAGAAGTTATTATCCTTCTTTATAAGGCTATAATTCAGCCACATTTTGACTACTGTGCCAGATTTGGTCACCTGGGTTTCTTGGGGGTGATAGAGAGGATTCAGAGATGAGTGACTGCTCACAGGTCTATGGTATGCTCCCTATGAGGATAGGTTGAAGGTGTGTAGGTTACAAAATTTAGTTAATAAGTAAAAAAAAGGGGACATGATAGAAACTTATAAGATATTAAATGGGTTTTATAAAATTGATACAAAGAAAATTTTTCAATACATGACAAATAGAGAACTAGAGGTCATCTATGAAAGTTGTGCAAAAGTGATTAATAAGGGTGTGCAGACTAGATTTTTTGTGTGGAGTGGTGAACAAGTAGAATGGATTGCCTGAATTAGTTGTGATTACCCTAATGGTGAATAGGTTTAAGGAGATGTATGTGTGCATATAAACGTTAGAGTAGGGTCTTTTTTGACGAGTCTCCAGACTTAATAATAATAGTAATAAATTCAAAGATATTTTCTTACAGTTCTATATAATTTCTTTAAACCACGCTAATCTGGATGCTAAAAAAAAACAGTTGCAAGATTTACATTATTATTATGGTACATATTAGTTCTGTGGGTTATTTTGATTTATTGCTGAAGTAACTAAGTCTATAAGGGCAGCATGTTATGTCTGAGAATTATGGATTCAGGCTGGATGCCTGTCCATGGGATGGAAAACCAGTTTCTGGGAAGAAAAATCTTGCCATTTCTACATGAGGTGTGGAATTATCTAACTCTTGCCAATATTTTGAAAATAATTAAAAAATGGAGGTCCTTTGTATAAAAGAACCAGGATGAAAGCCAGCTATAGAAACAACCTCAGCAGAACTGAAGTACCATCAATATATGGAACATCAGTAGTTTTTTACATTGATACTAGCAGAAGAATTTGACATTTTATCTAATTATTAAAGCCAATATTTTGGCTGAGTCACAAAGGTATCTTCAGACACAAAGATATGTACATGAATACAGGCAGATGCATAGCAGGCAAACAGTCCTGAATACTAAATGGCATAATCTTACTATCTTAACTGACACCTTCTATGGGAAAACGTAGCAAGGTCTTGATTGTTGGGCCAACATTCTCATAAATAAGTCTCCTTTTTGGCAGTGTAAGCAGCCATAATTATTTAGATTAGAGGAATGTTGTAAAGCTATGGTAAATTTACAACAACAAACACTCTCATATTTAAATCTACATCTCCATAACAGAGAACCCCCCCCTTCGAATAAAATATGATCTGAATCAATAACATGGTCTGCAATCCTACAACAGCAGCTGTTGATCAGATACTCAATGTATTTTTCATGTTTATTAAGACAGCTACTGGCAGTTCTTCTAGTATGGTCAAAGTACGTATATTTGCAGGAGCAAGGAATCCTTTACACAAGTATGATCTAGGTATCTAGGTGATGGACAGGATCTTTTGGAATGGATAAAAGTAATTAATGTTTCATAAGACTTGAAGTTCATGTATTATATTTTAAGGGCTCACATTAATTTTTCAGAAGTACCTTGGATATATGTATTGTATATGATAGCATTTTTATTATTATTATCGTTATTACCATCAGACCTCCATGGAGTCCGGAAACTCATCGCAGGAGATCCCACTCTAATGCACACAGCTCATCATTCCTTGACTTAAATGAATTCACTGTCTCTACAGTCACCACACTCTCAGACAATGCATTCCAATCACCCACCACTCTCAATGCAAAAAATGTACTCCTCACCCCCTCCTTATACAGCTTCCAGGGATAACCTCTTGTTCTCTGCCCCAATCTCCAGACATTCTATGAAAACTCCCATCCACATTAATATGGTAATTACCCCTTACTAACTTATATGTCTTGATCACATAACCCCCCTCCTCCCTCTATCTACTAAGCTCTGCAATTTACATTCTTTCAATCTGTCCTCATACTCTGCATTCCAGACATCAGAAACTAACTTAGTCAATTATCTCTCCAACAACTCATCACTCTTTTGAAAACCAGGTGACCAAATCTGTGCGCAGTAATCCATGTGTGGTATGATGAAAGCCCTGCACAATGAAACCAAAACATCTTTATTTCTACATGTCAGTGTTCTCTGCATCATTCCCATAATCTGCTGTTGACCTCACAATTTTAGCAAAATGTCCACAAAATATCAAGTCCCTATCCACATCACCCCCAGATCTTTCATCTCTCCTCTAAGATATGCCCACCAATGCTATACTTTGTATCCAATGTTTGCTTCCCAAATTTTAAAACCTTACACTTTGCTACGTGAAGCTGACATCATCACACACATTCATCCATTCATACACTCTGTTCAAGTCCTCTTGCAAGGCTACACCTGCTCTACTTCTCGTAATTCTCCTCAACTTTGCATCATCTGCAAATAACTGCATATCCCCATTTAAGCCTCTTCCAATGTCATTTACATATAAATGAAATAGAATTTCCCCAAAACTGACCCCTGGGACACACTACTAGTGACTTTCCTCATCTCCGATATCACTCCTCCATACACAACCTGCTGATACCTCTCAGACATGCTAATCTGCAATCCAATGCACTAATCTACCATCCAACCCCATCTGTTCCAATAGAGCTAGAACTACCTGTTCAGGTAGTTCTAGCTCTATTTGCTCCTCTGGTGAGGAGCAAATAGAGCTTTCTGCCAGGCTTTCTACAAGGATATTAGTAGTTATTTTTTAATAACTACTACTAATATCCCCTACTTCAGAGACACTCAGTATGTGATCTTAGATGATACTGTATATGGCTTGGCCAATTTAATAAAAACTGCATTCCTCTCTTGATTGAAATGCTGACCAGAACATGGCATATAGCAAGAAAGGTGTTATGCTGTGGAGGGGTTTTTATCTCCGGGAAATTCAGGTTTTAAATCCAGCTAAACAGGCCAGAGAAATGCATGAAATTTACAGACATAATACACTGGCCTCATAGCCTTAGTTGCTTTGGCTGTAAATCAAGGCAACCAACCAACAACATATAAGTGGGTCAGCAGCCCTCAAAAGATAAGAACATATAAGATGACTATGGCCTATACGGAATGTAGAAAGTACCTCTTCTATTTCTATGTAGACTAGACTGCCAGTGCTTAATTTCAGGCTCAATCTCAAGCAATTTTTTGTTAGTGCTTGTTGCCAGGATTACTGCCACTGATTAATTAACTTTGCTCTTATTAACTGTCTGTAGTCTGTATAGGAGACTGACAAACAGTATGTGGAAAAAGTATAGTTGCATGTGAAGTTTCCTTGATTTCAATGTGGCTAGGTACCCAGCAGAATCAAGCATCTAAATAAAGGGTCCTCATTGGATACAATAATTGCAGAACATCATAAAACAATGGATGTGCCATGCACAGGAAAGGCCTGTAAAGAACTCAATGAGTCTCTATAAATCATACATTTTTGACAGCAGTTTTCTTTTATCTACAGATCATGCAGCTGAACAGTATAGTTACTACATGTAAGTGGAATTTGATTGGAGACAATGCACTCAGGGAAAAAAAAACAGCAGCACAGACAAATGGCAGCACATTATATGGTTGCTGGTGATTAGCACCTGAAAGATAAGTCTTTTTTTTGTAATTTAGGTAATAATAATTAATTAATTCATGTGGTTTATCGTTTTATTTGGGTGTGTGATAGACTGAGTTATTTAGTTTTAAGTAAACCATTTATTTTTTGTGTAAATTCGATATTGTCAGTATGGTACCTATGCATGATAGAACAATGGCAGCAAAGACATCATCACTGTTAGGTGAATTGAATTTACGTGATTTTGTTCAGTGCAGTGTATGTGAGATGTATTTGTTACGAAAGCTGAAGGATTTATGGAAGGAGAGTGAAACTGGTAAGTGAATGTGTAATAAATGTTTTAAGAGTGAGTGTCAGTTGGATGGAAAGAACAAAGCAGGTGTTAGTAGAGTAGACAGTATCAATGGCAGACTCAAAAATATTAATGTCGGAATTAATGCTGAATGTGCAGCAGTGGAAATGCAGAATGAAATGGACCTAAATAAAGAAATAAGCTTGTACGTAATCATTCACAGGAAAAGTGGAAAATCAAAAAAAATTAAAGAATCATCAAGAGATTAGTTGGGCTGAAAAGAGAAAGAAGCAGAAGGTTCAAATAAGTATCAAAATCACATGAATAAATGAGAGAAACAAGGTAAGAAGAAAATTTTGTATGGAGATTCTATGATCAGAAGAGTACTTAATGAAAGTGTAACAAAATCCCATTTTCCTGGCACAAAAGTTAATAATATTAGTGATGCTATCTGGATGCAGAAAGAGAAGGTAAAAGAACTGTCTTGGTTGGCACTAATGATCTTTGTGCATTGCAGAAGTTGGCTAAGAGGAAAAAAAGAGGGGATACGATAGAAACATTTAAATTACTTAATGTTTTAGCACTTGGCTACAGAGGGCAAAATGAGAGGTCGACCCTGGAAGTTTAAGAGTGTAGTTAGTAGGGCGGGGGGGGGGGGGGGAGGACTAGATTTTTTGCTTGGAGAGTGATGAATGAATGGAGTCAGTTGCCAGAGACGGCTGTGAGTGCTTTGTCTGTTAATGGGTTCAAGAAAAGATGTCATAGATATGGATAGTTGGGTATCCTG
Source organism: Typopeltis vanoorti (assembly GCF_054136105.1). Lineage (NCBI taxonomy): Eukaryota > Metazoa > Arthropoda > Arachnida > Uropygi > Thelyphonidae > Typopeltis > Typopeltis vanoorti. Next base: position 45,288,551 of record NC_143558.1, on the reverse strand, counting down.
TGATGATTCTTTGGACTTCATGGAGGTGCCTGTACGATAATAATAACCAACAAAAGGCTCAGATTACTCGACTGTGTGTGTGTGTGCGTGCGTGCATGCATGTCTCTGTTAAACCAGTACACTGATAATAAAGTATATAAATTCACCAGCTGGCACAAAGAAGCTACATAATGGAATGCAAACTTGCCAAGGAGGTGTCATCATCAATATTCATACCAACAGCTTGCATAATTTCTTCACACAGATATACCAAACAGGTGAATGGCAGTTTGCACTTCTATGTAGGGAAAATTACTAGTCACATAGGATGCTTAGGCAATATCTTTATTTTTAGGACATAGTCAAGTGATACCTGTTTCCATCAAAGCTATGGAGCAAGTTCATCTGCTTCAATATAAAGATTCTGAATGAACAATGTGCAAAATGTATTACTATCAGCTATCTATTCCTATACCTTGATGATGGATAAGATTCAACCACTGCAAGATACTCTCCCTTGCAGAAACAGACTTTAGACCCATAATCTACTCCAACTGAACAAGTGCACAAAAAGAGGTGAAGCAAGAAAAATCAATCAGTACCCCCATTATGTTGAGGGCAGAGCAAAAAGATATTCAATCCCTTCCCCTGCACTTTTCTCTTTACTGAAAAATGCATGCAAGGAATGTATGTCTTCTTTCAAAAATGAGTCCTAAGAACTTGGCTTCTGCTGTTGCTAATGGCATTTGTATCAGCCTTAACTGTAGGACAGAGTGAAGTTTCAACATGCATTTAGTCTTAGTGATGGTTTACACTCATACTAAAATTTACTGGAATGAACACAGCAGAAAGAGAAATAATTAAACAGTAGGTTTAATCATTATAATTAAGCTTGCAGCATGACTCTTTTTAGAATCAGCAGCAAATTAAAAAAAATAGCCTAATCTTAATAAACATGATTGTGTTAAATAATTGTGTTTAATAATAAGGTGAGACACCTTTTGGCAACTCGTCTGGGTAAATAAGACTTCTCCATTGCTTCCACCTTAGTATCCCCACCTCTGGGTCTGACTCCCACTGACGAGACCTCAATAAAGGTCGAAACCAGTCTGGGTAGTGGCCCATCCCTTAATGCATAGCATTATACATGTCTGCAAGGAGATGTGTTTTGCATTATGGAAGATACTAAGACAAGTGGTGATGAGAGCTTGGTCCACCTTTACCACGAGTTGCCTCAGTCCTCACCAAGGTAGCATTTCCTTTGTCTGCTTTTGTTATGATAATCTGGCTGTTGTTCTGTAGCTCTTTTATGGCAATGATTTCCTTATGTGGGATATTATTTTTGGGAGGCTTGGACTTGATTAGAATGTTGGCCACATCTAAACATATGTTGTTGGCTATTGTTGCAGGCAGGTCGTATAGTCCTCATTCGATGGACACCATTATTTCGGCTTTTGGAACTTGTTTGGGAGTCATGGCAAAATTGTGCCCTCGACTTAAAGCACTAGTGGCTTCTTTGCTTAAGGTGAGCAACAATAAATTCACGACGACGCAGTCTTGTTGTAATTGCGGTTGTTCTATAGTGTTGCGTTGTTGGAGATTATAACACTAGGGTTATAACACCAGCGAAATATCAGCAATAAGTTAATAAATTAATTATTTACTTAGTTTCTGTGTCCTAATATATACCGTTAAAAAATAAACAACAATAATAACAAGTTTAATTTCTGATCAAATAATTATACATATCAAATGTAATCACAAGATTCATTTATGAAAGGTAATTCTTAGTCTTTCTCAATCACTCAACTTGGTTTCTAATATATTCTTTCACACTTAGTTAGACTTTTCAAACAGCACACTTTACATTACAACTATCAGGAAGTTATACACATCACATGAATTCGTTAGGTGCGCTTAACATTCCCAATTTAGTATCTATCAAAATACTAAATACATGTATACAAATATATCTCTCAGAATCTCATTCCTTTCAATACTTAATCATAATCTAGGCAATAATATTTATACAATCCACCTCATTGAATTTCAAACATTCCAATGGTATGATTTCAGGAACATACTCTATCATAAAATTCAATCATAAGTACACATATAATCAATCAGAGAAATTTCAATAGCTCAATATTTTCTCCAAGGGAAATTAACTGCATTCATGTTTCTAGTTCATTAGCTATTTCACACTTTTATGAGAAATGTTAACATTCTAAATACTGTCTCCTTAAACTAGACAATTTAGCAGTTCGATAGGGAATTCTTTCTTAAATCACAAACAAATTATGAATAAACAGACTCACATGGGTCCCTTCCTATCTTGCATGCGTCTTCTGTCCTTCTTTCCTTATTCTGGTGCTTGAGGGGGGGGGGGTTCTTCTCCGTTCCGTGTTTTGGAATTTTCCTCGAAGCGTTATAGGGCACCGATGAATAGTTGCGGCAGCTGGCAGGATACAGGGTAAGCTTTTCCGGCGTCTTGAACTGTCCGGTGAAGAATCTCTGCGTAGGTCAAGAAGTCGCATGCTTACTCGATGTCAGGACCAATACGGCAAGATTTCTCCTTAACTTATCGCCTCCAGATATCTTCGGCTGTGATTGGAACGACTATCAGTGGCGGGCCTCTCGGTCTTCCCCACCGGAATTTACGACACCTCGGTCCTCGATCTCTCCTGGATGGATCACTCAGGATGAAGAAAAGGAAGTCCCCTCTCATCTTTGAACCAACCCTTTTATACACCACTGACGAGATCATATACACCTCTGCACTTAATCAAAAGTGCAGAGTCCCTGCACTTTTGATTAAGTTTTTGGAACCCCTAGTGTTCCCTAGTGTACAAGTCTTTCTAGTAGTTTAGAGAACGCTGTATAATGTTTCTCAAAAATTCGCCGACAATCTTACTTCCTCCCTTTACTGCCTTAATCTTGCCTATGGGCCTTTCTTTTTGATTTGCACTGCACCCTTTCAATATTAACCTTGAAGGTCACCTGTGAGGGTCTTGCACACAATCTTCAAAAGACATGCCGAATTTCAGACGATGCTCTTGGTTTCAATACTTCTACATCCCTTCTTAAACAATGAGTGAGTTAATTTCCTTTGGGCTTATTTTGCTCTTTATACAGATGGCTTTACATAGGTGGTTAAAATATACATTTTTACAAAAAAAATTCAGGTGAATTCCTACTGTAAAAAGTCGATGTTTTTAGATAATTTATTTTGGCAACATCGAATTTTTACAGCAGAATAGTGCAGTAAAACTATTCTGCTCTTTTCCTTCCTCAGGATGCTCCCTATTTCAATGTTATTAAAAAATAACATCATGGAAATGGCATTAGGTTTCAAATCTTTCCAAGATGAAAGGAAGTTTTACAAGGATGTTTTAAGTAAAGCTGGGGTAACCAGTTTCATATTGGGACAACAGAGTTTCTTCTGAATATACTCTGGTTTTTCATGCCATTCAAATAGGCCAAAAGAACAACATAATACACTAGACTCACAGACAAATGTATTAGTTACTTTAGTTGTAATTTCAAGTAATCCAACTCCTTGTTGATGAAAAATAACCTTTTAAAAGGTTCTTTATATCCAAAACAAGATATAAAGAACCTTTATATCCTGTTTTGTATTTCAGATCCTTTATAAACATTTTGTATTTCAGATCCTTTATAAACATTTTGTATTTCAGATCCTTTATAAACAGGATCTGAACTCTGTTTCTAGCAACAATCTTGCAACTGTGTTCTGGAGGTGTAGCAGAGAGAATAAAGCAATATCAAGACTAATGTTGGTTACTGAAAAAAACATTGAAGAAATGTAAATTGGAGAGTTTATAGGTGTATGAGTGAGATTTTTAAGTTACAGGAAATGTATGCATAGTGTGGTGGGTAGCACTGGAGAGAATAAGACTATCCCTGGGAGCAATATAAGAGTGTGATAAAAAGGACAATATGGAGGGTTTTTTTACTAGTGGAAGACAAACAGAATGCATTTCTGGAGTATATTGAAAATGCTAAGGGTGGAAATTAATGTAAGGTTCAATATGACAGCTATGCTGATGGTGTACTGAAACATATGATGCTTCAGTACACCAGCAGAGTGTATTTTATTAAACCCCCCCAAAAAAAAAAAAAGCAACACAGTTGTCAATACTGAACCTGAACTTTAACATTGCTATTTTCCGTGTTAATGAAAGTGTGTTTCGATGAACTAAAAATACACTGCTAACTTTGTTTTCTTGTTGTTGTTTTTTTTTTAAAAAAGCTACCAGACTTTGCACTAAATGAGAACTAAAAAGATAAGATCTCGTTTTACAGTTGTGGAATGTATAAAGCTCATGTTTTCCAAATGGCAACTGTTCATAAATGGAATGACCTGATTAGCTGAAATCCTGTTCCAAGGTGAATTACTACTTTTTTTTTTTTTTTAATTCAAAAGATATTCAAAAGGACAGAGCTTGAAAAACCTGAAACATTAAGTGCGATTTAAAAAATAAAGCAGGAACTCTGAAAATAGCAAGATTCAAAAGCTTGTTTCTTATTATTAGTATCCACCTCTTACATAACATTTTCTAAGAGTTGCACTATTCAACCAATTCAACTCAATTAGGAATGCAGGCATTTCTTTCAATTGCTAAGTTTCCCTGAAAAATTCAGACTATCTAGACCAGTGGTCACCAAAGTGGTCGATATAACATTGTTAGGGGTCAATTCAGGCTCAGGGGTAGAATGGGGGGTCATGGAAAAATATAAGACATCATTATTCTTTAAGACATCATTAAAAATATTAGACATCATTAAATCATTTTAAGTCGCCGAATTGAAGCCTTTGGCTCTTCATATAATTAGTAATATAAGACATCACTGTACGGATAATATTTAATTCGGTTATCATTTTATTAACAGAATTATTCACTCTTAATTGCGTTGTCATTAAGACAACGCAATTAAGAGTGAATCGTGGGAACAGTGACATGAATAGGACCTATAAGATGGAGTGAGGTCATGAAAATAGTTACGGAGGTCAATCAAGTAGGCTAAAATGACGTATTTACCAACAACTGTCTTTTTTGCTTGTCCTATTATAATTGCGTAATAGTAAAATAGAGGGGGTCGAAGTCAAGAAACTCTTGAAGGGGGTCGACGGTCAAAGAAGTTTGGCGACCCCTGATCTACACTAAAGTCAGGAAAATGGCATGCTTTCTTTAGAGACCTCAAAGGACATATATTATTCAACTGATTTCAATCAAATTTGGATATATGGTGATATCTTAATTATCTGACCTTCAAAACAACCAAATTCTCCGTTAAACCACTGAATCAGTTCTCTCTCTCTCTCTCTTAGTGGGAATCCCACCCATGAAAAGTTAGAAGCTTACAGTGTATCAGTATTAGTATTGGGGGGGGGGCTAAGTTTAGATAAATAATCATAACATATTAATAACGTAATCACTTATGTTAATTTAAATATTTTTATTTGTAAAATTTTCAGCTAAGTTCTATGGTCATTGTCAATACGATTATAGGAAAATACAAAAAACACAATTCAACTGAAAGCAGTGATATTAGTGCATTATCAGCTGCAGGAGAATAGCTCCATCTACATTAATAGATATACAAAATAAATTACAATAAAATAATTTAGTTAATAAACTTTTTAAATATAAACAAATTAATTACAAATTAAGAAACACATGAATGGTGAGTCTTAGTATAACTTCCCAAAATTAAGAAAGTTTTAGGCAATCATTTTTGTTCCGATTTGGGTTGTGAATGTGTGCTTCACATTTAAATTAATGTGATTCTGTTATTAATATCTTCCTACTATGTGTTAGGCCTACTGGATGTTACAGAGCTATCTTAAACCCTTCTAAGTTGTACTGTACCAAGGATAAGGTGACTAGCCCTATGCCTCCCGGTGTATTCTATGGCTGTAGCTGCATGTGTTCGTGGGGCCGGTTTGCCTGCTTGTGGGAGATAAAACCCTGCTATCCATGCCCAAGACCAGCTGACTTGGCTATGTCTGAAAAAGATCCTTAAGCTCCTCACGTTGGTGACAGGAATTGAACCTAGGACACTCCTTTCCCAGGCATATGGTTGCAAAGCACATAGCCACTAGGCTAACCGCACAGACTCTGTTATTAATACGTTACAACAAATTCTTCCTCTTACGTCTTGATTTTTACATTTTTGTTTGCTTTACAGAAAGCATATTTTAAAGTTAACATGTATGTTAGGAAAGGAACTATTAAAGACAGCAAAAAGTATAAATAGATTAATTTTTCTAAAATTTTGCAGAAGAGCTCAGTTGATTCCAATTTGTTGCAAAATTAAATTTTTCATTCGCCTTAACAGATGTGCAAGTTTTTAACTGCTAATTTATATCAGATCTGAGAAGAAAAGAAACTTATTTTTTTTAATCAATTGTAATACTGATTTTATTACAACTGAATTATCTAATATATTATTTGTGGAAGAATTTAATACTATTTATTAGCTGAATTCAAAGAACTCTTGTAATTTTTTTCTGTCTGTTAAAAGTTTCAAAGTCTACTGAATAAGAAAAATAAGCATATTAATAACCAGTTTGACTCATCAAAAACTGTCATAAATATTTAAGGCCATCTTCTATCTAATGATGAAATATCAGTATTATTAAAGGATCAGACTATGCAGTAGCTCCAAACACCATTCCAATCATGTACTTTGTGTATAATTTACCCCATCTAGACTACTGTGCCCAGATATGGGCGCCAGGGTTTCTTCTTGATGGGGAGAAGGTGGAGAGGATCCAGAGACAAGTGACCAAGATGATAGCAGGTCTGTGGAATGAACCTTATGAGAACAGGTTGAAGATTTGTGGGTTACAAAAATTGGTTGATAAGCAGAAAAGGGGTGATATGATTGAGACATTCAAATTACTGAAGGGTTTCTATAAGATTAATCCAGAAGATATCTTTGAGAATAGGACTGGTGATGGGAGGACTAGGGGCCATACATAGAAGCTGGGCAAGAATGTGGTTAGCAGGGGTGTTAGAGCTAGGTTTTTTACTTGGAGAGTGGTGAACGAGTGGAATAAGCTGCCAGAGTCTGTTGTGGGTGCTATGACCGTGAATGAGTTTAAGGCAAGCTATGACAGATACTGTGTGAATGTCGAATAGTTGTACTTGACATGATATTAGGGCTTCCCTCGATAAGTCTGTCGACTCCTTGGGGTTGCCCGAAATAATAATAATAATAATAATAATACAGATAAAGGCCTTCATAACCAATCATATAATTCAATAAATTAAAGATACCAAGAAATTATATACAACTTTTGGACTCTACTCCTGAATAAACTATTCTCTGATATTTGTTCATCAACCACCATCCTATCCATCTCACCAACCCTATATCCATCCTTATGTGTTGCAGTTTACTGATTAGAATTCCATGTGGTATCCTGTCAAAGTCCAGCAGTATCACTACAAACCCATTACCTTTATTCAACTCAGCTGTCACTAGATTAAGTTTTGACAAGAGTAAGGATTTAAGACTTCCTGAAATAAAGTTGAATCCTGTTCTAGTTTAAGCGTTGTCTAACAAACATGCCCACGAAATCAATAATTATATGAACAATGAGCTAAGTAAGAATACCTAGTTATCTGTTTTCAGTATTTTATTATCCTACCAAAATTATAACAGTAAAAATGTAATTAGGGAATATTTTAGTTTGATGGATTATTATAAATTTCCGGAAATATAACTATTGGGTACTTTATACATGAATAAATATGTCTTACTTATGGATAGGGTATAATTGATGAGATATTGTTTAAATAATTGATATTTATTACAAATTGTGTTATATTTGTAAATTGTTTTTATAACTTCATAATTTACAAGAAAACCAAAATATCCCCTAATTGTTTTGAGCAGTATAATAAAATCAAGGATAACAATAAGTGAGCATTGCTATAGTCCTATAACAAGATCAACCTGTCAGTGCAATTATTTTTACTAGTTAAATAATTACTTTAATTCCTCTATCTCATTAATAATCACAAAGAAGCACTTCTCTTTGGCTAAACTTTTCTAGAATTTCAAAGATCTAACAACATGTTAATACCAACAAAATTACCTCAATGGCATTGTCATAAGTTCAATTACCAGTAAGGCCATGGGACTTTCTTCCAGACATGTGGTGATATACCACATATCTGGAAGGAACGTTCCAAGGAATTAATAGCTTTAACACACATTTTTAATATGATTCTTAGATTAGCTCAGGTCCCAAAGGAGTGGAAAGATGGCAAAATTGTTCTGCTTCATAAAGGGGTGATAAGACAAGGCTTTGAATTATAGGCCAGTCTGATTGTGTGGAGTTGTGATCAAGGTGTTGGAGAAGCTAGTATGGACAAGAATCCAGAACTAGGTTGAGGACAGTAGAATTCCCTTTAATGAACATCATGGGTTTGATAAAGGAAGATCGTGTTTAGTAATCTGCTTACTTATTACAACAGGTGATGAATACATTGGACAAGGGGGGGATGCATATACAGTATGCATCTCCCTTGTCCCCCTTAGATTTTGCAAAGGCTTTTGATAAACTGCCACATGACAAGACAGTAGTCAAACATGTGAGTTGGATAGTAGATTATTATTATTAATGATTATTATCAAGATTAATCCATTGGATTGAAGATTGGCTGTCTGATCAGCAGGTTGTATATGAAGGAGTGATATCACAGAAGAGGTAAGTCACTAATGGTGTGCCCCAGGGATCTGTTTTGAGACCATTCATTAATTTGTATGTAAATAAATTGGAAAGGGCTTAAATAGTGATATACAGTTGTTTGCAGATGACACAAAATTGGGGAGAGTTATGAGAAGTAGAGCTTTGCTAGAGGACCTAAATAGATTGTCTGAAAAGGCAAGTGTGTGGGGATGTCAGTTTAATATTGCAAAGTGTACAGTTTTAAAATTTGGGAAGCAAAAATGGAATTCGGAGTATAGGATTTGTGGGGATATTTTAGAGGAAATGGAGGAGATGAAAGATCTGGGGGTAATGGTGGAAGGGACTAGAAATTTCATGGGCATTTTTCTAAAATTGTAAGGACAACACAGCAGATTATGTGAATGGTGCAGAGAACACAGACATGTAGAAGTAAGGATGTTTTGATTCCATTGTACTAGGCTTTGATCAGGTTGCAAATGAATTACTGTGCACAGATTTGGTTGCCAGGTTTTCAAAAGGATGATGAGATGTTAGAGAGGGTTCAGGATGACTGACTAAGTTGGTTTCTAGTCTATGGAATGTGGAATATGAGAACAGATTAAGAGAATGCAAATTACAGAGCCTAGTGGATTGAACGAAGAGGGGAGACATGATCGAGATGTATAAGTTGGAAGGGATAATTACCAGATTATTGTAGATGAGATTTTTCATAGAATATCAGGAGACAGAGAGAGAAACAGAAGCCATCCCTGGATGCTGTATAATGTGCATGTGAGCAAGGGGGTTGGAGTTGATTTTTTTGCACATGGAGAGTGGTGGGTGATTGGAATGCATTGCCCGAGAGTGTAGTGAGAGCATAGGCAGGGAATGCATTTAAGATGAAGTATGATGAACTGTGCATGTGAGAGGGGGACCTCCCACAAGGAGTCTCTTGACTTCATGGAGGTCTGCAATAATAATAATACAATTTTAATATTTGTTAATTATGTCCTCATACATGATGCATTTGGAGCATCATGAAGAAGGGATAAAATTAGCTTGCATTTTCTTAATCAGTGAAATACTCAAGGCTTAAAATTGGCTGCTGTTACATTATTTCAGCTTACCAACCTACTCCAAGGCAAGAAAATATTCCTCCCTTGCCGGCAAAGGTTGGTCGATTGGTACAGCCTCTGCTACTAATGGCTCAGTTAAGTAAGTTGGAGTGTGGTTGGTAGTTAGAAGGGGGCCAATCGTTCGATGGTGTTGCCACACTCTCCCTGGAGGTGTCAAATAATAATAATGGAAAACTGGATAAAATAAATTTTTAATTAAATAAAAAAAAAGAGGGGGGAATAAGAAGTTGAAAATTTTTGAATGCTAGTAGAAAATTTGGGCAAGTTTTTTTTTTGTCATAATTTTCACCCATGAACGATTGTAAAACCCATGGCATATAAGCTAATGGCAAGGAAACCTTTGTAATGACGATAAGACAGTAGACGATTTTCGTCGCAAGATCACAGGTTTCCTTACTCAGAAGCCCGAACAGGTTTGAAAAATTACATGGGTTGCGTTCATGAATTATCTAACCAACTCTAAATGTATGACAGGTTTACAATCTTTCCTGAATGGAATTCACATAAAAGGTTCAATGAATTACCAAGAACGGTGCTCCATATCGTACAAACTTGCTTCTTAACAAACTAGACATACGTATTTAATGTATGCTATCCTGTTTTCATAAATTAATAACACAACATTCTGGGATTTCAACGAAGCTGGTTCATTTGTGTAACATAAGAAACACTCTATAGTTATATGTAGATACACTAGATTGTTCTAATATTGACGGTACTCATGCTGGATTAAATACAATTATTCAAAAATTAATAACATCTTCGGATTCGAAGTGCATTTGTAATTACACAACAACCCCAACACATGGAAAAAGCACTGCATAAGCACATGGGCTATCTGCGATATGAGCGCCACTCCTAGGTACGTCGTTAAGTTTCTTAATCAACATTTTTTTTACCCAAAAAATGAGGAGTACTCTTTCAGCAATAACTTTTCTTCACCAGCTATCTCTCATCCAGACTCCTGTCTCATGAAATGTCATCACTATCCAGGAGGTTCACTATTATGGATCTCTACATGAAATCCATAATGTGCAGTAGAAAGATAAAATAGTGAACCTCTAATCTCTTCCATCTCTTAATTAGTATCCTCTGTCGTTTATGGTTGAGTGCATAAGAGACGATGGTTTTTAAACTGCTAACGCCTTACAGCGAGTAGGCTAGGCCGTTTTAACCTTAACTTTTTCGAAACTGAGGGGGGGGGAGGGGAAATTTGATCTCCATCGGAGGCCAATTAGAGATAGCTAGTCCAAGACTAACACTAACCAGGGTGACCACCCAGCAAAAATAATTCGTACTAACTTATGCAGGAAAAAGGTACCAGATCTGAAAAAAAAGTACCAAATTTTCATTTGCTTTCATTTCACCCTATTTACGACATTTTATGATATTACTACCTTATTATCATAGATGAAGTCAATGTTAAACTGCTAAATTAACACATGTACAACTAATATGAAAAGAAAAAAAAAGTCAAAACTCACCTCACTATAGTCATCTATGAGTCCAAGAGCTGCAGTTGTCAATCATCATAATAGAAGTCCTAGTTGTAACTCTAGCACTAAATATGTGTGTATTAATTTACCATATAATTTTTAGTTTCATTTTAGTGTTTAAAATAATGTAATTAAATTTTCAATTATTTATTATGCTATTTACGTATATACATGGGTTCCCACCCACAAGAAAAACACTGGAAGTATTTATTCATTATTTTTTATCAGATTTTGCTAATTCAATTAACTCTTCGGAAATAGTAAAATCTGCAGCTGAGGAATGTTTCAATTTTTCTTTTGTCAGAAGGAGTCCATTCACCAAAGGAGGATTTTTTTTTTTTTTGAGATTTCATTGCGTGAATCTACAGCCAACGCATTTTTTATAAGATAGTTATATTTAATGCGTCCACACTCTGTTTTCTTAGCAATTTCACTATCAGTTGCAATTGTTTTCAATAGAGTTGGAAGAGTATCCATAAGCCACAAAAGCCGATTGTGTTCGGCATCCAGGGTCGTTCCTTTGGTTCGCGCCTCCTCAGTGCAAAATTTTTGTGCCCCCCCATTCCATTAAAAATTAAAGGATCCCGAAGTACAATAACACGTTACGAATCATTTTATTATACTGCACATTAAGAGGATTATATATTAAAATAAAGAAAAAACACAAATAGTAAAAAAAAAAGTTATTTTTTTATAATAAACAAACACACTCCTGTAATGTAACATGGAACACGACAAGAAAAGAAGAAGACTCTCAGAATAACTCAGCGTGCTATGGAACGTAGGATTTGTAACATCAACAAAATGGAACATGTTAGAATCACGGAACTAAGAAAGAGATCAGGCATAAAAGATATGGTAACTGCAGTATATGAAGGCAGGATGGGATACGCAGATCACATAGCCAAAATCAGGAATAACAGATGGACACATAGAATATTTAACTGGCAACAAGAATAAAGAGATAACAAGGAAGACCACCTAAAAGATGAGAAGATCCAATAGTGAAATCTATGGGTATAACATGGAAGAGAGAGGCTCAAGATCGAGATCGTTGGAGGCATCTTTGTGACCTGCACTCATGGAGAAATTCTGAGTGAAACACAGGTCCATCAAGAAGAAAACTCAAGAAACTCCTAGAATGTTTGTTCAGTGTGCTGAGAGCAGCGATTAAAGTAAGTTGTGTTGAAGCTCGTACCATTTATTTAACTACCCAGTGACTCAACCCCTCACTAAAATCTCTCACATTCGAAGGTGACAAATATGCACAAACATTTCAGTGTATTATTTATTCCCTATTTTTTATGAACGTGTTCGATTATATCGCCCCTAAATTGTGCCGCCCGGGTTCATTGCACCCTTTTCACCCTTGTACGGAAGGGACCCGTCTGCATCATATGACCATAATCTTAATTCTGCCTCATTAATTTATTTTTCCGACTGATATTTGGAACTGGATTTAAACAACGATATTATACCTGGTGAGCTTCTTTTAGATTCTACATTCTGTTAGTGTTTTGGAGTGTTTGCATAACGAATCAATAGATATTTGCTGCCAATAATGCTTATATCACAAAACTTACAATAAGAAGTGTGTCCTTTAGTTTTACCTGAATAAATCCAGGATTTAAGCATGGGATCCGCCAACCATTCTTCTTTGAATTTTTGCTTATATAATTTTTTCATCTTTTTAGATGAATCTTACAAACCTGAATTTGAATCATTACTAGCATCCCTTTCTCTTTTATCTGTATTATCTGTGTGAGAAGTTTCTTGTGAGTGGGAAGGGTAGCTCGTTTATGTACTTTACTGACTCGTGCACTACACATTTTCCCCTGAGATTCAGAATAAAATCTAAATGTAGACAGTTTTTCTTGCCACTTGTCCATGTTCTAAAGGAAAATTTAAATAATATTTTCGATGAAGAATTCTTCTATTTTATTAACAAGTTTTTGTTAATAAAATTAATAAAAATACTGGACTTATAACGCTCGAGAAGTGTTTGAATAGCAAAGAATATATTTTCATTGGCTAATGCCAGTCGGATTGCCTGAGTACGGGATCGTGGAGGGGGGGGGGAAGAGAAGACTAGCGAACTGTGAGAAGGGTAGGTAAAAAAAAAGAGTGAAATCATATTCTTGTGTCACTGAATGTAACATACAGGGAGGTAGAAGAGAAAAATATTCAACTCATATGTCTAACTTTCATGTTGTTGTTATTGTTATTATTCGGAAGAGAAAAAGTACTAGATCTGTTGGTGAACGTACTAGAACACTAAAAATTTATAAAACGTACTAGATCTTCTTCTTCTTCCTAATGTGGAATATAGAATATGGTCCTCTATTGTTTAATTTGTACATCAATGATATTGGAAATACCTTGAATGGAAATATCCACTTGTTTGCTGATGATGCAAAATTGGGAAGAGCGATAATCAATTCAAATGATGTGGATATTTTACAGGATGACTTAAATAGGCTGACGCTATGGACTGAGGTAAATGGCTGTCAGTTCAACGTGGCTAAGTGTAAGGTGATGCACTTCGGGAGGATGACATCGCATGCTGTTTACTATATTAACGGAACTGAACTGCAGGAAGTTGATGAGACAAGAGACTTGGGAGTTATTGTGGACAGAGAACTTAAGTTTAAAGGGCATATTGCTAAGATTGCCAAAACATCACATCAAATTACATGGTTGTTGAGGAACACACTAACAAGCAGGGATAGGGAAGTTATTATTCCACTCTATAAGGCATTAATAAGGCCGCATTTGGACTATTGTGCACAGATCTGGTCGCCAGGATTTCTTGGTGAGGCGGAAGTGGTAGAGAGGATTCAGAGGCGGGTTACAAAGATTGTTGCAGGTCTGTGGGATGTTCCCTATGAGGATAGATTGACGATCTGTGGGCTCCAAAAACTAGCTGATAGACGTAGGAGAGGAGATATGATAGAGGTATTTAAATTGTTAAAGGGATTTTACAGGATTGATACTGATGATATTCTTAAGACCAATACAGGATGTGAGAGAACGAGGGGCCATCCCTGGAGATTGTGTAAGAGTGTGGTTAACAAGGGTGTTAGGACTAGATTTTTTACTTGGAGGGTTGTGAATGGGTGGAATGCTTTGCCAGAACTGGTTGTGAATGCTTTAACTGTGAATGAATTTAAGAAGAGGTATGACAGGTATTGTGTAAATAATGGTTAGTGTGTCAATGTCGGGTCTCCCGCGATGAGTCTTTTGACTCCATGGAGACACCGTTAAAATAATAATAATAATAATAATAATAATAATAATAATAATAATAATAATAATAGGCCATGAGGCCTGTTCCTATCACTAACAATATCAGGTATCCGGTGAACAGAAGAGGTTCACAAGTGCCGCCATCGCGTGGTCGCAGAACGTTACTGTCTATAAGGGTGAAGCAAACCGCTTTTATAATCCCTGCTATCTGATAAGGTTACTGTGTAGCAGTGGTAGCCGGTGAAAATTTTAAGTGGGGTGCTGCATATACAAAAAAAAAAAAAACAATAACTTTTTTTTTGCCTAATCAGTAACGAATTTATTAATAAATAAATTTACATATTAAGAATTGCTTTATTAAAAATATTTCATCCTCACCACGAACAAACACCAATAATAAAAGTTTCGTATGAATAGCGATGACAAGCGCAAACGAATATCGGCATTAGACTGCAGTGCATTTGTTTCGTGTAACGATAATTGAAAAAAATTGTTGAAAATATAAAATATTCTTTTTATATTTTCAACAGCGACACTCGTCATAATTCAGCCTTGTATCTATAATAAATATATAATTATTTGTTATTTTAACACTTTTAACAACCGAGAAGAATATCCTCCATAGATGGCGGGAATACTTTAAGAGCCTTCTTTTAACCCAGGTGGCCCAGCAGTTGTGGACATCCAAGAGGTGCAGATCGGAGCAACGTCTAGTCTCACAGCAGAAGAGGTTCATTTAGCAATAACATAGCTAAAATCGGGCAAGGCTGCTGGCGATGATGAAATTCGGCCCAAAATGCTAAAAGCCTTAAATCGAGACGGTGTTCTCTGGCTGACTCGAGTGTGTCAGGCTGATTGGATATCTGGGCGAGCCCCAAAGCAATGGCAGACAGGCATAATAATATTGGTCTTGAAGAAGGGAGACCAAAAGGATTGCAGTAACTATCGTGGCATCTCTCTGCTCAGCCTGCCTGAGAAAGTGTATGCTAAGTGCTTGGAAAGACGGTGCAGGAGTATAGTTGAGTCAAAGTTCCAGGAAGAACAATGTGGCTTTCGTCCTGGTAGAAGCACAACTGACCAAATCTTCACTTTAAGGCAAGTCTTTGAGAAATCTTGGGAATATGCCAAGAATGTCTACATTGTTTTGTGGACTTGGAGAAGGCATATGACTGGGTTCCTCGGGATAAGCTTTGGCAAGTAGTACAGGAGTATGGAGTGGATGGCCAACTATTAGCTGCCATCAAGTCCCTGTAAATATGCCCAGAGTTTTGTGTCAGGGTAAACAGCACAAAGTCTGAACCTTTCACAGTCTCCATTGGCTTCCACCAATGGTGTGTTCTGTCACCCCTCCTTTTCATAATATTTATGGATTAGATTGATAGGCACAGCCAAGCCAGTGAGTGTGTCAGAATTGGAAGATGTAGCATTGGACGTCTGCTTTTTGCAGATGACCTAGCTCTTACACAGATGACCTTCAGCAGACCCTGGATAGGTTTCTAGCTGTTTGTGCAGACACCGGAATAAAGATCAGTGTGGTCAAAACTGAAACATTTGCGGTCTCAAGACAACCATCCAAGTGCACTCTACATGTAAGTGGAGTCCCAATGAAGCAGGTGGAGAAGTTTAAATACCTAGGGTCCATATTCACGAATGATGGAAAATGGGACTTAGAGCTAGATACTCGAATTTGCTCAGCAAGCTCAATATTGCGGGAGCTTGGCCATTTAGTAGTATTGAAGCAGGAGTTAAGCCAGAAGGCAAAGCTGGCTTTCTTCAATACAGTCTATGTCCCCCATCCTCACCTATGGTCATGAGACAATAGGTGAGGATGATGACCGAAAGAATGCTGACATGAATCCAAGCGGCTCAAATGAGGTTCCTTCGAGGGATTGCGGAGCTCACAAGACTCGACAGTCAGAAGCTCTGCAATTTGGGAAACCCTCAATACTCAACAGCTGCTTCTCCGTGTTGAGAAATCACATTTACGTTGGTGCAGGCACCTGGTCACAATGCGTCAAGAGAGGCTCCCTCAGCAGGCCCTCTTTTACCAAGCCAGAGGGTGGGAGGTCACGTGGAAGGCCAAGGACTCGCTGGATAGATTATATCGAAAACCTTGGGTGGACACGTTTGGGAATCCCACCAGAACACCTGAGCTTGGTGGCAGAGGATCGTGACCATTGGAAGTTCCTCTTGCTGCTGTTGCCCCCACAGGCCAATTAGGAAAGGTGGGCCTTGAAGATGTATGTATGTATAAATAAGATTTACAAAAATAGTTCGCCATGAACAGCACCAATAATAAACGTTTGATATCTCACAGAAATAAGGCGCGTAAGCATACTAAAGATACATTGCTATTTCAGGAGTGTCGGAATGACGTAACGTGTAATGACAAGCGCAAAGGAATATCGGAGTTAGATCGCAGTGCATTTGTTTCGTAAAGTAAAGCGTTACTCGAACAATTCCAATTTTTAACTATTCAATCAATGTCAAAACATAAGCTGTAACCTTTAACATGTTGTATTGCATTTATATAATGTTGTAAGCATTGTTATTATTTATAAACACAAACAAAATTTAATTTTTTCATTTTTTCCTTGCGGGTGCTACAGTGTCGCTGTGCTTAAGTACGGGCTGCCACTGCTGTGTAGTGGAAAGTTTATGAGCTTTACTCCCACCCACTTGGGCAGAACTAAGTGCTCTGCCCAAGTGGGTGCGAGTTATCGATCCTTGTTAGGAATTAGGATAGCCTAAGACTCCTATATTTGGAGAAATTTGATTCATCATAATTTGCCTGCTTGTTGTACTAGATCATTTGGATATGAAGACGATGATGAGAAGAACTTTACTGCTAAAGATTGCAGGAAAGAGCAGATATAAGGGATATTTGTGTTCCGATGAAGCTGAACTCATCGGGACACAAACTGAATATGATGAACTCATACTAAGCTCATCGACTCCTTTCTAAAAGACTGGAAATTTCAAATTAAGCTGCGCGGTCGCAGATCCTCTTTGAAACGAATCTCTGCAGATGTTCCTTAAGGCTCGCTACTTTCGCCGATGCTTTTTATGATCTTCATTGCAGACGTCCCTAGCACGACATCAACCACCATAGCTTGTTATGCGGACGATATGGCAATTCTGAGCAGATCTCTCAGATCGCATCTAGCTTACAAATCGCAACAACAAATCTAGAAAAAAAGGTTCAGAAATTGAAGGATTACTGTAAATGCTAACAAAAGCATTGTCATTTTTTTACAAGAAGAAAAACATTCCCCCCTACGAAGAGATCAAACGTTTCAACACAGCTATTCCATGAAAATCCAAAACCAAATATCTAGGTATACAGCTAGATAACCGCCTCAATTTTAACCCTCGCATCGTCTATGCCTGCAAGAAATCAAATTCCGCAATTGCATAGCTCTACTCTCTTCTCAATCGAAGAAGCCAAGTCAACACTGAAAACAAGATACTGATCTACAACACAATAATTAGATCTACTCTAACGTACGGATCACCGGCTTGGAGTTGCACTTCCCACAGCAAAATAAAAAACTACAAATTATCCAAATCAAATGCCTCCGCATGATATTTGGTCCTCCATGGTTTGTCAGAATGGTAGCATCTCGGTGGAGGAGAGCATTCTGACATATTTCACCTAAGCAGCTAGTCATCGCAATCAACTCATTCGAGAGTCATCTAACTACGATGAAAACGACAGGTGGAAACACTAGCGCCAGAAAGCGGCTCTTCTGGTCGGTATATGCGCGCCCACACTGCCCTGACTTGGGTGGGCCAAGTGCTCTGTAATCTCTCATTAAATTAACCCAACTTCGTAGAGATGAAGGGATTATAATCTAAGGAACTGAGATCCATCCAGCCATAAAAGTCAACAGTGTATGTATTATATGAGATCTTAAGTTTAAGGGACGAAAAACCCGAGTTTCCAGGAGAAAAAAACTGATTTCCAGTTCCAGAAATCGACTAACCCAGGAACCGGTAGAAGAAAGGTTTAGAGAATGATTCTCTAGTTGGCGACTAGATTTGAACTTAGGTTTTTCTTTGGGCGCCATAAGAACCTGTGTAGCTCAGTGGATGTGGCGTTTGCCAACCACGGCGCTTGGCCGCACGAAGGAAGACTTGGTTTCGAGTCTAGTCGGCGACTAGAGGAAATTTTTCTAAGCCTTTTTTCGACGGTTCCCGAGTTAGTCGATCTCTGGCACGGGCAAGCAGGTTTTTCCTCCCGGAAACTCGGGTTTTTCGTCCTGTAAACTCAAGAAAATCGACCGTGGAACCCACATTATTTCAGACATTAAATAAATTGTCTTAGGGTTAGGGACCACGAGATGGCGGCACATTTGAGCCGTCTCTCTTCACTGAGTACCGTTTAATTAGTGATAGCCTTGGGCCATCTGTCTCTGATTGGGTACCAGTGGAGATTGAACTGCTCACTCAGTCTCCAAAAGTTAGATATGGCTAAATGGCCTCGCCTACTCCCGTATATACGGGAATAAAAAGGCGTTAGCTGATTTTTATATATATATATATATATATATATATATAAAGTGTCAGTGTTTTCTCCTAAAACCATTCTCACTTTCAAGCAAGCGTTTAACATCGATTCTATTCGATTCATTTTGAATGACTGCATGCATAACAGTTGTTTATTCAGCAGAGGATTTTCATAAAATTTTATATTTCGGATCTATATTGATGTTTTCTGTAATCACTATTTTCCATTTAAATAGGATCATTCTTCATGAAAAAAACAGAATGAGACAATGTATCCTGACAATGAGGTCTTCATCCATGGGAACGAAGCAAATCCATTACAAGCTAATTGTAATTATTGACTAAAGGAACCTTGTCCGAGCCTTTTTTCGATCGGTTATCAAGTTCGTCAATCTCCGGCATGGAGAAATGGATTTTTTACTCTGGAAACTGAAATTTTTAAAATTATCGAGGTTCAACTAAATGCACTATGAAACTCACATCATTTTATGCAATAATATATAATGCAAGGTCAAGGATCACAAGATGCGGAAATTATAAAAAAAAATCAGCTAATGCATTTTATTCCCTAACAGGGAGTAGGCAAGGCCGTTATACCCTATCTATATTGGAGACTGAGTGGGCAGTTCAATCTCCAGCGGTAGCCAATCAAAGATTGGCTGAAAGCTGGCTGATGTCTATCACTAATTATAGGCGGCTACTGATAAAAAGATCAGCAAACAAGTGCTGCCACCTCTGGGTGCCTAACCCTAACAGGATACGTTATTGTCTGAAATAATGTTGGTACTACGATCTATTTTCTTGAGTTTACAGGACAAAAACCAACTTGTCCGTGCCAGAGATAGACTAACTCAGGAACTGGTTGAAGATGGGCTTAGAAAACGTTCCTCCAGTCGGCGACTAGACTTAAACCTAGGTCTAACTTTGAGCGGCCAAGTGCAGAGGATGCAAGCACCACTTCCACTGAGCTGCATAGGCTGAAATTATTTGCCATGATATTTTCCCTCGTTTGAGTAGCATTTTGAGTTTATTTATTATTATTATTATTAATAATAGTAGTAGTAGTAGTAGTAGTATCTGATTTTAGGGGAACTATTCCTAGTCTTTGCATCAGTGGGTTAATATAGTCAACATATCTGGAAGGCCTGGTAATTTATACATTTCCTTTTCACACTCTGATTTAATTTTGCAATCTTGATCCAAACATAAATAATGAATGAATTTTGAAACCGTTCACAAGGAATGATTTCAATTATTTTATTACAAAAATAAAACTTATTACATAAATTGCATGTAATATGGTACCCTGAGTAGTCTGTGCAGGCACATCAACCCTATGGAAACGGCACTTGCTGCCGTTTGTTTGGATTGTCAAATACGACCATTCTAATTCTGATACTTGTCATTAACTAGTGGAAATTTTTTAAGCCTTTAGCACACAGGATCCCGAATTACTCGATATCTGTCATGGGCAAGAATGATTCCCCATTCTGGAAGCTGTAGCTTTTACCCATGCGTGTATATCGACCCCAGTACTCATAGAATTTCAGAGAATAATACGAGTTTTAGAATTTAGCATCAAGAGATGCAGTAGTTGTCCACCATTATTATTTTTGTTGGATGCTAATTAAAATCATTGTGAGTCCTGGCCAATATCTAGTTGAGTGGCAAAGAGTGGTGATTGGCTTTCTACCTGTTTTCAAAAGTTAGATAGGACTAAATCTATTCTGCAGCCTTTGGAGATTAAAAAGCGTTAGCGAATATAATTATCCAACGGCTGGTTTTTTTAACAAGTGTTCCCCGGTTTTGCTTACATAATACCACTTACCTGAATTTTTCCACATTTACCACAGATGTTATAAACAGTAGATTACATGGAAAAATCGTGTAATTAATAATGGGCATAACCAGTGGTGGACTGGCCAGGGTGTCAAGTAGCCAGATGGCAAGTGGGCCCCCCTAATGAAGTAGGCCCTTAAACATTAGACAATATGTTAAAAATGTTAAACGATCTTTTAGTAGCTTGAAAATATAATAGAAGTTCCAATATTATTACTGTATGCAACTAAAATGTTAATAAAATAATTTTTCGAGCATACTCTATATTTAATATAATAAATAATATTGAGGCTTGTGTAGCTCAGTGGAAGTGGTGCTTGCATCCTCTGCTCTTGGTCGCTCGAAGTTTGACTTAAGTTCAAGTTTAGTCGCCGACTGGAGGAACTTTTTCTAAGCGCTTTTCTTTGACTGGCCCCCGAGTCAGTAATCTCTGGCATGGAAAAGCGGGTTTTTCATCCTGGAAACTCAAGAAAATCGACCGTAGTACCCACATTATTTCAGACAGTCACCTATCTTGTTAGGGTTAGGTACCAAGAAATAGCACCACTTGTTTGTCAGCCTCTTCATCGGTGGCTGCTATAATTAATGATAGACATGGGCCAGCTATCTCTGATTGCCTGCCGGTGGAGATTAAACTGCCCACTCAGTCTCCAAAAGCTAGATTAGGGTATAAAGGCCTCGCCTACTCCCTATAAGGGAATAAAAGGCATTAGCTGATTTTTTTTATTTAATAACTTTGAAAATATAATTCTGTCTCGGGTTATGTAAGGCCGACTCGTACATTATATAGACTCGGATATTCAATACTCGAATGCGCATTGAAGTTTAGGTGGGAAAATCCCATCTTGGGATCGTGACGTGCAGCCAGAGTCAACTTTATATTGATCTACTGCATACATTGCAAAGACAGCAAATATTTTTCATTGCGTTGGCCTCAATTTGAGTGTGCTCTGTCTGTTACCTCTTGCATATGTATTTTATAAAAGGTATGTATTTAATTAATATTTTTTATATACTCTGATCCTATGTTCTTTAATTTAAATGTAATGTATTTTCTTTCATTGTATAAAATTAGTACAAAAATACTAGATAGTAAATATATTTAAGTCTCAAATAAAAATATACTGTATATGCATAATGCAAGTTCAATAAATAATAATACTTGCTCTAAAATTACCATGATTGTTACAATTGTTAATAATAGATGCATCTATAAAGAATATTTCCACTGATTTGTTCTTGCTGCTTAATTGTAATTGTAGATGTTCATTTTTCCCAACGTGGAATATTTTAAATTAAGTTTTAATTGCAGGAATATTATCCCTACCAGCATGGAAAAGAAAAGCATAAATCTGAATCAGTGAAAAGCAAAGAACGACATGAAGCAGAAAGGCAGGAATCAGTCAAGCGATGCAGATCGATTACAGATTTCATAATACCACAACGACCGTCCACATCAATGTACATTTCTGCAACAAATAATCAAGAATCAAGATACAATACGCATGGTGATGATGCAATGTGTTATTAATTACAAGAACAGGAAAGAGCTATTCTGAATGTAGAGACAAATACAATAGCATCCTTTACTCACCAATCCAGGCCCAGTATTTCTTCTGGCTTCATTGTTCCGGTATATTTCCTACCTATAGTAGCAACATCGGAGCATATAGCTTCAACTAGTTACAAGGAATCAGATATACCTTCAGGCATAAATGTCTTGTGACAAGTGAGCCCATGGTTCGTGATGATGATGATAAATGACTTGGTTTCTGATGCACATTCTATAAATGAACCTACACAAAAAATGAAAGATTAACTGCTAGAATCTTTCTATATCCATCATGAGCAAATCTGAAACAGCTGTTTGCTGAACATCCATTCCAGCAACGTCATGATCTGCCTGCGCGTTTGTATTAGAGGAAAGTTATGAATGACTCAGTCTCAAGAAAATGGCTAACATATAACAAAGAAAACGGGTGTTTGTGTTGTTCATACTGCTTGGCCTTTGAGTCTCCCAAGACTTGTAATCCATCACCCTTTGTACGAGGCTTTAGTGAGTATAGGCGTATTGGCCGGAGCTTGATTTTACACGAATCGACAAAACGTGTCAGAAATGTTCAGCAATTTATGAGTGTCGTTAATGATGGCACCTTAGATAATTTTTTTGCATCGTCACTAATTAAAAAGAAAGAAGTAGTGTTGAAGCAGAGGAATATTGTCATGAGGATTATAGACATCATAAAGATGTTAGACAAAGAAGTAATTCCATTTTGAGGTTATAGAAATGAATCGGCCTGAACTCTGGATCATGAGGCTCAGAATCATGGCAATTTTTTAGCTACAGTGCAGATGGCAAAATATGATCCATTATGGCAGCTCACGTTTCTGCAGTACAAAACAAGTCTACGCAAAGAAACCAATGATTAGAACAACAAGGAAAGGCTCAAAGTAAAGGCCGTGGTAGACTTGATACATACCTGAGTAAAACAACTATTAACATGTTAATCTAAATTATGGAGAATATGATAAAAGATAGCATCATCTGTGAAGTTTCTCAAGCAAAATATTATTCTATTCAAGTTGATTCAACAGAAGATAATTCATGTATCAATCAGTTTAGTATTATTATTCGGTATATGCTTAAAGGTGTTATCTGTGAGCGACTACTTTCAATTGTGCGAGTAATGATGGTACAAGACTGGGACTTTTTACACAATGGTGCTATGCCCATGCCTTGAATTTGGTGATAACTGAAACAACAAAATGTTGCGTGCCTGCAGTTTCTTTTTTCAATTTGCTCCAGAATTTAGCAACTTTTTGAAAACATCATACAGGAGAATGGCTGTAGGGAAAGAATTGTTGGAAAACATCTAGGACAAAAAAAAAATGAAACAATTAAAGCCAGTTGGTGACGTTGGTGATGGTCAGGAAAATCCAATGCAGTAACAACTATATTTGGATATTTTGATGATGCCGCTATCAGTACGTTTGTAAATCTATTGACATGCTTATCAATGATACTAGATTCACACAAGTTTGATACAACAACTAAACAAGAAGCAAATGTTTTACTTCAATGTTCTCTGAAGTTTGAAACAATATTGATAGCATTTACTTACTTGTATATATTTGAAACTAGAGCCTTGTTATCAAGTTATTTATAGTCAAGTGGTTTAGATATGCTTACTGCATGGAGTTTAATAGATTCAGCTACAACAGGGTTGAAGGAACAGACAAGAACATTTAATAACGTTCACAGCAAGGCATTGAAATTTGTAAATAAATATGATACAAGATTTCACATTTGAATATGGATGAAAATCAAACTTTGGAAATTGACTCTTCTGACATAGCATTGCCCGATAAGAGGCAGAAGAAGAAGAAGATAAGCTTATAGAATATGAAGGAAATTTCTCAAATTCTCTAGCTGATTTTTTAGTAAATGTGTTTAACCTAATAATGGACCGCATTACTCAGTCACTAGATTCATGGTTTGTACAACACAAAACGTTTTATAAAGATTTATCCTGCTTAGACCCAGCGAAGTGTAAAACTATTGCAGAGAGGGACCTTGAAGATGAAGAATTGGAAGGTATTATTAAGCTGTCTTTACAAATCAGCGAAGATCAAGTAATATTGGAATTGTTTTCTTTTACTTCGAACTTTGATATATTAAAGCTATTGCTTAATGCTGGTGAGAATATGGATTTCAGTTGCAACAAGGGCAAAATTTGCATCACTTGCCCATCACGTATACTAAAAATTCTGGCATCCAACAGACTTCACGACAACACATATGATAACTTTTATGAACTTTATAAAGTCATCTGCACACTATCAGTTATGAAATCCAACGTGAGAGGACATTTCAAAGCTAAAGATCACAAAGACTGGCTAAGCAATTCACGGTCCGAGGAGAACTTTGAATCATACATGTTGCTATCCATTGAAAAGTAAATGAATTGGATGGAGAAGCAATTATTGACAGATTCGCATAATCATCTAGTGAATTCAAACGATTGCTCTTAATATAGTGGAATGCATGAAATATGCTTTAAGAAAAATCAGCTAACGCCTTTTTATACCCGTATATAGGGAGTAGGCGAGGCTGTTTAGCCTTATCTAACTTTTGGAGACCGAGTGGGCAGTTCAATCTCCACTGGTACCCAATCAGAGATAACTGGCCCAAGGCTATCAAATTAAGTGGCACGTAGTGAAGTGAGACGGCTCAAGAAGTGCCGCCATCTCGTTGTCCCTAACCGTAATTATTATTTCAGACATTAAATACTCGTATTTAATGTGTGAAATAATATGCGTTTCACAGTCCATTTTGTTGAGATTCCGGGACGAAAATCCCGAGTTTTCGGGAGAAAAAACCCGCTTGCTCTTGCCAGAGATCGACTAACTAGGGAACCAGTCGAAAAAAGCCTTAAAAAATTTCTTCTATTCAAGGACTAGATTCGAAACCAAGAAGTCTTCCTTCGTGTAGTCAAGCCCCGTGGTATGCAAAAGCCACAACCACTGAGATACACAGGCTTATATGCTTTTGAACTACCTATTAATGTGTAATATGTTCAGTACAAGTAAAGTATTTAAAAATATCCACCATTTATTTAAATGGTGGATATTTTATAAAAATTAAATTATAATAAGGCTATCATTTAATTTATAAAAATTAAATGATAGCCTTATAGTTGTGGGTGAACCCCCTTTGTCTACTAACAACAAATATTTTTATACCCAGTCCGCCACTGGGCATAATTACTAATAGTAGTATTATCTGAATATTATGAGTGTCTGTTTCTCAACATGACAACAAAATGAACCTTGCTGATGGAATTTTTAATGTAAGTATCCACACAAAGGGCTAACTTTACATGGTGTTCTTTCTTTGTAATAGATCAAACAAGGTTTACTTTGAAAACGCTCATGTGATTTTCAAAGAAAAAGCCCTAACTTAAATTTTTCCTAAATAAAGTCCTTATATCTTTTTAAAAAAATAACAACCATCTTATCATAACCAAGACAGATAAATGCAAAGCACTGGTAGCACTCAAGAAAGTTATATTATTACAGTAACAGTAAGCCTTTCTGCCGTTTGACAGCTCCAGTTATTGACCCTTTTAAATTCGTCATTGGGAGTTTGGGATCACTACCAGTGCAGACTTTAAGAATGAATCGTAACTACCAGACTATCTTCTAAAACTTTTAGGACTAAATATTTGTTTTTACTTTCTTTGAGGAATAAAGTGAGTTAGCAGATTCTGTTTATTTGTTTATTTTTAATGCGCATTAAAAAACATAAAGAGAATGAGATGTGTAGAGTACTACAAGAACACATACCGGCTATTGAATTAAAAACTTTTATTTAATACCGTATTGGATCTCCTTTAGCCAGAATTAGAGCACATATGCTGTTTGGCATAGATTCCAGGTGTTGGAATGCATCTACCTCTACAACATACCAGGTGTTCATCAGAGAATCCTTTCATTAGCTCAGAATTGATGGAAGTGGACTTTGTTCCGGATCTCTATTTCTAACATGTTCCATACATTCTCAAAGGGGTTCAGATCCGAGCTTTGTGGTAGTTAGGGATGATGGTGGAAGTTGCTATCATGGTCACTGAACCACTGCTGAACAATTCTTGTGTGATGGACAGTTGTTGTCCACGAAACAACCGTCATCTGCTGGATAAAAAGTCAACATTGTAGAATGGACTTGATCTACAGCAATGATGTTCAGATGTTCCTTAGAGAACACCCTACTATCCAGGGGGACCTGTTCAGTACCAATAGAACATGTCCCACACCATGACACTGCTTCCAGAAATTTGAGTTATGTGGTCAAAGCAGTATGGGTTCATTGCTTCATGACTCCAGCCAAACTCTGCCTACCGTCGGTACATAACAAGATCTATCGTGACTCGTCGAACCACATGACCTATTCCACTGTATTGGCGTCCGGTCAGTATTCCTTTCACCACTCTAGACGAACTTTCCGGTTCTTCATAGATATCAGAGGTTTCTGTATAAGTATGCGACTGCCAATACCGATCCTCTTCTATTTCCTGCATATAATTCTGTGAGATATAGGAACATCGTCATCATCATCATCATCAAATTCCTGACATGTACCCTCAAGGGGTATACAGGATATGATAGTACTACATGAAAAAATTTACATCATACATCGTTACTAACTTCCTATCTGCAATTTTCCTCCAAATCAGTCTGTTACTTGTCAAGACTCCAACAATATCAGATCTTACATTTCTATCGACTAAGGCACTTTGGACCGTATCAATCTACCTATATCTTGGTCTTCCTCTGGGTCGTTTTGCTGCCAACCTGGCAGAGAACACTTGTTTTGCTAATCTTTCTTCGCCAATTCTGTTTAAGTGTCCATACCACCTGAGATTAGCTCTGCTAATGCATTCCTGGAAGCTGACAATGTCATGTTCTTTCCTAATATCCTTTTTATGATATTTTAATATGATAAAAAGGATATTAGGAAATTTAATATGATATTGCCGTTGATGCCATCTGTTCACTAATCTTTTTCAGGACTTTTATCTGTGGTCTCTAGTCTTTGGTCAAGTGTTTTACTTCTGACCTAGCTCTCAGATCCATAAGTTAAAACTGGTTTGAACAATGTCTTGTATACAGCTAATTTAGTGTTCCGACTAATTTCTCTCTTATTCCATATGAATTTATTCAATTGACTTCCCACCATACCAGCTTTGTTGATTCTGTTGTCTATTTCCATATTTAAATTACCATCTTCACTAAAAATCGTGCCTAAGTAGCTGAAATGTTTTACTTGTTCCACAGGTTGTCCTTTCACAACACAGTTGACATTTTCAATGATTCTGCCTACTTTCATTGTCTTTGTCTTTTTAATGTTGACCTTCATACCATATCTATTACAACAGTTATTCAATTTAGTCAGAGAATCTGAGAATCTTGCAGACTTGTAGCGGATTTATTGAGAAGTATAACATCACACACATAAAGCGAAGAGCTGACATTAACATCTCCAATTTTGATATAATGTTTAATACCCCTTTCCTTCATAATATAATCCATATAGATAATGAATAACAGAGGGGATAATGTACATCCTTGTATCAAAACCAGATTTAACATTAAACCATCTTCCTGTACTTCCTCAATTCTAACTGCTGACTTACAACTCAAATAAAGACTAAGTATTGCTTGATATAATGCCCCATTGACACCATATAACTGTAGCGTATTAAATAGCTTCTCTCTTGGCAATTTGTCATATGCCTTTTCCAAATCGACAAAATTTAAATACAGATCTTTGTTATATTCCCATGCTTTCTCGACTATTTGTCGTAAAGTGAAGATCTGATTCCTGACAGCCTCTATTTGGCCTGAATCCAGTTTGTTCTTCAGCCAGCTTTTCTTCCACAATTTTTCTCAATCGTTTCTCAAGTACACTTACATCGATCTTGCCACGGACACTCAGTAGGGAAATACCTCTGTAATTCTCACATTCTATAATTCTCATTTTCTGTAATTTCTCTGTAATTTATTCATTCGGTAATTCTCTGTAATTCTCACATTCTGTAATACCTCTGTAATTCTCACAATTTTCCCTTTTTATATATGGGTACTATGAGAGCTCTAATCCAACCATCGGGAATTCGTTCCTCTGTCCAGGCTTTCTGAACTATGCAGTGCAGCCACTGTAAGACTTTTATACCACCATACTTCAGCATTTCTGGTCGAATATCATCTACTCCTGCTGCCTTTCCACATTCCACATTTTAAGATATAGGAACATCCTTCATTAAATACTTCAGTCAATTACTACGTACAGGAAGTTCTGTCTTTTCGTACAAGCCTTTTCAGACAAACGCGATTTTATTCCTGACAGACTGCCTTTGGAGCACAGTTACACCTCTTAGACAAGCAACGTGGAGTATCCTTCTAGTAACTAAATACCCGGGATATCTCACCATTTCATAATTTGCTATGCTATTTCCAAAATCATTACTCCAATAATAGCCACAGTGAACCCTTTTTCGAACTCCGAAAGATTCTTTGTTTTTTCCCATTGTGATCATACCATTGACGATTAGTAACCCCAGCAGCATTCTTAAACAGTTATCTAGAACACGTGGTAATGCATGTGACCAAGTACAATGTATTTTGCATATATGCTATTAAGTGACATTATTACTATTATTATTATTATTATTATTATTATTATTATTATTATTATTATGTGACATCTCCAGGGAGTCCAAAGACTTATTGAGGGAGAGTGTGCCAACAGCATCAAACGATTGATCCTCTTCCAACTACTAACCGCGCTCAAACTTGCTTAACTTTTTGTTGAGCCATTAGCACAGAGGCTCCACCAATCGACCAACTATTGCTCCTCTGTATAAAGACGTCTTATTCAGTGGCTATTACGTGAAATACATAACGTGATCATGTGGTGTTCTATTTCTCTGGTGATATAAAATGAGCTAATAACTATTTTTTGATAATTTCGCTAGTGATTTTAAATAATGTGAGGTTTGTGATAGGTTATAGATTTAGTTGTTTAAATCTTCAATGTTTATATAAAATATTGCATATTTAAGGGTTTAGTAATTAAACACAACACACACAGCAGTTTCTTTTTGTCGATGATACTGTCTCTGCAGTCTGAAACTCTTCTTTCTCGGACCTGTATCCAAGAATTAAGTTTACTCTAGAAGACTATAAGAACCTTCATTTCGCAAACATTCTCAACTTAATGGGAATGTTAATACATAAGGCATCTTAATGGGAATTTTCGAAGAAAAAAAAATACTAATCTAGGTTCATTGTGCACAAATGTTATGCGTCAGATCTTCTCTTCTAAAATAATTAGCATTTAATATTACTACTTCCATGTCTGTATATTTCTTAGATATGTATTAAGAATGGTAACGTTTCTGATCTTATCTCAAAAGTAACATATCTCCACAGCCTCTCTCTAGTTTTCCCCAAGAAGAAATTTGTAGGGTCTCTATTCCACATGTCAAAGGCTAATCCAAAAAGCTTGCTACATTTCTAAGTCAAATCAGTCATTAAGTCTCATTCCATATGATTGGAATGAGATCTCTCTCTCTCTCTCTCTAGTATAGAGAGATCTATGTAGATCTATATAGAGATGTACCAAGATTACAGTTAGTTCCTAGACTTATGATATATCAAGTTTCTTCAGTCTTATCTTTCTAAGAGTTCGTAGGGAAAAGAAAGCCATGTTTTGTTAGAAAGTTTATATAAAGAATGCTGTAATGCTCTTATTCATCAATCAAGCTTAACAGGAAAGATCACTTAAACGTTTCTGGTTTTAGAAAGTTATTTTCCTTAATGCCACAAATAATGTAGTATTTTTTCCACAACAGTCATTTCAGTTTAATTTTCCTTGAACTCAATAATGGTTTAACACATCGAGTTCTCCTCTGGAGTTTAACATTCTACATTTTAACATGCTCGTCATAATTTTTAATTGTAAATTTCTTTTATTTTATTTTCGATTTTCTTTTATTTTATCTTCGATTTTTATTTTTTATTTTCATTTAACTATTTGTATACATTCATAATGAACAAGAAACTCAACGGGAAATTATTTTGCATTTGTAAATAAAGTAAAATTAAAATAAATAATTCCGTAATGCCATTTTATTTCCCAAAGGAATAGACGAGGACATTGACGCTATTTTATTTTTATTTTATTTGAAGAATGGCAAGTAGCGAACTTCCATGGTTAGCTGTCGCGAATAGATAGCTGACCCAAAGCTATGATATGCACCAAGAGAGGAGCAAATTGCAGACAGCTACCGAAACCTCACGATCTGTAATCATATATATATATATATATATATATATATTCCGTGAGAATAAATTTTACCTCCCTTTGATATAGAGATCGACTTAATTAGAACCCCAATGAAAAAAATCTAGAAAAAGTTCTCTGTTCAGCAACTTTCAACAAACTTATAACAGTCTCTGTCTTTTAACAGTCTAGCTGCTCTAGCACAATGAAATCAGATGTCATCACTACAGTATTACAATTCATAAAATCATATATTCTTTACTGAAGTGAATTTTATCTGTGGTTAATTTTAAATCATCCACAAATCATTCATCTATAAATCCGACTTCAGATAAGATTTGTAGATGAATTAGTAATATTGTCTTCTGCTTGGCTGCACTTTGGCTTACTGTTCCTCTTGCCAAAATTCTTGGGTGCAACTTTTATTATTCCACAGTTTATCTGTTTGCATCAGCATTGTTTCATTGTGGCTGACCCTAGGTAGGCTGATCTTCTGGCATTAGTCTGGCTGATCTTCTGGCATAATATATATATTTTTTCATATACACACAGTGTATAAGGAAAAATCCTATATAATAAGGATGAAACGTCGTGTTATTAATTAAAATAATTGTTATAATCTCATTCCAGTGTTCTGTCTTGGTAATAATTAATGTAATCACAAAACATTCTAATTGCACAGGATTTCTTCAGCTGTAAACATGCAAACCAGTAGACAAACAGTAAACAATAACAATGATGATAGTGCCACTATGTAGGTATAGAAGAGACTGGTGTTTTATAAAATATTTATAATAATTAATTGCTCTTTGCATTGTTCAGCACGGTGTGTGTATTTTGGCATTCATCTGTACATGTTTGGCTGATGATGATGATGATGACTATATGACTATGATGTACTCAGGCAGGTTGATACTTTGGTTTATATTTAGATGTTTATGATCTAATGCCAATTCCAAGGATTCCTAGATATTTTTTCATGATGCATTGCAGAGGTGTAACAGGACCTATTTATGCCATAACACTTGACACTCATTGCTGAAGCGTGTTGTGGGTTATATATATATATATATGACCAACTTAAATTATTCTTTACTGTACCAAAAAACAACCCACTGCATGTCCTCTCAGATCTTTCATTGGAGAACATTAGGAGCAAAGTTTATTAGGGTGGGTATTGACACGTTTTTTTTATCCCATAGGTTATTTCAATTGTGCTCAAAATCATGACTAATGATATACAAAGAATGGTAATTCTGCTGCCATAATTTCCCATTCATTCACTCAACTGCATGGGCTGTTATTCTCATCTGGTAAATGACGACATGAGTAATGCTTATGTATACATCATCCCTTAACTGGAATATCTCGCCTACTCCCTATACGGCAATAAAAATGCATTAGCTGATTTTTCTGAATATGAATTTATTGTATCAATGCTCTTACTTCCAACTCCAAAAACAACCCAGAAGACATTTAAGTATCAATCATCACTATGGATTTCATCACCCAAGATCGATAACTGATTTAGCTAAGGCTACTGTTCTTTGGTCATAAGCTATCAAGCAGATTGAAATGACTCGTTTTACTCATATCGTCACTCCTAGTTGTGTTTTAGCAATCTATTACTTATTATAACAGGATGACAAATTTCTGGATTTGGGGATCCATATATTATAGTTCATATATTTTACAAAGGCTTTTGATATATTGCCATATGACGATTTGGTAATTAAACGGAGATTAGAAAATATAAGAAGATTAAGGCATTGAGTAAGAAATTGGCCATGTAACAGATAATACCAGGGGAGTGATATTTAGAAAAGTTACTTCAAAAAAAAAAAAAAAACAGCTTACGCCTTTTATTTCCTCTTATAGTGAAGAGACAAGCTCGTTTCAGCGCTATGTAACTTTTGAAGACTAAGTGGGTAGTGAAATCTCCACCAGTAGCCCATCAGGAATAGCTGGCCCATCACTATCACTAATTATAAGCGGCATCTGATGAAGAGATGACATGTATCGCTAGTCCATGATCCGTATCCTATTGTCTGTAATATTGCGGGTTATAAGATTGATTATTATGCGTTTAAAGGACGAGAAAGGAATTTATCGAAGGAAAACCGCTTACTGGTGCCAGAGATCGACTAACTCTGGAACTAGTCCAAGAAATGCTTAGAAAAGGCTCTAGTCAGAATGATTAGAGCCTTTTCTAAGCATGATGATTAGACAAGAACTTGTCTAGGGCAGAGGATGAAACGACACATCCACTGAACTACACAGGCGATTTGTTTAAGATAGTTATTTTAATAATTTATATGTTAATGATATAGGTAGAGTTTTAGATGAGATATTCAGTAATTGTGACTTTACACGAGGAGCGACTAGACTCATTTTATCGACTACCAATTCGGCCACTGAATTAGAAGCCTTTATGCAGATGTATGCAGACGTCATTTATGTAGCGTATAAGAAAAATACTTGGTTACACGCATCACCACATGTTCCAGAAAACTATTCAAGAATGCTGTTGGTCAGTAATTGCCAATAGGTTTAATTACAATGGGAAATACAAACAATTTTTCGGAATTCCTGTGGGTTCGAATCCCGCTTGGGCATGGATGTTTGTGATTGTCTGTGAAAAAATATTAATGGTGGTGGTCGGCAGTAGATGGCGTTGGTGTAAATGATGACGGTAGTTGCGATTCGTCGTAGTTGGTGGATTGAGTGGTGGAGATGGAGAGTTGTGGAGTAGGTGTCCTCCCTCGATGAGTCTTTGGACTCCATGGAGGTTTCAGGTAATAATAATAATTCGATATTCGGCTTATCTTGAGTGCCAGTCTGGCTGGAGCAATGATTTAAAAAAAAAAAGCACTGCTGATTGGATTCTCAAAAGGTAAGATATCTGGTTGTTTAATCAGTGTAAAAATAACCGACTTTGTCTAAGAACCAAAATAGTGGTCCCAAGACAGTCTGCCATCTTCTGAGAAGGTTTGTATGGACAAACAACTTGCTGCTTTCAGCAACTGACCAAAGCATTTAATGAAGGTTATGCACAGGTAATTGAAGAGTATTAGTATCATTAGACACATGCCAATATGCTAACCACTGAATCCTGCGAAATTTGTACTTCGGTGGTCGGTATGTGTTGGAAAGTGTAAGGTTCGAAATTTGAAGTCCGCAGATCACATGCACGCTGTGATCCCTAAATATCCGGCATTCCAAATACCTCATCTCTGACCTCATCTTATGATATGATATACCTTATCTTATTCAGATATACTTAATAGTCGTGCACACTGCTTGTCATCTGGAGACTTCAAATTTCAAACTTTACACATACCTACTTCGAATTGATAGTTGACTCAATGAGATAAGTAAGAATTTGAATACCATTGACTCCTTAACCTCACGTCAAATCTAGTTGCTGACTAGAGGAACTTTTTCTAAGCATTTTTTCGACCTGTCCCCGAGTTAGTCGATCTCTGTTACGGGCAAGTGGGGTTTCACCCAGAAACTTGGGGTTTTGGTTCTGTAAACTCAAGAAAATCGACGGTCGAACCTGCACTATTTTCAGACATTAACATTAAAAATATTGTGGTGGGGGTTGAGGACCACGAGATGGCGGCACTTGTTAGCCGTCTCTTTACTGCGTGGCGATTAAGTTAGTGATAGCCTTGGGCAGTGGCGGACTGGTCGGGGTGTCAGCTAGCCCGATGCCCCCCTCCCAACCTTAAACATTAGACCATATGTTTGCAACTAAAATTTACGTTGTATTACTATTTTAATAAAAAAAATTAGATGTGCATTTGATGGCAAAATATGACCACATTATGGCAGCTCACGTTTCTGCAGTACAAAACAAGTCAACACAAAGAATCAAACAATTAGAACAACACGGAAATGCTCAAAGTAAATGGCGTGATGGATTTGTTACATACCTGAGTAAAACAACTATTAAAATGTTAATGCAAATTATGGAGAATACAGTAGCATAGATAGCGCTTTTGCTGCCCGAGTTTTCCGACCCTCTCAACACACACCGAAAATAATACAAAAAGTCAAAACGACGTATAAGGAAATAGTGCTTTAATCTATGTTTAATTTTTGAAATAAAACTTTAATTCCAACATTTTAAATGTTATTTTTTTGCGTTGCGGTTAGCAAAATCGTTGATGGTATTGGCGAAGTCTATTTCATAGTAATGTAGTTATTCTTAATCAATCAATTTTAATTTAGAAAAACTCCTATCACAACTAGCAACACTTACAGCAATTGTGAGGATAATTCGCGGTAGCATCACAATATTTGGAAGTGAGTTCTCGAGACTGTATTTTACAATTAACTGCAAAAGTTCAAAAAGGTTGAAAGCACCACTTGTGGCGGACCACCCCGTCCACCCTCCCATAGCTACCCCACTGGGAGAATATGATAAAAGAAAGAATTGGTCGTGAAGTTTCTCAAGCAAAATATTATTATATTCAAGTTGATTCAGCACAACATAATTCATCCAACAATTAGTTTAGCATTATTATTCGGTATGTGCATAAAGGTGTTATCCGTGAGCGACTACTTGTGCCAAGCAATGATGGTACAGGACAGGAACTTATCGATCTATTGACTGAAACATTACAGCATCTTAAAATTGATCCCGAAAAATGTTTATTTGATAGTACAAATGGAGCTGCAAGCAACTATGGCCAGTATAATGGTGTACAAAGTAAAATTACTGATGTGATTGATCAACATGTTCATATCTGGTGTATGCCCATGTCTTGAACCTGGTGATAACTGAAACAACAGATGTTGCATGCTTGCAGTTTCTTTTTCCAATTTGCTCCAGAATTTAGCAACTTTTGTGAAAGCATCATACACGAGAATGGCTGTATGGATAGAAGTTGTTGCAAAACATCCAGGACAAGAAAAAATGAAACGATTAAAGCTAATTGGTGAGACAAGATGGTCAGGAAAATCCAATGCAGCAACAACTATATTTGGACATTTTGATGATGCCGCTGTCAGTACTTTTGGAAATCTATTGACATGCTTATCAATGATACAAGATTCAGACAAGTTTGATGCAAAAACAAAACAAGAAGCAAATGTTTTACTTCAAAGTCTTCTAAAGTTTGAAACAATATCGAAATCATTTACTTACTTCTATATATTTGAAACTACAGCTCCATTATCAACTTATTTACAGACAAGGGTTTAGATATCTTTAATAGATTCAGCTATAACAAAGTTGAAGTAACAGACAAGAATATTTGATAACGTTCACAGCAAGGCAATGGACTTTGTAAATAAATGTAAAGAAAAGATTTCACAGTTGAATATGGATGAAAATCAAACGTTGAAAACTGACTCTGGAAACAGGATTGCCAGATAAGAGGAGGAAGAAAAGAATGGCAGATGAGATTACAGATGATAAAATAAATAAAATAAATCAGCTAACACATTTTATTCATTTATAGGGAGTAGGCGAGGCCTTTATATCCTATCTAGCTTTAGGTGAACAGTTCAATCTCTACCAGTAGCCAATCAGAGATAGCTGGCCCATGTCTGTCACTAATTACAACAGCCACCAATGAAGGGGCCGGCAAACAAGTGCTGCCATCTCTTGATACCTAACCCTAACAAGATGTCACTGTCTGAAATAATGTGGGTGCTATGGTCGATTTTCTTGAGTTTACGGGATGAAAAACCCGCTTCCCATGGCAGAGATCGACTAACTCGGGAACCGGTCAAAGAAAGGATTAGAAAAGTTCCTCCAGTTGGCGACTAGACTAGACTTGATCTTAAGTCAGACTTCAAGCGACCACCTTTAATTGGTCACTCGAACTCTTCCACTGAGCTACACAGGTCTTATTGATGAAGGAAATTCCTCAGATTCTCTAGCTGATTTTTTAGTAAATGTGTTTAACTTAATAATGGACCACATTATCCAGTCACTAGATTCATGGTTTGTACAACACAAAAAGTTTTATAAAGATTTATTTTGCTTAGATCCAGAAGTTTAAAACTATTGCAGAGAGGGACCTTGAAGATGAAGAATTGGAAGGTATTATTAAGCTGTCTTCACAAATCAGTAAAGATCAAGTAATATTGGAATTGTTTTCTTTTGCTTCGAACTTTGATATATTAAAGCTATTGCTTAATGATGGTAAGAATATGGATTTCAGTTGCAACAAGTGCAAAAGTTGCATCACTTGCCCATCACGTATACTAAAAATTCTGGCATCCAACAGACTTCATGACAAGACATATGATAACTTTTATGAACTTTATAAAGTCATCTGCACACTATCAGTTATGAAATCCAACGTGAGAGGACATTTCAAAGCTAAAGATCACAAAGACAAGGCTAAGCAATTCACTGTCCGAGGAGAACTTTGAATCATACATGTTGCTATCCATTGAAAAGTAAATGAATTGGATGGAGAAGCAATTATTGACAGATTCGCATAATCATCTAGTGAATTTAAATGATTGCACTTAATATAGTGAACTGCCTGTTAATGTGTAAAATGTTCACTACAAGAAAACTGTTTTAAAATATCGACCATTGATTTAAAATTTAAAAATTCAATTATAAAAATCTATTTACATTTAGTATCTGCTGTACACTGACGGTAACATGTACAATATATGTATGCCAAATAGTAAAAAATAGACATTTATTTCGCAAATATTTTAATTGTACCTTTTTCCGAGTTATGTATTTTTTGGAAAATTTTATTTATTTCTTATAAAATTTAAATGATAGCCTTATAGTTGTGGGTGGGTGGGTGGGCCCCTTGTTTTTCCAGACAACCAATATTTTTAGACCCTGTCTGCCTCTGGCCAACTATCTCTGATTGGCTACCAGTGGAGATTGTACTGCCCACTCAGTCTCCAAAAGTTGGAGACTGAGACTGCTTAAGATGGGCTTAAACAACCTCGCCTACTTCCTATACAGGAATACAAAGGCATTTGCTGATTTTTTTAAATACCTTTGTATAAAAGAGCATGTTTTTCGAATTGTTATTTTCACATAATTTATTACAGTAAGTTACCAGAGAACTAAAGTTATAAATCGAACAAAGCAAAAATAACAGATGTGAAATGTATCAAAACAACATAAAACATTTTAAAAAATCAGCTAATGTATTTTATTTCCGTATAGGGAGTAGGCAAGGCCATTTTAGCCTAACATTTGGAGATTGAGTGGGCAGTTTAATCTCCACTGGTAGCCAATCAGAAATAGCTGGCACAGGGCTATCACTAATTTAGTTGGCTAACAAGTGCTGCCATTTCGTAGTCCCTAAACCTAACCCTTGTTTATTTTTTTAATGTCTGAAAATAGTGTGGGTTCAACAGTGGATTTTCTTGAGTTCGGGACTAAAAACCCAAGTTTCCAGTAGAGAAAAAAAAAACCTGCTTGCCCGTGCCAGAGATCGACTAACTTGGGAACTAGTCAAAAAAAGGCTTAGAAAATGTTCCTCTAGTCTACCACCAGATTTGAAATCCAGTCTTCCTTCGTGCAGTCAAGCACCATCTAGTGGAAACACCACTTCCAATGAGCTACACTGGATCTAATAAAAATGATCCACTGATCATTTTTTATTAATATCACACGAACAGGCCATGACTTTAAAAGGTGATTTTGTCTTTCAAGGGCCTATGGCAATGGAAAAAAATCTAAAAAAAAAAAAAAAATCGCTAATGCCTTTTATTCCCAAAAGTAATAGAAGCCATAACTAACTTTTTGAGATGGGCAGTCATCTCCGCCCTTAGCTGTCACTGATAGCTGGTTACAGACTATGAATGATCCAAAGGCATCCAGGAAATAGAGTACAGAAGACAAATGCTGCCACCTTATATTTCATAACTGTAACAATATATATCATTATCTGAAATAGTGTGAGTTCTACAGTCGATTCTCTTGTTTTAAGTTAAAAGCTTGAATTCTGGGAAGAAAAACCATATTTGGCCAAAGATCAACTAACTCGGGAAGTGGCTGAAAAGAGACCTATGAAAACATTGTAGTCAGTGACTAGGATTGAACTTAAATTGTCTTTCTTCCATTGGTCTATCACTGCGAAAGCAACGGCATTTCTGAAGGCCTACACAAGCATTACTTCAAATGCTAATTTGCCCTTTTAAAGTCACACCATCCATTTGGTATCACAAACACACCACCAAAAAGACCTCTGGCCTGCTCCCATCGAAAATCTTTTAAAGGCAGTGGCACACCTTAAAAAAAAAAACTCACTCACAAATGCACATAAATACTCCCACCAAACCCATTCCCAACAATCTTCCTCTGCATGAGGTTGAAGTTCGGCCCTGCCATCAGTAGGATTTCATGGCCAATTAATACCTA
The DNA here is from genome assembly GCF_054136105.1 of Typopeltis vanoorti. NCBI lineage: Eukaryota > Metazoa > Arthropoda > Arachnida > Uropygi > Thelyphonidae > Typopeltis > Typopeltis vanoorti. The sequence goes on along the minus strand of NC_143558.1, from coordinate 45,249,433 downwards.
GACATATATTTTCAGAGCTTGATATCTTTAGAAAAGGTGCCAACCTTAAAAAATTTTTTGATTCTTTTATTGACCAAGATTAAGGAACTGCATGTTATGAAAATTTGGAAATTTTCAGTTGAATGGTCTATTCCATACTAATGTCCCTTTCCCTCCTTCATAAGGACTTTTCAATTGAAGGTGAGTTAGATGGTCTCAGATAGAGGAGGGGAGGGAGTGCCCCTTCCCAGAAACTAGTGTTTTTCATTTTCATTCCACAAAACAGACAAACTAGCCAGAAGAATACAAGCAATTTTACAGACAATATAAAATTTTAAATTTCATAATATAAAATAATCAGTTATCTCTTCCTTTAATTCCATTTAGAAATCTCAACCTTTAACATTTATCTATGAAAGGCCTTTAGAAAAGCTGTTGGACTATTTGGGGTTATGGTTATTTTATATTATGACATTTAGAGAAAACCAGCAGTTAAATTTAATTCTTTTGCATGATTTGCTAAAAAGAACACTTAAATGTTTAAGAGAATTTAGACCCAAAGTTGGACTGTTAATTTTCTTATGATGATAAGAAATCTGTAGTTGTTTTCTGGAGTTTCTTTCATACAAGATGTCTTTCTTCAGCAGGAACCTTGTCTTGTGCACCTTTGAACTTGTCATCAGAAAACTTAACCACTTTTCATAAATGTGTAGTCAATCTTAATCATTTTGATAGATGTGACATAGTTAAGGATGAATTTCACATCAGAAACAGATATGAGAATGTGCAATATTTATTGAAATTTATTGAAATTAGCAATATTTATTGAAATCACTGAAGAGAGTAAGAATGAAAGTTTATTTTTTCCTTCTGAGCAGAAAAAAGAAGTTGGTTTTAGTTCTAAAGGGGAAAAAAAAAATTCTCTAAACTTTTATTTGGAGAGTTGATGTCTAAAACTATGTTTATAATTTAAGATAAGTTTATCATAATGTAAACTTGTTATGTAATACAGTCATAGTATCCTATGCACCCATTGAGGGTACCTACCAGAAATTTGATGATGAGATAAGCTTATTATTATTAGAGTGGCTTTATTTTTCACACTTTTATTTTTCATTTAATTAAGCAGCTAACTTTTATTAGGTCCAGTCGAATTTGATCTGTCCCCTTTAGTCTTATAATGAAATACTTAATGTCCATCCTTGCATAATACATGGCTCTTTTAATACATTTTAATGAATTTATCGAAGTATTTTCTTTTTGGTATTTAGAAGCGTGGTGATTTCAATTCTTTTAATTATTAAAGAGAGAAGATTTTTGAAATGATAGAAAAGATTACCATTAGCTAAATACACCTCTATGATCAAACTTCTGTATTCCATTTAAAAGGAATTTCAGCAGAGAAATTTAAAATTTTTGACAGCAGGATGTAAACAACTGTTGCAGCCAAGAGACACACAACCATTCAGTTAATTTTTTTTCAATTTTTAATTATGTACATGTGGAATTACAGATGTGATTATGACAGACACAAGCTGAGGATCATGCTTGGAGCAGTGACACAGCATAAGAATCTAGAAGGGATAGATGTTAGCAGCACATGGGAAATGACGAAAGGATTTTTGAAGAAAGTAGTTTCAGCTTGTACACCAAGAGACAGGAGGATAAAAAGTAGGAAGGAGCTAGACAGATGAATAACATCATTTATCAGGAACTGCAAACAAAGTTGTGGTATAAAGAGAACATAATCAGCAAGCTCACAAGCAAGATGAAGCATATGCAAAAAATGGTGACCAGTATGGTAAGGAAAGTAGGAAAAAAAACCCATCTGATTATGAGAGAGAACTGGGAAGTACAGACTTGAGAAAATACCAGAGTTCTGCTGTGTGGCATGCAAAAGGTATAACGATTATTTGTGTGTCATCAGTAGTTGTTAAGGTCTTGGAGAAATTAGTGAGGGACTATATACAGCATTGGGTAGATGAGGGTAATGTTATATGTGAGAATAAACATGGATTTGTTAAGGGGGTGCTCTTGCTTTAGTAATATGATTGTCTTTTATAATAAAGTGACAAGAGCAGTTGATGAGGGAAAGGCATATACTGCCATTTTTTTGGATTTTGCAAAGGTGTTTGACAGGGTGCCACATGACAAGCTGATATTTAAGTTGCAGCACATGGATTTAAATGTTGGGTTAGTCAAATGGATTCAGCATTGGCTGACTGACAGGTATCAGAGAGTTGTGTATGATGGGGGCAATATCAAGGAAGCAGAAGGTTACAAGTGGGGGTTCCACAGGGCTCAGTATTTGGACCCTGTATTGTTCAATCTGTATATCAATGATATTGTCAATGGATTGCAAGGGGACATTCAGTTGTTTGCAGATGATGTGAAGTTGGGAAGGGTTATCAGTAATAGTGCAGATGTGGCAGCCCTGCAAGAGGATTGTCTTTTATAATAAAGTGACAAGAGCAGTTGATGAGGGAAAGGCATATACTGCCATTTTTTTGGATTTTGCAAAGGTGTTTGACAGGGTGCCACATGACAAGCTGATATTTAAGTTGCAGCACATGGATTTAAATGTTGGGTTAGTCAAATGGATTCAGCATTGGCTGACTGACAGGTATCAGAGAGTTGTGTATGATGGGGGCAATATCAAGGAAGCAGAAGGTTACAAGTGGGGGTTCCACAGGGCTCAGTATTTGGACCCTGTATTGTTCAATCTGTATATCAATGATATTGTCAATGGATTGCAAGGGGACATTCAGTTGTTTGCAGATGATGTGAAGTTGGGAAGGGTTATCAGTAATAGTGCAGATGTGGCAGCCCTGCAAGAGGATTTGAATAAACTAGACAGATGGGCAAATAAATGGGATTATCAGTTCAATGCAGCAAAATATAAAGTCATGAGGTTTGGGATCCATCGATGGGAGAATGCATACTCGATTGGAGGAGCTATACTGGAGGAGGTAGGGGAGACAAGAGATCTGGGGTTGATGATTGATAGAAAACTGAAATTTAGGGAGCATATTGCAAAGGTGGTGAGGGTAACTCAGAGGATTGCTGCAATACTGAGAAGGATGCTGACCTGCAGAGATAAAAGAGTTATCATTCTGTTGTATAAGGCCCTGATCAGACCACACTTAGACTATTGTTCTCAGATTTGTTCCCCAGGATTTGAAGGGAATAAATTGACTGTGGAAAGGGTACAGAGGCAGATAACAAAGATGGTTTCAGGATAATATGAGTTATGAGGATCGACTGAGAGAATGTGGACTGCAGAGTTTGGTGGATTGAAGGAGGAGAGGTGATATGATCGAGACTTTAAACTGTTGAGAGGCAGCTATAGGGTAGACATTGGAGAGGTCTTTCACTTAGTGGAACGGTGGGAAGGAGTGATGACAAGGGGCCATCCCTGGAAGTTACGAAAGGAGGCTGTGCGCAAGAGGGTGAGGAGTGGTTTCTTTGCATGGAGGGTGGTTGAACCTTGGAATGCATTGCCTGAGAGAGAGAGGTTGGAGTGGGGACGGTTAATGGGTTCAAGGAGTGGTATGATAAACTTTGTATTTCCTAAAAACAACCTCCCACGGTGAGTCTTTTGACTCCATGGAGGCCTGGATAATAATAATAATAATTTTAATAAAAAAATTATGGTAGGGAGGCGACAGAAGCAGAATATATAATACTGAATGACTTGAAATACTGAATAATCACTGTGAGTGGGTTTCGTTCAGGTGCAGACAATGCAGTAGACGATGTGACAGGGATCGACATGTCCACAGGTAGACAAAATAAGTGTTTAGGATACTGGGAAATATAATGTGAATAAAGCTATGGGAATGAATGAGATATCAGCTGTGCTTTACAAGAAAGTAAAAGGGAATCAGCAGGTCTTCTCGCCAAGCTACTTATTTTAAGTCAGTTTTGGTAAGGTGCCAAGGAGGATGAAAATAGTTTGATTGCATAAAGAAGACTTCAACCTAGCAAATTACAGACTAATTGGTATCTTAGGAATTGTATATCTTAGGTATGAAAAAGTTGTTCAAAGACTTCAGGAATGGGTGGATAGGAATATGGGAAAAGCATTTTAATTGGAAAAGGATGATTTTGTAAAAGGCAGGTCCTCAGTAATTTACTCACATATATAGTAGTGGAAACTCAGTCGGATAAAGGAAATGGCTATAATGATGATGCTACTGGTCTTTGTTTTCAGAGACATTCAATAAGCTATTACATGGATCTCTGTTACATAAACTGGAGCAAATGGGAGACAGATATGAAGCTGATGCTATGGATAAGAGGGTTGCTGGCATATAGACCAGAAAGAGTGTATATGAGAGAAATGAAATTCAGGAGAAGACAGGCACTAGTAGTTACTACAGGGCTCTAGTTGAGCTGTTGATATTTAATTTGTACATTAGTGATACAGAAAATGATTAAGGGAAAATATCCATTTGCAAAAGTAGTTGGAGCAATAATTAATAAAAATGATATAGAGCTCCTACAGGATGATTTAAACTGACTTGTAGAATGAACAAAAGATAACAGCAGCCAGTCTAATGTGGCAAAATGTAAAGTTACACAGAGTGTAAGATGGAAATGGACTGCAGGAAGCTGATGAAAGTAGTAGGGATATGGAAGGGAATTGAAGAAGCCAAAGTGAGTTGCAGATAGGGAGTTGAAGGTTACCGAGATATTGCAAATGTGGCCAAAATAGCTAACTGGATTACCTAGATGTTACAGAACATATTAAAAACAGAGATAAGGGCATTGTTTTTTCTTTATAAGGTTGCATATGTATTACTAAGGGGGATTCCACAGAGGGTCGTCTGATGTTGTGATGTTTGGGATTATGGCAAAAGCAGGTAAGGCTATGAGGCAAGTGCATCATGTCTGTTAATTGCGTGTTCTTCTGGATAGTTTATTTGAAGTTCTGCTACCACCATATGATACTGGCTAATGTGCCTTCAGTTCATAAGCCCTTGTAAATGATAGATGGAAAAGAAGGGATATGAAAGACAACTCTAAGTTTTAAAGAAGTTATATAGAGTAGGTGCTGAAGAAATTTTCTAATGCATGACACAAAGGAAGAGAACAATGGATCACCCCCCCCTGGAAATTGTAGGAGTATGGTTAGCAAGAGCATGAGAATTTTTTTTTTTTTCTTTGAGAATTGGTGAACGTGTAGAATGGACTACCACAATAATTTATCACTCCTTCATCAAGTATGTGCCTAATTATGGAATCACTGTATGAGGCTATCTCCTTTCTCTTCTCTGTCTACTCTTTCATACCCCCCCTTCATTTCTCTTGCACTTTTAACTTTCTTTCTCTTCTATCATGAAACAGTTTATCCATCTTGAACTTGCATTCTATCTAGTGTAAGCACAATCATCCAGGTGTAAAGGCTTACGTGCTAAGAGAAATTCAGAACAATAAAAGAGCAATGAAAAGGATTAAAATTTTTAATCCTTTCTCAGGTAAGCCTCTAACATGTGTAAGCAAATGATTTCTTTCATTATCTCTACTTCCAACCTCTTCATTTGCCAACATTTCATTCGTATCTTTTTTTTTTTTTTCACATATTGTCTAATCAAGTACATTTCTTTCACCTTCATTCACCTCTATATTTGCATTTCTACTTTCTTACTCTTTAATACTTATATTTTCATATCCTTTGGTCACTGTCATTCACAAACATCACTATAGCTTGCTCCCCGCATGACATGCCCTTGACAAAGCGAAAACTCTGTAGTATTGGTGAATGACAATGTGAATGTGCGAGTGTGGATGAAGGAGGTAAGAATACAAAATGTCATCCACACTCGCACATTCACATTGTCATTCACCAATACTTGGTGAATGACAATGTGAATTGACGATGTGAATAATGAATTGTTGAAAGAAATGCACTTAAATAGGTGATATTGTTATTATTATTCAAGATCTCCATGGAGTCATAATACTCACTGTGGGAGGCCTATTTTAAGGTCCACATTCCATAAAAAATGCCACCCCTCATCCTCTCCTCTTACTTACCACCTCTATTTGTACATTCCAGGCATGACCCCTTTTCCTTGCTCCTTCCTCTTGTTCTATCATACAAAAAAACTCCCCAGTGTCAAACCTCTCTTATCTCTCAACATTTTAAATGTCTCAATCTTATCACCTTTTCATTGGTTTACCAGACTCTGCAGTCTGCATGCCCTCAGTCTATTCTCATAGTTAACATTGTATACAATCCTGATATTATTTGTTATATGTCTCTGCACCCGCCACAAGGTTAATTTCTCGTTTTCAAATCCTGGCAATGAAATTTGTGCACAATAATCCAGATGTGCTTTGATCAGGACTTTATATAATGGAATCACCAGTCTTCTATCTCTGCTGGTCAGCATTCTTCTTACCTTCACTATATTTGTGATATGTCATCTAAAGTTAGTTTCTATCGATCATCAACCCAGCATTCGTACCTCCTGAACTTCTTCTAGTACAGATCCTCCAACAGAGTATGTAGCCTCCCATCGATGGATCCCAAACTTCAAGACCTTACAATTAGTCGTAGTAAATTGAAACCCAATTCATTTGTTTATCTGTCCAGCTTCACATCATCTGCAAACTGCTGAATATCTCCCTGTAATCCTTTGACAATATGATTGACATAAAGTTAAACAGTACAGGTCCCAATACTGAGCCCTGAGGGCCTCCACTTGTAAACTTCTACTTCCTTCATACCACTCCTTTGTACACAACTCTAATCTATCAGTCTATCATACATATATCATATCAGACAGCCAATAACCAATCCAATTCACTAACCCGATATCTAAACACATATGCTGTAACTTAAACATCAGCTTATCATGTGGCATCCTGTCAAATTTCTTTGTAAAATCCAAATTATTTGTTATTATTATTACGTGACACGTCCCAGACTCATCGAGGGAGGGCACCCATTCTACAACTCTTCATCTCCACCACTCAATCCACCAACGGCATCTACCACCACCACCATTAGTGTTTTCACAGACAATACAAACATCCATGCCGATGGCGAGATTCGAACCCGCAGCCTTTTAGCTGGAGAGCGGATATGCTAACCACTCGGCCAACCAGGCTGGCAAAAAATTGGTTAAGTGCCACGAAGTAAGTGGCAGTGTCTTAACCTTATATGTATTAGGCCCAGAGGCCAGTCTGTCCTTATCAAGGGAAGTGCTAACCTTCTCTCCTTTCATACAACACAAATGGCAGTGTTGTGTCGGAAAAAGCGATGAGTCATCCCTTTTCCCACCCAACATTAAGTTACCTCAAAAGCAAGGGATAAGGACATGCTTGTGCCCCGGATGGGAAGTGTACCGTATAATGTCCTAAGAAAATGTAAACATCCAGATGTGTAAATTCCGAACATTGTTAAGATAGCCCATAAGTTTATTGAGATAGTAATTGTGAATGAATTAAAGTAGAAAGCCATGTAGTATTAACAAATAAATATGTATAAGCCAAGTTTAAGGTATGTAAAGACAGTTTGTAGCCACGGCGTGCAATCGGCTGCCGCCGTATGCATGATGACACCGCCGAGTGAGGGAGCTGTTCTGGAGTATAAAAGTTTCGGCGGGAGTTCTAATCGCTCTCTTTTTTTCTTGTCTCTTACCTTGGATTGCTTGTGTCTCGTCTCCGAGTTTTGTCGGCACCAAGTTTCTTATAGGAGAGTTATGTAGAGCTTGCCGCCACGTGTAGCAAGGATCTCACCTTGCTATGCATGTTACATTGGTCAAAGCTGCAACTACAATGTGTTCAAACACATTTTGGAGAAAGAGCTGCTGATGAAATCCATGTCAGCGTAGAGATCTGTGCATGAGTGTTTTTGGTTCGTGTAGAACAAAGCCAGCCATCAGAGGAGGTACAGTGAACAGATCAGAATACCTAATCAAAGCAAGAACGGAACAGTCTGCAATTTGGACACTTTTGTCTACCGCTAAGAGGAAAACATACTAGGCTCCAGCTGAACAGGAGGCCGAGCTCTGAACTGTTTAAGTGATTTAAGAAAAGTAATGTCATATGTTCAGAAAGTAATTGAATGTTAACAGATATCTTGGGGGAGAGAATTAAGTGGAAATAAGTACTATTGTCCTAAAGATTTATTGAATTGTCTAGTGTTTATATGTAAAATGTTTCATGTATGATATTATCAGGTAACTTAATTGTGAGAGTCTGAGGATAGATATATGTACAGAAGTGAGGAATTTATGTCTAGTAAGAGATCATAGTGCAGAAGTTTAAATGTGTTTAATTAAGTAAGGGGGAACCCAGACTCTTTTAAGGTTAAGAATTTAAATAACATGTATACTTGTCTTTGTGAAATAATAAATGTGTTTCTTTTACATAATCAATTGAGTTTGTCATATCTTCTGCAGATTTGAATTACAGTTTGGAAAATATCGTACCATGCATTAGGGGGAACCAATAGTGATATGTGAATGGGGACCACAACTGCATGTATCTTAATCCCTACGATTTTCCTTAAGTATTTTAGATAGTGTATCAGAATTTAATTGTTGGCTGGCGCAGTCTTAAATCTATACAAATTTGTCGGCAACCGAAGTCTGAGAGTAAGAGATACAAAACTATAAGTAAAGAAAAGTAAATTAAAGATAAAATAACGATAAAGAAGTCAGCATGAGAAAAACGGGGATATAACAGGCAGTATATGCCTTTCCCTGATCAACTGCATTCGTTACTTTATAATAAAAGGTAATTACATTACTAAAGCAAAAGTAGTGCTTAACATATCCTTGCTGACCCTCACAGCTTACATTATGCTGTAAATACTCTTGTACTAATTTCTCCAAAATCTTAACTACAGAAGTAACACAAACTGACCTGTAGTTTTTCACTTCCATTCTACTACCATCCTTATGCAATGGGACTATATTATACTTCTTAGGCACTTTTCCCATAGCCAGATTCTTATTGAAACATTCCCATAAAACACATGGTAAATTCCATCCAGTCTCATTGCCTTAATAACACTGAATAACTTAGTATTTGTAACACACTCTTCTCTTGCACTTCCAAACCTTCAACTCTTCCCATTCCTCTACTAACAAAACCCTCTTTTCCAGAATGAAATATCATAATAAAGTGATTGTTAACATCTCAACTATGTCTTCTGATTCAGTCAGGGCCAGTCCGAGAGTATCTGATGCCCCTAGGCAAAGAAAATTTAGGCGCCCTATACATTGTCTCTCTACATATATTTTGTCATACTCACACAAGCACACGTACACCTACACGTGTGGATATTTATAAAAATAAATAATCGCTCCCAGGCAATTGCCTAGATTCGCCTAATGATAAAACCGTCCCTGGCATGTCACTCTTCTCCCATTTTCATTAAATTATGTCATTCTTCCACAATCATTTCTCCTACTACTGACCACATAATGAAAGAATTCCTTTGTATTTTTTCTTCGATCTCAGGGCTAATCTCTTCTCAATTCAAATTTTGCCTTCCTTACCATGCTAGTCACTTTGCTGGCCTGAGTCTTATATTCCTCATGGAATTGCTCTCAATCCCTGTCCTTATATATTTTCCACAATTTTTTTTTCAGCTGCAATTCCTGTTTGATATAATTAGTTATACACCAAATTATGTTCTCATTTTCACTTGAGATACATAACTTACCATTGCTGCTAATAAATATTTTTTCACTAGTTCCCATGCACCTATGATACTTGCTCTTCCAATTCTTCTACCCATGGAACTTCCACAAGTCAATTTTTAAGACTGTTATAATCACTTACCTTATAATTCCACATAAATTCCTTTCTTCTCATCTTTTTATACTTCACATTAATTGACTTCATATCCAATTTGCATTATGGCAAACTAAGTCAATTAATGTGAAGTCATTAGCCTCTATATATAAACAGCCTAGTCTTCAAGATATTTCATGTGCAAAAGTTTGTTTCCTTACACCTGGATAAAGGATTAAACAAAAATATAATATCTGGGCAAGTTTAATTTAAATTTTGGTATGGCATAATTGTTATCGCCTTCATGTCAGTTGTAAGTCAGACTGAGTACAATTGTTGTGTGCAAATTTTCTGTTTTCTGGTATTCTTGTTTGGCAAAATAAAATTTCAAAATGGAGATGGAATCTAAATCACACTGGATATCACACATTTGCACGAACCAACAAGGCTACATATTTCAAGGATGTATCTAATCTTATGGAAGAGTATGAATTGTAAGTGCTTCCTCACTCCTTATAGAACCACTCTGTTGGAAATGCTTCAATATCAATGATGATAATGTTCCTATTGAAGTGACCAATCTTACTATCACATCAACAAAAAGGTTTTTTGACAGCAATACAAGATTTGATAAAGTGGAATGGAAATTATATTGAAAGCCTGTAAATATACTTTAGTTAGATAATTCCAGTTAATTATGTAATATTTAGGGCACTGTTAGCACACAAAGATGAATGCAACATGTGAACTGTTAAAAAAGATAAGTATTAGTAGTGAGGAAAGAAATTATTGCATTTATTTTGTGACAATACGGGTTTTTAAGTTTGCACTATTCACTATAATTGTGTGGTATTTTTCTTAGGCTTTTCATGTCTGAGTATTGTCTCCACATGTATTGATTATATTTAACATGGTAGTCACCAGTTTTACTAGTACACTTGGCCATCTCCCATTTAAAGACTATGTTACTCATAACCTAGTTGATAATTTTGTAGCGCTATGCATGCAATGTGTACGCATCCTAGTGTTTAAAAATGTGGCAAGTGCGAGACAGGAATGTGCATGTGTGCATGAAATGTAGGCAGTTGGAGGTGCTGGGAGACAAGTGTCTTGACCTCAGGATTTAGTACTGGTAGAGATACTGCTTTGGAAATGGGTAATTTTTAGTTTGTGGATGCTAGTAGTGTGTTGGAGGATGGAGAAAATTGTAAAGATTTACATAAAGATTTAGCATTAGCCAGTTTAGTGGATAGAGATGGTTAGTCTGATGGCCATGATTGTGTTTGTGAATTCAATTGAAAGCAGAATACATGGAGAAAGAAACAGAACTCCTGAGAAAGGAGAAGGAAGGAATGAAAACTGAGTTGAGGAAGGTGAATGAAGATCTTGGAAAGATAGAGAGGTTGGCTAGTGTGAGAGGAACAAGAGTAGGTAAGAGAATGGCATTAGAGAGCAAGGGGGGGGGGGGGAGAGAGAGAGAGAGAGAAAGGCAAGAGAATGGAAGAAACAGTGGAAGAGAGGAAATTGCAGAAAGATGAGAGAGTGTAGGAGCAAGGGATAGAGAGGTGAGAGGGAGAGAAAGGAGAGAGAGAGAGAGAGAGAGAGAGAGATTGGAAGCTGTAAGAGTCAGGGATGCCAGTGAGAGAAGGAAGAATGAATCTGGTTGGAGTGTCAAGTATGGAGATTCGATGATTTGAAGTATGCAAAGTAAAATACTAGAGGAGTGCTTGCCTGGTGGAATGATAGTGTGGCAATGACACTGAGGCGGAATGAAAGTGCGAAGGAGATGAGAGTAATGGTCGGGACATCATGTTAGAGGTTTAATGGAATATATATACTAGAAAAGGATTAAAAACTAATTTTAATGCTTCCAATATTTTGTCTCAGTCAGAGACATCTTCGGGGATTACAAATAACTCTTGTAACATATACACACACACAAAGACAACACAATACCAAATGAAGCACATGGGTGACTCTATAAAGGGGAATTGCAGAAGAAAAGGAGATTATGGAAAACATATAAAGAGAGAGGTGGAGAGCAGTTGGATGAGGAATATAAGGCTCAGAAAAGTGATTAGTATTGTAAGGAGAGCAAAATTAGAATATGAGAGGAGACTGGCACTGCAATCCAAGGAAAATCCCAAGGAGTTTTTTTGTTATGTGGTGAGTAGGAGGAAAAATGATAGTGGACAGATTATCTTGCTGGGTACAGATGGGAATCAGATGACACAGTTGAGCTATTTAATGATCACTTTATTAGGGTGTTCCATCCTGGTACTACAGGCTTTATTCCTATAAGTATAATGAGAAGTGAAGTGTTAGAAGTAGGCTAAATGTCAATAAGGCAGGGGAAGAGATTTTACCATGTGTTTTAAGGGAATGTGCTAGGAAACTGACTGTGCCATTAACTTGGATGTTTAATGAAAGTCTTGAAATTAGGCAGGTTCCTGAAGAGTGGGTAGAGGATAAGATAGTTCCATTGTATAAGGGTGGTTGTAGAATGGAGGTATCAAACTATAGGCCTGTTTGTATTTCTTCTGAAGTTGTTTAGAATTTGGAAAAATTGATGACAACTCATATACAGAATTGGACACATAAGGATAATATTATTTATGCAGGCCAACATGGATTTGTTAAAGTGTGCTCTTGTTTTAGTAATCTGGTTACTTTTTACAACAGAGTAACAAGAGCAGTGAATGAGGGTAAGGCATACACTGTCATTTTTTGGATTTTTCAACTGCATTTGACAGGGTGCCACATGACAAGTTGAATTTTAAGTTGCATCATATGGCTTTGGTTAATGGAGTGGACTAGTAATTGGCTTTCTGAAAGATATCAGAGATTTGTATATGGAGAAGCAGTATTGCAGAGTAGGAAAGTTTCAAGTGGAGTTCCACAAGGTTCATTCCTCAGGCTGTTGCTGCACAATATTTATGTCAGTGATGTCGTTACAGGAGTTCAGTTGTTTTCAGATGATATGAAGCTTGAAAGGGTTATACAGTAATAGTGCTGATGTTTTGGATCTTCAAGAGGATTTGAATAAGCTGGAAAGATGGGAAAATGAATGGGGATATCAGTTTATTACAACTAATTATAAGCTTTTAAAATTTGGTATCCAAATATGGGATGCTTCATATTCACTTAGTGAAGTTATACTGGAAGAAGTAGAGGAAGCAAGGGATCTTGGAGTGATTGTGGATAGAGATTTGAAGTTCCAGGAACACGTTGCAAAAGTTGTGAAGATATCTCACAGAATTGCAGCAATGTTGAGGATAACATTGACCGTAAGAGATAAAACTGTGCTGGTCCCATTGCAAATAGCTTTAATCAGACCACATCTGTATTTCTGTGCTCAGATCTGGTTACTAGTATTTCAAAGGGATGAAGTAATCTTGGAGAGACTGCAGAGGCAGATAAAAATGATATTATGACTGTACAATGTTGATTATGAAGATAGACTGAGGGCATGCAGACTGCAGAGTTTGGTGAATAGAAGGCAAAGGAGGGGGTGATATGATCAAGACATTTAAGTTGTTGAAGGGTTATCATCGTATTAACACTGAGGAGATTTTTCACATGGTAGAATGAGGGAAAGAAGCAAGGACAAGGGGCCATCCCTGGAAGTTGTAAAAGGGTAAGAAGTAAGTTATTTATATGGAGAGAGCGGTTGGAGCATGGAATGCATTGTCTGAGAGGGTGGTGAACATAGACTATGGATGATTTTAAGGAGTGGTATGATAGACTTTGTGTTCTTTCTTTTAAAGAAATTGTGTCATAGTTTTATGAATTATTGACATAATTCATAAAACTATGAAAATAATTTATTATAAGGCCATATATTTCAGTCTGAAAATTACAGACCATCTTGTATCAACTGTTTTTTTTCCACTAAAGATGGTATGTAATTTTCAGAGTGAAATATATGGCCTAATAATAAATTGCTACCTTTATCTTGTGTTTATTATTATTATTATTAAAGAGAGACCTTCAGGGTGTCAGAGACTCATGAAGGGAAGCCACATACTACACACACCAGCTATCATACTTATTCTTGAATTCATACACACTGCTTGCACTCACAACATCCAATGGCAATCCATTCCAATCATGCACCACCCTTTGAGAGAAAAATCTAGCCCTCACACCCTTCTTGGCGGCCTTCATTCTCAGCTTCCAAGGATACCCTCTCATCCTTTCCCCACTCTCCATAAATTGAAAAATACCATCAACTGAAATCCTGTATGACCCTTTCAGAAGTTTGTAAGTATCAATCAGATCACATCTCTTTCTTCTGTTTGCTAGTGTCTGCAGTCTACAAATTCTCAATCTGTCTTCATAATCAGTATTCCGCAATCCTGATATCATTTTTAACACTCTGCTTTGTACACTCTCCAATATATCAGAATCACAATGGAAACTAGAAGACCAGACCTGTGCAGAATAGTCCAAGTGAGGTCATATCAAGGCCTTGTAAAGAGACAAAATAACATCTTTATCTTTTATAGGTGGAGGTTTCTGTGGTTTAGAAGTTAATAAGGCATATTCCAGTAATCGAACCACATTTTATTTTTATTAAGCTAAAAGCACAATAAAGAAATAAAACCCGACAAGTTTTATAAGTCGTTTGACTTACATCTTCAGGCTAAAAGGTAACTGAAAGTTAAAACAACAAAAAAGAGAAATTAATAGTTCATACTACACAGTTGTAGCTGTCTGACTGTTTATAAAATTAAAAAATCAGAATGCAGATTCAAAGCAGTGCTAAGTTTAACAATGCTGGATGATGCTATGTTCTGTTGTTTACGATCATAATGTCTGAGGTATATTTTTTATCAAAGCTGACCAAACTTGGTGTAGAATTAAGCTATTATTTATTGCATTGTGTTGGAATTCTAAGCATGTTTGCAGCTTCTTTAAATTTCCTTATGTAACATTTTTTCTATATATGACATGTTTGTTTTCTGCCAGAGTACATTGTGCCCAGTGGAAGTGGTATGGAAAGCTAGACCTGATTTGTGTCCACTTCTGTTTTGTACATCCTTTTGGTGTTCAGTCATGCATATTTCCCCAGATCTTCCTGTCTGTCCAATGTAGCAGATGCCGCAAGAACATAAATTTTATAAACACCTGGTTTTTTAAAGAATGATGTGCAGGTTTCGGAATATAGAAATCTTGAAATTTTTTCCAGTGGCAGAAAGGCTACTTTGATGTTATGTTTGTTTAGTAATTTAGCCATCCTGTCTGTAACATTCTTGATATATGGAAGTATGATGGCGTTTTTCAAATCTTGTTTCTGTGGGATGCTTGTAGGAGGTGTGTGTAAGATTTTTTTTGATAGTCTTGGGTTCATAACCATTTTTTTTTGAGGATCTGTGTTAAATATTCCAATTCTTCATTTCTCCGTTTTTTTTTTTTTCCAATTCTTCATTTCTATATTTTTTTGCGAAGGGTGGTGGTATGAGGCTGCATTAAGAAATCTTTCTGTGTTGGTGGGTTTTCTATATATTGAGAAAGAAGGTTTATTAAAAAGTTTATTTAAAAGAAAGTTTATGGTGTGACGCTAGTGTCGCCATAGCACGTGGCGGTGAATTTGAGCTGTGGTGAAGATAGTGAGTTTTTAATCGGTGAATAGTCTGTTTGTTTTACGTTTTTGAGTGCTAAATTGTTTCTCTGGAATACGAGTGTACTATAGTGGTTGTTTTTGGAAGTTAGTGCTGTCGGGATATTGTGTATTTTGTTTTCCGAGAAGACGGGGGCGGATGCATAATGGTGGGAGACAAGATGAAGCTAAGTTTTCATTACTATATTTAGTTTTATTTCATTTTATTTAGTGTACTTAATGTTATGTTTTGCATGTAATTGTTTATACTTTTTTTATTTATTTATACTCCCTAATACTTATTTAGCATTTATTTTTCAAACTATTTTGAATAATTAATGATTACACTAGTAGTCCCTCGGCAGTAATGAATGATGGCAGATTCAGCTGCAGTTGCAAATGGTGTGTCGCCAAGTCCTCCGCCATTTAGACACTCTATTATAAGCAATATAATAAGGGAGTTTGTGGCATGCAGTATTTGCAGCATGTATGCATTTCCGGAATTGGATATCTGGCTTGTGAGAGAGGATGGGGGGGCATGGGTGTTTAAAGTGCAGGCAGTGGGAGGAAATAAATGCAGCAGATATCTCAATAACCGAACTTGTTGCTCCAGGAATGGGAAATGAATACAGGAAGATGCATAGTGTGATAGGAGAGAATGAAGAAAAAAATGTGAATGAGAAAATAATAGTTGATAGTGTAGAAGGTGTGAGTGACTGTGAAAGTTTAGGAGATGGTTTTGTTTGGGAGAGTGAATTTCGATTTAGAGTGACTGACCTGCAGAGGGAGATAGAGGAGCTGAAAGAGGAAGTGTAATGTCTTGGGGAGAAGTATGATAAGTATGAAAGATGAGATTAGGAGAATGAAAGAGATAAATGCAAGGCAAATAGGAGTAGGGGACAGAGAGAGAGTTTTGGGAATGATGGGAGAGGAGAGAAATTTGTTAATGATAAAAGAGGATAGAATGGAAACAGTAGAAGAGACGGAATGAGAGAGAGGTATGGCAGTGCTAGAAGAGGAGAAAATGGAAACAGTAGGACAGAGGGAATGAGAGAGAGGTATGGGAATGAAAGAAGAGGAGAAAATGGAAACAATAGGAGAGAGGGAATGGTAAGAGGTATAATGTATGAAGCTTCAATGATCCGTGGTGTTCAAGATAAGATGCATGAGGAGTGTTTGCCAGAAGAACGATAGAAAGTATAGCTTTGGCAGTTAAGAGAGGTGAATGAGTGGATGAGATTATGACGGTGGGAACAAATGAATTGAGTGGTGGGGGTGTAAATAGGGCAGTGAGAGATATGAGATTCTTGCTTGAGGTGGTATGAAAGAAGAACCAGAGAGGAAAGATAGTGTGTGTGTGTATATTGCCTAGATATGATAATGACGAACTGAGCAGAAGAGCAGTAATATCGAATGACATAAGAGCTAGAATGTGTGACAAGAGAGGACTGGAATATCTGGATGCTTGGAGTGCATTTGAGGACAGAGAGGAATTGTATGCAAGAGACCACTTACATTTGAATGAGGAAGGACGTAGGCATCTGGAGAGATTGCTGTTCAGAAAAAGTCAGTGTGTCCCAGGTAGGATGGTAGCAGGAGGGTTGCCTCTTGTGGGAATGGGTACTTGGGAGAAGGGGGGGGACGACATCAGGTAACATTGAGCCCAGTGGAGTCTACAGGGGATAATGCAGGGTATAGAAACAACAGAATTTATATGCTTTATACTAATGCCAGGAGTATCTGGAATAAGGGAGAGGAATTGGTGGCACTGATAGCATCAGCCTGACCAAAAATTATTGGGATCACTGAGATGTGGTTGACAGAAGAGGTTATAATAACAGGAATAGAAGTTGCTGGGTACAGCATTTTTCGGCAGGATAGGAAGGGAAAGTGTGGTAGTGGAGTACTGCTTATGATAAGTGACGACCTAAGTCCTCTAAGAGTGGAGAATTTGGAAGGCAGTGACACTAATGATTTTGAAAGCATATGGTGTGAGGTGGAGGTGGGAAAGACAGGATATTTAGTGGGCTATAGCTACAGACCAAGGAGAACAGAGAGTGGGGACCAGGAGATGTTGACAGTTGAGCATGACAAGTGCAAGAAGAATGATTGTTATGACATTTTAACTACAGTAGTATAAACTGGGGAGAGGAAGATGCATGTAGCAATAAGGGAATGGAATTCTAGAATTCTTCAGGGACAAATGTCTTAGGCAACATGTAATAGAAGGAACAAGAGGTTGAAGAGTTTTGGATTTGGTTATAGCATCAGAAGAGTTGATAATAATTGAGATGACATCTCTCTCACCAGTTGGAGAGAGTGACCATATGGTTTTCACTTGGAAAATGAACAGACATGCAGGAGTATCAAAGAGACAGGAACGTATGTGGAATTATAAGGCAGGTGTTTATAATAGTCTACGATGTCAACTTGGGGAAGTTTCATAGAGGAAGGAATTGGAAGGCCGGGATATCATTAGTGCGTGGGAAATTATGAAAGAATATTTGTTAGCAGCAATGGTAAGTTGAATACCATGAAGAGGACACAATTTGGAGTAAAGTGGATGACAAACAATATTAAATAGGAATTGGATGCGAAAAAAAGACTGTGGAAGAGATATAAGGTGACAGGTGAAGAGAAGATGCATGAAGAGTATAAGACACAGGCCAGAAGAGTGACTAGTATAGTAAGGAAGACAAAACTGGAATAAGAGAGGAGATTAGCCCTAAGATCCAAAGAAAATCCCATGGAATTTTTTAGATATTTGGCCAGTAGGAGGAGAAATGACTGTGGAAGAATGATATTGTGGGATAAAAATGGGAATAGAGTGACTGATGCAGAGGACATAGTAGAATTGTTCAATGAACACTTTATTGGAGTATTTCATCCTGGAGGAGTCAGTTTTAATGCTAGAGGGATAGGGCAAGTTCAAGGTTTAGAGATACAGCAGGAGAGTGTGTTTCAAATACTGAGTACTCTGGATGTCAATAAAGCTGTGGGACTGGATGGTATTTCTCCATGAGTTTTGAGAGAATGTGCTAGGGAACTGACAGTGCCTTTGACCTGGCTTTTCAATGAAAGTCTGGCTGTGGGAAAGGTGCCCATGGAATGGAAGGAAGGTAAGACAGGGCCATTGCATAAGAGCAGTGGCAGATTGGAAGTGTCTAATTATAAGCCAATTTGTGTGTCATCAGTAGTTGGTAAGATCTTGGAGAAAGTAGTGAAGGATCGTATACAGCATTGGACAGATGAGGGTAATGTTATCTATGAGAGTCAACATGGATTTGCGAAGGTGCGCTCTTGTTTTAGCAATATGCTAGCCTTTTATGATAACGTTACAAGAGCATTAGATGAGGGAAAGGCATATACTGCCATTTTCTTAAACTTAGCGAAGGCATTTGACAGGGTGCCACATGATAAGCTGATATTTCAGTTGCAGCACATGGGTCTGGATGTCAGATTGGTTAACTGGATTCAGGATTGGCTGTCCGATAGGTATCAGAGAGTTGTGTATGGGGGGAGTTGAAAGGAAGCAGAGGGTTACAAGTGGAGTCCCACAGGGCTCAGTACTGAGACCTATATTGTTTAACCTTTATATCAATGACATTGTCAGAGGATTGCAAGGGGATATTCAGTTGTTTGCAGATGATGCAAAGCCGGAAACAATTATTAGTAATAGTGCAGATGCAGCAGCCCTGCAAGAGGATTTGAATAAGCTAGATAGATGGGCAAATGAATTGCGCTATCGGTTTAATGCAGCAAAATGTAAGGTCTTGAGGTTTGGGAAACATCAATGGGACACTGCATACTCTATGGGAGGAATTATACTGGAGGAAGTAGGGGAGACAAGAGATCTGGGGTTGATGATTGATAGAAACCTGAAATTTAGGTAACATATTGCAAAGGTGGTGAAGATAACACAGAGGATTGCTGCAATAATGAGAAAGACACTGACCTGCAGAGATAAAACAGTTATCATTCCGTTGTATAAGACCCTGATCAGACCACACTTGGACTATTGTTCTCAGATTTGGTCCCCAGGATTTGAAGGGGATAAATTAACTGTGGAAAGGATACAAAGGCAGATAACAAAGATGGTTTCAGGAGTGTACAATGATAGTTATGAAGATCGGCTGAGGGAATGTGGACTGCAGAGTTTGGTGGATAGAAGAAGGAGAGGTCATATGATTGAGACTTAAACTGTTGAGAGGTGGTTACAGGGTTGACACTGGGGAGTTCTTTTGCTTGGTTGAACAGCGGGAAGGGGTGATGACAAGAAGCCATCCCTGGAAGTTACGAAAGGAAACTGAGAAAGAGGGTGAGGAGTGGTTTCTTTGCATGGAGGGTGGTTGAACCATGGAATGCAATTGCCTGATGGAGTGGTGAGAGCGAGAATGGTCAATGAGTTCAAGGAGTGGTATGATAGACTTTGTGTTTCTTAGGGAGGGGAGACCTCCCCTCGATGAGTCTTGATAGACTTTGTGTTTCTTAGAAACGACCTCTCACGATGAGTCTTTTGGCTCCACAGAGGCCTGAATTATAATAATAATAATTATAATTATCCTTTTCATTGACTTCTAATAGGAAGTGAAGAAAAGGAAGTTTTCTAAGTTCGTCTTGTTCTAAAGTAAATTTTATATTCTTATGTAAATTATTCAGGTAAATTTTGAAAGCAATGAGTTCATCTGTTGTTCCTGGCCAAATGAGGAAAATGTCATCTACATAGCATAGCCAAATTTTTGGTTTTTTATGATAACTGATTAAAGCATTATTTTCAAAATGTTCCATAAATAGGTTAGCTAAAGCCAGAGAGAGGGAAGAGCCCATAGCC
Source organism: Typopeltis vanoorti (assembly GCF_054136105.1). Lineage (NCBI taxonomy): Eukaryota > Metazoa > Arthropoda > Arachnida > Uropygi > Thelyphonidae > Typopeltis > Typopeltis vanoorti. The sequence goes on along the minus strand of NC_143558.1, from coordinate 45,229,265 downwards.
AATCCTTCTTTTTGTTACCAAAATTTGTCTAAAAAATGTATTATTTATACAATGTTTATAACGATCTACGATGTCCGGAGGAAAGAGGTGTTCAAGGAAATTCACAGTTTCGTTTCTTGGAACATTTGTAAATAGGCTGATAACGTCCAAACATGCTAAGATGTCTTAAGGGCCAATGTAAATATCTTTTACCTTCTCAATAAAATGTGTACTGTTCTTGATGAAAGATGTTTTTCCTGTGTGAGGTAAAATCATGTTAGTGAGATGTTTTGCTAAATTAGAGGATTATTGCAGATAAATTGCAGAGTTCTACAATCTACAGGTTACAACTGTATAGTTCTACAGGCTAAAACTGTGTAGTATGAACTATTAATTTCTCTTTTTTGTTATTTTAACTTTCAGTTACCTTTTACCCCTGAAGAAGTAAGTCACAGGACTTACAAAACTTGTCAGGTTTTATTTCTTTATTGTGCTTTTAGCTTAATAAAAATAAAATGTGATCCAATTACCGGAATATGCCTTATGAACTTCTAAACCACAGAAACCTCCACTTACAATTAAATGTTCATGGTGAGTGCTTTTGGTATAAAGTTATGCAACTAGAGAATTTATGTATTAAACATCTGAATTTCATCAACTGTCTTATATTCTTATTCCAATGCAGAGATAACGAAATCATACCTAAGTTCATCCAAATCAAGTATGCGTTCCATACAAATAAAGCTAACAGAATTTACCGAAGAATGGAACTAGCAATTCTGAGAGAAAGAATTTCAGCCACTAGATCAGAATTAGCACAAATTTGCCGAGATACATTTTCTCTACATGACGAGTTAGCCACATCTCTTCCATCCGACCTGTGGAACGGAACAACATAGATACCATCACATATAACAAAGCTGCAGCAATTTCTGATTGGAAGAAGCATACTGTAATCAAAAAAATTAACTACTTACTTCTTCATGAAAAACAAAAACAAGGAAAACACCTAGATTATTCCAAAGTAATTATTAACCTTTCTTCAAGAGTCCTATCAAGAACTGAAAAAAATCTACTCATGAAAGGTTTCAACTTTGCCTTAACACTACGTTTCCTACCAAAAACTGACATAATCGCTTAAACAGAAAAAGGAATAAGAAATTTACCTGGTGATACATCAGATCTCATCCGCATACAGAGCTTTACTAATGCAAAGCAAATTACCTCAAAGGAACCTTCCTTACACGGAATACACATCCCTCAAAGAACTAAAATAAGACAAAAATATCGTTATAGTCAAAGCAGATAAAGGGAATGCAACAGTAGTTTTGAATTCTGAAGATTATAACAATAAAATGAAAATTCTTCTTGAAGATTTTAATACCTATAGACCTTTAGACAGAGATCCCACATGGCGTGCTCACAATAAAACCAATGATCTAATTAAAGAGATGCCTAATTGGACTGAAGAACTTAAAAGAACTCTACAATCAAAACACCCATTAGTTCCAAGAATTTATGGTGTACCAAAAATACATAAGATAGGTATTCCCTTAAGACCGATAGTGAATGAAAGAGACTTTCTGACCCTCTAATTTAGCAGAACATCTCACTAACGTGATTTTACCTCACACAGGAAAAACATCTTCTTTCATCAAGAACAATACACATTTTATTGAGAAGGTAAAAGATATTTACATTGGACCTTCAGACATCTTAGCAAGTTTGGACGTTATCAGCCTATTTACAAATGTTTCAAGAAACCAAACTGTGAATTTCCTTGAAGACCTCTTTACTTCGGACATCGTAGATATTTATAAACATTGTATAAATAATACTTTTTTTATGTATCAAGACAAATTTTGGTAACAAAAAGAAGGATTGGCTATGGGCTCTTCCTTCTCCCCGGCTTTAGATAACCTATTTATGGAGCATTTTGAAAATAATGCTTTAATCAATTATCATAAAAAAACAAAAAGTTGGCTACGCTATGTAGACAACATTTTCCTCATTTGGCCAGGAACAACAGATGAACTCATTGCTTTCAAAAATTACCTGAATAATTTACATAAGAATATAAAATTTACTTTAGAACAAGAAGAACTTAGAAAACTTCCTTTTCTTGACATCCTATTAGAAATCAATGAAAAAGATAACAAACTTTCTTTCTCAATATATAGAAAACCCACCAACACAGGAAGATTTCTTAATGCGGCCTCACATCACCACCCTTTGCAAAAAATAGGTCTAATATAAACCCTGAGGGACAGAGCTTATAATATTTCCAGCACAGAAAAAAGAGAAATGAAGAATTGGAATATTTGAACACAGATCCTCAAAAAAAATCTTCCACACACACACCTCCTACAAGCATCACACAGAAAAAAGATTTGAAAAACGCCATCACGCTTCCATATATCAAGAATGTTAAAGACAAGATCGCTAAATTACTAAACAAACATAACATCAAAGTAGCCTTTTTGCCGCTGGAAAAAATTTCAAGATTTCTATATCCACCGAAACCTCCACATCATCCTTAAAAAACCAGGTGTTTATAAAATTTATGTTCTTGCGGCATCTGCTACTTAGGATAGACAGGAAGATCTGGGGAAATACGCATGAATGAACACCAAAAGGATGTACAAAACAGAAGAGAACACAAATCAGGTCTAGCTTTCCATACCACTTCCACTGGCCACAATGTACTCTGGAAGAAAAGAAACATGTCTTATATAGAAAAAAGTGTGGTGTGAGATAGAGGTGAATAGAATCAAATACTTGGTGGGATGTTGTTATAGACCTGGTAATGTGGATGGTGGTGATAGTGAAATGTATAGTCAAATAAGCCAAGCAAATAAGAAAAGGGTGATCATTATGGGTGATTTTAATTATGGCAATATAGACTGGAATGAAGAGATAGCAACTGGAAGTAAAGAAAATGAGTTTCTTGAGTTTTTGAGGGATAACTACCTCAGACAGTATGTAACAGAGGGCACAAGAGGATTAAGGGTCTTGGATTTGGTCATCTCATCGGAGGATGTAATTATCAATGAGGTATCAAATCATCCACCAATTGGTGAAAGTGACCATGAGGTGATTACTTGGGTGGTTGCCAGCAGTGCAAGGACCCCTGTGAAAAAAGGGTATATGTGGAACTACAAGAGGGGTGATTATGAAGAGCTCAGGAGACAGCTTGCAGGTGTAGCATGGAATGAGGAGTTAGCTGGAAAAGAGATCAATGCAGCTTGGGGGATTTTCAAAAAATATTTAGTGGATGCAATGTCTAAATGTATACCACGGGTGAGAAGGTTAAATAAGTTAGGTGTGAGATGGATGAATAAAGAGATTAAGCATGCAATACAGAGAAAAAGGGCATTGTGGAGGCAGCATAAGAGAAGTGGAAGTAACCAATTTCATGAGTTCTACAAAGACCAGGCAAGGAGAGTGACTTGGTTGGTGAGAGTAGCTAAAGAGAGGTATGAACAGCAGTTAGCTAATGAAGCTAAAAAGAATCCTAGGGAGTTCTTTCGATATGTAGCCAGCAAAAGAAAGAATGATTATGGAAGGACGACATTGATTGGAGGAAATGGTATAAAGACAGCTGTTGCAGAATGTGCGGTGGAGATACTTAATGAGCAGTTCATAAAGATCTTTCAATCTTGTGAATGTGACTTCATGGAGAGATTAAGAGCAGTTGATGATGGGGAGGAGAGACTGACTGTAAGTGAGCAAGAGGTGTTTGGGGAGTTGAGTAAACTAAATGTGAATAAGGCTGTGGGACTTGATAATATATCATCGCGTATTCTGAAGGAATGTGCCAGAGAGTTGACAACTGCCTTGACATATTTTTTTTAATACGAGTCTTGGACTTGGTCAAGTCCCTAAAGAGTGGAAGGAGGGCAAGACTGTGCCACTTCATAAAGGAGGTGATCGAACTCAAGCATCAAACTATAGGCCTATCTGTGTGTCGGGTGTTGTGGTTAAGTTGTTGGAGAAGCTTGTGAGAACTAGAATCCAGAGTTGGGTTGACAACAATGGTATAATCTTTGATGGACAGCATGGATTTGCTAAAGGGAGGTCGTGTTTTAGTAATCTACTTACTTATTACAATAAAGTGACTGCTTCCTTGGACAGAGGAGAAGGATACACAGTAATATACTTGGATTTCGCAAAAGCTTTTGATAGAGTGCCTCATGATAAGTTGACAGTCAAACTAGAGCAGATGGAGTTGGATATTAGATTAGTGCATTGGATTGGAGACTGGCTATCTGATAGTATCAACAAGTATCAACTTGTTGTGTATGGGGGTGCAATATCCAGGAAAAGGAAAGTCACTAGTGGAGTGCCTCAGGGATCTGTTTTAGGGCCATTACTATTTAACTTGTATATTAATGATATTGGCAAAGATTTGGATGGAGATATTCAGTTGTTTGCAGATGATGCAAAGTTGGGACGAACCATAAAGAGTAGTGAAGATGTTGTGGCCTTGCAAGAAGACTTGAATAAATTGAGTGATTGGGCAAGCAAATGGGGATGTGAGTTCAATGTTGCAAAATGTAAGGTTTTAAAATTTGGAAAACAAAGATGGGATGCAGAATTTATGCTTGGTAAGAATATATTGTTGGAAGTAGAGGAAATAAGAGATCTGGGAGTGATAGTGGATAAGGATCTAAAATTTAGGGGTCACATCGCCAAAATTGTGAAGACAACACAAAGACTTCTGGGAATGATGAGGAGGACACTGACGTGTAGAAGTAGGGAGATTCTTGTTCCATCGTATAAGGCTTTGATTAGGCCACACATGGACTATTGTGCCCAGATTTGGTCACCTGGTTTTCAGAAGGATGAAGAGATGTTGGAAAGGGTCCAAAGGCGACTGACTAAGGTAGTTTCTGACCTCTGGAATGTCGAGTATGAGGAAAGATTGAAAAGATGTAATTTGCAGAGTCTAGTGGAGAGAAGGAAGAGGGGAGATATGATAGAGACCTACAAGTTGGTAAGGGGTTGCTATAGGATCAATGGTGGAGAAGTTCTACAGCGAATAGTGGGAGATCAGGGGAGAACCAGAGGTCATCCCTGGAAACTGTATAAAGAGGGTGTGAGTAGGGGAGTGAGAGGCAGGTTTTTTTCGTGCAGAGTTGTGAATGATTGGAATGCCTTGCCTGAGAGTGTGGTGTCTGCAAGGAGTTTGAATGTGTTTAAGACCCGGTATGATGAGATGTGTGTGAGATAAAAGGACCTCCTAGATGAGTCTTTGATTCCATGAGGTCTTGTTTAATAATAATAATAATAATAATAATAAAACTGTTGCATAAGGAAATTTAAAGAAGCTGCAAACATGCTTAGAATTCCAACACAATGCAATAAATAATAGCTTAATTCTACACCACATTTGGTCAGCTTTGATAAAAAAATATACCTCAGTCAGACCTCGGACATTATGATTGTGAACAATAGAACATAGCATCATCCAGCATTGTTTAAACATAGCACTGCTTTGAATCTGCATTCTGATTTTTTAATTTTATAAACAGTGAGACAGCTACAATTGTATAGTATGAACTATTAATTTCTCTTTTTTGTTGTTTTAACTTTCAGTTACCATTTACACCTGAAGATGTAAGTCAAACGACTTACAAAACTTGTAGGGTTTTATTTCTTTATTGTGCTTTTAGCTTAAAAAAAATAAAATGTGGTCCGATTATCGGAATATGCCTTATGATCCTTATCTTTACATGTGAACTTTCGTTTCAGATTGCAATTATCTTTTGAGTTGTATTTGCAATTTTGCCGCATGTCCCCTAAACTTCAACTTCTTATCTATTAACACTCCAAGATCCTTAGCCTCATCAGTTTCTTCAAGCCTAATCCCACCAATATAATACGACATTGGATATCTAATCATGCCAAAGTGAATGACTTTACATTTACTGACATTGAACTGACACCCATTTTCCCATGCTCAGAATTCCAGCCTATTCAAATCATTCTGCAAAAGACTAGACTGTCGTGAGACAGGTTAGTTCTACTGATGTCTAGTCATTGCGATAGTAATCCTGCTCAGTACAAGAGGAACCGCAGGTTCGGACACTTGGTACATGTGCTTGGTCAAGATTTAGGGGACACATAGCCAAAATTGTGAAGACAACACAAAGGCTTCTGGGAATGATGTGGAGGACACTGACGTGTAGAAGTAGGGGGAGATTCTTGTTCCATTGTATAAGGCTTTGATTAGGCCACACATGGACTATTGTGCCCAGATTTGGTCACCTGGTTTTCAGAAGGATGAAGAAATGTTTGAGAGGGTCCAGAGCGACTGACTGAGGTAATTTCTAACCTCTGGAATGTCGAGTATGAGGAAAGATTGAGAAGATGTAATTTGCAGAGTCTGGTGGACAAGAGGAAGAGGGGAGATATGATAGAGACATACAAATTTGTAAGTGGTTGTTTTGGATCAATGCTGGAGAAGTTCTACAGAAAATAGTGGGAGATCGAGGAAGAACCACAGGTCATCCCTGAAAACTGTATAAAGAGGGTGTTAGTAGGGGAGGTGAGAGGCAGGTCTTTTTTCGTGCAGAGTTGTAAATGATTGGAATGAGAGTGTGGTGTCTGCAAGGAGTTTGAGTGTGTTTAAGAAATGGTATGATGAGCTGTTTGTGTGATAAAAGGACCTCTGAGATGAGTCTTTGACTCAAAGAGGTCTTAGGGTGGTAATAATAATATCAGCAGCATTCCTGATTACCCTATTTATCTTTGCATCATCAGCAAATAACTGTATGTCACTTGTCAAATCCTTCCCAATATCATTAATATACAGATTGAATAACAGTGGACCAAGCACTGATCCTTGTGGTATACCACTTGTAACCTTAAACCTTGCAGACTAAGATCTCCCATATACCACTTTTTGATAGTCAGTCAGCCATCCTCTTATCCATGCTAATATTGTATAACCTAAATCCATTTTCTCCAATTTATGCAGCAGTCTACCATGCTGTATTCTGTCAAAAGCCTTAGCAAAACATCAAAAGTATCATGGTGTATCCATTCCCCTTGTCTAGTTCAATGGTAACATTGTTATAAAATGTAAGCAAGTTGCTAAAACATGACCTTCCCTTAGAAAAACCCATGTTGTTCATTGCAAAGTAGACATTCATTGTCAACCCATTTCTGAATGCGGGCCTTAACCAATTTTTACAAAATCTTCACCACCACTCCTGAGATACTAATTGGTTGATAGTTGGATACATCAGTCTTTGCACCACCCTTGTGCAATGGAATTACCATACATTCCTTCCATTCCTGCAGAATCTTCCCTGTTCTGAGACTCATATTAAACATCCTGGTCAATGGAATGGCCAGTTCAGCTGAACTGGTCATTCTTTTGACCAGGATGTTTAATTTATCTTGTATTTACGTGTAAATAATTCATAAAGACTTTGTGTTGACCTCCCACGATGAATCTTGTAAATCTATGGAGGTCAGGAAAATAACAATAATAATAATAACATTCACTTTTTTAAGTCATTTCAGGGTTCCAACAAGCAGCTAATACTTTCACACAAGGTAATGAACAGGCACATTCACAAACATCTTTATCATCATGGAATTTGGAACATAGTCTGTCTGGAGGAAAGTGAAAACATTATTCACTTAGGCACCAAGCCAACACTTAAGGGTTAATTTAATAATGCTTAATTTAGGATTAAATCAAGTCTATCAAGTTTTAGTCTAAAATTCTAAAAAAAAATCAAAATTTTTATTGCAGTCAAACACAACAAAAAAGACCATGAAGACAATTAAACAAATATTTTACATAGAAAAGACAAATTAATAAACATTTATAAATCAAAGATGAAATCAAATGATAAAAAAATAATAATAACAAGAAGATTAGACTTGAAATTCTATATAGGTATCTTTTGTAATCTTAGCAGTGAATACACAGTAGCTAACACCAGTTTTCAAAGGTTCTTTGTAAACAATCTGATCAGCTTTTTTATTTATTTTATTTGTATTGTGTTTAATATATTCCGATCCTATGTGTACTATAATTAAAAGTTCTGCAGACAATTAAGAAATTTTGATTATGAGGGAAGGGTAAAAATATACATCATGGTACACACAAGCACCATGTGTGAGTATTTTTTCCTCCATAAGCTAAATAAGAAGATCGACAGAGTAACAGAAATAATTTTATAACTTGCACATATTAATAAAAATAAACTTGTACATTAAGCAATTTTCACTACAGTTTAACTTTAGCTAAAAATACTCTTATCAATATACCACTTAAGTTAACAAAACTGACAAAATCATTCACATGTTTCATATAAAAATTTATTTTTCATTTAATAAAATGCATATAACAAATATGTTGATTAATAGATTAATCAATAATTACAGATAAAATTATCATTTCAGTGCAATTTACATGAAGATTTACTTAACAGCTAACCTACAAAAGGATAATGAATCATGTGTTCAAAGTTCACTTCAAAAATTTATACATACCATACTTCATATGGTATAAAATATCTCTAGGGCTTTATTTATGTATCTAAATTTATGCAGCTTATAATGAAATAAATTCTAAAATGAACTATCATAAATGCAGTTTCTGTACATGAACAATTTTAAAACACAGGCAAGAGGGGTTCCTTGTTGATGCCAAGCTTTTTTTTTTTTTTTTTAACCTGAAAAACAAAAAGTAAATAATCAGCACTTTGCTTTTACAGTTAAACTGTTTATATTCAAAGAATTGGATTACTGAAATTATTATTATTATACCTTCATGGAGTCAAGAGACTAATCACAGGAGCTTTCTGCTGTCATGCACAAATGAACTATGAACAATGAACCTGTCTTAAATTTGTTCATCATATCTGCACTCGCCACCCGCTCTCTAAGCCTACTCACACATTCCTTGTTCTATTATTGTCTCTTTCTCTCTATTTCTATGAACAATCTCTTCTGCCTTTAACTGGTTTGTTTGTTTTTTGATTTACAGCTGAAGCAGCTAAGGCTATGAGGCAAGTGCACATTGTGTGTAAACTGGGTGTAACCTATCCTACATAGTGGAAACAGGATGCACCATTCTAACAAGAAAAGATGAGCACAAAACACGACATTAAATTCCTTTGGTATGATAAAAAAAGGCCTTTAGACCATGCACCTCAAACATGTCACAGAATCAACTGGAAAAGCAGCACCAAGTTCCTACACAGCATCAAAATCCGGTTTGAAAGGAAATTCAAGGATGCTTCTGAGATACTGAAACATCATCCTAATCTCAACAAGAATGATGAATAAGTAATTCCAAGAATCCGGAGGACTTATCGGCAACCTATATTACTGCAACTATATTATTAAGATAAGAGGACTGTAGAGATGTGTTTGATGTAGTTCCACTGTAAAATTTTTTTAATCATCTGTATATTATATAAGAAGAATGGAAAGTTCTGATAAACACCTGGAACAAAAATGATATTAAAGCAACTGATATAACCCAAGAAAGAACATACTAGTAGCCAACATACTAGTTATGAAGGTAACTTATATTCTTATATCCTTGTATGTTCTTTCTTGTAGTTATATCAGTTGCTTTAATGTCATTTTTGTTCTATGTATTTATCAGAACTTTCCATCCTCCTCTCATACTTATCTATATAATTTTATTTATGTTAATTAATTATTATTTTGACACCTCCAGGGAGTCCAAAGACTCATCGAGGGAGGGCACCTGCTCTACAACTCTGTCTCCACCACTCAATCCACCAACTGACCGCAACTACACCAACTCCATCTACCGCCGACCACCACCACTAGTATTTCCAGAGACAACCACAAACATCCATGCCCACGGCAGGATTCGAACCTGCAGCCTTTTGGCTGGAGAGCAGATATGCTAACCACTTGGCCAGCTATTACATGTACCAATGCCCATGAGAGCTATGCCAGCAGTAGCATTGCTACCCTAGCTGGGCAGGTCAAAGGAGAGGTGCCAGATTAAGAGAGATACTCCAGTCCTCCAGGTTGGTGTTTAAGCAAGAAGCTGGTAACCTTTCTCATAAAAAACAGATACTCATTCAAAGGAAAAGCAGGATGAATTTACTGAAAACAATAACACCAAGAAAATGGGCAGCGATTTGGAATAATGGATATATTAAATGGTGCCACATGGAATGTTAGAGGTTCAGCCAGGAAAGAAACAGAACTCAACAAACAGTTTAAAAAAAAAAGATACATATGACAGTATTAACTGAAACTAAGAAAAAATTAAAAGGACCTGTCGAAATGGCAGATTATGTAACGAAACACAGAATAAAAGAGTAGGCTGTGGTGTAGCTATAATGATAGATCAAAAACGAAAGACCAGAACAGAGAGCTACACTTTTATTAACAAAAGAACAGCAAATGTGAGATTGAAATTTGAAAGAGGCTACCTAATGATAATAGGAATATATGCTCTGGAAGAAAGAAAAATAAAAGAAAGTGAATTATTTTATAATGACTTAGAAAAGCTGAGAAGCACTATAATTAAAATGATTATTTAATAATTGCAGCAGACTTTAATGCTAGAGTAGGGAACCGAAATATACCACAGGTTGTAGGTAGACATGGAGAACTTTTAAATCAAAATGGAAACAAATTGAGAGATTTCTCATCATTTTATGAATTAAAAATCACAAACACATATTTTCAGAAAAAAAGATATCCATAAATATACTTGGCACATCAGAGGACTACAATCATTAATAGATTATATAAATGTTGACAAAAAAACTATCTTCACCAATGAAATGATATATATTCAGATCATTATCTGGTAGACTCAAAAATAGCAATACAAGAAAAATAGAAATCACAAAAACCACAAGAATCTAAAGAAAAGAAAAATGTAGAAAGAAACTACAAAAGGAAGATAGTATTAGGAATCTATATCAAAACCAACTGACTACAACAACTCTTCTCAAATTCCAATTTTTTTCTGACATAAAAGAAGAATAGAAAAATATATGCAGCTTAATAAAACAAACAGCAGAAGTTCTCAAGACAAAAACAGACCAAAAGAAAAAAGGGTGAAAATATGGAATGATAAAATAGCAAAAGTAATAGAAGAAAAACATAAAGCTTACAAGCTACACTTGCAGAAACAAACACCAAAATCATTAGAGGCTTATAAAAATAAAAGAAATATTGCAAAAAAAACATTGTAAGAAAAGCTCACCAAAGATTCTTGGGATAGATTTATTAGTAATATTGAAAATTATCTACATGGTCACCAAAACAGTATTTATAAATTATTATTATTATTCTTATAGATAAACTTATACATTGGTTATACATAGCTTTTAATTTTTCAGGAAATGACAATGTATACTAGAATATTATTTCAATTAATCAATATATTCCTATATTTCAGCAATGTTGCATTACCATCTTCAGGGATCACAAAACAATGATATCTGCATGCAGGTACTAACACTAATCAAATGAGCTGAAGAAAGGCAACTAGAGCCAGTCTTAGAATCCTAAAGGTGCCCCCTTAGCAGGTTAAATTGGATTGTCTTAGCCAATGGGCTGATGTTCTTAGAATGCAAACTTCCCAAATCAGGGGCAGTCTCATGCATCCAATTGCCTTCCAGAATACACTGGAATAGTAGGATAGTTTATAGCCAAACAGGCAGGACAGACAATATCAGGATATCCGAACACAAGGACTACATCTGGTTTCACCAATACAGCCACTAAGGACTTGCTAACCATGCATTGGGCACCCACCACAGAATACACTGGAAGAAGGCCACTTTATTACTCTGCAGCAAGTAAAAGTATGAAAGATTATTCTTGGAATCAGCTCAGCTCTAAAGAACTTCTCAAATCTCAACAAATTTGGGTAAGACTACCCCAAATTTGGAAAGCTTGCATTCTAAGAACATCAGCCCAACAGCCAAGACAACCCAATTTAGCCTGCTAGGGGGCACCTCTAGGACTGACTTTAGTTGCTTTCCTTCAGCCTCATTGCTCATTCACCCTCATTGCTTAGTGTTAGGGCTTGATTGCACATATCATTGTTTTGTGAAGATGGCAATGTAAAATTGCCGAAATATAGGAAGGTATTGATTATTATTATTATTATTACTACCCAAGACCCCATGGAATCAAAGACTCATCTAGGAGGTCCTTTTATCATACACACAGCTCATCATACCATGCTTTAAACGCACTCAAATTCTCTGCAGACACCACACTCTCAGGCAAAGGCATTCCAATCATTCACAACTCTGCATGAAAAAACCTGCTTCTCACTCCCCTACTCACACCCTCTTTATACAGTTTCCAGGGAGATGACCTCTTATTCTCCCCTGATCTCCAACTATTTTCTGTAGAACCTCTCCAGCATTGATCCTATAACAAACCTCTTACCAACTTGTAGGTGTCTATCATATCTCCGCTCTTTCTCCTGTCCAGCAGAATGCAAGTTGCATCTTCTCAATCTTTCCTCCTACTCGACATTCCAGCGGTTAGAAACTACCTTAGTCAGTCACCTCTGGACCCTTTCCAACATCTCTTCATCCTTCTGAAAACCAGGTGACCAAATCTGGGCACAATAGTCCATGTTTTGCCTAATCAAAGCCTTATACAATGGAACAAGAATCTCCCTACTTCTACAAGTCAGTGTCCTCCGCATCATTCCCAGAAGCCTTTGTGTTGTCTTCATAATTTTGGCTATATGTCCCCTAAATTTCAGATCCTTATCCACTATCACCCCCAGATCTCTTATTTCCTCCACCTCCGACAATATATCCTCACCAAGCATAAATTCTGCATCCCATCTTTGTTTTCCAAATTTTAAAAATTTACATTTTGCAACATTGAACTCACATCTCCATTTCCGTGCCCAATCACTCAATTTATTCAAGTCTTCTTGTAAGGCCACAACATCTTCACTACTCTTCATGGTTCGTCCCAACTTTGCATCATCTGCAAACAACTGAATATCTCCATCCAAATCTTCATCTATATTGTTAACATACAAGTTAAACAGCAATGGCTCTAAAACAGACCCCTGAGACACACCGCTAGTAACTTTCCTGGATATCGCTCCCCCATACACAACTTGTTGATACCTATCAGATAGCCAGTCTCCAATCCAACCCACTAATCTAATATCCAACCCCATCCACTCCAGTTTGACTATCAACTTATCATGTGGTAATCTATCAAAAGGCTTTGCAAAATCCAAGTATATTATTGTGTATCCTTCTCCTCTGTCCATGGAAGCAGTCACCCTATTGTAATAAGTAAGCAGATTACTAAAACATGACCTCCCTTTAGTAAATCCGTGCTGTCCATGAAAGATAATACCATTGTTGTCAACCCAATTCTGAATCCTAGTTCTCACAAACTTCTCCAACAACTTAACTACAACACCTGAAACATAGATAGGCCTATAGTTTGATGCTTGAGTTCGATCACCTCCTTTATGAAATGGCACAATCTTGCCATCCTTCCACTTCTCAGGAACTTGACCCGGTGCATGACTCATATTAAAAAAATATGTCAAGGCCAGCGTCAACTCACTGGCACATTCCTTCAGAATACGTGGTGATATATTATCAAGTTCTACAGCCTTATTTACATCTAGTTTGCTCAACTCCCCATACACCTCTTGCTCACTTACAGCATCCATTATCATTTCCTGAAAAATGAAAAGCTATTATTATTATTATTACATGACACTTCCAGGGAGTCCAAGGACTCGTCGTGGGAGGGCACTCTACTTCGCTAAATTCATCTCAACCCTCTCCACTACTACTACTTAATTCTCCTACGATGACATCACTACCATCAGAGCCATCTTCCACCCTTCATAAGCAATAACAGTATTTTTGTCTGTAAATTGCGTGTGTTCTGAAGGCCGATTTGTCTGTACATGGGATGAAAAATCCAGCTACCTCCATATAAGATTGGCTAACTCACCTTCAATTGAAAAAGTCCATATAAGGAATCTCCCTCATCATGATGAGAATCGAACCCAGGTCTTTTTCAATCGAAGGGTACAATGCTCCACTATTCTTCCGATTGCACTATGGAGACCTCCAGGAGTCAGGGACTGATCAAGGGAGGCCCATACTACATTCATACACCAGCTATCATGCTTATTCTTGAATTCATTCACACTGCTTGCACACACAACATCTGATGACAATCCATTCCAATCATGCACTACTCCAGTGGTTCCCAACCTTTTTCCACCGTGTACCCTTTTAAACCCATTTCTATAAATTGTACCTCTTGTTTTTAAAATAGCTGTTTTTAAATACTGACAATTTTGTTCGGTGCCTATCTTAATGTAAAATAGTGGAAATGAGGTAATGACTTGGGAAAGGAAAATTACTACACTAAAAGTACAAATCACAGATTTAATTTTATAATATTCGTAACACAGAAATAAGTATAGCTTCATATTAAATATTGATAAAGATGATCAAGTATTTAACAAACTTTTGATTTATTGTTATTAATAATATTTATTTGTGTTATCTGGAAAGTCTGTAATAATTGGAATACAGATCACTAGCCGATTGAAACATTGTTGGTGAGATTGTTGAACTTGCTCTGATGCACTTAGTTTCTTGAAATCAGGCTCAAAAGATGCAAGATACATTCTTAAATCTGGACTTGCATTAAGCTTGTTGCGGTACTTATTTTTTATGAAGGTGTAAGAAGAGAAGCTGTCTCCATTAGTTCAGTATTAGTAAATGGCAAGAGGTATTTGAGTGCCTTCTCACTGAGCTGTTTGTATTCCTCACTGACATCTACCCAGAAGGTAATAAGATGCTTTCTTTTAAAATCAGATTTTAAAGAAGAATCGGTTGAAAGTTTAGCTTCTTTGAAGAATTCTTCATTGAAGGGATCTGCAATCCAATTGTTTTCTTTTCCACATTGAGGGAAGTACTTATAAAAGGATACTTTGAGACCTTCAAAGTGACTTAAAATATTCTCTTTCATGTTTTGGGATAGGTGCAAGTCATTCTCAGATAAGAAGTTGTGCAGAGTTTCAAAAACCTTAGGCTGAACTCTTTCAATACACACTTTCCAAAATCCAGTTTTTTAATCATTGACTCAATTTTGTCAGTTACTTTGAATATAGTGATTGAGCTATTTTTAAGTCCCAAGTTGAGTTTGTTTATTTCTAGAAAAATACCTGATAAATATTTTATTTATTTTATTATAATTTTTTTAATTCATGACACCTCCAAGGAGTCTGAAGAGTCATTGAGGGAGGACACCTATTGTACAACTCTCCGTCTCCACCACTACACCAAACCTCTACTAATCAACATCAGTGCCATCTACTGCCCACCACCACCACAGCTAGTTTTTTTTTTTTTTTTTTTTTGTCTGTAAAATGTGTGTGCTAAAGGGCCAATTTGTCATGAGGGATGAAAAACCCAAGTTTCCAGGAGAAAAAACCCTGCTAGCTCCTTATGATATCGGCTAACTCACCTTCAATTGAAAACGTTCCATATAAAGAGTACTCCCATCATTATGAAAATCGAACTTAAGCCTTTCCAATCGAAGGGCACAACGTACCGTCGTTCTTCCAATTGTGCTACGGAGGCACTTGTGCAAGACTTTCAAGCCAATCACTGTCATGAAACTTTGGAGATGGAAACTGACTTCAAAAAAAAAAAAAAAACCTGGCCTTCATGTCTAAGTTCAAACAGCCGTGTAAGTACTTTACCATGAGATAGCCACTGAAAATAATGTCTTTCTTTGTTTTTATACGTAGGATGTTTAGTTTCTAAATGTCGTATGAGTAGGGAGGGTTTCCTGCAACTGTTGGATAATACTTCCCCACACACAACACACAAAGAGTTAGGACAGTCATCATCCCCTACAAATGAAAACCCATATTTAACATACTCTACACCAAGGTTTCCCAAACTGTGTTCCGCAGAAGGTGAATAGTGTTCTGCGAGAAGTTCTCCTGGAATTCGTCATTTTAGTTTTCTAAGCATTTTTCATGAATAAATATTTTATGGTGGAAATATTCTGAGGAGAATAATATTCGTGAATATGTCGAAAAGCTCAGACCCAAAATGCCTAATAACATCTCTGTAGCAAATGTTAGTGACCAAGCCATGTATTTTTAAATGTGGAAGTATTCATGAATTATTGTTAATTTTCACACATCGAAACCTTTCAATATTTGGGAAAGGGAATACTGCGGTTTATGACCAGTCATAAACCGCGGTATTAGCCTCGGGCCTGGGTGAGTCCCAAGGGGGTGGAAAGAGGGGAAAATAGTTCCTCTGCATAAAGGTGGTTCCAAGGCTGCTGTTGAAAATTACCGGCCAATCAGCATAACAGGAATTGTTATCAAGGTCTTGGAGAAAATAGTCAAGAGGAAAATACAAGATTGGATAGAAGAAAATGGGATACTGTATCGGGGACAGCATGGTTTTGTGAAGGGTAGGTCATACCTCAGTAACTTGCTCACGTATTATAACACAGTGACGGCTGAACTGGATAAGGGTAATGGGTTTACAGTGATTCTACTGGACCTTGCTAAGGCCTTTGACAGGATACTACATGGCATTCTAATCAGTAAATTGCAGCATATAGGGATGGATATAGGGTTGGTAAGATGGATAGGAGGGTGGTTGACGGAGAGATATCAGAGAGTGGTTTATTCAGGAGTAGAGTCCACAAGATGGCTAATGACTAGTGGTGTGCCACAAGGATCTTTTCTTGGACCACTGCTGTTTAATTTGTTCATTAATGATATAGGAAAGGATCTGGGAGGAAGAGTTCATTTGTTTGCAGATGATGCAAAGTTGGGTAGGGCAATAGTGAATGCAGGTGATGTCAAAATTTTGCAGGATAATTTGATAGATTGGAGGTCTGGGCTAAGGAGAATGGATGTCAATTTAATGTGGCAAATGTAAGGTTATATACATTTTGGGGTGAAAAGATTATCAGCAGTTTACTACATTGGTGGAACTGTACTCCAGGGCACATTGCAAAAGTGGTCAAATCAGCTCATCAAATCACTTGGTTGCTGAAGAATATGTTGACAATGCAGAGACAAGCAGGTTATTGTTTTTCCTCTGTATCGAGCCTTGATAAGACCCCATCTCGACTACGGTGCGCAGATTTGGTCACCTAGGTTTCTTCTTGATGGAGAGGAGGTTGAGAGGATCCAGAGGCGAGTGACCAAGATGATAGCAGGTCTGTGGAATGAACCTTATGAGAACAGGTTGAGGATTTGTGGGTTGCAAAAATTGGTTGATAGGCGGAGGAGGGGAGATGTGATTGAGACATTCAAATTACTGAAGAGTTTCTATAAAATTAATTTAGAAGATATTTTTGAGAACAGGGCTGGTTGTGGGAGGACTAGGGGACATCCATGGAAACTGGGCAAAAGTGTGGTTAGTAAGGGTGTTAGAACTAGGTTTTATACTTTGGGAGTGGTGAATGAGTGAAATAAGTTTCCAGAGTCTGCTGTGGGTGCCATGACTGTAAATGAGTTCAAGGCAAAGTACGATAGATACTGTGCGGAAGCTGAATAATTGTTCTTGACATGATGTTTAGGGCCTCCCTCAATGAGTCTAATGACTCCTTGGAGTTGCCCATAATAATAATAATAATAAAAATTGCCTGCAAGCGGATTATAACAATGAGTAGTATCCTCTGTTCTCAAAACTGAAGGAAATGACATCTGTGTAGCAAATGTCAGTGACCAATCAGCAAGAAAGTATAAAGAAAGTTTTTCCACTAAAATTGAAGATCAAGGTAGTCTGTATCCAGTTCTCAAATCTAGTAATGCTGAATACTTTCTTCACAAGTTCATATTGTAGGGTGAAAGTTTCGAAACCATAGTGCCATGATTTTTTAAAAGTAATAGGCCTGCAGATTTAAATTTTAATATGAATAAGAGACAAGGGACTTTGTTTAATTTTTGTATTAAGAAATCTGTTATTGAAGGTGTTTGTGATGCAACAGATGGTGAGTCATCCACCACCAGCCTACAAAGCAATCTCCAGGATGTACAAAAGGAGGGGAAAACTACCAGCACACAGGAGAAAAAGCCTGCATTCCCTGGTAAGTACAGTACTTATATATTATAAATTTTTGGTGATCAGAATGGGATATGTCAATGAAAATCAGCAATGAAAACAAATTAATTTAATGATGTTTATGTTTAATTAATTATTAATCAATGATCGATTATTAATTAATAATAAAAATCAGCTAAATTAACAATTAATTATTTATTAATACATTACAAAATATGGGAACTGAATCTGCTATTGACATTATTATTATTATTAAACAAGACCTCATGGAGTGAAAGACTCATCTAGGAGGTCCTTCTATCTCACACACATCTCATCATACCGGGCCTTAAACACCTTCAAACTCCTTGCAGACACCACACTCTCAGGCAAGGCATTCCAATCATTCACAACTCTGCACGAAAAAAACCTGCCTCTCACTCCCCTACTCACACCCTCTTTGTACAGTTTCCAGGGATGACCTCTGGTTCTCCCCTGATCTCCCACTATTCTCTGTAGAACTTCTCCACCATTGATCCTATAACAACCCCTTACCAACTTGCAGGTCTCTATCATATCTCCCCTCTTCCTTCTCTCCACTAGACTCTGCAAATTACATCTTTTCAATCTTTCCTCATACTCGACATTCCAGAGGTCAGAAACTACCTTAGTCAGTCGCCTTTGGACCCTTTCCAACATCTCTTCATCCTTCTGAAAACCAGGTGACCAAATCTGGGCACAATAGTCCATGTGTGGCCTAATCAAAGCCTTATACAATGGAACAAGAATCTCCCTACTTCTACACGTCAGCGTCCTCCTCATCATTCCCAGAAGTCTTTGTGTTGTCTTCACAATTTTGGCGATGTGTCCCCTAAATTTTAGATCCTTATCCACTATCACTCCCAGATCTCTTATTTCCTCTACTTCCAACAATATATTCTTACCAAGCATAAATTCTGCATCCCATCTTTGCTTTCCAAATTTTAAAACCTTACATTTTGCAACATTGAACTCACATCCCCATTTGCTTGCCCAATCACTCAATTTATTCAAGTCTTCTTGCAAGGCCACAACATCTGCACTACTCTTTATGGTTCGTCCCAACTTTGCATCATCTGCAAACAACTGAACATCTCCATCCAAATCTTCGCCAATATCATTAATATACAAGTTAAATAGTAATGGTCCTAAAACAGATCCCTGAGGCACTCCACTAGTGACTTTCCTTTTCCTGGATATTGCACCCCCATACACAACTTGTTGATACCTATCAGATAGCCAGTCTCCAATCCAATGCACTAATCTAATATCCAACCCCATCTGCTCTAGTTTGACTGTCAACTTATCATGAGGTACTCTATCAAAAGCTTTTGCAAAATCCAAGTATATTATTGTGTATCCTTCTCCTCTGTCCAAGGAAGCAGTCACTTTATTGTAATAAGTAAGTAGATTACTAAAACACGACCTCCCTTTAGCAAATCCATGCTGTCCATCAAAGATTATACCATTGTTGTCAACCCAACTCTGGATCCTAGTTCTCACAAGCTTCTCCAACAACTTAACCACAACACCTCACATCAAGGTTTAATTATAGCATTGCATCAAGTGCACAATGGAAAATTTTGGGAAATGCCATCAGTGACCACAGACCCATAATAATAACACTAAACTTCAAGACTGATCAAAAACAGCAAATCAAAAGGACATGGAACTTTAGAAAAGCCGACTGGACAAGGTTTACTCAAATCTTGGAGGGCCTCTGTTAAGATGAACCTGTCTCTGGAAACCTTGACAGAAAATTACAAATCCTTACTTCACACATCAGTAAAGCTGCCAAATCAACAATACCAAGAGGCAAATGTAAAAATACCTGGATACCATACTGGAAAGATCACAATATTGATTCAATGACTGCAGAAAGAGACAATATCAACGAACAATTCAGAATTAATAAAACTGATGAATACAGAAAGAAATTAATGGATATAACACAATAAATAGAGCAGGAAATTTGGAAGTGCAAACAAGAGAAATGGGCAGAGTTTTGCAGTATAACCTGGATCCAAGAAAAGACAGCCAACACTGGAACATTATTAGAATCCTGGACAACAATATCAAAAAAGAGAACCAACAGAAAACAAACTTCATCATAAATGCTGGGAAACAAGCTATTACAGATCAAGAAATTGCAAACACACTGGCAAAAACCTATTCAAACAACTCCAAACTTCAGTATAACCGAGAGGACAAGACCCTCAATACACAAGTGAAATGCTAAAACAAGCAAGAACATACCAAACTAATGACATCTTCTCTGAAGAATTTACACTAAGTGAACTAAATTCATCACTCGAGAAAACTGCACCTAATAAATCTCCTGGTAATGATCTTATCTTTGGTCATAACACCTTGGCAATAATATCAAAGAACAACTTCTGGACATTCTCAATACCTCTTGGCAAACAGGCAAACTTCCAAAAGAATGGAAAAGATCAGTTATTGTACCCATCCTGAAACCTGACAAAAATGCTCCAGAATGTCAAACCTATAGACCTATCGCATTAAACTAGCATACTCTGTAAAATTACTAAAAGAATCATACACTCCAGGCTCATGTGGCTGACAAAAAATAAGAAAATTAACTGCTACCAAACTGCCTATAGAGCCCGTCATTCGACAACAGATCAATTATTCCACTTCTGCCAAACAATAATAGACTAATTTCAGGAAAAACCAACAAAAAAGATAACTGCCATATTCCTTGATATGACTGCTGCTTTAAATCGTGTTTGTATTCCATGGTATCGGAATTAGAGGAAACGCTTTAATCTGGATTGTTGATTTCATTAGAGGAAGGAAGATCAAAGTCCGAATCAATGCAGCAATATCAAGAGAGCGGAGAACCTGGGCTGGTGTTCCCCAGGGCTCAAGTACTCAGTCCCTTACTATTTCTTTTATATGTCAATAATATTCATCCCTACCTTACAGAAGACACAAAAGTAGCTTGTTATGCAGATGACATAGCCATCTGACAAATCAAAGAATCAGAGGAGATTCTAAACAAATCCATGAGAGGATTAGAAAAATGGTCAGATGAACTTAAACTCAAAATCAACCCAGACAAAACAAAACTAAGCACCCTTAGTACAGACAGGAAAAACAGACATTCTTACAATTCCAAAGTCATGATCAACAACAAGCTAATTGACAAATCCAAAATATCTTGGTATTACGCTTGATCTGGAATTACTTTTTCACAACACATTTCTAACACTTCCAACAGAGCTGTAAAAAAATTAAATATACTGAAAAGGCTTTGTTGAACAAATTAGGGTGCAAAGCCAAAAATCCTGAAAACCACTTACACTACACTAATAAGGCCAATAATGGAATATGCAGCACCTATCTGGTCACATTCATCCTCATCAGTAAAGGAAAAATTAGACAAAATACAAGCAAAAGCATCCAAGATTATCATTGGTGCAGTCTCATCCACTAACAACATCAGAGCCCAAAAGGAATGTGGGCTTGACCTGCTGGAGGACAGACGAAAATTTGCCGCCATATTCATAAATAATATCAGAAGCTACCAAAGCAATCATATCTCCCTAAAAACTTGTGAACATTGGAATCAAAAATGCAGATTTTGCAGATCATTAACTTTACAATATGATGACACTATCAGGAAATAAATAGGTCTTTATCAGCTAAATGCCCACATAAACAAAGAAACCCTATTTTCCAGTCCTTTACCTTCAAATACCTCCATAAATCTAAACCTTACCAAACTCTGTACAAAAAAAAATCAAAAGAAATGCTCAAATAAAAAGGCCTAAATATTATCAGCCTTCTTTCATCCTCCAAACAGATTATTTGTTATACCAATCGTCAGACACCAGAAAGGTGAAAAACTTTCAATAAAAGTTGGATCTGGGAGAATCGCTTCCAATTTTATCAGCGAACTTTACACAATAAATAAAGCACTCGAAGCTTACTGAAAATTATCATCATCTCAACAATCTGAGGGAATTATAATTTACAGTGACTCAAGATCAGTTATGGAGGCAATCAAAAATGGCAATACCAAGCTCACACAAGACACCCATAAACTCTTAAATCAACTAAAGTGTTTAGAAAAAAAGTTGCATTTTACAATGGATTTCTGCTCATGTAGGCATTGATTGCAATGAAGCACCTGATAAATTAGAAAAGAGGCCAGAGAACTCAGCCAAGAAATTCACATAATAACTCTTGCTGATGCTGACGCACTAGCAAAAGTTAAACTAATTCCACTGAAATCAATGATACAACAACAAATTCCCAAAATCACTGGCAGAAAGACCTCCACCATGATAGCAAGACTACAAACAGATCAATACAGATGATACGAGAACATATAGAGACTGCCACAACGCCCCAATACTGAACTGACACCCACTCACATCTTTACCTGTCCAGCAATTACAGCAGCCTTGCAAGAAATAGATCCTAATCCTGAACAACAGCTCTATACAAACAAAATCATCGACATAACCAATGCAATTCAAGGAGCACACGGAAACATCTATGACTCTTCAAAGGACAAGACAACAACAACAACAACATTACAAAATAACCATGGTGTTCCATGAAAATTTCAGGATTTGTGAAGTGTTCCGTCATCGGAAAAGTTTGAGAAATGCTGCTCTACGTAGTATTTCCTTTTCTTCTGTGTAGTACTTGAGGCACGTGCCTTTTTACAATCTGGTGTGGGTGTACTCATAGCTGTGGACACGTGCTGAGAAGTACTTGGCAATGGGTTATAATCCACATCAAGTTTTGGTTTTTTTAACTGTTCCTGTTTTCAACCATTGATCCATAACTGACAAGCTTAAAAATCATTGATGATAATAACTAAAACTACGTTCATTAAACAAAATAAACTACTTGAAAAAATCACAATTAAAGACAACGCACTTACTTATTCTCAGTCAATAACTGAACTGATCAAACAGTCTGGCTATGGATATATTTATATTTTTGGAGAGGTTTTAGAAACATCGCAAATGGAAGTCAGTGGAAGGTTCGTTATTGCAAAGATTATTTCTTAGTAACATGCGATTGTTCTGAAAAGGAGGATGGGTGACAAAAGTGACGCATGGACTGTGCGTAATGATTGGTAGAAGAGTGGTTTGGGGGAGGGGTTCATAGCCAGGCCCTCACCAATCATCATTTGCTAATGTGAGCGAGTTTTGAAGTGTCTCCATTAGTGGTGAGTCAAACTTAACATTTATTGTTCCATAACTAATGTTTTGCATTTTGTTTACTTTACTTGTTTTTCTTCCATTACTGATTATTTTTTGTGTACCTCTGAACGGCCAAGCATGTACCCTGGGGGATATGCATACCACTGGTTGGGAACTGATGCACTACTCTATGAGAGAAAAGGGTCCCATTTTAACAATTTACTTGCATTTTATGATAGGGTAATGGGTGTGTTAGATAAGGAAGAATCATATCCAGTGATATTCTTGGATGCAAAAGCGTTTGATAGATTATGACACAAGTTGGTGTACAAGCTGCAGAAGATGAGAATAGATAATATAATAATTAGATGGATTGGCTCTCTGAATAATACCAGCAGGAGAAGTGTCTCAAAAAGGAGGGTAATCAGTGGCATGCCCTTGGGTTCTGTTCTTGGCCCCTAGTGTTTAACTTGTTTGTAAATGATATATCATGTGGACTGAGTGGGGAACTTCATTTGTTTGATGATGCAAAGTTGGGAAGAATTATAAGTAGCATTGCTGATGTTAATTATCTTTAGAAAGATTTGATTAGACTTTTTACTTGAACAAAGGAGTGGGGTTGTAGTTTTAATATTAATAAGGCTGTTGTGCAAGGTGTTGCATTTTAAAGTGCAGAAATATAAGGCTGTGTACTATATTGACGGTACTATACTGCAGAAAATGGATGAGATTAGAGATTTGGGAGAGATGGTTTATAGTAGACTGAAGTTTAGAGGGCATATTGCAAGTGCTGCAAAGGCTGCATTATAGTGCTGCTATGATAAGAAGTACTCTAACATGTAGGATAAGGAAGTGGTTGTGCTACTGTATACAGCACCGGTCAGACCACACTTGGACTATTGTGCTCAAATTTGGTCACTTGGTTTTCAGTGTGATATGGAAACATTGCAGAGGACCCAGAGATGAGTGACTAAAACAATATCAGGGCTTTGGAATGGCTATGAAGAGAGAGAAGTTGAAGAAATGTGGATTGCAGAGTTTTGTGGATAGGAGAAAGAGGTGCCACAGTAATACACCGCAGCAAGTTCAAGTATGAAAGACTATTCATGGAATCAGCCTCGGCCCTTAGGAACATGCCAAACCTCAACAAATTTGGATGCATGAAACTGCCCCAAATTTGGGAAACTTTTATCAGAAGAACTTCAGCCCAAAGGCCAAGAACTACCAATATAGCCCACCAGGGGCACCATCACGACTTTAGGAAAACACTAGCTTCCTAGCTTCAGTCTCATTTGCTGTTATTAGTACTTGTGTGCACGTGTCTTTTTAGTAAGTTCCCAAGAAGATGGCAACGTGACGTTCGCCGAAATATCGGAAAGTGTATATTAAAGTTTATTTAATCTATATTTCCAGTATATGCTGTCAATTCCTTAAATATTAGTTATCATGTCTAACCAGCGTATAAGCCTCTCAACAAGAAGAATGGAGAAAGAGGTGATATGATAGAGACATTTAAGTTAGTGAGCGAATTCTATCAGATTAATCCAGATGAGATTATAAAAAGAGTAGAAGGTGAGAGGGGAAAAACCAGAGATCATCCCTGGAAGTTATATAAGAGTGTGGTGAAGAGGGGTTTGATAAGTAGATTTTTTACATGGAGGATTGTCAGTGAATGGAATGCATTACCAGAATGTGTTGTTAATGCAAGGAATGTTAAGGATTTTAAGATTCGGCATGATAAATACATTGTCAGGCGCAATGTATTTATCATACCATTTGTCAGTTAAATGAACCTCCCAAATTAGTCTGTCGACTCCATGGAGGGTGCAATAATAATAATAAAAATCTAGCCTCCCCCCCCCCTTCTTAGCAGCATTCATTCTCAGCTTCCAAGATGCCCTCTTGTGCTGTCCACCCTCCATAAAATGAAAAATTCTATTAAATGAAATCCTGTATGACCTTTTCAGAAGTCTGTAAGTTTTCCACAATCCTGATATAATTTTTAACACTCTCCTTTGTACTCTCTCTCTCTCTCCACTGTATCAGAATCACAAAGGAAACAAGGAGACCAGACCTGCACACAAAAGTCCAAGTAATGAGGTCTTATCAAGACCTTCTAAAGTGGCAAATTGACATCTTTTATCTTTACATGTGAAAGTTCGTTTCAACATTACAATTATCTTTTGAGTTGTATTTGCAATTTTTGCTACATGGTCCCTGAATTTCAACTTCTTATCTACTAACACTACCTAGCCTGATCAGTTCTTCTAGCATAATCCCATTAATATAATATGACATTGTATATCTAATCACATCAAAGGGCATGACCTTATATTTATTAACACTGAACTGATAGTGATTTTCACATGTCCACCATTCAAGCCTATTCAAATCATCCTGCAAGTACTGCATATCAGCACCATTCCTAACTAACTACCTAACTTTGTATCATCAGCTAATAGCTATATGTTGCCTGTCAAATCCTTCCAATGTCATTAATGTACAGCTTGAATAACAGTGGACTAGTTCATTGGTAACATTGTTATAGAATGTGAGCAAGTTGCTAAAACATGACCTTCCCAAAGTATACATTTCATCGGGGAAACTATAAAGAAAGAGGAGATGAGAAATCTAGGAGTGATGGTGGACAAGGACCTGAAATGCAGGGGCCACATTGCACAAGTTGTGAAGATATTGCATTGGATAATAGCAATGATAAGGCCTCATATGGATTATTGTGCACAGATTTGGTCGCTGGGTTTTCATGGTGAAGAGGACATGTTGGAAAGGGTCCAGAGATTCACAAAGATGGTCAGTGGTCTCTGGAATGTAAGTTTTAAAGTCTCGTGAAAAGGAGGAAGAGGGAAGATATGATTAAGACACATAAGTTAATCAGAGGTTGTTATCAGGTTGACATGGAAGAGATTTTTCCTAGAATGGGAGGGTGGGGGTAGAACAAGAGGCCATCACTGGAAACTATATAAGGAGGGTGTGTGAAGAGGAGTAAGAAGCAGGTTTTGTGCATGGAGAGTGGTTGGTGAGTGGAGTGCATTGCCTGAGTGTGTTGTGAATGTAGACTCATTGAATCAGTTTAAGGCATGGTTAGATGAGCATTATGTGCAATAGCGTGTATCTGCTAAGATGAGTCTCTTACTCCATGGAGGTCAGATGATGATCATCATCATAATAATAATAATGGATAATATTTCTGGGAAAACTCCCATGTTACTCCTCTTAACAAACTATTATATTTACGGCTATTTTGCCTGCTTCTGTTTAGGAGTGCCCCTGTTTAAATGTCATTGGCTTTTTACTCACAGATTCTTAGGGCACTGTAGATGTATATTTACCAATAAATATATGAAGCATAAAGGAAGAGAAATTTACACATGCCTTTTTTCTTGGGTGTTGTGGCTGTAACCCCCTTCCCCCCTCCCCTCCCCTCAAAAAATCAGTTACTGTTCTCAACCCCTTTCACCCTTTCCTACCCTATATAAAAAATGCTGTGCCCATTCCTAATAATATAATATATATGTATACATATATTATACAAAAAAGCTGTTTTTTTTTTCTATTTTAATTCTCCCACATTGCCCTCCCACACACACACACACACACTTCCTTCCAATCCAAAACACCATAACTGCAGTAGTATGCACATCGCAGAAAAAAGAAGACAAGCCACAACACCCAGGAAAAAGGTATGTGTAAATTTCTCTTCCTTTATGCTACATATATTTATTGGTAAATATACATTTACAATGCCCTAAGAATCCGTGAGTAAAAAGCCAATGACATTTAAACAGGGTCACTCCTAAACAGAAGCAGGCAAAATAGCTGTAAATATAATAATAATAATAATAATAATAATAATTGTAAGTAAAGTAATTATAATTACTCCAATACATGTGTTTTTGTCTCAATAAATTCTACACAATGAATGCTGATTACCGTGTAACCTTGAAAGAAGGAATGCGGAAAGGAAGTTTAGAGTCTAGTAAACAGGAGGATGCATGTGCTTACCACATTGAATCTTTACTTCATGGAAGTCATAATAATTTTTCTTTTAATAACATAAGTTCTGCTAAAATCACTCCATCCTTAAAGTTTACAATCTAAAACCTATTTTATAGTATTAATGGGTAGTACCATAATAGCAGGAAAAAAATTTTATATACTATAATTTGAAATGGAGATGCAGTAGTTTTAAGACAGTATGGTGTGAGGAAGAAATAGGCAGAATAAGATATTTAATTAAATGTTTCTGTAAGTTGGGGCATTTGGATAATGTCATAAACATATTAAGCAACTTGGCTTATTGAACAAGAAAAAGAGAATCATTGTGTAATGGTTTTAATTATACAGACTAGAATGAACAAATGACATTAGGAAATAAGGAAAATGATTTGGAGATTTGAGGCCAAGCATCTTAAGCAGTACGTAATGAAGGACATGAAAATTGAAAATCACATCATTGGAAGATGTAATTCTGAACAGAATGATGAATCTCCTGCAAGTTGGCAAAAGTGACCACAACTGTCCACCTGGGTGACATACGAGGAATCCTGTTAGGAAAGGTAATTTATTGTAATTATAATGCTGGTGATTATGGAAAACTCAGCAGAGTTAGTTATGGAGTGAGGAGTTGCTTATAAAGTTCTATGCTGTTTGCATGCTACTAAAGAAATGAAATAATAATAATAATAATAATAATTATTATTATTATTACTAATAAGTAACTTCTTCAAGGAGTACAAGGACTCGTTGTGGGAGGGGACTCCATTCTGTGCAATCCACCATCTCCATTGCCTCATCCTTCTATCTACGCACACTTACAAGCAGCCATGTCTTGAATGTGTTCTAGAGGTCAGGATATTAAATTGGTAGTTGTGAAATGGATAAACAGAGAGATAAAGCATGCAGTCTAAAAGAAGAAGAAGAAAATTGGAGATAACATAGAGTGAAAAAATAACTTCCACTGCTTTGGAATTTGGCATCCTGTTAAACAAGTACATCAATGCTGTTGTGAATTCTCTGAAACATTCCTTCAAAATGTGGTGATATATCAGCAAGCCTTACAAGACTTATTAACATCAAGTTATTAGTATCAAGGATTATGCAATAAATATTAAAGAAATATAAAAAAAAACTTAGTATGCCCATAGTACTTATGTACTATAGGTTTACAATGTTATTCAATGAGAGTCCCATAATTATAATACTAATAAAACATTATTTGGGTTTAAGCATTAGGATCCCTGTTGTTTAAGTATATTCATAAATGATTTAAATATTAAAGAGTACAATTTCTCTTTGTTGATGATGTGAAACTAAGCAGAGTGGCCAATTGTTACTTCAAATAACCTAAGGTCTTCAAACGATGATCAAGGATTAGAAGAATTGTTCAAAATTTATTGGGGGTTAAAATTATATATTAATAACTGCAACCATGTGTAACTGTAAGAAGATAATATAAGATGAATGAGTGAATAAATACAAGGATTTGAGAAATGTGTTCATAGAAAATTTAAGTTCAGCAATTAATAGTAAAATTTATGCACACATACTTTAAAAAAGGTTGAGATCCAATCCATTTAAATTTATTTAACAGCTTGTTGTGTGGCAGTCTATCAAAAGCTTTTGCAAAATCTAAGTATACTACTGTAAATGCATTTCCCTTGTCCTAGACATTTATCACTATGTTGTAGTATATAAGTAAGTTAGTAAAACATGATCTCCCTTTAACAAACCCATGCTGACAACCACAGAGAATACCTCTTATTTCTGTATCTTAGTTTTTACTGGTCTCTAATACCTTCACCACAACTCCAAATATACAGATTGGCCTATAATTTGTAGACACAGCCTTATCACCACCTTTATGCAGTGGAACAATTTTACCTTCTTTCCACTCCCTTGGAACCTGTGCTTTTATAAGATTCTTATTAAACAGGCATGCCAATTTTACTGCTAATTCCCTGGACATTCTCTTAAAATCTGTGATGATATGTCATCAAATCCTATCTCCTAATTGACATCAAATTAATTTATTTCCTTATATACCCTCTGTTCACTCAGAATTAAGCCATTCTCTTCTATGTCCTCTACACTTAAATTTCTCATGATTTCACCTGATGAGGAAACACCTGAATACCCCAACAATGTCTTCTGTAGCAGTTACCAATTTACCATCATCACCACCATCCATTAACATTATCTTACCATAATCATTCTTTCTTCTACTTGCAACATGTCTAAAAAACTCTCCAGGGTTTTTCTTCACCTGATTTGCTAATTTCTGCTCATATTGCACTTTTGTTGTCCTTACTAAATGAGTCACTCTCCTGGCTTGTTCTTTATACTCTTCGTGTAACTGATTATTACCATCATTCATCTTGTATTGCCTCCAAAGTAATCTTCCAGATTTCACGTTTAAGCTCCTCATTCATCCATTTTACACCTACTTTATTCAGCCTTTTGGCCTTCAGAATACATTCACACATTAATGCTGTTATGTATGTTTTTGTCAGTTCCCAAACAGCATTTATTTCTTTACAGTTCAACTTCTCGTCTTGTTCCATGCTATAGCTCCCAGCTGGCTTCTAAGCTTTTCATAATCATCAGCCTTGTACTTCCACATATATCCTTTCCTCACAGAAGTCTGCATATGGCTAGTCACAACCCAGGTGATCACTTCTTGATCACTCTCACCAACTGGAGGAAAGTCCGAAACAAACCCCACTCACAATTACATTCTCTGATGAAATGATTGGATCTAAAAACTCTCGATCCTCACGTGCTCTCCTTTACATGCTGCATCAAATACTGAAGAAATTCATCTTCCTTATTCACAAATGCTATCTCTTCATTCCAGTCTATACCACCATAATTAAAACTGCCCATAAAAAACACCCTTCCTTTGTTCACTAACCCAAGTTTTTTTATACATTTCTTAATCACAATCTACATTCCCTGACCTATACCAACATCTAACTAAATATGTCCTCCTGTCAACCTCCATCTATATATATATATATATATATATATATGTCTACCTTATGTGGATATAATTTTCATGCTACCATCAGCACCACTCCTCCTCCCTTCTTGTCCTTTCTATTCTCAAAGATAACACTGTACTTTTCCATTACAATTAGGATATCATCTTGTTTCACTTATTTCAACAATTTTGGGGTATATAAACTCAATCAGTGAAACAATTTCATCTTCATCTCCCTTATTTCTGATACTTCTGGCATTTGTAAATAAACATAACAACTCAATTTTAGATGTATAACCAATCCTACCCAAGTCCCTCATGCTCATTCCACTACACATGCTCATGCCTAATCACCTTTATCACCACAACCACACATATATCCTTTCAATCTCGACTTCTCTGCTCATCATAATCTATTCCATTTCTGTGCTGATCATCCTCAGACATACATTCACTACTACTTCCAACATCCACTCTCCCCATGCCAATTCTCCATATCCACCAGTTTCTCTGTTCCTCTTATATTACCATTCTCTCTTCATCTCTAACACTGCTGCTATTTCCATTGGCAAGAACTTCTGTCTCTTCAAAACCACTCTCCTGATATTTTACTTCATCTCTTACTCTGATCTCTTACTTACATCACACACTGCACTTGCATCTGTTTCTCCAGTTCACTCACTCCAAAGCCACTGAAATACAATCTATCACATCAGCTCTGCATGCATACCATTCATAATTTGGCTCTCTGTCTCAACTGATCGTTGTCATCACTTGGCAATACACTGACAACATTTCCCACTATGCTGTTATCTTTCTCTCACTTCAAAAGCCTTCTAATATTTGCCCTTACATTTGCCTTATATAAGGCGAATCTAAGGGTAAATATTAGAAATCATTACTGAAATCATTTGTCCCCACAATCACCACTAATTCTCTTGCTCAATTTTTCCTCATGTCTTCCTCGATTTCTCCTCATGAATTATCTTGCTCATTCTCCCTCGTGGATAGCAGACCTTATGGACTCTCTCATTAACCAATCCTTTGACAATGATCTTCATACACTGCTATTCTCGAATCACTCGTCACCTATTTTACCCCCCCCCCTTTTTTTTTCTTTCATTCTATTATTTTGCACACTTGTTTCCACTAAACATCTAATATCACTTCATAACATATCACTGAATATCTTTTTTATCAAATCTTGCATTCTCATCCTCTGTCACTCGCACTGTCTCGGTACCTATTGTTTTGCCAAGCCTTCTGTTTCCTCATTTATACTTCCTTTTGCTCCTTATAATTTACTTTCACTTCTTGCATTCTTTCACTCCCTCAGTCTCACTAGCTTTTGTTCCACATCTGCTTCTTTTATTTACGCTATCTTTTATTTCTTTAGTCTGTTTTACAATCATTAACTCATGGTCTAACAAAATATTGCACTTCCTACAAATCCAAACTTTCTCTCATCTCCTGTTCAGTCAATCTCTCAAACACATCTCTCACATTTTGCCACACATACATATTACACTCATGACACTGAACCATTTTTGAAAAGTCAATGTTGTTAGTGGCACTTGATTTTCACAATGGTCACCTAGTTGCATCAGTTGACACCTGCATGGTTGACCTCGTGAGTACTGCCATTGTGTTCTGTTCAAAGAAGTCAAGATATAAAATTCAATTAATAAAGTTAATAACAATTATCCAAGGCCAAAAATCACTCAGACATACTGTCAAAATCAGCAATAGTATAATAAAATTCAAGCAATATTGCCAATTATTACACAAAATAGCACATATCTTTTTTGGAAGCTCTTTACTAACACTCAGCACTCTTTACTTACACATGCTAAGTATTAATAAAGCTGAACCATGTATGTGGCCCTCCATACATATTATGGTCATAACTTATATTATTATTATTATTATTATTATTATTATTATGATTAACATCTGACCTCCATGGAGTCAGAGACTCATTGTGGGAGGTACACACTATTGCACACGATGCTCATCCAACCGTGCCTTAAAATGATTCAATGTGTCTACATTCACAACACCTTCAGGCAATGCATTCCACTCATAAACCACTCTCCATGTAAAGAACCTTCTCCTCATCCTCTGCTTACACCCCTCCTTATACAGTTTCCACCAATGGCATTTAGTTCTACCTCCCCCTCTCCCATTCTATGAAAAATCTCTTCCATGTCAACCTGATAACAACCCCTGACTAGCTTATATGTTTCAATCATATCCTCTCCCTCACTTCCTCCTTTTTCAGGTATCCGGAGAGTTCATTGAAAAGGCAATTCATTGAATGAATCATTCATCGAACGACAATTCGTCGCAAATGCAATTCATTGAAAAAAACAGTTCACCAAAAATTTAAAATTTTCGAAGATGTTATGAGAAAATTGATCCATTTAGAACAAAACCTGAACCGTGAATAAGGAGATTACAATGCTACTTTCACAGGGAAAAATTATAGAACAATATGGTTCTTATAGTCTTTCTTGTCCGATAACTGTTTCATGTCTGTTCATGGGACTGATTTGCCTGTTTCTGGAAGAAAAGCTCAGCCGTATCTATATTATGCCTGCTAACTTACCTTTAGCAGAACAAGACTGATAAAAATTATGCATAAATGGATCCAACTACCCAGGTCCTTCTAACTAAACGGCTTCGTTTTTACCGACTGAACTATGCGGGCTTCGTTATTATTATTGTTGCTAGTAGTAATATGCACCTTCAATACAGCAATTATTATGGGATGAATTTTACTCAGATTTGCTATTTGAAACTTTTACAAGAAAATGTTGAACCGTTCCAGTTTTCAGTTCAGCTATATTCGAGGTGACAAAGAAATAATGTGTCCAAATTATGTACTGTATTACAAAAACTCTCTGAGTTAAATGACTTAGTAGAAGTTGTTGGTACAAGAAGCTGTCTGTATGGTTCTGTTTTTGTTCTAAATGGATTATTTTACCATAACATTATCGAAAATTTAAAATTTTCGGTGAATTGTTTTTCGATGAATTGCATTTTTGAAGAATTGTCTTTCGATGAATTGTTCATTCGATGAATTCGCTTTTCGATGAATTTTCCTGTAACCCTTTTTCACGAGGCTTTGCAACTTACATTCTCTCAATCTGTCCTTGAACTCCACATTCCAAAGACCACTGACCACCTTTGTGAATCTTCCAGAGAAGATTCACAATTGGAATTGAAAAAATGAAATCCATTTTTCTTTTCACTTTTAGGATAAAAAATATACAGAACAGCCTTCAGCAACAGGTTACAAAAGCAGCAAATTTATGTGCATGATAATAAATGATTATCTAATTATTATTATTATTATTTCCAGCCTCATTGGAGTCATATGACTCATTATGAGAGGTCAACCTCAGACAACAAAAGTCCATCACACCACTCTCTGTTGGTCAATGTCCTCCTCAATTTTTCTGAGATGTCTTCACAACCTTTGAAATATGTCCACTGAACTTCAAATTTCTATTTATAATCAGCTTAAGATCTCCTAGCTTCTTCCACTTCTTTCAGTATAATTTCACCAAGTGAGCAGAAAGCATTCCATTTGTGGATCCCATATTTCAAAACCTTACATTTATTTGCACCAAACTGATGTCTCATTCATTTGTTCTCCTTTTCATCTTATCCAAATCCTCTTGTAGAATCAGAACAATTACTGATAACCCTCCCAAGCTTTTGCATTCTGCAAACAACTGAATATCTCCCTGTAGTCCAGTGATAATATCACTGACATAAAGATTAAATAGTAATGGTACCAGTATTGAACACTGTAGCACTCCACTTGTATCCCTCCTACTCTGTGATACTGTTCCCCATATACCACTCTCTAATATCTATCAAAAAAGTCAAGTTACCAATCCAATCCACTAATCTAATATCCAAAATGATATGTGGTGTTGGATTCTGATTATATAGAGATTGAAGTAATTATTATTTGTTTCAGAATCCAACATGATCTTCCATCACATAGGCAAAACTTGTAAATATTATTTAATGTAAATCACTTATTTTACAATTAAATATTCATATAACTACCTTAATTTTGTCTAATATTAAATTAATTATTCAAAGATATATGTATTAATAATGAAAATACTGTATTAAATATTATTAAGTTATTTTATTTATTACTATGTTAATATTATAGAATTTGTACTTGATAATTTTAACTGCGTATTAATTGAAATGTAAATATTCTCTATTTATTTCTGTTATAGATTTTTAGAGTTATGCAATAGCTCAATTTTATTATATTTTATTTGTTGTCATGGAGATGCATGAAATAAACAAGCACGAGTCGAATAGAAGGTGACCCTCGGACTGAAAGGAGAGGAAAAGAAAGAGAAGATTTTTAATTAGAGAGAAGAGAGGAAGTTTTTGCGGAGCGGGAAGGAAGGTAGGATACAAGCAAAGGAAGTGGAAGAAAATTATAAGTTCTCTAGGGCAGAAATTCATGAGAATAGTGTTTAGAAGTGAGCCAAAACATAGTGAATCATATACTTAGCTGCAAGAGAAATCAGCGGTGTTGTATAGGAAAATTAATGCCGTATCCGGATAAATAAAGAACTGGACATTCAATGGAAAATTTTGATTAGTTCCAGTTAGTCTAGGATTACGTCTTAATTCTATGTTGCCCTGAGAAGAATTATATTGAAATTAACTAGCTTGAGAAAAGTAAACAAGAAAAGATATCAGTGCCTTATCGATGTGTTTTTTTTGAGTAGTGAAGCGCAATTAACAGTAGTTCAGTTAAATCGTTGGAGAATTTTTATTAATGTGTTCCGCTAACGTAAATAAGTTAATTCATAAGTGTGCTCACAATTAATTGATGTATTGAAGATTGTATCTGGTAAGAGTAGTCATATTTGTTTGTTTATTCTAACATTAACATATCTTCGAAGTTCAAAGTCCGAAATAAGATTGCTTGGAATATTGTCTACCTTGATTAGTGCTTCCTGTGAATTTAAACATTAAGTACAGCTGATGGATATGTGGAGACTGATTAAATAAGAAGTT
Source organism: Typopeltis vanoorti (assembly GCF_054136105.1). Classification (NCBI taxonomy): domain Eukaryota; kingdom Metazoa; phylum Arthropoda; class Arachnida; order Uropygi; family Thelyphonidae; genus Typopeltis; species Typopeltis vanoorti. The sequence continues at coordinate 45,193,926 of NC_143558.1, read as the reverse complement.
TCGTTTTATTAACTTGAGTTAAGAAAGCTTGTGATTTTGAAGCTGTGAATTGTATGTGAAAGTTTAGAATATTGAATTGGCATGAGTGACTTAGCAATATGTATTAAGTTAATTGTATTGTTTCATTTTAAAGCAGAATTCTTGTATTTGTTATATATATCATATATTAAATGTTTTATTTTGTTAATCTAAATATTGTGTTTGCCTGAATTCCTTTTTATTGCACCGTTCATAAATATTCGAATCTTGCAGGAACCCCATGTGGAATAGTAAATAATTCGGCGTAAATAAATGAGGAGACTGCTAACTTAATTAAGAATTGATCCTACTATTTTATATAGACTAATCTAAAAATAGGGTGGCGCAGTATAATCATAAATTTCCCTACTTTTGAATCGGTGATCAATTTGCAATTAGTTGTTATATTGTTAAGAGTGACTTGAACCAAGATGGTGGATTTAGAACATAACATGAAAATAGAACGTCACGACAGTGGCAACTTAAATACCAAACTTGTCATGTGACATCCTGTCAAATGCCTTTTCAGAAATCCAAAAAAAATGAAAGAGTACATTATCCTCATTCACTACTCTTGTTACTCTATTATAGAAGACAACTAGATTGCTAAAACAAGAGCATCATCATCATCATCATCATCAAATTCCTGCCATGTACCCTCAAGGGGTGTACAGGATATGACAGTACTACATGAAAAAATTACAATATTACTAACTTCCTATCTACAATTTTCCTCCAAATCAGTCTGTTACTTGTCAAGACTCCAACATTATCAGATCTTATATTTCTATCGTCTAAGGCACTTTGTACCGTATCAATCCACCTATATCTTGGTCTTCCTCTGGGTTGTTTTCATGCCAACCTGGCAGAGAACACTTGTTTTGCTAATCTTTCCTCTCCCATTCTATTTAAGTGACCATACCATCTGAGATTAGCTCTGCTAACGCATTCCTGGATGCTGACAATGTCAAGTTCTTTCCTAATATCCTCATTTTTAATATGATATTGCCATTGATGCCATCTGTTCACGCCTCTAATCTTTCTTAGGACTCTCATATCTGCGGTCTCTAGTCTTTGGTCAAGTGTTTTACTTCTGACCCAGCTCTCAGATCCATAAGTTAAAATTGGTTTGAACACAGTCTTCTATACAGCTAATTTAGTGTTCTGACTAATTTCTTTCTTATTCCATATGAATTTATTCAACTGACTTCCCACGATACCAGCTTTGCTGATTCTGTTGTCTATTTCTATATTTAGTTTACCATCTTCAGTAAAAATTGTGCCTAAGTAGCTGAAATGTTTTACTTGTTCCACAGGTTCTCCATTCACAACACAGTTGACATTTTCAATGATTCTGCCTATTTTCATTGTCTTTGTCTTTTTAATGTTGACCTTCATACCATATCTATTACAACAGTTATTCAATTTAGTCAGAGAATCTGAGAATCTTGCAGATTTGTATCGGATTTATTGAGATATCTTATAACAACCCCTTACCAACTTATAGGTCTCTATCATATCTCCCCTCTTCCTTCTCTCCACTAGACTCTGCAAATTACATCTTTTCAATCTTTCCTCATACTCGACATTCCAGAGGTCAGAAACTACCTTAGTCAGTCGCCTTTGGACCCTTTCCAACATCTCTTCATCCTTCTGAAAACCAGGTGACCAAATCTGGGCACAATAGTCCATGTGTGGCCTAATCAAAGCCTTATACAATGGAACAAGAATCTCCCTACTTCTACACGTCAGTGTCCTCCTCATCATTCCCAGAAGTCTTTGTGTTGTCTTCACAATTTTGGCGATGTGTCCCCTAAATTTTAGATCCTTATCCACTATCACTCCCAGATCTCTTATTTCCTCTACTTCCAACAATATATTCTCACCAAGCATAAATTCTGCATCCCATCTTTGCTTTCCAAATTTTAAAACCTTACATTTTGCAACATTGAACTCACATCCCAATTTGCTTGCCCAATCACTCAATTTATTCAAGTCTTCTTGCAAGGCCACAACATCTTCACTACTCTTTATGGTTCGTCCCAACTTTGCATCATCTGCAAACAACTGAATATCTCCATCCAAATCTTTGCCAATATCATTAATATACAAGTTAAATAGTAATGGCCCTAAAACAGATCCCTGAGGCACTCCACTAGTGACTTTCCTTTTCCTGGATATTGCACCCCCATACACAACTTATTGATACCTATCAGATAGCCAGTCTCCAATCCAATGCACTAATCTAATATCCAACCCCATCTGCTCTAGTTTGACTGTCAACTTATCATGAGGTACTCTATCAAAAGCTTTTGCAAAATCCAAGTATATTACTGTGTATCCTTCTCCTCTGTCCAAGGAAGCAGTCACTTTATTGTAATAAGTAAGTAGATTACTAAAACACGACCTCCCTTTAGCAAATCCATGCTGTCCATCAAAGATTATACCATTGTTGTCAACCCAACTCTGGATCCTAGTTCTCACAAGCTTCTCCAACAACTTAACCACAACACCTGACACACAGATAGGCCTATAGTTTGATGCTTGAGTTCGATCACCTCCTTTATGAAGTGGCACAATCTTGCCCTCCTTCCACTCTTTAGGGACTTGACCAAGTGCAAGACTCGTATTAAAAAAATATGTCAAGGCAGGTGTCAACTCTCTGGCACATTCCTTCAGAATACGCGGTGATATATTATCAAGTCCCACAGCCTTATTTACATCTAGTTTACTCAACTCCCCAAACACCTCTTGCTCACTTACAGTCAGTCTCTCCTCCCCATCATCAACTGCTCTTAATCTCTCCATGAAGTCACATTCACAAGATTGAAAGATCTTTATGAACTGCTCATTAAGTATCTCCACCACACATTCTGCAACAGCTGTCTTTATACCATTTCCTCCAATCAATGTCATCCTTCCATAATCATTCTTTCTTTTGCTGGCTACATATCGAAAGAACTCCCTAGGATTCTTTTTAGCTTCATTAGCTAACTGCTGTTCATACCTCTCTTTAGCTACTCTCACCAACCAAGTCACTCTCCTTGCCTGGTCTTTGTAGAACTCATGAAATTGGTTACTTCCACTTCTCTTATGCTGCCTCCACAATGCCCTTTTTCTCTGTATTGCATGCTTAATCTCTTTATTCATCCATCTCACACCTAACTTATTTAACCTTCTCACCCGTGGTATACATTTAGACATTGCATCCACTAAATATTTTTTGAAAATCCCCCAAGCTGCATTGATCTCTTTTCCAGCTAACTCCTCATTCCATGCTACACCTGCAAGCTGTCTCCTGAGCTCTTCATAATCACCCCCCTTGTAGTTCCACATATACCCTTTTTTCACAGGGGTCCTTGCACTGCTGGCAACCACCCAAGTAATCACCTCATGGTCACTTTCACCAATTGGTGGATGATTTGATACCTCATTGATAATTACATCCTCCGATGGGATGACCAAATCCAAGACCCTTATTCCTCTTGTGCCCTCTGTTACATACTGTCTGAGGTAGTTATCCCTCAAAAACTCAAGAAACTCATTTTCTTTACTTCCAGTTGCTATCTCTTCATTCCAGTCTATATTGCCATAATTAAAATCACCCATAATGATCACCCTTTTCTTATTTGCTTGGCTTATTTGACTATACATTTCACTATCACCACCATCCACATTACCAGGTCTATAACAACATCCCACCAAGTATTTGATTCTATTCACCTCAATCTCACACCATACTGCCTCAAAACCACTGGCCCCATTTCCCTCTTGCATCTCTACCTTGTATGGACATAACTCTTTCTCTATCATCAATAGCACTCCCTCTCCCTTTTTACCCCTTCTATCCTCACGAAACACATCATACCTTTCCATCTCTATTCCTGTCAGGATGTCATCCTCATCTAACCATGTCTCACTTATTCCGACAATCTCTGAGTGCACAGACGCAATTAGTGCAACCATTTCATCCGCCTTGTTTCTTATACTTCTAGCATTGGTATACAAACACAACAACTCATTTCTGGATCTACAGCTAGTTCCACTGATACCACTCACTCGATGTGATCTCTCCATGCTGGACTGGGGCCATATTCCTTTCTGCTTCTTCATTTTAGAACCCTTTGCAATTCCATCTGTTTCCTTTTGATCCCTGATCATCCCATTACTTTCCTGCCTACACATTCTCTCACCTCCTCTTGGAGCATCCACCTTTCTCACGCTGTGTATCCCTGTCCACCCTGAGCCTCCCCGTTTCCCTGCTCCTCTTGCACACCCATTCTCTCATTATCTATACTCATACCACTCACTTCCACATTCATTTCCACTCCTTCAATCTCTCCTGTCTTACTCTTCTGCTCTTCCACATCACTCCCCTCTTGATCTGATTCATTCTCTCTATTCACTTCTCTACCTTCCAGCAGCAGTCTCTCCAAGCGACTCACACCATAACCACTCAAATGCAGTCCATCGCTCCCATACAGCTCACTTCGTCCCTCAAACTCATTCCACACATTAACAAACTGTACTCCCATCTCCTCACACATTTCAGCCAGAATATCATTCATAATCCTTGCTCTCCGCCTCATTTCACCACAATCATACCTAGGCAACACACTGACCACCCTTCCTGTCACACTATTCTCCTTTATCTTTCCAAGCAGTCTCCTGACATTCATTTTGACATGCTCTTTGTTCTCTCTCAAATCATTTGTTCCAATTAATACAATTAACTCTTTTGCTCGTTCCCGTCTCATGTTCAATGCCTCAATCACTCTACTCATTTTACCGCCTGGAAAACATACCTTGTGCATTTTATCCTCTAGCACACCTTTAATAATGGAGTCGCTATACAACGCCACTCGCTCATCTTTTGTTAACTCTTTCATGCCATCATGATTTATTTTAATAGTTTTGACCTGCATTCTCTTAATTTCATTCCGCATCCATTTCATTTCTTGCTTCATCCAATCCAATTCACCTTCTGAACCTCGCGACACATTCACTCTATCATTAAATCTTTCTAACTTTCTAACTCTCGACCCTCTCTTCTCACTTTCCCTCTCATTCATCCTTCTTTGTTTCCGTACTTTCGGTCCAACATACGTCCAACTTTCACTGTCATTCTTCTCACTTTCACTCTCACATATCTTTCTTTGTTTCCGTACTTTCGGACTAACATGCGTCCAACTTTCGCTATCATTCTTCTCACTTTTACTGTCATTCATCTTTCTTTGGTTCAGTACTTTCGTTCCAACATGCGTCCAACTTTCGCCATCAGTCATTCTTTTTTCCTGATTTTTTAAAATTTTTTCGCCTGTCTTTCTCGCCATCCTTCTCTTGCAAACGTGCACTCACGACACAATCGGTACTAGCACTTTCTGTCATCAACTTCATATTCGCATTCATCAATTCCTCGTTCAGGTCACATTTCGCACACACCCTTCTTCCATCCGCACTAAACATCCACAAATCATTTATGTAATCGAAGGAATACATATAACAGACTTCACACTTAACGAACCTACTGAAATCCAAATTGAAATCATGGAATGACAATGCAGCCGCCATTTTTTTTCTCTGCAGGTTACTAGGTCTAATATTAACGTTTTCGTATTTAGTTTAAGCAAGAAAAAAACCCCACACTAATAATATCGGTAGCGTACAACGTTTACAGCCGCTCTTACTTAAACAATTACGCATATATACTTAATTATTCCTAGTAAAACTTATCTGAATCAGGAGCTCTTCAAAGCACGATCGTAGCGCTTGACCCACTAGCGCCCTCCTTATTCAATCATTAATGATAATTAGCAACTTGCTCACATTCTGTAATAATGTTACCACTAAGCTAGACTCAGTGGTAACATTAGGGAATGGATACACCATGATATTTGGATTATGCTAAGGCTTTAGACAGAATACAGCATGGAAGACTTGCATAAATTGGAGAATATAGGTTGGATTGTAAATTATTAGTGTAGATAAATGGATGGCAGACTGACAGATATCAAAAAAGTAGTAAGTATGAGGGTAGTCTGAAAAGTTCTCAGCCTAACAATGAAAAAACAAATTTATTATTTCAAAATTATTTTTATTTTTCAACATAATCTCCATTAAGACTAATACATTTATTCCTCGTTCATCATGTGCCATTATCCTGTCCCTGTAGTGGTTCTCAGTAATATCTGCAAAATACTCCTCTACAGCTGCAATCATCTCTTGATTTGAAGAAAAACGCTGACCAGATAGGAAAAGTTTTAGTTTTGGGAAGAATAGAAGTCAGAGGGAGCCAAATCTGGGGAATAAGGTGGATGTTACAACAATTCATAGTGCAGATCCCTTAATTTTCCCATTGCCAAAACACCTTTGTGGGCAGGTGCATTGTCCTGATGAAAGATGATTTTTTCCTCCCTGCAAACTGGGTCATTTCTCACGAATTTTTTCATCTAGTCTGGTTAAAAGATCGGAATAATATCCCTGGTTATTGTTTTACCCTTTTCAAGATAATTAATAAAAAAATGCCTTTAGCATCCCAAAACATCAATGCTATGACCTTTCCTGCTGATGGAACCGACTTTGACTTCTTTGGTGGTGAACAACCAGCTTCTGTAGACTATTTTGACTGCTGTTTGGATTCTGGTGTGTAATGGTGAATCCAAGTCTCATCCATAGTAATAAAGCAATGCATAAAATCAGTTTTATTCTTGTTAAAATGCTCCAAGCACTGTTCAGAGATTTTCATGAGAGTGCATTTTTGATCAGCACAGCACCCATCTTGCACAAAGCTCTTTTATTTGCAATTCTTCATGTAAAATATATCCTACACGTTCTTTTGAAATGCCTACAGTCGAAGCAATTTCACGCACTTTGACTCGCCGGTCATTCAATACCATATAGTGCACTTGATCAATGATTTCTGGTGTGTTACACTTTCTGGACACCCTTCACGTGGATCATCTTCAAGGCTGGTACAGCCATTTTAAACTTGGCAGCCAATTTCTTAATTGTCGAAAACGAAGGAGAAGAGTGCCCATAAACTTTTATGAACTTTGATTGAATTTCTTCTGGCATTAAACCTTCTTTTACAAAGAATTTTATAACCACACAATAATCAGTTTTATCCATTTCAAGGGATACAGACAACACTTTGTTTCAGACAGCTGTATAAAACAAACTACTTGATAATATGACTTACAATTTCACATTGATGCTTATGTATATACTCATTTCCCCTATATACCCTTGTATATAGGGGATATGAGTCTGAAAGATAACCAGTGGTGAAACCAAAGAACAGTTCTTGGTTTACTGTTGTTTAATCTGTACATTAATAACAGTGGGAATGATTTGACAGGAGACATACAACTATTTGCTGATGACACAAAGATAAGCAGGGTAGAATTTCTGGAATTCTTGAGGAACAAATGTCTTCAGCAGCATAATAGAGGAAACCAGAGTTTTGGATTCGGTCATAGTAACAGAAGAGCTGATAATAACTGAGATGACATCTCTCCCACCAGTTGAGGAGAGTGACCATGTGGTTTTGACTTGGAAGATGAACAGACATGCAGGTGTATCAAAGAAAAGGGAACGTATTTGGAATTATAAGGCAGGTGATTATAATAGTCTTAGGTATCAACTAGGGTCAGTTCCATGGAGGAAAGAACTGGAAGGCCAGGATACCATTAGTGCTTGGGAAATTGTGAAAGAATATTTGTTAGCAGCAATAGTAAGCTGTATTTCACGGGTAAAGAAATGGACACAATTTGGGGTAGAGTGGACGACAAACGATATCAAACAGGAACTGCAGTTGAAAAAAGAGATTATGGAAGATATATAAGGAGAGGGGTGGAGGACAGATACACGAAGAATATAAGATGCAGGCCAGGAGAGTGACTAGAATGGTAAGGAAGGCAAAACTGGAATATGAGAAGAGATTGGCACTAAGATCCAAAGAAAATCCTAGAGAATATTTTAGCTATGTGGCAAGTAGGCGGAGAAACAATTGTGGAAGAATGACGTTGCAGGATAAAAATGGGAATAAAGTGGCTGATGCAGAGGACATAGTGGAATTGTTCAATTTATCAGAGTATTTCATCCTGGAGGAGGTTTTAATACTATAGGGTTAGGGCAGGTTCAGGGTTTACAGGTGCAAGAGGAGAGTGTGTTCCAAATACTGAGTACTCTGGATACCACTAAAACTGTTGGACTGGATGGTATTTCAATACGGGTTTTGAGAGAATGTGCTAAAGAACTGACAGCTCCGTTGACCTGGCTTTTCAATAAAAGTTGGCTATGGAATAGGTACACAGGGAATGGAAGGAAGGTAAGATAGTGTCACTGCATAATGGAAGTAGCATACTGGAAGTGTCTAATTACAGGCCTGTTTGTGTGTGACCAGTAGTTGTTAAGGTCTTGGAGAAATTAGTGAGGGACTATATACAGTGTTGGGCAGATGAGGGTAATGTTATCTGTGAGAATCAACTTGGATTTGTTAAGGGACGCTCTTGCTTTAGTAATATGATTGCCTTTTATAATAAAGTGACAAGAGCAGTTGATGAGGGGAAAGGCATGTACTGCCATTTTTTTTGGATTTTGCAAACGGTGTTTGACTGTTTGTGTGTGATCAGTAGTTGTTAAGGTCTTGGAGAAATTAGTGAGGGACCATATACAGCGTTGGGCAGATGAGGATAATGTTATCTGTGAGAATCAACTTGGATTTGTTAAGGGACGCTCTTGCTTTAGTAATATGATTGCCTTTTATAATAAAGTGACAAGAGCAGTTGATGAGGGGAAAGGCATGTACTGCCATTTTTTTTGGATTTTGCAAAGGCGTTTGACAGGGTGCCACATAATAAGCTGAAATTTAAGTTGCAACACATGGGTTTAAATGTCGGTTAGTCAAATGGATTCAGGATTGGCTGACTGATAGGTATCAGAGAGTTGTGTATGGTGGGGCAGTTTCAAGGAGGCAGAGGGTTACAAGTGGGGTTCCACAGGGATCAGTGCTGGGACCTGTATTTCAACCTTTATATTAATGATATTGTCAATGGATTGCAAAGGGACATTCAGTTGTTTGCAGATGATGTGAAGCTGGGAAGAGTTATCAGTATTAGTGCAGATGTGGCAGCCCTGCAAGAGGATTTGAATAAACTAGACAGATGGGCAAATGAATGGGGGTATCAGTTTAATGCAGCAAAATGTAAGGTCTTGAGGTTTGGGACACATCGATGGGATGCTGCATACTCTATGGGAGGAGTTAAACTGGAGGAGGTAGGGGGGAGACAAGAGATCTGGGGGTGATGATTGATAGAAAACTGAAATTCAGGGAGCGTATTGCAAAGGTGGTGAGGGTAACTCAGAGGATTGCTGCAATACTGAGAAGCAAGCTGACCTGCAGAGATAAAAGAGTTATCATTCCATTGTATAATCCCCTGATCAGACCACACTTGGACTATTGTTCTCAGATTTGGTCCCCAGGATTTTAAAGGGGGGATAAATTGACTGTGGAAAGAGACGGATAACAACGTTGATTTCAGGACTGTACAATATGAGTTATGAGGATCGACTGAGAATGTGGACTGCAGAGTTTGTGGATAGAAGAAGGAGGGGTGATATGATCGAGAGTTTTAAACTGTTGAGAGGCAGTTATAGGGTAAACATTGGAGAGTTCTTTCACTTGGTGGAACAGCGTGAAGGAGCGATGACAAGAGGCCATCCCTGGAAGTTACAAAAAATAGGTTGTGTGCAAGAGGGTGAGGAATGGTTTCTTTGCCTGGACGGGGTTGAACCTTGGAATGCATTGCCTGAGAGAGTGGTTGGAGTGGTATGATAAATTTGTGTTTTCTAAAAATGACCTTCCACGATGAGTCTTTTTGACTCCACGGAGGCCTGGATAATAATAATAATAATAATAAAATTACTCAGCAAAGCTGGTATGGTGGGAAGTCAATTGAATAAATTCATATGGAATAAGAGAGAAATTAGTCGGAACACTAAATTATACAAAACAATGTATACAAGACAGTGTTCAAACCAGTTTTGACTTATGGATCTGAGAGCTGGGTAAGAAGTAAAACACTTGACCAAAGACTAGAGACCGCAGATATGAGAGTCCTGAGAAAGATTAGAGGCGTGAAAAGATGGCATCAATGGCAATATCATATTAAAAACATGAATATAAGGAAAGAACTTGACATTGTCAGCATCCAGGAATGTGTTAGCAGAGCTAATCTCAGGTGGTATGCTCACTTAAACAGAATGGGCGAAGAAGGAATAGCAAAACAAGTGTTCTCTGCCAGGTTGGCAGCAAAACGACCCAGAGGAAGACCAAGATATAGGTGGATTGATACGGTACAAAATGCCTTAGACGATAGAAATATAAGATCTGATAATGTTGGAGTCTTGACAAATAACAGACTGATTTGGAGGAAAATTGTAGATAGGAATTTAGTACTGATGTAAATTTTTCATGTAGTACTATCATATCCTGTACACTCCTTGAGGGTACATGGCAGGAATTTGATGATGATAATGATGATAAAATCACTCAGGAATGCGGCTGATATGCAGTATTGCGGAATGATTTGAATAAGCTGCAATTATGGGCATGTAGAAATTACTATCAGTTCAATGTTAATAAATATAAGGTCATGCACTTTCGTGTGATTAGATATACAATATCTTATTATATTAATGGGATTATGCTAGAAGAAACTGATCCAGGCTAGGGATTGAATTCAAGTGTTGCCCAATGAGTGATATTGCTCACAACGAGTCTTTTGGATCTACTGAGGTTTGTTAATAAAAATAATAAGATAATAATGAACTTTCCATCACAATATTTTGTTTTTGTAGACTATATTTTGACAGTAGTGCAGATTTCCTAGAATATAACTCATCTTACATGGATAATTTTCTTTTTTTACTTAGTTTTGAGTGGTATCCTTTGTTTCACCAGGTGGAGGAAGTGCCTCCCAAGTTGGCTCTACACCCCAAATTTCTCGAGCATACTGGGCAATGGTACGATCACTTGAGAATTTCCCAGATGAGGCAATGTTCATTATGGCCATCTTAGCCCATTCTTCAGGATTCTGAAATTAAAAGAAGCATAAGTAATTCCAGTATCTCTTAATACATTAACATTTATATATGGTAATTTTGTTACTGATACTGATAATTACTCATGTTTATTATTTATGGGTGGAAACAGATATGTACAGATAATAATTAACTTTTCTTTAGCTATCGTTAACTACAAGCATACCTCGGTTAACATTACCTCTGGTAATGAAGCCTCAATATAACGAAGTCTGCAATTTCAAGCCCCATTTTACATAAAAATATTAAAATTTTAAGGTCAACGCCCGGCAATCATCCAATTGGCGAACAACAGCAACTCATCACGTACTCCCAAACTGTGGTGTGTCTGTTTTAACAGTTTCGCGTGTCATCCACATAATTTAGTCATTACTTACACTTCGTAGGGTGTGTTTTGGTGTGGTGCATTGCAATAAATGGTGTATGTTCTCTGATAGCATTATTGTAGAATTTGTAAATATTAATATTTAGTTAAAATGTCAGAATCAAGGAAAAGAAAAGCAACGTGTTTTCATCCCTTTCAACATGTTGAAAGGGGTGAAGAAAATCCGATGTGGCACATTCTTTAGGATTAGTGCAGTCAACTTTAACGACCATACTTAGTCAATAAAAAAAAATAAAATAGTCTGCTCAGAATTGTACAGATGTCACAGCAGAAAAATTAACTCACTTAAGGAGTGCAATTTTAGAACAAATGGAGAAAATGTTAAGTTTGTGAATAGATGATATGTCACAACGTGATATGCCTTTAACTCAAGAAAAAGCATTATTTTTGTTTAATCACCTGAAATCTAAACAAACTGAAGAAATTGAGGAAAATTTTGCAGTTTCTCATGGTTGGTTTGAGAAATTTAAAAAACGGGCCAGAATTCATAGCGTAAAATTATCAGGAGAAGCTGCAAGTGCAGATGTTGAAGCTGCAAATAAGTTTCCAGAAAAAATAAAGGAAATAACTGAACATGAAAAATTTTCACCGAATTTGGTGTTCAATATTGACGAAAGCAGTTTGTTCTGGAAATGGTTACCATCAAAAAGCTTCATTTCTATTGAAGAAAAATCAGCAGCTGGATTCAAAGCAGCCAAAGACTGTTTAATGTTATTCTTTGGATCAAATGCCTCTGGCGATTTTTTATTAAAATTGTTATTAGTTTACCATTCAGAAAATCCGAAAGGGTTAAAAGATAACATAAAAATAAAAATGAATTTACCTCTAATATGAAAAACTAATAGAAATGTGGATTACCAAGGATTTATTTACTGATTGGTTTGTTAACCATTTCTGTCCAGAAGTGAAATAGCATTGCCAAAGAAATAATTTTGAAGAAAAAGCTCTTTTGTGTTGGACAATGCTCCATGACATCCTATCTATCTATCCCAATGGCTTTAACAGGCCTTTAAGGCCCACAACCTTCCAAGCATGCTTGGATTTCGTAACCGAAATACGAGGATAGAATGGTCACTCCTATGCCTCAAGGTATTCTTGGCTGTATCGCTATGTGTTCAAGGGGCCGGTTTGCCTGCTTGCGGGATGAAAAACACCAGATAAACTGGCGGGAAAAACCCTACTGCCCGCGCCCAAGACCGGCTAACTTGGCTATGGCTGAGGAAGATCCTTCAGCTCCTCACGTCTCCGACGGGAATCGAACCTAGGACACTCCTTCCCCAGGCATATGGTTGCGAAGCGCAAAGCCACTAGGCTAACCGCGCGGACTCCATGACATCCTACTGATCTTAATAGTATGTTAGACACATGCATTCCTGTCAAAGTTGTTTTCCTTCCAGCAAACACAACTTCCCTGATTCAACCGATGGATCAGGGAATAATAGCAACATTTAAAGCTTATTACATTAATAAGCTTTAAATGTTGTACATTAAGCAATTTAATCGAACTAAGAAATTTATTAAATGCAGAAGATGATGGTTTTTCAGTGGAAGATTTAGAAAAACTTGTTAGCAACAAAGCCAAATAAAATGAAGATGAAATTAAAGAAATTCCTACTGAAAAAGTGTTAGCAACCAAAGATTTAAAAAGGTACTCAAATGACATTGAAAATGTTTTACATTTTTTCAGTGAAAATGATCCTGATTTAGGAAGAAATGTTATTGTTAAGTGATCAGTGTTAAATGCAATAAATCCATATCTTCTTCTTTAGTATTCTGCAATTGAGCAGGTTCTTCTTTTAGTAGCAGAAACTTTCCTTCCACTCTCTTCTGTTCTGAGCCTTCTCTTTCAAGGTTGTGTACCTGTCTCCATTGAGCATGTCATCTAACATTGTTTTCCTTACTCTTCCTCTGGGTCTTTTTACATCTATTTTTCCTTCGATGGCATCTCTGATGATTCCATTCTCTCTCAGAATATGTCTGATCCAGTTTCCCTTGCTTCTTTTTATCCTCCTTAACATTCTTTCTTCTTCTACTCTTTTTAAAACCTCTTCATTAGTTATTTTATCTGTCCATTTGATTTTTTCCATCCTTCTCCAAATCCACATTTCAAAGCGTTCCAAAATCTTAATTTCTTCTTTCTTCCATGTCCAGGTTTCAGATGCATAGAGGGCAACACTCCACACATAACATTTTATTAGTCTTTTCTTTAGGTTTCTATCCATTTTACTTCTGAATAAATTCCATTTTCTATTAAAGGCATCTCTTCCCATCACTATTCTTGCTTTTATGTCACTTTTACATCTTCCATCACTGCTAATAACACTTCCTAGATATTTAAATGTCTTTACTTGATTCAATTTTTCTCCATTTATTCTGATATTCATATTTGCCTCTTTTCTTGCTATTTTCATTATCTTTGTTTTTCTGATGTTAATTTTCATTCCATAATTGATACAGGATTCCAGTAATCTGTTCAACAGATGTTGTAGTCCTGCTTCAGTGTTTGATAGTAATGCCTTGTCATCTGCATATCTTACTGCAAATATCTGTCTACCTCCAATCTTTATTCCTTCTTCCGAATTCTCCAGTGCTTCTTTTCGCATTGCTTTGGAATACACGTGGAACACAACTGGTGACAGAGAAGCATTGTCTTACTCCTCGTCCAATGATACCTGGTTCTGTTGTACCATATATGTCTCTGACCAAGGCAGTTTGTCCCATATATAGAAATAATTAGCCTTCTGTATTTCCAATCTATATCATATAGGCAATTGTTAAATGAAAGAGAAAAAAAGCATAAACAATCAACTTTAGATTCGTATTTTAAAATGTCGTGATTTTATCCTTGTTAGGTATCTAATATTGACTTTTTATTTAATAAAGCTTTTCTTTTTTCAGAAAAAAGTCTTTCATTTTCTTTACGTACGAACATATCCCTATTATGGCAATAGTATTTTTATCTCTGAGAACGAAGTTTTGTTTAAAGTAATTTCGTGGAATGCATCCTCTTCGTTAATCGAGATATGACTGTAGTATGTTGCTTTGGACAATAAGACATCTCTACAGGTACAAGAACAGCAGATATGTATGTACATGCAGGAACATGTACATACATATCTAACAACATAAAGACAAACAGAAACTGATTTCAAAATGGTGTGACCCTACAGTCCCAAGTGCAGCCATAAAACTGTCAGTGCATACCACTGACAGTTTTATGGCGATAGTTTCCCAGATATTTCGTGGAGTGAAGCAGTCATACTTAAGCTTAGGAGAATGAAATGGAGCTATTTCAGATGATTCCAAAAAAAATCTTAAATATCTCTTTTTATATATATGTTACATAAGTTATATAATATACTCACTGGTGTCAAAAACCAAAGGACAAACACTATTTCTGAAGATTACAACTGCTAATTCAGATGAATCAGCTTGTGGCAAATAACTGATGATTTTGAGTAAAAAGTGGACCACATTCAAATTTTTAAATCATGTGAAAAGAGGTCATGTGGTAGTACTCGACAAGATAAAAGGCAAACCTCCACTAAGCAAAATGTGTATGAAGGAAGCTCTTTTCATGAAGGAATAAAGTTGCAAACTTGAATGTCTTGTAATGTCGCAAAGATTTCATCTTCTAGGAGAATTATTGGAAAGCTTGAACATGGCTGCAGAATTACTGATATTGTCAGAGAGTTTGGAATCTCACATAGCATTGTGAGATTCCAAATTTCATTTGTTTGAAATGCTGGGCAGCATTTCAAACAAATGGAATGTGTTCCAGATGTTTGATAAGAGGACACCCTCACTCTACCAGAGTATGAAGACAGATTTGGATTATAATTATAACAGCAAAACGTAATCAATGCACCACAGCTTGCCAGTTGGCTCCATTCAAGCAGAGGTGCAAAGGAGAGTATTCTGTAATCTTTACAGATGAGAGTCGTTTTAGTCTTTCTGCCAACTCTAGTCGACACGATCTGGGATGAAAGCGGTACTGCTTACCATCATGAGAATGTCCTTGAAAGGGATAGATGCAGTGGTGCTGGGATCATGGTGTAGAAAAGAATTATGCTTAATGAATGCACGGAGTTACAAGTGTCGGAAAAAAGGCACTATGACTGGTGAATGATATTGTAATGAAGCTCTTTAACACTATGTTCGATTGTTCTGTGGTGCTATAGGCCAATAATTCATTTTTTGGATGATAATGCCACACCATATCATACAGGAGCACCGAAGATACTTGTGGAAAACAAGATATTAATCGAATCAAGTGGCCAGCACACTCCCGAGATCAAACTCCCATAGAATACGTACGGAGATGACTTGCTTCTCGAAATTCCCTTCTAGAAAACAAACAAGGCCTTATCTTTGCTCTGAAGGAGGAGTGGGCCAGTTTGCCTCAAGAACTCCTGAATCAATTGGTAAGAAATTGTGAGGACTGCATAGCAGTTCAGGGTGGCCATATTCCATACTGAAATGTCTCTCCGCATAGTTTTCTGTAAGCACTGTACATTAATTGCTTAATTAGAGCCGCTAGTGGGTCAAGCGCTACGAACGTGTTTTGAAGAGTTCCTGATTCAGATAAGTTTTACTAGGAATAATTAAGTATATATGCGTAATTGTTTAAGTAAGAGCGGCTGTAAACGTTGTACGCTACCGATATTATTAGTGTGGGGTTTTTTTTCTTGCTTAAACTAAATACGAAAACGTTAATATTAGACCTAGTAACCTGCAGAAAAAAAAAAAAAAAATGGCGGCGGCATTGTCATTCCATGATTTTAATTTGGATTTCAGTCGGTTCGTTAAGTGTGAAGTCTGTTATATGTATTCCTTCGATTACATAAATGATTTGTGGATGTTTAGTGCGGATGGAAGAAGGGTGTGTGCGAAATGTGACCTGAACGAGGAATTGATGAATGCGAATATGAAGTTGATAACAGAAAGTGCTAGTACCGATTGTGTCGCGAGTGCACGTTTGCAAGAGAAGGATGGCGAGAAAGACAGGCAAAAAAATTTTAAAAAATCAGGAAAAAAGAAAAAGAGCGATTTGACAACCGTAATGGATGTTAAAAGGGACGAAAGTGAGGCGGAAAGAAGCGAAATTGAGAGAACGAATGAAAGTAGAAATGGCGTGGTGCAGAAATCGCAAGTAAAAAAATCGAAAGAATGAATGATAGCGAAAAAAGAATGACTGATGGCGAAAGTTGGACGCATGTTGGAACGAAAGTACTGAACCAAAGAAAGATGAATGACAGTAAAAGTGAGAAGAATGATAGCGAAAGTTGGACGCATGTTAGTCCGAAAGTACGGAAACAAAGAAAGATATGTGAGAGTGAAAGTGAGAAGAATGACAGTGAAAGTTGGACGTATGTTGGACCGAAAGTACGGAAACAAAGAAGGATGAATGAGAGGGAAAGTGAGAAGAGGGGGTCGAGAGTTAGAAAGTTAGAAAGATTTAATGATAGAGTGAATGTGTCGCGAGGTTCAGAAGGTGAATTGGATTGGATGAAGCAAGAAATGAAATGGATGCGGAATGAAATTAAGAGAATTCAGGTCAAAACTATTAAAATAAATCATGATGGCATGAAAGAGTTAACAAAAGATGAGCGAGTGGCGTTGTATGGCGACTCCATTATTAAAGGTGTGCTAGAGGATAAAATGCACAAGGTATGTTTTCCAGGCGGTAAAATGAGTAGAGTGATTGAGGCATTGAACATGAGGCGGGAACGAGCAAAAGAGTTAATTGTATTAATTGGAACAAATGATTTGAGAGAGAACAAAGAGCGTGTCAAAATGAATGTCAGGAGACTGCTTGGAAAGATAAAGGAGAATAGTGTGACAGGAAGGGTGGTCAGTGTGTTGCCTAGGTATGATTGTGGTGAAATGAGGCGGAGAGCAAGGATTATGAATGATATTCTGGCTGAAATGTGTGAGGAGATGGGAGTACAGTTTGTTAATGTGTGGAATGAGTTTGAGGGATGAAGTGAGCTGTATGGGAGCGATGGACTGCATTTGAGTGGTTATGGTGTGAGTCGCTTGGAGAGACTGCTGCTGGAAGGTAGAGAAGTGAATAGAGAGAATGAATCAGATCAAGAGGGGAGTGATGTGGAAGAGCAGAAGAGTAAGACAGGAGAGATTGAAGGAGTGGAAATGAATGTGGAAGTGAGTGGTATGAGTATAGAAAATGAGAGAATGGGTGTGCAAGAGGTGCAGGGAAACGGCGAAGCTCAGGGTGGACAGGGATACACAGCGTGAGAAAGGTGGATGCTCCAAGAGAAGGTGAGAGAATGTGTGGGCAGGAAAGTAATGGGATGATCAAGGATCAAAAGGAAACAGATGGAATTGCAAAGGGTTCTAAAATAAAGAAGCAGAAAGGGAAATGGCCCCAGCCCAGCATGGAGAGATCACATCGAGTGAGTGGTATCAGTGGAACTAGCTGTAGATCCAGAAATGAGTTGTTGTGTTTGTATACCAATGCTAGAAGTATAAGAAACAAGGCGGATGAAATGGTTGCACTAATTGTGTCTGTGCACCCAGAGATTGTCGGAATAAGTGAGACATGGTTAGATGAGGATGACATCCTGACAGGAATAGAGATGGAAAGGTATGATGTGTTTCGTGAGGATAGAAGGGGTAAAAAGGGAGAGGGAGTGCTATTGATGATAGAGAAAGAGTTATGTCCATACAAGGTAGAGATGCAAGAGGGAAATGGGGCCAGTGGTTTTGAGGCAGTATGGTGTGAGATAGAGGTGAATAGAATCAAATACTTGGTGGGATGTTGTTATAGACCTGGTAATGTGGATGGTGGTGATAGTGAAATGTATAGTCAAATAAGCCAAGCAAATAAGAAAAGGGTGATCATTATGGGTGATTTTAATTATGGCAATATAGACTGGAATGAAGAGATAGCAACTGGAAGTAAAGAAAATGAGTTTCTTGAGTTTTTGAGGGATAACTACCTCAGACAGTATGTAACAGAGGGCACAAGAGGAATAACGGTCTTGGATTTGGTCATCTCATCGGAGGATGTAATTATCAATGAGGTATCAAATCATCCACCAATTGGTGAAAGTGACCATGAGGTGATTACTTGGGTGGTTGCCAGCAGTGCAAGGACCCCTGTGAAAAAAGGGTATATGTGGAACTACAAGGGGGGGTGATTATGAAGAGCTCAGGAGACAGCTTGCAGGTGTAGCATGGAATGAGGAGTTAGCTGGAAAAGAGATCAATGCAGCTTGGGGGATTTTCAAAAAATATTTAGTGGATGCAATGTCTAAATGTATACCACGGGTGAGAAGGTTAAATAAGTTAGGTGTGAGATGGATGAATAAAGAGATTAAGCATGCAATACAGAGAAAAAGGGCATTGTGGAGGCAGCATAAGAGAAGTGGAAGTAACCAATTTCATGAGTTCTACAAAGACCAGGCAAGGAGAGTGACTTGGTTGGTGAGAGTAGCTAAAGAGAGGTATGAACAGCAGTTAGCTAATGAAGCTAAAAAGAATCCTAGGGAGTTCTTTCGATATGTAGCCAGCAAAAGAAAGAATGATTATGGAAGGATGACATTGATTGGAGGAAATGGTATAAAGACAGCTGTTGCAGAATGTGTGGTGGAGATACTTAATGAGCAGTTCATAAAGATCTTTCAATCTTGTGAATGTGACTTCATGGAGAGATTAAGAGCAGTTGATGATGGGGAGGAGAGACTGACTGTAAGTGAGCAAGAGGTGTTTGGGGAGTTGAGTAAACTAGATGTAAATAAGGCTGTGGGACTTGATAATATATCACCGCGTATTCTGAAGGAATGTGCCAGAGAGTTGACACCTGCCTTGACATATTTTTTTAATACGAGTCTTGCACTTGGTCAAGTCCCTAAAGAGTGGAAGGAGGGCAAGATTGTGCCACTTCATAAAGGAGGTGATCGAACTCAAG
Organism: Typopeltis vanoorti; assembly: GCF_054136105.1. NCBI lineage: Eukaryota > Metazoa > Arthropoda > Arachnida > Uropygi > Thelyphonidae > Typopeltis > Typopeltis vanoorti. The sequence continues at coordinate 45,174,487 of NC_143558.1, read as the reverse complement.
CATCAAACTATAGGCCTATCTGTGTGTCAGGTGTTGTGGTTAAGTTGTTGGAGAAGCTTGTGAGAACTAGGATCCAGAGTTGGGTTGACAACAATGGTATAATCTTTGATGGACAGCATGGATTTGCTAAAGGGAGGTCGTGTTTTAGTAATCTACTTACTTATTACAATAAAGTGACTGCTTCCTTGGACAGAGGAGAAGGATACACAGTAATATACTTGGATTTTGCAAAAGCTTTTGATAGAGTACCTCATGATAAGTTGACAGTCAAACTAGAGCAGATGGGGTTGGATATTAGATTAGTGCATTGGATTGGAGACTGGCTATCTGATAGGTATCAACAAGTTGTGTATGGGGGTGCAATATCCAGGAAAAGGAAAGTCACTAGTGGAGTGCCTCAGGGATCTGTTTTAGGGCCATTACTATTTAACTTGTATATTAATGATATTGGCAAAGATTTGGATGGAGATATTCAGTTGTTTGCAGATGATGCAAAGTTGGGACGAACCATAAAGAGTAGTGAAGATGTTGTGGCCTTGCAAGAAGACTTGAATAAATTGAGTGATTGGGCAAGCAAATGGGGATGTGAGTTCAATGTTGCAAAATGTAAGGTTTTAAAATTTGGAAAGCAAAGATGGGATGCAGAATTTATGCTTGGTGAGAATATATTGTTGGAAGTAGAGGAAATAAGAGATCTGGGAGTGATAGTGGATAAGGATCTAAAATTTAGGGGACACATCGCCAAAATTGTGAAGACAACACAAAGACTTCTGGGAATGATGAGGAGGACACTGACGTGTAGAAGTAGGGAGATTCTTGTTCCATTGTATAAGGCTTTGATTAGGCCACACATGGACTATTGTGCCCAGATTTGGTCACCTGGTTTTCAGAAGGATGAAGAGATGTTGGAAAGGGTCCAAAGGCGACTGACTAAGGTAGTTTCTGACCTCTGGAATGTCGAGTATGAGGAAAGATTGAAAAGATGTAATTTGCAGAGTCTAGTGGAGAGAAGGAAGAGGGGAGATATGATAGAGACCTGCAAGTTGGTAAGGGGTTGTTATAGGATCAATGGTGGAGAAGTTCTACAGAGAATAGTGGGAGATCAGGGGAGAACCAGAGGTCATCCCTGGAAACTGTACAAAGAGGGTGTGAGTAGGGGAGTGAGAGGCAGGTTTTTTTCGTGCAGAGTTGTGAATGATTGGAATGCCTTGCCTGAGAGTGTGGTGTCTGCAAGGAGTTTGAATGTGTTTAAGGCCCGGTATGATGAGATGTGTGTGAGATAAAAGGACCTCCTAGATGAGTCTTTGACTCCATGAGGTCTTGTTTAATAATAATAATAATAATAATAATAATAATAATAATAATAATAATAATAATAATAATTACGTCCTTAGGAAATTTGTAAATTTTGTCAAAATCATATTGCAATTTATGAAATTTATAGCTCATTTTTTGTGTAATGTAATTTATTAGTATGCTGGCAATAAATTTGTCTGCATTTGGCTATATCATGAAAATATTTTCATATGCAGATAAAACTGTAGTTCACCTTAGCTTTTGGACACCAGCGTATTATGAGTGTTACAAGAAGCAGTAGTAGATGTAGTGACGTAGATTTTTATAAAAGTGCTTTTGTGTGATAAGTGAGGCTGGAAAAGCTGCTACTGTGGTATTACAATTTTAAAAGTGTTCGCTTCGGTTGTTGTTTTTATTATTATGCAGGTGCTAGTTACATTACAAAAATGGTGGCAGTTAAGAAATGTGCACCAGTGATGCAGAATGTTTCGACTTGGAGATTGAGTTTTTCCCTGGACTTTTCACAGTGGATATGCTGTGACAAATGTTACATGTATGCACCTAGAAATGTTAAAGATTTATGGAATGCTATGTTAAATGAGAAGGAACACATTATAGTGTGCGAGAAGTGCAGTGAAAGGTTAGGGCATTCCAATAATGAGAATAGTGTTACCAGGAGCAATCAGAAAATGAATGGATGGAAGTACTGACAATGATAGTAACAGAAGTGATGTGAAAGAGATTAGGTGAGAGTTTATGAAAATGAAGAGTGAAGTTAAACACATGAAGGAGGTTAATCAGAAGAAGCAAATATGTAAAGATGCTAGGATGGCTTTATATGGAGATTCAATCATTAAAGGAGGTAAATAAAAAGGTACACAGTTTTCCAGGCAAAAGCATCAGATATTCATGAATGAATATCTGATGCTTTTGCCTGGAAAGAAAGAGGGAAGGAAGGAGGGAAGAGGTATCAGAATTAGGGATTGTGGTAGACACAAATGACTTTGATAGTGATACCAAGAATGTGGAAAGGGATTTCAAGAAGTTGTTGCAAAAGGTGAAGATAATGTAGAATGGGGATAACAAGGATAATGTGGTACTCAGTATATTGAAAAATATCAATGTGAATACAGTAGTGAGCATGGATGGTATGTTAACTCATATGCTATGAGAACGTGCAAGTGAAGTGGCCATGCCTCTGATGAAGTTGTTTAATTTAAATCTCAGCTCTGGCAAGGTTTCAAGGGAGTGGAAAGAGAGTAAGATATTCAATTACATAAAGGTGGCTCCAAGACAGAAGTAGCAAATTATAGACCAATTAGTATATCTGAAGTGGTGTTTAAAATATTGGAAAAGTTGACTAAAAGTAAAATTCAGGAATGGGTGGATGAAGCATTCCATCTATGTATCACAAATTTCAAAACATTTTGTTGAATTAAACTGACATTCATTTACTCACCTTTCAAGATACAACTGAAACGCCAAAACATCCACACTATTACTAATAATCCTTCCAAATTGCATGTAATATGCAAAAAACTGAATACCCCTACAGTCCAGTGCTAATATCACCGACCTGACAAATACTGAATAGTAATAGTCCCAGCACTGAATCCCATGAAACTTCACTTGTAACTTTCCTACAAGTTACAAGTGAAGTAACTTGTGTGAAGTAACCTGATACTGCTCCCCTGTATGCAATTCTCTGATATCTATCAGAAAGCCAGTAGTTATCAGTTCAATCCACTAACCTGATATCTAACCGCTCAGTTTAAACTTAAAAACCAAATTGTCACATGGCACTCTATCAAATGCCTTTTCAAAATCATTGTATTATTAAAACAAGAGCTCCCCTTAACAAATCATGTGGGGCTAAATAAATAATACTGCCCTGGTGCCCATTCTGTATATAAGGTCATACCTATTTCTCCAAAATCATAACCACAGAAAAAATACATACAGGCCTATAGTTTGAGAGTTTATTTTTTGCTTGGTTAGACTATAATAAGTTTAGTTTAATCCTTTATCCAAGTTTGAGCAAACAAGTTTGCACCTGAAAGTATCTTCAGGACTGGGGTAAGGTAGTGCAACACCAGGCCACTCGTTGCAAAAGTGGAGAAAGCTCTCATCACTTCCATCTCAGTATCTCCCATAATGCAAAGCACATCTCCTTGTGGATATGTGTAATGCTATGCATTAAGGCAAGGGCCACTACCCATACCGGTTTCGATCTTTATTGAGATCTCGTCAGTGGGAGCCAGGCCCAGTAGTGGAGATACAAAGGCAGAAGCAATGAGAGGTCATCCTAACCTATAGGAGTTGCCAAAGGGTGTGCAACATAAAGGTCGAAACTGGTATAGGTAGTGGCCCTTGCCTTAATGCATAGCATTACACATATCCGCAAGGAGATGTGCTTTGCATTATGGGAGATACTGAGATAGGAGTGATAAGAGCTTTCTCCACCTTTGCAATGAGTGGCCTGATGTTGCACTACCTTACTCCAGTCCTGAAGATACTTTCAGGCACAAACTTTGTTTGCTCACATTTGGATAAAGGATTAAACTAAACTTATTAAGGCCTATAGTTTGATACCTCCATTCTGCCACTACCTTTATGCAACATCACTATCTTACCTTTTACCCACTCTCTAGAAACATGTTCTGTTGTAAGACTTTCATTAAACAGCCAGTTAATGAAACACTCAGTTCCCTAGTACATTCCCTTACAAGTAGAAAATTTTCATCTAGTTCCCCTGCCTTACTAACATCTAGCATACTCAGTATTTCAAATGCATTCTTTTCATTCACTTCTAATGCTTCATCCCTCCTTATTCCTCTCTAGGAATAAAGCCTGCTTTACCAGGATGGAACATTCTAATAAAGTTATCAAATAGCTCAACCATGTCATTTTCCCTGGTCACACTTGTTTTGCCAGAGCTGTTATAAAATTGAACATTTATTTAAATAGGACTTCAAGACATTAATTACACCATCGTAATTAAATCATAATGATTGCATATCCTCTGAAACTCTGGGAGATTTTGATTCAATAATTGTAAATAATTTAAAATAAAAATTAATAACATTAATATTTTAGGTACAAACTAATTAAACATCATCCTTCTAGTTTGAGGCTCTTCCATGAAGTGAAACTGATTGTTGTCTCTGCTCTACCTTTTGAATGATGCCTATTATATCACTGATGTGAGATAACCTGTCTGAAATATTTGAGTTTCATATTTTCATTAAACTTTGTTTTCTTTATGGATACATGTTTACATCTTAATTTATTATAAATATTATACTCTTAATTTCAGGGTATATTATTGTTTACATAAACTGAGCATAATATCCCAAGTTTTAATCAAGTCTGATATCAGTTTCCTTAATAACATGATTGATATATATTTAATTTAATACTTCCAGTTGGTTGGTTTAAGCGGATAGTGTCTCTGCTCTCCAATATGCCATAAATCATAACTACAAATACAAAAAATGTTTCAAAGATTTTTGTTTCCATCCAGCAGGATACTCTGCTCACAATAAGTTTTTCCTTCTATTGGCCACAGAAAAAAAAATGCTTGGATTCTCTCATACTCTATTTCCCCCCCCCCCTCTTTATTATACTAGTTACTTTTCTAGTGTGACCCTTTATATTCCTCATTCAACTTTCACCTCTCTCCTTATATGCCTTCCATAATCTCTTTTTCTTCTGCAAGTCCTGTTTAATTTCTCTAGACATCCATTTGACTCCAAAATGTCATCTTCACTAGTGATAAACAACATATCACTGCTGACATTTAGTTTTTTTCTTACATATCTCCCATGCACTAATGACATCTCTCTTCCTTGAAATTCTTTCACCCACTGTAGTGCTTCCAGCTGGTTTCAAGGCCTATGATGATAGTTTCCTGCCTTATAATTATAATTTTGTCTCCCTTATTATATTTCATTATGATAAATAAATCCTTGTTTAAATTTCTGTTCCAGAAACCTCAACATGAATATGATAAATAAAATCTAATTTATTAACAGAGTTGTGTGCTATTGCATAAGATGGACCATTTTTAGAAAGCAAGAGTTCATCACTATTGAAAGTATGACTGGACATTTGATATAGTTGTTTCTTGTTAATGGCAAGCTGCTCCAAGTGTAACTCACTCCTGGTGGCTGGATATTCCTAATGGCCATCCTTATAGTTGGTTGTTAATATCTTGTCATTGTTTTTATCTTTGATTTTGCTCCAAATTTCTTTAAAGAAAGGATAATGCATGAAAGGTTTTAATCAATAAACAGTTCAGTCAGTAAGTTCCAAAAACTGTTCAGTGTTAAAGTGGTGAGGACTGGATGGGGTGAGAGGTTCCATTTGGTTCTCTGCATTCTTTATAGGTATGTGGAATAAAAATCTCCTAGTTCAACTTCAATTCTTTCATTTCAAGAACACATAATTAGATGTGAGACAAACTAAAATAACATACAATTGCAAAGTATACAAATACTCAGAGTAATCTCTAAAAACGGCTAAAAATTCCACAAAATTATAATAAATAACCAATTTAGTACTTACTGTGAACATCTCACTAACTCTTTCTTGACTCTTAATGTAAGCATCAAAGTCAGCAAACAGGTAGAACCTAATCAGGATAACAGATTTAGCCCCAAAATCAGTTCAAGCACAGTAACTTAAGAAAAAAATACTTAAAGCATACTGATTCAGCTTTCTCAGAACACTATGTATGAGTAAAAGTGCAAAAATATTTCTAAGTTATTATTATCATCATCATCATATCTCTAGAGAATCAAAAGACTTAGCATAGAAGATCCCATCATCACAAACACAGCTCATAATACCATGCCGAAAATGCATACCATCTCTGCACTCACCACACTCTAAGATAATGCCTTAGAGTGTAGAAATGACAAATCATCTATCACTCTCCATGAAAAACATCATCTTTTTTCAAAACATCACCTTTTCAGCTCACAGTCTCTTTATACAGATCCAGAGATAGCCTCTTATTCAATACTTGTCTTCCCCCACTTCCCATTCCATGATAAACTTCCAAGTTACTCTAGTAATAACCTATTACCAATTTATATGACTCAATCACATACCCCCCCTGTTTGGCCAAAGTAGGACAGGACAGCAAATATCAGAATCTCAGAACACAAGGACTGCATCCGATTTCACCAGTACAGCCACTTTGGGCTTGCAGACCATGCTCTGGATACTCGCCAGAATAAGGTGGAAGAAAGCCACAGTAATTCACTGTAGCAAGTTCAAATATGAAAGGCTATTCATGGAATCAGCCTCAGCCCTTAGGAACATGCCAAACCTCAACAAATTTGGATGCATGAGACTGCCCCAAATTTGGGAAACATACATCAGGAGAACTTCAGCCCAAAGGCCAAGAACACCTAAAATATAGCACGCCAGGAAGCACCATCAGGACTTTAGGAAAATGGCAGCTTCCTTGCTTTGTTTCTCATTTGCTGTTGTGTAGTACTTGTGTGCAAATCTTTATCTGAAGTTCCCATGATGATGGCAACGTCATGTTGCCGAAATATTGGAAAGTATATATTAAAGTTTGATTTAATTTATATTTCTAGTATACGCTGTCAATTCCTTAAGTATTTAATAATCATGTTTGACCAGCATATAAGCCTTTCTACAAGAAGCAGTATACCACATTGGTGGAACTGTACTCCATGAGATTGATGAGGTCAGGGATTTGGGAGTGTTGGTGAATAATGAGTTGAAGTTTAGGGGGCACGTTGCAAAAGTGGCTGAATCAGCTCATCAAATCACTTGGTTACTGAAGAATATCTTGACAAGCAGAGAGAAGCAAGTTATTGTTCCTCTGTATCGAGCCTTGATAAGACCCCATCTTGACTACTGTGCACAGATCTGGGTGCCAAGGTTTCTTCTTGATGGGAAGGAGGTAGAGAGGATCCAGTGGCGAGTGACCAAGATGATAGCAGGTCTATGGAATGAACCTTATGAGAACAGGTTGAAGATTTGTGGGTTGCAGAAATTGGTTGATAGGCGGAAAAGGGGTGATATGATTGAGACATTCAAATTACTGAAGTGTTTCTAGAAAATTAATTCAGAGGATTTTTTCAGAACAGGTCTGGTGGTGGGAGGACTAGGGGACATCCATGGAAACTGGGCAAGAGTGTGGTTAGCAAAGGTGTTAGAACTAGGTTTTATACTTTGGGAGTGGTGAATGAGTGAAATAAGTTTCCAGAGTCTGCTGTGGGTGCCATGACTGTAAATGAGTTCAAGGCAAAGTACGATAGATACTGTGTGGAAGCTGAATAATTGTTCTTGACATGATGTTTAGGGCCTCCCTCAATGAGTCTAAAGACTCCTTGGAGTTGCCCATATGGGTATTAATTCACAAGTGAAGTTTGAGGCTATTTTGCCAGCTTTGGTTTTGATTTGTGTTTCCTCGCCTCCAGGTAGAGTTAGAAAAACCCCTGAACCTCCTTGGTTAAGTGCTTCATCAGATGATCCATCAGTGTAGGCAATGACATGGTTTAGATTTTTTAAGTGATGTATAGTGTCAAGTCCTTTTTTTATTTTCTTCCTGTGAATCCTTTTTTGAACAAAATTCTAGGAAAGTTAAGTTTATCATTGTGTTTTTTGGTAGAATAGTGGAAAGAAATGGCTCTTTGTTTATTTCAATGGACAGGTGTTCTAAGCCAATCTGTTTTCTAATTTCATGATCGTATTGTAAAGTGGATGATCTCTTTAATCTAGATTTTCTTGTCCAAGCATCGAAAGTCCTGAGTGAGATGTGATCCTGTCGCTTGCTCCTGATTCTGTTAGTGAGTTTAAATGTGGAGAGTTTTCTTCTGTCTTCTAATATGTGAAGCCCACACTCTTGCTGATCTTTTAAACTGTTTGTGGATGAGACTGCACCTATAATAATTTTTGCTGCTCTTGATTGTACTTTGTCAAATTTTTCTTTTGAGCTAGTAGAAGCTGAAACCCAGATGGATGATGCTTATTCCATAGTGGGTCATATGAGTGCAGTATATGTAGTTTTGAGTGTCTGTATTTGGTTTTGCACCCCACTTTGTTTCACAAAGCCTTTTGATGATATTAAACTTTTTAAGAGCTTTTATTATAAATATTTGTAATATGTGTTGTAAAGCTCAGTTCAGTATCTAGGGTTAGGCCTAAGTATTTTGGAGACTGTTTTTTCTATTTTGATATTATATATTTTGATTTGGGAGTTGTAGTGTAATAGTGTCTATTTTTTCTATCAGCAGAGAAGATGCTCAGTTTTGTTTTTTCTGGGTTTGTCTGTAATTTAAGTTCCTTTGCCCATATTTATAAGCCTTTTATTGAATTATTTAGGACTTTTTCAGATTCCCCGAGGATTACTGCTTGTGTGCCAGATTGCTATATCATCTGCATCACATGCTATTTTTGTGTCATTTATTATGTGAGAATGGATATTGTTCATACAGACAAGAAATAGAAGTGGGCTTAAGACAGAACCTTGTGGGACTACAGTCCAAGTTCGATGCAGGTCGGAATAAATTCCATTAACTTTTACTCTTATTTTTCTTCCTTTCATGAAATCTGAAATCCAAAGTAATGCACTTCCCCTTATTCCAGTATAGTATGCAATTTTTATTAACTTTTGTCTCCAAACGCGATCGAAGGTAGCTGTGAGATCCAAGAATATTGCTGTTGTCTTCTTTGGTGGTTTTTCTTGAAAGCCATCTATGACTGATTGGCAAAGATAAAATAATTGATCTTCTGTATTATGCTGAGACCTGTATGCAGTTTGGTAGAAGTTGATCTTGTTTTTTTTTTTTTTTTCTAAGAGCCAGTTCATAAGTCTTGTATGTATTATCCTTTTGTTTAGTTTACAGAGAGTGCTAGTCAAAGCTATTTTTCTGTAGCTTTTACAGTCACTAGGGTTTCTGTTAGGTTTTAGTAAGGGTATAATGACTGATGTTTTCCAGATTTTTGGTAGTTTACCTATATACCAGGAAGTGTTTGAATTTCAGAAGGTAGTTTTTGGCTATTTTTCCCAGTTTCTAATCATGTGTCCAAAGATAATGGAGAGGAGGAAGAGGGGGAGACCTAGAAGTTGGTAAGGGGTTGTTATAAGATCAATGGTGGAGAAGTTCTACAGAGAATAGTGGGAGATCAAGGGAGAACCAGGGGTCATTCCTGCAAACTGTATAAAGAGGGTGTGAGTAGAGGAGTGAGAGGCAGGTTTTTTTCGTGCAGAGTTGTGAATGATTGGAATGCCTTGCCTGAGAGTGTGGTGTCTGCAAGGAGTTTGAGTGTGTTTAAGACATGGTTTAAGAGATGTGTGTGTGTGATAAAAGGACCTCTCAGATGAGTCTTTGACTCCACGAGGTCTTGGGGTAATAATAATAATAATAATAAGATCAATTCTGGGTGATTTTTCAGGGTCAATTTGACTGATTGCTGCTTCTAAATCTGTCATTGTGAGGTCCTGAGTAAAGATGTCTTCAGATGGATAGGTTCTGGATTGCATTAGCAGATGTTTTGCAATTTTCCTGCACTTTGTCTTCTTTGTTATATTGCAGGTTGTTTACTTTAGAGTAATGTTTGGCTAGTATTTGCTATCTGTTTGTTGCTGTAGTATTAATTCCTGAGGAGATTGTGTTTGAAGAGTTATCAGTATCTGGAAGTGTTGTGAGTCTTTTCTTGGATCTAGTCTATTGCAGAATTCTTCCCACTTTTTTTTTTTTTGTTCGCAGTTCGAAATTTCATCTTCTATGTTTTGAGTTAATTCTATTAACTTCTTTCTGTTGTCTTCTGTATTATTTTGTTTTAACTGTTCGTTGATATTATTTCTTTCAGCGATCATAGTATTGATATTATGATCATTCCAAAATGGAACCCAACGTTTTTCCCTAGTCCTCTGGGAACTGAATTTTTTGCAGCTCTCTGTATGTTGCTAGTTAATTCTAGTAGTTGCTGATCAAGTTATTTACTAGTGGGTGTGGCAGTGCAATATGTTTCTAATAGCTGTGTGTATTTAGGCCAATTTGCTTTTCTGCAGTTCCAAGGTCTTTTTGTCTGTGGTTTTTGGTCTAACTGCAAATTAATGGTAGTGATAGCATTCTTCAGCAGTAGATTATGAAATCTCAAGTCTTACCCAGTGGGTAAGACTTGAGATTTCATAATCTACTGCTGTGATGTCAAATGCTGATTCTGTGCATGTTGTTTTTGACAGGTATGTATTTTGCTTGTTGTTTATGATCTCAAGGCTTAGATCATCAATTAAGTCTTCTATTTGTGCTCCTTTCCAATGTAGTTGTGGGGAGCCCCAAGTTGGGCTTTTGGCATTTAGATCTCCTAAAAGGATCTTTGTATCTGATCTGATCTGATCCATGAAGGGCTTCTGTTCTGATTTTACACATTCTATCCAATTTTGTTTATATTTGTTTAGTTATTCTTCTGCTGATTTTATTTTTAGTTCTTTCAAAATATCTTTGTTCATTTTTTTTTTTTTGTCTAATAATGTATATTTTATGGTTCTTCTCATGAATCTCATTTCACTTGTTTTGATTCATTATCTTGTTTATGTATTGCCCAAATTTTGCCACTATATAATAATATAAGTACTGCTAAAGTATTGTATATTTTTGAGCATGTTTCTTTTCGTATAAGATTCAGACTGCATGTTCTATTTATTAGGCCTAATCTGTAAAAATTTTGAAGTTTTTATGTAGTTTCATATCTTTTTCTCCTTCAAAAGATATTTCACATCCAAGATAATTAAAAGTATTTATCTGCTCTATTATTTTATTATTAATAACTATTATTTTACTTCTGAATGGAGTCTGACTACAAAATTCATTATTTAGGATATCAGGTGTTGGTCATTCAGTTTACACATTCTATCCAATTTTGTCTATATTTGGTGGATAGGAAGTTGAAGTTTAGGGGGCACATTGCAAAAGTGGCTAAATCAGCTCATCAAATCACTTGGTTACTGAAGAATACTTTGACGAGCAGAGACAAGCAAGTTATTGTTACTCTGTATAGAGCCTTGATAAGACCCCCCATCTAGACTATTGTGCACAGATTTGGGCACCAGGGTTTCTTCTTGATAGGGAGGAGGTGAAGAGGATCCAGAGATGAGTGACCAAGATGATAGCAGGTCTATGGAATGAACCTTATGAGAACAGGTAGAAGATTTGTGGGTTGCAGAAATTGGTTGATAGGCAGAAGAGGGGTGGATATGATTGAGACATTCAAATTACTGAAAGGTTTCTATAAGATTAATTCAGAAGATATTTTTGTGATAGTGGGAGGGAGGGTGGCAGGAGTACTAGGGGGCCATCCATGGAAACTGGGTAAGAGTGTGGTTAGCAAGAGTGTTAGTGCAAGGTTTTTTACTTGAAGTGGTAAATGAGTGGAATAAGCTGCCAGAGTCTGTTGTGGGTGCCATGGCTGTGAATGAGTTCAAGGCAAAGTATGATAGATACTGTGTGAATGTTGAATATTTGTTCTTGACATGATGTTAGGGTCTTCCTCGATCAGTCTAAGGACTCCTTGGAGTTGCCCGTAATAATAATAATAATAATAATAATAATAATAAAATGGCACTGTTTTCATTTTTTCTATAGATATTTTCATTCCAAGCCATTCTACTATAATGTTAAATTATATATTATTCTTTGTAAATTGTCTTCCTTATCTAATATTATTACCTGATCATCTGCAAATAATAACATATTTATTTTATTATATTGGGAAATTTCTATACCTGGGTTATTCCCTCTATTTTCCACATTCTCTAGAAATCCAGATGACCAAATCTGTGCACAATAATGCAGATATGGTCATATCAGAGTTTTATAAAGAAGGGTAATTGATAGTTAGTTTCTTAACCTCCAAGTGATTCTTTGAACTATTCTGCCCACTTATGCAATATGGTCTCAGAACTCCCTGCCAACAATCTTTTCCAAATTTATTTCTTCAGTTTGCCACAGTGTAATCCCATCAATATAAGACAACAGGTTACAATCATTTTGGCCCAAAGCAATTAAATCTGTGCACAGGAATCAAGAGTCATATCAAAATCTAAACATTACACTTTGCCACATTAAAGAGTTCTTTCACTAATTGTAGCAAGTAAAAGGAGAAATATGGAAGAATGATTTTAAAAAATGCTGATGGCGGGAGGTAACAGAAACAAACTAAATAGTTGAATTACTGAGTGATTGTTTTGCAAGGGTGTACAAACTACATGACAATGTTAGCTGCAACATCGACTGATGAGAGAATTGAGATTGAAATAGTGGAGATGCTTAAAAAACTGCATAACCTCAATGTGAATGTGGCCATAGGATTAGGTGGAATATTGAACAGTATATTGTATTACAAGAATGTGCAAAGAAATTATCAGCTCCTCTGACCAAGCTGTTTAATTTAAACCTGAATACTGGGAAGGTGCCAATGAAAAGAGGGCATATAGCCCCAATGCATAAAGGAGGCACCAAGATATAGGACAATCAGCATCTCAGGAGTGGTGGTTAAGGTATTGAATAGGAATATGATACTTTATGGGGGCAACATAATTTTGTGAAGGGTGGGTCTTGCCTTAGCAGTATACTTACTTTTTATAATAAAGTGACAATGGAGTTGGATAAGGGAAATGGCTACTCAGTGATACTGCTGGACTTTGCAGAGGCATTTGACAGGATTCCACACAGAACTCTGTTACATGAACTGGGGCATATGGAGATGGATATGAATCTGGTGATTTGGAATAGAGTGTGATTAGTGGACAGACATCAAAGAGGGATTTAAAGAGAAGTTCAGTCCAGGAAAAGGCAGGTGACTAACAATTTAGTGCAGGGCTCAGTTGTTTAATTTGTACGTGAATGATATAGGAAATGATTTGATAGAAATATTCAGTTGTTGTTTTGTTGCAAAACTGGGAAGAGCAACAACAGTAAGTGAAGATGATGTAGAGATCCTACAGGACGACTTAAATAGATTAGCAACATGGCTGCCAGTTTAATGTGGCTAAGTGTAAGGTGATGCACTTTGACAAGAAGAGATCACAAAATGTGTACTATATTGATGGGAATGAACCACAGGAAATTAATAAGGTCAGGTACTTTGGCAGTGACTGTGGACAGGGAGTTGAAGTTTAGAGGACATATTACAAAGGGAACCAAAACCACAAAAAAGAGTATTTCGTCAACAAAAGAACACACTCACAAGCAGGGATATAAAGGTTATTGTTATCCTTCATAAGGTATTAATAAGGATACCTGGACTACTGTGTGCAGATCTGGTCATGCAGATTCTGTGGAATGAAGAAGTCGTGGAGAGGATCCAGAAGCAAGTGATAAATATCATGGCAGGTCTATAGAATGAACCCTATGAAGATAGATTGAAGGTCTGTGGGCTTCAAAAACTAGCTGATAGGTGAAAAGAGGAGACATAATAAAAGAAGCATATAGTTATTAAATTGAATGCTTCATCAGTGAATGACTAAGAAGAGGTATAAGAGGTATTGTGTGAATAATGGATTTTTCACAATGAATCTTATGACTCCATGGCTATAACTGTATGATAATAATAACAATAAACTGTAACTGGTAAACTGGTAAAAATGACTAGACAGAAAACAGAATGTCCTCTAGTCACTCATAAATAACATTAAGCTTACAAAAATATTAGAGCAAGAGTACTTCTAGTTAGAATTTTTTCAAAAATTCAAGTTTAGAATTTTTTAAGGAAAGCGAAACTGGAATATGAGAGGAGATTGGCCTTAAGATCCAAAGAAAATCTGAGGGAATTTTTTAGCTATCTGGCCAGTAGGAGGAGAAATGACTGTGGAAGAATGATATTATGAGATAAAAATGGGAATAGAGTGACTGATACAGAGGACATAGTGGAATTGTTCAATGAACACTTTATTGGAGTATTTCATCCTAGTGGAGTCAGTTTTAATGCTAAAGGGAATAGGGCTGATTCGAGGTTTAGAGGTACAGGAGGAGAGTGTGTTTCAGATACTGAGTACTCTGGATGTCAGTAAAGCTTTGGAACTGCATGGTATTTCACTAGGAGCTTTGAGAGAATGTACTAGAGAACTGACAGTGCCTTTAAACTGGCTTTTCAATGAAAGTCTGGCTGTGGGAAAAGTGTCCAGGGAATGGAAGAAAGGTAAGATAGTGCCATTGCATAAGGGTGGTAACAGACTAGAAGTGTCTAATTATAGACCAGTCTGTGTGTCATCAGTAGTTGTTAAGATCTTGGAGAAAGTAGTGAGGGACCGTATACAGCATTGGGCAGATGAGGGTAATGTTATCTGTGAGAGTCAACATGGATTTGTGAAAGGGCGCTCTTGTTTTAGCAATATGCTAGCCTTTTATAATAAAGTTACAAGAACATTAGATAAGGGGAAAAGCATATACTGCAATTTTCTTAGACTTAGCGAAGGCATTTGACAGGGTGCCACATGATAAGCTGATATTTAAGTTGCAGCACATGAGTCTTGAAGTCAGATTGGTCAACTGGATTCAGGATTGGCTGTCTGATAGTATCAGAGAGTTGTGTATGGTTGAGCAGTTTCAAGGAGGCAGAGGGTTACAAGTGGGGTCCCACAGGACTCAGCTGGGACTTATATTGTTTAGCCTTTATAACAATGACATTGTCAGTGGATTGCAAGGGGATATTCAGTTGTTTGCAAATGGTGCGAAGCTGGGAAGGATTATTAGTAATAGTGCAGATGTGGTAGCCCTGCAAGAGGATTTGAATATTCAAAAGGATTCAAAAGGATGAAAATCTTTTCATCCTTTTGAAAACTAGGTGATCAATCTGTGCACTATAGTTCATATGTGGCGTAATCAAGGCCTTATACAATGGAACCAGAATCTCCTTATTTCTCTAAGTCAGTGTCCTCCACATCATTGTCAGAATTTGTTGTATTGTTCTGACAATTTTGGCAATGTGTCCTCTAAATTTTAGATCCTTATCCACTATCACTGCAAGATCTCTTCTATCCTCCACCTGCAACAATATATCCCCACCAAGAGTAAATTCTACATTCCATCTTTGTTTTCTGAATTTTAAAAGATAACATTTCAGAACACTGAAATGACATCCCCACTCCTGTGCCCAGTCACTCGCTCTATTAAAGTCTTCTTGTAAGGCCCACAACATCAGCTCTAGTGCTCACAGTTCTTCCCAACTCTGCATCATCTGCAAACAACTGAATATTCCCATTCAAACCTTCCCCAATAACATTAACATACAGGTTAAGCAGCAATGGCCCAAAACAGGCCCCTGAGGCATGCTACTAGCGGCTTTCATCTTCTGGGATATTGCTTACACAACCACTCTAGTTTAATCTATCAAAAGTTTTTGCAAAATCTAAGTATACTTGTCCTGGTGGTGGCGGGGTGCTTGTGCATTCGAATGATCTTATAGATGTGAGCTATACCAGTGGAAGCATTACTACTAGCAAGGCTTCCCAAGCTGGACAGGTCACGAATGAGGGATAAGCTCAATCTCCAACCTAGAGGACCAGGTTGGGGAATGAGCATGGGTCAGACAACCTCATCGCATAAAAATTCAACTAGTCATGATACATGTACCAAGTGATCTTCACTAGATCGACTTAAATGGATATCGACCAAGGCCTTGGAATAATGGTTTATGAATAGGTTCGTGGAATTTTAGAAGCTTGTACAGAGTTGGAGCATTTCAAGAAATCATACATGAACTAAATAGATATAAAATGGATTTAGTAGCAATACAAGAGACACAACTTACAGAAGAAGGAAATTTGAAGAAAGAGAACCTTTGCTACTTTATTATTATTATTATTAAGAGAAGCCTCGAGGGAGTCAGGGACTCATCGAGGAAGGCCACATACTACATGCACCAGCCGTCATACTTATTCTTGAATTCATTCACACTGCTTGCACATACCATATCCAATGGCAATTCATTCCAATCACCTTTGAGAGAAAAATTCAGCCCTCACCCTCTTCTTAGTGGAATTCATTCTCAGCTTTCAAGGATGCCCTCTTGTCCTTTCCCCACCCTTCATAAAATAAAAAATTCCATCAACTGAAATCCTGTATGACCTTTCAGAAGTTTGTACATCTCAATCATATCATCCCTCTTTCTCTTGTTCGCTAGTGTCTGCAGTCTACAAATTCTCAATCTGTCTTCATAATCAGTATTCCACAATCCTCCTATAATTTTTAACATTCTACTTTGCATTCTCTCTCTCTCTCTACTGTATCAGATTCACAAGAGAGACCAGGAGACCAGACCTGTGCACAATAGTCCAAGTGAGGTCTTATCAAGGCCTCGTAAAGAGGCAAAATAACATCCTTATCTTTACATGTTAAAGTTATTTTTCAGCATTGCAATTATTTTTTGAGTTTTATTTGCTACATGGCCCCTGAACTTTAACTTGCTATCTACTAGCAAGTTGAAGTTATGGTGGAAACAACTCTGATAAACATGAATTTGGAACAGTTTCATCACTGGGAAAAAATATTGTGGCCATCTCTGATCAAATTTGAAGCCTTTAATGAAAGAATAAGCAAGCTAAGAGTACAAGCAAAATGATTCAAGATGACAGAAGTTTTTTCCCACTTGGTTAGACTATAATAAATTTAGTTTAATCCTTTATCCAAGTGTAAGCAAACAAAGTTTGCACCTGAAGTATCTTCAGGACTGAGGCA
This sequence comes from Typopeltis vanoorti, assembly GCF_054136105.1. Taxonomy (NCBI): domain Eukaryota; kingdom Metazoa; phylum Arthropoda; class Arachnida; order Uropygi; family Thelyphonidae; genus Typopeltis; species Typopeltis vanoorti. The sequence continues at coordinate 45,157,469 of NC_143558.1, read as the reverse complement.
ACTCATGGTAAAGGTGGCCCAAAGCTCTTATCACTCCTTGTTTCAGTATCTCCCATAATGCAAAGCACATCTCCTTGCAGACATGTATAATGCTATGCATTAAGGGAAGGGCCACTACCCAGACTGGTTTCAACCTTTATTGAGGTTTCTTCAGTGGGAGCCAGACCCAGAAGCGGTGATACTAAGGCAGAAGCAATGGAAAAGTCATATTTACCTTTGTTTGCTTACACTTGGATAAAGGATTAAACTAAATTTATTATTTATTAGATTCAAGATGACCTTTATTAATGCACACGCACCTACAGAAGCTGCAGAAGAGTCAATAAAAGATGAATTTTATGAAAAATTGGAATTAATCCTTGAAAAAATTCCCCAGCAGGATATAATAATTTTATTAGGTGATTTCAATGCAAAAATTGCAAAAGAAGAAATTTATAAAAAAAAATTATTGGAAACCAAAGCTTTCATGAAGAGACAAATATTAATTAATTAATAATTAATCCAGATAATAATTAATTCATAATAAATATACACAAACAAACATGTAAATCTCCTGATGGTCATATATTCAATCAAATAGACCATATCATAATAAGTAAAAGAAATAGAAATTGCATTCAGAATATCCCGAGCTTCAGGAGAGTTGAGTGTGATAGTGAGAATTTTTTATTTGGTGCCATACTTAAGATTAAAATACACTAACTATTTTTCAGCACACATGCAAATCAACTGAGATACAATATTAACAAACTAGATATAACAGAAGAAATATGAGTGTGCATTAAAACAGAAACTGAAAAATATGCAACTGGAGGAGAATGAAAATATTGAAACATCTGGAATCATATCAAGGATGGCATAAAAGTAGCAGAACAAAACTCAATTGGAATTCAAAGTAAAATACAGCATAAAAAAATGGTTCAATGAAGAATGTGCAGTAAAGAAAATGAAAAAAGATAGAAGCATTTGGCTTAATAACTCAGCTGATATTCATGCTACTCTGAGATACAAACAGAGCAGTAAGGAAGCCAATAAGATAATAAGACAACAAAAAAGAAAATTTTTTCATGAACAGATTGAAGAAATCCAGAAATACTTTACAGTAAATAATCCCAGAAAAATCTTCCATGAAACCAAAAACCAGATCCACATATGAAAACAACAGTAATCAACAATAGCAATGGACAATTACTAGCCTCTATAGATATATAGAGGCTACTAATAAAACTAAGTCAAAGGCACTTGAATAAACAATAAACTCCTAAATTGTGATGAGCCTACTGTGTATTTCAAATAGAATACTTATCATACTTGTCATCCAAAAATAATTAAACCTTCCTTAGTGGAAGTAGAGGAAAGTATAAAGCATAAAGTAAAAGAAGAGATACCCACAGAATGGAAAGAATCGCTAATCATTCCAGTTTATAAAAAGGGAGACAAATATGAATGCACTATAGAATGATATCTATTCTTATCAAGCCCAATTTGCATTCTCTCTCAAGTTGATCTTTCTAACAATTTCCCCACTACATCTGATAAACAACTGGCCTAATAGTCTGACACCACTGACTTATTTTTCCCTGTTTTTGCTCTTCTTGGGCTGTAATTAGTGCTATGATTGTTTAAATGTATAAACCAAGTCAAAGGCACTTTGACTTGGTTTATACATTTATTCAATATACATAGCAATATGACAACAGGAGTGATAGGTGATATAGGGATATAATATAGGGATATGATATAGGGTGATATAGAAGTGTGGACATGTTATTTGATGCATGTGTAAGATAGGTGATTTTTCTGATTTCTCAAGTTTTTTTTATATTGGTTAGTGTATTTTTTAGTATATTCTTTTAATTTTTACTGGATTTACTAATATATTTGTAAATATATTAAAATATATTAAAAATTAAAACATATTTAATTATATTAAAATAGTTTTTAAAGATGGTGCCAAAACTCCAGCAGAACAATAGAGAATTTTATATGTTATAAAAATAAAAACTGGATTGCAGTGCAAAATTGCATTTTGTATGGCCAGTTCTGATGAAAAAAAAGTTTAAAAACCATCCCTTAGAGCAGCATTTCCCAAACTTTTCAGTCATTGAACACTTTTCATCTCACAATATATTTAAAGAACACTTATATACTCCACACCACCAGCACTGTGTAAATATGCAAGAATATGTTAGCAGAAGTTACTGGAGGGGTCATAATCACAATATTAGCAAAGTGATCTTCAAGTCTTTGTTCACTACCATTCCAGATCTTTTATTTCCTTCTGCATAATTTCCCATGATTGATCTCTATAATCTGCATTAGTGAGTCTGGCTCTCAATGATGAGACCTGAATTAAAGGTCAAAACTGGTTACCATACTGATTACCCTTCTGACCTATACTTTGTAATGATTGCATCTTGTTGATCATATTTTTCTTTGCATTTGAGGATAAAGAAGAGCAGTATACAACTGATGGGCGGCATTTGAATGAGTTAGGATGTAAGAATCTGGAGAGAATGTGTTCTCAGGACAAATGAAAGTATTTGTGCAGGGAAACTAGAATTGCCACTGTGGATGGAAGCAGGGATGGTCTCTTGTGGGAATAGTCACTAGGAAGATGGAAGAACATATGGTGTTATGCAGAGTCAAATGGAGTATGGAGGAATTTATTAATAGGTATAGAATACTGACAGTGCATTGATGTTGCATTATACAAATGCCAGGAGCATTAGGAATAAATAAGATAAACTAGTGGCATTGATATCCTGAGCCAGTTTGAAGATTATTGGAATAAGTGAAACATGGTTGACAAAAGATGACATAACTGACAGGAATAGAAGGGTATAGTGTATTTCAGCAGGATAGGAAGGGCAAACACAATGGTAGAGTATTGCTTATGATAAGTGATGAGTTGTGTCCTCTCAGAGTGGAGAATTTGGAGAAAAATGGCACTAATAATTTTGAGAGTATATGTTGTGAAATGAGGGTAGGCAGGATGGGATATTTAGTGGGATATTGCTATAGGGCAGGGAATACAGAGTTGGAAAAGCAGGAACTTGCCAAACTCAACTGCTGAAATGTTTCAACAGTTGAGTTTGGCAAGTATTCAATGAGCAATTATCATGGAAAATTTTAACTACAACAGTATAAACTGGGAAGAGGAAATGAAATGTTGTAGTAGTAGTAGTAGTAGTAGTAGTAGCAAGGGAATGGGATTTCTGTAATTTTTTTGGGAAAAATGCCTCATGCAACATGTAGTAGGAAAAAAAAAGAGCATCAAGAGTTTTGCATTTAGTCCTAGCATCAGAGGATCTAACTGAAATGTCATCCCTACCTCCAGCTGGAGAGAGAGTGACCATGTAGTCTTGATCTGGGGAATGAATAGACATGCAGGAGTATTGAGAAGAAAGGAATTTATTTGGAATTATAAGGCAGTTGATTATATAATAATCTTAGAAATCAGCTCAGGGAAGTTCCACAAGCGGAAGACATAGAAAGTGACCAATGCAAGACATAGTGGAGTTATTAATGATCACTTCATTGAGAAATTTCATTCTGGAAAAGATGGTTATTATTACTTAGAAGGATGGGGAGGATTTATGGTTTGGAAGTGCAAGAGGAGAGTGTGTTACAAGTACTTTGGATGTCAATAAAGCATAGGACTGGATGGGATCCCCCCCCCCCAGCATGTTTTAAGAGAATGTGCTAAGGAATTAACAGTTCTGTTGAACTTGGCTTTTCAATGAGAATCTGGATATGGGAAAAGTGCCCAAGGAGCAGTGATAGAATGGGAGCATTAAACTATAGAATAGTTTGTATTTCTTTTGTAGTTGTTAAGATTTGAGAAATTAGTGAGAGATCATATACAGTATTGGACAGATGAGAGTAATGTTATCTGTGACAGCATGGATTTGTTAAGCGATGCTCTTGTTCTAGTTATCTAATTGCTTTCTATTATAAAGTAATAAATACAGTCTGAGGGAAAGGCATATACTGTCATTTGGATTTTACAACGGCATCTGACAGGGGGGGTCACATGATAAGCTGATATTTAAGTTACAGCATATGGGTTTAGATATCAGGTTAATGAATTGGGTGAGGATTGGCTTTCTGATAGATATTATTATAATGAAGCAGAAGTTTATGAGTAGAGTCTCTCAGGGTTCATTACTGGGTGTATTGTTTAACCTTTATATCAATGATATTGTCAATGGATTACACAGAGATATTCAGTTGCTTGCAGATGATGTGAAGCTGGGAAAATTAGTAGTAATAGTGCCGATGTGATAGCCCTTCAAGAGATTTGAAGAAGCAGGACAGATGGGCAAATGAATGGGGTTTTAGTTTATTGCAACTAAATGTAAGGTCTTGAAGTTTGGGATCCATCGATGGGAGGCTGCATACTCTGTTGGAGGAACTGTGCTAGAAAAAGTGGAGGAGGCAAGGACTTGAGGGTCATGATTGATAGAAACCAAGTTTAGGTGACTTATCACAAAGGTAGTGATGGTAACCCAAAGGACTGTTCGAATGCTGAGAAGGACACTGACCAACAGAGATAGAAGAGTGGCAATTCTATTGTATAAAGCGCTGATCAGATCACATTTTTATTACTGTGCTCAGATTTAGTCACCTGGATTTGAAGGGGATAAATTAACCTTGGAGAGGTGCAGAGATCAAAAATGATATCAGGACCATACAATGATAGAAGAAGGAGAGGTGATATGATTGAGAAATTTAAACTGTTGAGAAGTAATTACAAGGTTGGCACTGGGGAGGTCTTTCATATAGTAGAACAAGAGGAAGGAACAAGAAGAGGTCATCCCTGAACTTAACAAATAGAGGTGATGAGTGGCTTTTTTGCATGGAAGGTATGTAGTAATCACCAGCTCTGTAATTCTGCATAAATTCACTCTTAATTGAATATTCCACATGTTAAGCCACCTCTCTGTCAAGCCTTCATTATTATCATTGATGAAAATGTGGCCTCTCCTCCATCCAATATGTTTCCATAGTTGAAGTCCATAGTTAGTGTAAATGAAACTTAAAAACAAAGCAGTCTCAGAAATCTCAATTATCTACCTACCACTGATGATGGTGGTGGTGGTGCATAGCTTTGGAATGGCTTCTTGCTGGTCACTGGCTAAAGCCGAAGTTTGGCACAATGCTGGTGGTTGTGGGTTTTCATCTGTTACTGAGTAGGGCCAAAGTTTGATAGTATAGTGTTGTTTGGTTGAACCACAGATGAGCATCCTGGAATGATTTTGACTTAGAGTGGTCTTTTCTGATAATTCATAATTTCTGGGAAATCTCTGTGCCTCCTTCACCCTCACCAATTTGTCAAATTGGGAAATGACTGTCATCATAATGTAAGGCATTATGCAAGCTCTGAAGAGATGTGCTATGCATTATTAAATACAAAGGGCAACTCAAAGAGAAGTCAACTTCTCTTTTTACATATATATATGCACACAAATAGCTTGTGAAGATTTGTACAAAATATGCAAAATTTTTATATCAGCATAAGGAAAGAAAATTTGAACTTTGCATATTATTTATTTTGCTTTTTCATGCCAGTATAAAACATAAAATATATATGAAAACAACAGTAACATGAAAAAATATAATTTCTTATAATAAAAGTACACAAATATCATACCTATCATGGTTTAAAAGAACATCTGTAACATCTCTAAACTGATGTACATTATTAGGAGTAAAGTAACCATTGGTGATCTGATCAATTGCTTGTTTAAGTTCTGGATTCCTATTATAGTACTCCCAGGCATTATAACTAATATAATAAAATACAATATTGAATTTAACATGTTTTCAGACACATTTCTAAATTTTCATATTTTCTTGAAAATATGAAAATTTAGAATTATATATATACATTATACCAAATTTAGTGTTTGACCACAATGTTTATATATATAATTTTAATATATATTTTAATTTTATATATATTTTAATAATGAAATCAATACAATATTGATTGTATTGATTTCAAAAACAAAAAAATACAGTGAAAAAAGGCTGTATTAGATACAGTCACTGTCATTATCAAGAAATCATGTCACTTGTATAGGTTTGTGTGTAAAAAACTTTTTCATTTTTTCTAAATAAAAGTCATGTGAATATTTTGGAAACAATGTTACAGCTGAGAAGTGTTATGAATAGATTGTTACAGATGCAAAAATGAGTTACTTTGTTTATTTAGAAAAGTCAGGAATATCAGAAATAGGAGGAATAATTTAATAATTCAGTAATAGAAGTAAAATTAATTAATTTAACTAATTAATCCAGAATGTTGTTACAAGAGGATTTGAACAAAGCTTTGGGAAAATAACGATACAGGCAGTCAGTTCAATATTTTCAAGTGTGAACACATGCGCTTTGATTAGAGGAGATAGAATAAGGTGTGATATATTGTTGGAACTTCACTCAAGAAAATGGAGATGAAGGTTCTGCAATTATCGGTGGATAAGAAACTGAACTTCAGTTCCTTATCCATCATACTGCAAAATGTAAACCTTAATCAAAAAATCACCGCATTAATGCTGGGATAGGGAAGTGACACTGCTATATAAACCATTGATCAAGATATATATGGATTTCTTTGCAAAGATAGAGTTATCTGCATAGCTGGATAAAAATGAAGTGATTCGATTCGAGAGAGAGAGAGAGAGATAGAGAGAGCAGAGGCAAGTGACTACTGTCTCAGAATTCCAGAATACTACTATTATTATCCCAAGACCCCATGGAATCACAGATTCATCCTGGGTCCCTTTTGTCATACACACAGCTCATCATACCGCACCTTAAACACATTCAAATTCTCTACAAAACACCATGCTCTCAGTAATGCATTCCAATCATTCACAATTCTCCATGCAAATAACCTGCTTCTCACTTGCTATCCATGAACAGCTTCCAGGGATGACCTCTTGTTCTCCCTCAATCTCTCACTATTTTATGAAAAACCTCTTCAATGTTAAACCTTACTTATATGTCTCTATCATATCACCTGTATTCCTCCTATCCACTAGACTTCAGCAAATTGCATTACCTCAATCTTTCTTCATATTCAGCATTCCAGAGATAAGAAACTATTTTGATCAAATGCCTCTGCCTTCTCCATCTCTTTATCCTTTTGAAAACAAGGTAACCAAATCTGTGCACAGTAGTCCATATGTGGCCTAATCAGAGCCTTATACAATGGAACCAGAATCTCCTTACTTCTACAAGTTAGTGTCCTCCACATCATTCTCAGAATTTGTTGAATTGTCTTTGCAATTTTGGCAATACATCCCCTAAATTTCAGATCCTTATCCACCATCACCCAAAGATCTCGTATTTCCTCCACCTCCAACAATATATTCCTATCAAATGTAAATTCTACATCCCATCTTTGTTTTCCAAATTTTAAAAGATAACATTTCAGAACACTGAAATGATAACCTCACTCCTGTGCCCAGTCACTCAGTTTATTCAAGTCTTCTTGTAAGGGACAACATCTGCTCTAGTGCTCACAGTTCTTCCCAACTTTGCATCATCTGCAAACAACTGAATATTCCCACTCAAATCTTCCCCAATATCATTAACATACAGATTAAACAGCAATGGCCCTAAAACTGATCCTTGAGGCACACCACTAGTGGCTTTCCTCTTCTAGGATATTGTTCCCCCATACACAACTTGTTGATACCTGTAGTCAATCTCCAATTCAGTATACTAGTCTAATATCCAATCCTATCCAGTCTAGTTTGACTATCAACTCATCATGCAGTAATCTATCAAAATCCTTTGCAAAGTCTAAGTATACTACTGTGTATCCATCTCCCATATTCAATGCTGCTCTCACCTTATTGTAATAACTAAGTAGATTACTAAAACATGACCTTCCTTCAACAAATCTGTGCTGTCCATCACATCAAAGATAATATCATTGTTGTCAAACTAATTCTGGATCCTGATTTTCACCAGTCTTTCCTATACTTTAACAACAACACCTGAGACACAGATTAGTCTATAATTTGATCACCTCCATTATGATGCAGTACAATCTTGCCTTCCAAAGTTGACCCAATGTAAGACTTATATTAAATAAATATGTTAAGGCAGATGTCAACTCCCTGGCATGTTCCTTCAAAATGCGTGCTGATATATAATCAAGTCTCACAGCCTTATTAACATCAAGTTTGCTCATTTTCCCCACCTCTTGCTCTCTCATGGTCAATATCTCCTCCTTATCATTCACTACTCTCAAACTCTCCATGATATCACATTTGCAAGGATGAAGGATGTTTATGAACTGCACATTAAATATCTCAACTATATCCTCCACAGCAGTTGTCCTTATACCATTTTCTCTAATCAATGCATCCTACCATAATCATTCTTATTTTTGCTGGCTTCATATCAAAAGAACTTCCTGGGATTTTTTTGGCTTCATTAGCTAACTTCTGCTCATACTGAACTTTTGCTACTCTTACTACCAAAGTCACCCTCCTCGCCTGGTCTTTGCAATCCTCATGAAATTGGTTATTACCACTTATGCTGGCTTCATAATTCCTTTTTTCTCTGTATTGCATGCTTAATCTCTTCATTCATCCATTTCACATCCACCTTATTTAACCTTCTGACCCCTTATACATTTAGACATTGCTTCTACTAGATAGTTATTGAATATCATGCAAGTAGCATTGATCTCATTTCTATCCAACTCCTCATTCCATGCTACAGCTCCAAGCTGTCTCCTGAGCTTCTCATAATCACCAGCTTTGTAGATTCACATATACCCTTTCTTCACAGAAGTTCTCACATGGCTGGCAACCACCCAGGTTATCACTTCATGGTCACTCTCACCAAATGGAGAGAGATTTGACACCTCATTTATAATGACATCCTCTGATGAGATGATTAAATCCAAGACTCTGTATCCTTGTGTGTGTCCTCTGTTACATACTGCCTGAGGTAATTTTCCCTCAAAAACTCAAGAAACTAATTTTCTTTATTTCCAGTTGCTATATCATCATCCCAATCTATATTGCTATAATTAAAATCACCATTTTATTTAAATCACCCATAATTATGATCACCCTTTTCCCATTTACTTGGATAATTTGTTAATACATTTCTTGGTCACTACCATCCACATACTAGATTTATAGCAACATCCAACAAAGTATTTCATTCTATTCACTTCTATCTCACACCATTACCACTATTTCCCTCTTGCATCTTGTATGAGCATAACTCTTTTTCTGTCATCAATAACACTCCACCTCCCTGAATGTTTGGTATGAAGAGAGATTACAGGAATGTTGGCAAGTAAAGCTTTGCAGATATGATAGAGACATATAAGTTGGTGAGAAGAATCTACTGGATAGATTATATAGGATAAGAGATTATAAGAAAATAAGCAGTCATCCCTCAAAACTGTATAAATTTTTGTAAGGAAGTGAAAAGATTTTTTTTTTCAGGGAGAGTGATGAATGAGTGGAATTTGTTGCTGAAGTGGATGGTGAATGACTCAACGCTTAATATGTTCAAGACAAGATATGTATCAGGGTTTATAAAGAGTTTGTCCTCTCACAATGAGTCTTGTGACTATATTATATTAAACTAATACTAAAACACTGGTATAATTTTACTCACTAGATGATTATAATTGTAATCAGAATAAAGGTATACCAGTGATTGTTACACTCATACAGGTGTATACAACCACTACAGATTCAAGTAAAGATGAGGTCTAAGAATTTACAGCAGTTTGCAACAAGTAGTAATACAGTACTGATAAACAGATCTTCTCTTGATTAATATCAAGAGAATTGGAGTTTTGTGTTGAGAACTGTTGTTTTATTGCAAACACTTGCTTTCAACAGCATAAAAGAAGATTGTACATGGATTTCACCTAATGGAAATACAGAAATCAGATACATTATATTGTTGCCAGCAGAAGGAAGAGGAATGCTATCCAAGCAGCAAATGTCCAATCATGATCTGTCCAACAATCTGCACCAGGTGGTGCAGATTGTTGGACAGATCATGAATTATTGATAGCTAGAGTTAAACTGAAATTAAGAGCTAAGAAGAAACAAAAGGACAGTATCAAATTTTATTTAAATCTTATAAATGGAGCATTTAAAGTAGAAGTTGGAAAGAAATGAAAAGTCTAGAAAATAGAATTAGAAGAACTATGGGAAGAAACAAAATGTACAGTCATAGAAGCAGCAAAGAAGGCTCTAAGTAAAGCAACAAGAAAGAAAGATTGTAAATGGTTGCCAGAAGAAGCTATTCAAATAGCAGCAGAAAGAAGAAAAATGAAACTTCAGAGAAACAAAGAAAGAGTTAGACAACTGAGTGCAGATTTCCAAAGACAGGCTAGGAAAGATAAGGAAAAATATCTAAACAAAAGGTGCAAGGAAATTGAAGAAAGCAACATTATGGGTAGAACAAGAGATCTGTTTAGAAAAATAAATCATGTTAGAGGAAAGGTTATCGCTAGATTAGGAGTTGTAAAAAGTAATTTGGGAAAATGTCTGATGGAAGAAGAAGCAGTGAAAAAAAGACAAAAAATAGTATGTAGAGGATTTGTACAAGAAAGATAATAATATGAAAGGAGAATTTGAAAGAAGAGAATTTGTTGAGGAACTCATGATAATGAAAAATGAAATGATATCAGCAATGGAACAACTGCCAAAAGAAAAAGCTCCTGGAATTGATGGTGTGTCAGTGGAATTATTGAGAGCAGCTGGAGATGAGGTAGTGAATATATTGAATGAAATTTGTCAAGAGGTTTGGAAGAAAATATACTGGCCTAAAGATTGGAAAACACCATCATTCATCCCAATTCCAAAAAAATCAAATCCCAGAGATTGTGAGAATTATAGAACCATCACTTCAATTTCACATGCAACTAAAGTTATGCTGAAATTGATCAACAAAGGTTGGAGTCATATGTAAATAGAGAAATGCTACAAGGACAGGCAGGCTTTAGGAGAAGTAGAGAAACTACAGACCAAATAGTAAACATAAGATGGATTATGAATAGAACAAGAGAATTTCAGAAGGAAATATTCATCTGTTTTATTGATTATAAGAAAGCTTCTGGCTGCATGGATCACAACAGACTGCAGATTGTAATGAGATTCAATGGAAATACCTGAACATCTAATTCTCTTGATAAGAGAGCTGTATGACAACCAAAAAAATTCAGTAAAAATAGTCTTCGGAGAAACAGACAGTGTTCGACTGGAAAAGGGAGTGCGCAGGGTTGTATGCTGTCACCCTACCTTTTTAATATTTATAATGAATATATCATGAGAGTAACTGATTTAGACAAATATCCAGCTAGAATTAAGATTTGTGCTAGAAAAATAAATAATTTACGATATGCAGATGATACAACCCTCATATCAGCAACTAAGGAAGATCTGGAGCACTTGATTTTATTGATTAAGATGGAAACTAACAAAGCCAAGCTTAATTTAAACATCAGCAAAACAAAAGTTATGGCTTCTGGCAATTTAAACAAATTTATAATAGAGGGAGATAAAATAGGAATCATTGAAAGTTATGATTTACTGGGATTCATAATCAGAAATTATGGTAACTGTGAAGATGAAACTAAAAAGACAATCATGAGAAAAAAAGTGATGTTAAACCTGACAAAAAATTATGAAAGATAGAGGTGTGAGTAAGACCACGAAAATTAGAATTGTCAAAAAAAAATGGTATTTCCAGTAGTGATGTATGGATGTGAAAGCTGGATTATTAAGAAGGAAGACAGAAAGTGAATTGATTCATTTGAATTATGGGTGTAGAGAAGACTATTAAGAATCACATAGACTGCAAAAATGATCAATAAGAAGGTTTTAGAGAATATGAAGATAGAATGCTCCTTGGAGGCAAAGATCACTCAACAGAAGTTGATGTACTTTGGACATATTATATGAGCTAATGAATCATTGGAAAAGGCAGTTGAATCTGGGAGGTTTTTCCACTATGATTCTAATCTCCTGTTAGGAAAAACCAAAGTCTTAATTTACAAGTGTTTTCAAGTATTATGTTTGGATAGTTCATAAAAAATACATTTGGAAAATAACCAGAACAAAATATTAGCGTATAAAGCCAGGCTGGCCGAGTGGTTAGCGTATCCGCTCCCCAGCCAAAAGGCTGCGAGTTCGAATCCCGGCATGGATGTTTGTGATTTTCTGTGGAAATAGCGCTGGTGGTCAGCGAGAGATGGCGTTGGTGTAGTTCCGGTGGATTGTGAGATAGAGTTGTGTAGTCCTTGGAGGTGACAAATAATAATAAATTTCCACCATTTATTTATTTATGAAGCGCCTCCGTAGCGCAATTGGAAGAACGACGGTACATTGCGCCCTTCGATTGGAATAGGCCTAAGTTCGATTCTCGTCGCGACGGGAGGAATCTTTATCTGGTCGATTTCAATCGAAGGTGAGTTAGCCGATCTCATATGGAGGTAGCAGGGTTTTTTCTCCCGGAAACTCGGGTTTTCATCCCGCATACATACAAATCGGCCCATCAGAACACACGCAATTTACAGACAAAAATTACTAGTTGTGGTGGTGTTGGAAGTGGGCGGTAGATGGCGTTGATGGAGATGATTCGTAGTAGAGGTTAGGTGTAGAGAGAATTGTAGATGTCCTCCCACGATGAGTCTTCGGACTCCTTGGAGGTATCAGGAATAATAATAATAAAAATATAAATGACAGTTAAGGGGTATCTCTTTGTTTATTGCTTCATTTCCTGGCAGAGGAAATAGGACTACTCTTTTTTCAGAAAGAGTAGTACTAGGGGAGATGATGCAAACCAGCCATTTTTTGTAGTATGTTAGGGACAGATTAAACCTAAATTCATGGATGATTACTGATAGCTATTTTCATTGCACTATAGGACAATTATCATTGATTATTTGATTTTTTTACTTTATATGCCTGTGAAAACATTAACGTAAAGAGCTGAGTACAGAGGAATTGTATGTGAGAGACCACTTACATTTGAATGAGGAAGGATGTAGGCATCTGGAAAGATTGCTGTTCTGAACAAGTCAGTGTGTCCCAGGGAGGATGGTAGCAGGGTGACCTCTTGTGGGAATGGGTACTTGGGAGAAGGGGGACGACATCAACTAACACTGAGCCAGATGGAGTCTAGAGGGGATAATGCTGGGTATAGAAACAATGACATTTATATGCTTTATACTAATGCCAGGAGTATCCAGAATAAGGGAGAGGAATTGGTGGCACAGATAGCATCAGCCTGGCCAAACATTATTGGGATCACTGAGACATGGTTGACAGAAGAGGTTATAATAACAGGATAGAAGTTGCTGGGTACAGCATTTTTCGGTAGGATAGGAAGGGAAAGCATGGTGGTGGTGGTGGAGTACTGCTTATGATAAGTGATGACCTATGTCCTCTGAGAGTGGAGACTTTGGAAGGCAGTGGCACTAATGATTTTGAAAGCGAAAGCATATGGTGTGAGGTAGAGGTGGGCAAGACAGGATATTTAGTGGGGTTTTGCTACAGACCCAGGAGCACAGAGGGTGGGACCAGGAAATGTTTAGACAGTTGAGTTTGGCAAGTGCAAGAAGAATGATTGTTATGGGAGATTTTAACTCTGTAGTATAAATTGGGGAGAGGAAGATGCATGTAGCAATAAGGGAATGGAATTTCTAGAATTCTTGAGGGACAAATGTCTTAGGCAACAACAGGTTCAAGAGTTTTGGATTTGGTTATAGCATCAGAAGAGCTGATAATAACTGAGATGACATCTCTCCTACCAGTTCGAGAGAGTGACCATATGGTTTTGACTTAGAAAATGAATAGACATGCAGGAGTATCAAAGAGATGGGAACATATGTGGAATTATAAGGCAGGTCATCATAATAGTCTAAGACACCAACTTGGGGAAGTTTCACGGAGGGAGGAATTGGAAGGCCGGGATATCATTAGTGCGTGGAAAATTATGAAAGAATATTTGTTAGCAGCAATGGTAAGTGGTATACCATGACAAGAGGACACAATTTGGAGTAAAGTGGATGACAAATAATATTAAACATGTGAAAAAGAGCCTATGGAAGAGATATAAGGAGACAGGTGAAGAGAAGATGAATGAAGAGTATAAGACACAGGCCAGAAGAGTGACTAGTATGGTAAGGAAGACGAAACTGGAATATGAGAGGAGATTGGCCTTAAGATCCAAAGAAAATCTTAGGGAATTTTTTAGATATGTGGCCAGTAGGAGGAGAAATGACTGTGGAAAATGATATTGTGGGATGAAAATGGGAATAGTGACTGATGCAGAGGACATAGTGGAATTGTTCAATGAGCACTTTACTGGAATATTTCATCCTGGAGGAGTCAGTTTTAATGCTAGAGGGATAGGGCTGGTTCGAGGTTTAGAGGTGCAGGAGGAGAGTGTGTTTCAAATACTGAGTACTCTGGATGTAAGTAGAGCTGTGGGACTGGATGGTATTTCACCATGAGTTTTGAGAGAATGTGCTAGGGAACTGACTGCCTTTGATCTGGCTTTTCAATGAAAGTCTGGCTGCGGGAAATAAGATAGTGCCACTGCATAAGGGCGGTAGCAGACTGGAAGTGTCTAATTATTGGCCTGTTTGTGTGTGATCAGTAGTTGTTAAGGTCTTGGAGAAATTAGTGAGAGACTATATACAGCGTTGGGCAGATGAGGGCAATGTTATCTGTGAGAATCAACTTGGATTTGTTAAGGGATGCTCATCTCATCTCATCTTCCTTATACCCTCTTTTACCTTGCGGTGTCGAGGGTCCATCGATCATCGGACCTCACTCCGTTTACAGGATAAGGTGGTCAGCCTTATGCCCCGGTGTATCCTATGGCCTGTAGTGTTGAGTTCTCAAGGCCAGTTTGCCTTCTTTGCGGGATGAAAAACCCCAGAATAAACTGGGGAAAAAACCCTGCTGTCCACGCCTAAGACTGGCTAACTTGGCTATGGCTGAGGAAGATCCTTCAGCTCCTCACGTCACCGACGGGAATCGAACCTAGGACACTCCTTCCCCAGGCATATGGTTGCGAAGAGCATAGCCACTACGCTAACAGCGCGGATTAAGGGATGCTCTTGCTTTAGTAATATGATTGCCTTTTATAATAAAGTGACAAGAGCAGTTGATGAGGGGAAAGGCATGTACTGCCATTTTTTTTGATTTTGCAAAGGCGTTTGACAGGGTGCCACATGATAAGCTGATATTTAAGTTGCAACACATGGGTTTAGATGTCAGCTTAGTGAACTGGATTCGAGATTGGATATCTGGTAGGAATTGGAAGGTTGTGTCTGAGGTAGCGATACCAAGGAAGCAGATAGTTAGAAGTGGAATCCTACAGGGCTCAGTACTGGGACCTGTAGGATTCCACTTATCTGCTATCTGCCTCTGCACCCTTTCCTGGGTTAATTTATTCTCTTCAAATATCATGGATCAAATCTGAGCACAGTACACCAAGTGTGGGGTAATCGAGGCTTTATATCAATGACACTGTAAATGGATTGCAGGGGGATATTCAGTGTTTGCAGTTGATATGAAGCTGGGAAAGGTTATTCGTAATAGTGCAGATGTGGTTGCCATTGAAGAGGATTTGAATGAACTGGATAGATGGACAAATGAATGGGGCATTCAGTTTAATTCAGCTAAATGTAAAATCAAAGCATGGGATACATTGATGCGAGTCTGCATAGTCTGTTGGATGAACTGCACTGGAAGAAGTGGGAGAGGCAAGGGATCATAGGATGATGATTGATGGAAACCTGAAATTTAGGGAACATATTGCAAAGGTGGTGAAAGTAACCCAAAGGATTGTTGCAATGCTAAGAAAGATGGTGACTAGAAGAGAGAAAAGCGTTGTCATTCCATTGTATAAAGCCTCGATTACCCCACACTTGGTGTACTGTGCTCAGATTTGATTCATGATATTTGAAGAGAATAAATTAACCCAGGAAAGGGTGCAGAGGCAGATAACAAAACTGATATAAGGACTGTACTATGTTAGTTATGAAGATAGGCTGAGGGAATGTGGACTGTAGAGTTCAATAGACAGAAGAAGGAGAGGTGATATGAATGAGACTTAAACCACGAAGAGGTAGTCACAGAGTTGACACTGAGGAGTTCTTTCGTTTGATGGAACTGGGAAAGAAGCAAGGACAAGGAGCCATCCCTGGAAGTTATGGAAGGAAGTTGTGAGCAAGAGGGCAAGGAGTTGTTTCTTTGCATGGAGGGATATTGATTGAATTATAATTCACTGAAATTAAAGATCCCAAGAAATTATGTTCTTAGTTTAATCCTTTATCCAAGTGTAAGCAAACAAAGTTTGCCCGTGAAATAACTTCATGATTGGGCAACTCCTATATAGAAGCTAATGACTTACATCACTTGCTTAGAGTCCAATATTGCAAAGCACATATACTTACGGACATGTATAATGCTATGCACTATTGGAAGGGTCAATACCCTGACCGGTTTCACTCTATAAGTGAAGGGAAGTCTCCAAGAACTCAAGCAATCCCCCTGAACTCAGCAAGTGCGATCAACCTGAAAGATCATTTCACTCAGCGACACGTCCACCATACCACAGAGAGGAACCATCACCAGTGGCTCTACCCAATGGTAGGTTCACCCACAACACTGAGCAGAGCCATAAACTCAGCAGTGGCTAAACTCAGAGAGAGGCAAAAACCTGCCAATGAGCAGAGCTGCTCGGTTTCGACTTTTATTAAAGTCTCATCAGTGGGAACCAGATCCAGAGGTGATACTCAGGTTGAAGTAATGCATAGATCATATTTCCATATATAATCAGCCAAAAGGTGTCAAACCTTATTACTAAAATACTCTGGATTAGAGATAGATGTTGAAAGTTTTTCCACTTGGTTATACTATAAATTCAAGATAGCAAGATATTATAATCTTGGTTTAATCCTTTACTCAAGTGTAAGCAAACAAAGTTCATGCGTGAAGTAACTTCACAAACCAGGAATATAATTTCTTGGCATCTTTTATAGTATAACCAAGTGGGATACTAAGGCAACTGATGTGTAGTCATTAGCCTCTATATACGAATTGCCCAGTCGTGAAGTTACTTCGCCCGCAAACTTTGTTTGCTTACACTTGGATAAAGAATTAAAAATCATCATCATTGGACATCCACAGATGCAATATGATCACGCCGATGCTCAGTGATGTGCCATACCAGTCCTCGCCATGTAGTCCTGTTGTATGCTCGTATTTATTAGTCCCGAGGGGGAATGAAAAGAGGGGAAAATAGTTCCACTGCATAAAGGTGGTTCCAAGACTGCTGTTGTAAATTACCGACCGATTAGCATATCAGGAATCATTATCATGATCTTAGAGAAATCAGTCAAGGAAAGAATACAGGATTGGATAGATGAAAATGGGATATTGTATGGGGGACAACATGGTTTCGTGAAGGGTAGATCATTCCTCAGTAAATTGCTCACGTTTTATAACACTGTGACGGCTGAACTGGATAAGGGTAATGGGTTTACAATGATTCTACTGGACCTTGCCAAGGCCTTCGACAGGATACCACATGGAACCCTAACCAGTAAACTGGAGCAGATGGGGATGGATATAGGGTTGGTGAGATGGATAGGAGGGTGGTTGATGGAGAGATACCAGAGAGTGGTTTATTCAGGAGTGGAGTCTAAAAGAAGGCTGTGATTAGTGGTGTGCTGCAGGGCTCTGTTCTTGGACCACTGCTTTTCAATTTGTTCATCAATGATATAGGTAAGGATCTGAGAGGAAGTGTTCACTTGTTTGCTGATGATGCAAAGTTGAGTAGAACAATAGTGAATTCACAGAATGTCAAAATTTTACAGGATGATTTGGATAGTTTGGAGGACTGGGCTAGGAAAAATGGATGTCAATTTAATGTGGCAAAGTGTAAGGTTATGCACTTTGGGGTGAAAAGAATAGCAGCAGTATATCACATTGGTGGAACTGTACTCCAGGAGATTGATGAGGTCAGGGATTTGGGAGTGTTGGTGGATAGGGAATTGAAGTTTTTTTTTTTGGGGGGGGGGGCACATTGCAAAAGTGGCTAAATCAGCTCATCAAATCACTTGGCTTCTGAAAAATACTTTAACATGCAGAGACAAACAAGTTGTTGTTCCTCTGTATCAAGCCTTGATAAGACCATAAGACCTCATCTGAACTACTGTGCCCAGTTATGGGCACCAGGGTTTCTTCGTGATGGGGAGGAAGTGGAGAGGATCCAGAGACGAGTGACCAAGATGATAGCAGGTCTATGGAATGAACCTTATGAGAATAGGTTGAAGATTTGTGGGTTACAGAAATTGGCCGATAGGCAGAAGAGGGATGATACGATTGAGACATTCAAATTACTGAAGGGTTTCTATAAGATTAATCCAGAAGATATTTTTGAAAATAGGACTGGTGGTGGAAGGACTAGGGGCCATGCATGGAAGCTGAAGAATATGGTTGACAAGGGTGTTAGAGCTAAGTTTTTTACTTGGAGAATGGTGGATGAGTGCAATAAGCTGCCAGAATCTGTTGTGGGTGCTACGACTGTGAATGAGTTCAAGGCAAGGTAGGATAGATACTGTGTGAATGTCGAATAGTTGTTCTTGACATGATGTTAGTTAGGGCCTCCCTCGATGAGTCTGTCAACTCCTTGGAGTTGCGCGCACACACACACACTATCCATCCATGTCACTGACAGTCAGCCCATTCCTTTTTTCCAGGAATTTTACCTTCTATTACTGTTCTGAGACGTCCTCCATCCATCCTTTCAATGTATCCGAAATATTTTAACTTTCCTCTGTCAATATCTCTAAGGAGTCTTAAAGTTCTATTGATCTTTTCTAACACCCATTCATTTGTACACCTTTCAGTATATGATATCCTCAGCAGCCTTCTATAACACCACATCTCAATCATCAGCAGCTATAATTTTCTTACTGACTTCTTTAAGTTCAAAGTCTCACATCCATAGGTCGATGTTGGAGAAACAACTGCATCGAAATCCTCAACTTTGTTCCCATGGAGATAGATCCATTCTTCCAAATTATAGACATATCTCTGACTGTTTTTTAGCCATTCCTAATCTTCTTCTGACATCTTCTGAATAGTAATTCTTCACATTTATAATAGATCCCAGGTAGTTAAACTTGCTGACCTCCTCAATTCTTTCTCCATTAAGATACTCTTATTTCTCAAGAGCTTCCCTGTTTTGTATTTCCTTGAGAATCATAATCTTTGTCTTAATAGGACTGAGCTGAAGTCCTCTATTATTACTGATTATGTTAACCTTATTTGTCCTAGTTCTTCCTTGTCATTAAAGAGGGGTAAGGTATCATCAGCATACTTCAGATTACCGATCGATCTATCACACATACTAATTCCTGTCTTGAGTTCATCCAATGCTTCGTGCATGATGTCCTCAGCATATATATTAAACAAGTGAGGAGAAAGTAAACATCCTTGCCCAAACTCCCTTTCCAAATGAAGCCAATCAGTTAATCCAACACTTGTTCTTACTGTGGCTTCTTGCTCCCTGTATAAGTTGGCTATCAACCAGATAGTGTGTTGAGGAAGATCCATTCTTTTCATTACTTCCCACAGTTGCACATGCTGAACACAATCAAAAGCTTTAGAGTAGTCTAAGAAACACATTAACAGAGGGAATCTAAATTCTTTCTTTATATTTTTAAATCTTTATATTTTTCTATGATCTGCCTAAGGCAAAGGATCTTCTGATTTCTAGTGCCCTTATTGTTCCTAAAATCTGCTTGTTCCTTGGGCATCTCTGCCTCAACTTTGGACTCAATCCTATTTAGCATTAAAGGATATAGCATAAAGGATTAAACTAAGAACACAATTTCTTGGTAACTTTAATTTATAATATAACCAACTGGAAAAACCCTCAATATATATCTCTAATCCAGAGTATTTTAGTAAAAAGGTCTGACACCTTTTGGCTACTTGTATATAGAAATATGACTTCTGCATTATTCAACCTTGGTATAGCTTCTGGATCTGGCTCCCACTAATGATGCCTCAATAAAGGTTGACACCAGTCTGGGTAGCGATCCTTTCCATAATGCATAGCTTTATACACGTTCATAAGGATACATGCTTTGCATTATGGGATACTAAGGCAAGTGATTCAAGTCCTCTATATATGAGTTGCCAAGTTGTTAAGTTACTTCACATGCAAACTTTATTTGCGAGAGGACGCTCGTGATGCAGCAGTGTGTAAGAAGTGCTCCACAGATTCAGATAAGTTATTCTTAAAATAATTAATTGTACATGAGTGATTGTTTGAGTAAGAGCTGCTATAAAAGTTGTGCGCTACTAGTATTATTAGTGTGTGGGATATTTTGCTTAAACTTGATTACAAATTTATTGTTTTTGGACTTTAGAGTAGTAACTAGTGGTTGAGACTTTAGTCGTTTCGTGAGGTGTGCTACATGTATTCTTTTGATTACATAGATGGTTTGTGGACATTTAGGGCTGATGGAAGGAGGATATGTGCGAAGTGTAAGCTAAATGAGGATTTGATGAGTGCTAATATGAATATGATGACAGAAAGTGTTAGCAGCGAGAATAATTATCATCGCGGGAGGACACCTACTATACAACTGTCTCAACCACTATACCGAACCTCTACTACCAATCATTCCCTTCAACGATCTACCGCCCACCACAACTAGTATTTTTTGTCTGTAAATTGCGTGTTTTCTGAAGGGTCAATTTGTCTGTGTGTAGGATGAAAAACCTGAGTTTCCGGGAGGAAAAAACCTTGCTACCTACGTATGAGATCAGCTAACTCACCTTCGATTGAAAATCGTCCACATAAAGATTCCTCCCATCACGATGAGAATCGAACTTAGGATATTCCAATCGAAGGGCGCAATGTACTGTTGTTCTTCCAATTGCGCTATAGAGGCGAATGTGGCAGAAAGAATCAGTGCGTGTTCAAAAGAGAAGCATGGTATGAAAGGGAGGCGAAAAAATCTTAAGAAAGCATTAAAAAAGAAAACGAGTAATTTGAAAACCATAATGGATGTAAAAATAACAAAAACAATGTGAACGTGGTGGAAGGAAACAAAATTGAGAGAAGGAAAGAAACCGGAAATAGCGTGACGAAAGGATCAAAAGAGGGAAAAATGGAAAGAATGAATAAAAGCAAAAGTTGGATGCATGGACCAAAAGTACAGAAGAACCTCAAAAGGATGAACGAGAGTGAAAGTGTAAAGCGGGAGTCGAGAGTTTGAAAATTTGAATGATAGAGAGAATGTGACATGAGATTCGAATGTTGAATTGGGTTGGATGAGGCAAGAGATTAAATGGATGCAGAGTGAAATTAAGAAAATTAGGGTGAAAACGATTAAAACAAATCATATAGGTATGAAAGAGTTAACGAAAGATGACTTAGTGGCATTATGTGGCGACTCCATTATTAAAGGTATGCTGAATGAGAAGATGCACAAGGTATGTTTTCTAGGCGGTAAAATGAGTGGAGTGATTGAGGCATTGGATATGAGGAGGAAGCGAGTGCAGAGTTGATGATTTTAATAGGTACGAACGACTTGACAGAGGTCAAAGAGCAAGTCAGAATAGATATCAGGAGGCTGCTTAGATGGATAAAGATAATAGTGTGACATGAAGGATAGTAAGTGTGTTGCCTAGGTATGACTGTGGCAAGATGAGGTGGAGAGCAAGGATTATGAATGGCATGTTGGCTGAAATGTGTGAGGAGAGCGCAGTACAATTTGTTAATGTGTGGAATGAGTTTGAAGGATGAAGTGAACTGTATGGGAGTGATGGACTGCATTTGAGTGGTTACGGTGTGAGTCATTTGAAAAGACTGTTGCTGGAAAGTAGAGAAATGAGTATAGAGAATGAATCAGATCAAGTGGGAGGTGACGTGGAAGAGCAGGACAGGAGAGATTGAAGAGGTGGTTATGGATAAGGAAGTAAGTGGCTTGAGTATGGAAAATGAGAGAATGGGTGTGTAAGATGAACAGGGAAACAGGGGAGGCTCAGGGTGGACAGGGGTATACAGCATGAGGAAGGTGGATGCTCAAAGAGGATGTGAGAGCATGTGTAGACAGGAAAGGAATGAGATGACCTGGGATTAAGAGGAAACCGTTGGAATTGAAGAGGGTTTTAAAATGAATAAGCATAAAGGGAAATGGCCCCAGTCGAGCATGGAGAGAACACCTCGAATGAGTGTTATCAGTGGAACTAGCTATAGATCTAGGAAAGAACTGTTGTGTTTATATACAAATCTTAGAAGTGTAAGAAACAAGGCAGATGAAATGGTTGCACTAATTGAGTCTGTACACCCAAAAACTGTTGGAATAAGTATGACATGGTTAGATGAGGACGACATCCTGACAGGAATAGAGATGGAAGGATATGATGTGTTTTGTGAGGATAGAAAGGATAAAAAGGGAAGGGGAGTGCTATCGATGATAGAGAAAGAGTTATGTCCATACAAAGTAGAGATGGAAGAGGGAAATAGTGAAGGTGGTTTTGAGTCAGTATGGTGTAAGATAGAGGTGAATGGAATGAAATACTTGGTTGGATGTTCTTATAGACCAGGAAATGTGGATGGCAGTGACTATGAAAATTATAATCGAATTAGCCAAGCAAATAAGAAAAGAGTGAACATTATGGACGATTTTAATTATGGCAATATAGACTTGAATGATGAGATAGCAACTGGAAGTCAAGAAAATTAGTTTATTGAGTTTTTGATGGATAACTACCTCAGACAGTATGTAACAGAGGGCACACGAGGATTGAGGGTCTTGGATTTGGTCATTTCATCAGAGGATGTAATTATAAATGAAGTGTCAAATCACCCACCAATTGGTGAGAGTGACCATGAAGTGATTACCTGGGTGGTTGCTAGCAGTGTGAGGAGCTCTGTAAAAAAAGAGTATATGTGGAACTACAAGGGGGGGGGATGATTTTGAAGAGCTCAGGAGACAGCTTGCAGGTGTAGCATAGAATGAGGAGTTAGCTGGAAAAGAGATCAATGCAGCTTGGGAGATTTTCAAAAACTATCCAGTAGATGCAATGTCTAAATGTATTCCAAGTGTGAGAAGGTTAAATAAACTAGGTGTGAAATGGATGAATAAAGAGATTAAGCATGTGATACAGAGAAAAAGGGCATTATGGAGGCAGCATAAGAGAATTGGAAATAACTAATTCCACGAGGACTACAAAAACTGGGCAAGGGAGGTGACTTGGTTGGTGAGGGTATCTAAAGAGAGGTATGAACAGCAGTTAGCTAATGAAGCCAAGAAGAATCCTAAGGAGTTCTTTTGATATGTAGCTAGCAAATGAAAGAATGATTATGGAAGGATGACACTGATTGAATAAAATGATATAAAGACAGCTGTTGCAGAAGGTGTGTTGGAGATACTTAATGAGCAGTTCATAAAGGTCTTTCAATCTTGCGAATGTGACTTCATGGAGAGATTGCGAGCAGTTCATGATAGGGAAGAGGGACTGACTGTAAGCGAGCAGTGAGCAAGAGGTGTATAGGGAGTTGAGCAAACTAGATGAAAATAAGGCTGTGGAACCTGATAATATATCACCACTTATTTTGAAGGAATGTGCCAAGGGGTTGACTCTGGCCTTCACATATTTTTTAATACGAGTCTTGCACTGGGTCAACTTCCTAAGGAGTGGAAAGAGGGCATGATTGTACCACTTCCTAAAGGAAATGATAGAACTCAAGAATCAAACTGTAAGCCTATCTGTGTGTCAAGGGTTGAGTTAAGTTGTTGGAGAAGCTTGTGAGAATTAGGATCCAGAATTGGATTAACAACAATGGTATTTTTGATGGGAAGCATGGATTTACTAAAGGGAGCTCATGTTTTAATAATCTACTTACTTATTACAATAAGGTGACTGCTTCCATGGACAGTGGAGAAGGATACACAGTAATATAGTAAGATTTTGCAAAGGCTTTTGACAGATTACTGCATGATAAGTTGATAGTCAGTGTGGAGTGGATGGGGTTGGATATTAGATTGGTGCATTGGATTGGAGACCGGCTACCTAATAGGTATCAACAAGTTGTGTATGGGGGAGTGATATCCAGAAAAAGGAAAGTTACTAGTGGTGTGGTTCAGGGGTTTGTTTTAGGGCTATTGCAGTTCAACTAGTATATTAATGATATTGGTGAAGATTTGGATGGAGATATTCAGGTTTGCAGAAGAAGCAAAGTTGGGACGAACCATGAAGAGTAGAGAAGATGTTGTAGCCTTACAAGAAGAGTTGAATAAATTGAGTGATTGGGAACAGGAATGGGGATGTGAGTTCAATGTTGAAAAATGTAAGGTTTTAAAATTTGGAAAACAAAAATTATTAATATTATTATTAAGAGAATCCTCCAGAGAGTCAGACTCATCGAGGGAGGCCACAAACTACACACAAACCAGCTATCATACTTATTCTTGAATTCATTCGCACTGCTTGCACTCACAAGATCCAATGGCAATCCATTCCAATCAAGCACCACTTTCTGAGAGAAAAATCTAGCCCTCACAACTTTCTTGGCGGCCTTCATTCTCAGCTTCCTCATGTCCTTTCCCCACCCTCCATAAATTGAAAAATTCCATCAAATGAAATCCTGTATGATCCTTTCAGAAGTTTGTAAGTCTCGACATATCACCCTTCTTTATCCTGTTTGCTAGTGTCTGCAGTCTACAAATTCTCAATCTGTCTTCATAAGCAGTATTCCACAATCCTGATATCATTTTTAACACTCTCCTTTGTACTCTCTCCAATATATCAGAATCACAACAGAAACCAGGAGACCAGACCTGTGCAGAATAGTCCAAGTGAGGTCTTATCAAGGCCTCGTAAAGAGGCAAAACAACATCCTTATCTTTACATGTGAACGTTCGTTTCAGCATTGCAATTATCTTTTGAGTTGTATTTGAAATCTTTGCCACATAGCCCCTAAAGTACAACTTCCTATCTATTAAGACTCCAATCAGTTTCTTCTAGCCTAATCCCACCAATATAATATGACACTTGATATCTAATCATGCCAAAGTGAATGAATCCTTTCTTTTAGGCTTACACGGTGATCTGAATTCATTTTTTTAAATTATGGAGACAATTACCATGTTTGAATAAAAACTTTAGTTTAATATAACTAAAATCTACATTCAAATTTATTAAACTAAAGGTTTTATTCAAACACGGTAGGTGTCTCCATAATTTTCAAAAATGCAGCCAAAGTGAATGACTTTACATTTACTGACAATGAACTAACAGCCATTTTCCCATGCCCACAATTCCAACCTATTCAAATCATTCTGCAAAGACTGCATATCAGCAGCATTCCTGATTACCCTACCTATCTTTGCATTATCAGCAAATAACTGTATGTTTGAATAAAACTAAAGGTTTTATTCAAACACGGTAGGTGTCTCCATAATTTTCAAAAATGCAGCCAAAGTGAATGACTTTACATTTACTGACAATGAACTAACAGCCATTTTCCCATGCCCACAATTCCAACCTATTCAAATCATTCTGCAAAGACTGCATATCAGCAGCATTCCTGATTACCCTACCTATCTTTGCATTATCAGCAAATAACTGTATGTCGCTTGTCAAATCCTTCCCAATATCATTAATGTACAGATTAAATAACAATGGACAAGGACTGATCCTTGTGGTACATCAGTTTTTTTTTTTTTTTTTAATCTTTGTACTGGTTATGGGCTTTACTACCCTTACATCACTTCCAGACATTTCGTCCAGACTTGATATAGGCTTTAAAAGCATTTTACTCTATGCCTGTTCTAGTTATCATTGTAGTCATTCTCTGGTGGCAACGCCATGCCACCAGGGTGCCCCGTAGGGCCCTCAAGGAAAGAACTTTTTTATCCTTTTGCATAAGCCCAAGCTGTTTTAAGTCCTTATAACTATCTGCACTCCATACACCATGTAAAGAGATGGTGGTGCTGGTAAACCTCGGAGTTGCCCCATGCTCCTCCCATATCTTACTAACTAGATCTGGGTTATTTTTATAATAATATACTTTATTATTATGGCTATAGGCTAGTGGGCACCCTGTTCCCACCACCTGGGTATCAACTACCCAAACATCACCAACTCTTTTAATCACTAAGTCTGGCTTAAGCAAGCCCACAGAGGTCCTATAATGTGGTTCCACTGCAGTCTCCCAACCTTTGTTCTTAAAGCGGTTGTTCAGAATGGAGACCACAGCATCATGCCTCCTCACGCGGACCCCATGGGTGCAGAAGCAACACTGGGCTATATGAGACAGTGTCTCACTGTAGTGGTAGCCAGCCCTACATTTGAAATCATCACTACCCCATCGAGCTGTGTAGGCTCGAGTAGGCAGGGCATCGATCCTCGTCCTGATAAGGTCAATACACTCGAACCCAGAGAGGAGTCTGGTGCCATCCCTTACCCAATCATGCTGGGGAGGCACCAGATATGAGTCTTTTAAAGGATAACAGTGCAAACAGAGATGCCCATCTCTTGTCTTATGCAGGTGATGACTCGATTAAAGTACCTTGATAATGGGAGCAGCCTTTAGCTCGCCTAAAGTCTTCTTGTATTAATGGGCTGCAGATAGCCTCTCTGCAGACGGGGGAAAGAAGATAGTTCTAACTGCGTGATTCTTGACAGCCGCAGGCGTGGGATCAGCCATCTATGTGATGGAACCCCAAGACCTCCATCCTTCATTCTCGCATGGAAATATGCAGTAGGAGTGTCAGGCGGCAGGCGGAGCCATGATCTCACGGCTGAATGGATAGCCCTGTCCATTCGGGACAGTACCAAGATATATGTCCTACCAAGCACCAACTTGTGGTAAAAGCGAAGTAGGAGATAGTAGGAAAGGAGAAACAGTCTTTGCTGGGGCTTGAGAGGAACGTTCCTCAAAGAAGCGATCCCAGCTTCTCAGATCCCCCATATACCACTTTTTGATATCTGTCAGTCAGCAATCCTCTTATCCATGCTAATATTGTATAACCCAAACCAATTTTCTCCAATTTATGCAGCAGTCTGCCATGCTGTATTCTGTCAAAAGTGTTAGCAAAATCCAAAAGTATCATGGTGTATCCATTCCCCTTGTCTAGTTCAATGATAGCATTGAATAATATAAGCACGTAAATACAAGAAAGATATTTAATTAACCAAATATTTCGGTCTGGAAATAGCAGACCATCTTCAGTGGCACTACAAGAACAGTTTTAAAAGAAAATACAAGGTGGCACTACAAAAATTCTTGTAGTGCCAATGAAAGATGGTCTGCTATTTCCAGACCGAAATATTTGGTAAATTATATATCTTTCTTGTGTTTACATGCTTATATTATTCAGTCTTTATGTCATAAGTATCCTTAAAACAACAATGATAACGTTGTTATGGAATGTGAGCAAGTTGCTAAAACATGACCTTAATAAACCCATGTTGTTCATTGCAAAGTAGACATTCACTGTCAACCCATTTCTGAATGCGGGCCCTAACCAATTTTTCCAAAATCTTCACCACCACTCCTGCGATACTAATTGGTCAATAGTTGAATACATCAGTCTTTGCACCACCCTTGTGCAATGGAATTACCATATATTCCTTCCATTCCTGCAGAATCTTTCCTGTTCTGAGACTAGTATTAAACATGCTGATCAAAGGAATGGCCAGTTCAGCTGAACTCTTTTAGCACACGTGCTGATATTCCATCACTCCCTATTGATGAATTTTTATTCAGTTTGTGCAACAGCTCTAATACCTCAGCCTCACACACCTGCGTTTCTTCATCAAGTGAAGAGGTAACAGTGAGCTCAATGTTGCATTCACCAGGTTGATAGCTTTTAACGAAATGGGCACTCATTAACTGAACAATCTCTTCTGCATCTGTAACCCTCACACCATCTGGATTTAGAAGAGTTATTCTTTCATATTCATTCTTTCTTTTACTTGCAGCATATTGATAGAATTCTTGTGGGTTGTCTTTAGCACACAGAGCCAGTTTCTTTTCATAATCAGACTTTGCTTTCCGTACAACAGTTGTAACTATTCTAGCCTGCTGCTTATAATGTTCATAACGGACATCATCCTTATGCAAACGGCATTCTTTCCACATTGTCCTTTTCTTACGAATCTTTTGCTTAATAAGATTACACATCCATTTGACTTCTACTCCATTTATTCTTCAAACTCTCAGAACATATTCTGATATTGCATCATTTAAGTATTGTTTAAATGCTTCCCATGCACTGTTGATATTCTTTCCATCGAGCAATTGATCCCATTCCACTGAACGCAGTAGTATACTCCTCAGTTGGTCATAATTTCCTGCTTTGTAGTTCAGCATGTAACTGTTTCTGAATGGAATATTCATAAACTTAGTCACTTCCTAAGTAAGTACCGCATGATCACTGTCACCACTGGAGGCAGAATAGTTACGTCTTTAAC
This sequence comes from Typopeltis vanoorti, assembly GCF_054136105.1. Classification (NCBI taxonomy): domain Eukaryota; kingdom Metazoa; phylum Arthropoda; class Arachnida; order Uropygi; family Thelyphonidae; genus Typopeltis; species Typopeltis vanoorti. The sequence goes on along the minus strand of NC_143558.1, from coordinate 45,128,943 downwards.
TGAAACGCCCTCTGACACAATAATCAAATCTAACACTCTTTGACCTCCAGTTCCTTCTGTCACATGCTACTTGAGGAAGTTGTCCCACAACAGCTCAATAAATGCATTTTCATTCTTCTCATGAGATTCTACCACTACCCAATCAATATTTGGATAATTAAAGTCTTCCATTATGATTACTCTTTTCGCGCTCACCTTTTCTATTTGGTGATGCATTTCTTCATCACCATCAACTGATCCACCAGGTCTGTAATAACACCCCACTATGTAATTTGTCTTGTTAGATTCCACCTCACACCAGATGGCTTCACGCTCACTGCCACATGAAATATTGTTAGTAGTATTACTACATTCATAGGTCTCAACTCTAACTGGATTTAAGTCATCCAATATCAAAATGGGATGCAGAATTTATGCTTGGTGAGGATATATTGTTGGAGGTGAAGTAAATAATAGATCTGGGGTGATAGTGGATAAGGATCTGAAATTTAGGGAACACATAGCCTAAATTGTGAAGACAACACAAAGGCTTCTAGGTATGATGCAGAGGACACTGACTTGTAGAAGTAGAGAGAGATTTTTGTTCCATTGTATAAGGCTTTGATCAAGCCACACATGGACTATTGTGCCCAGATTTGGTCACCTGGTTTTCAGAAGGATGAAGAGATGTTTGAGAGGATCCAGAGGTGACTGATTAAGGTAGTTTCTAACCTCTGGAATGTTCAAGTATGAGGAAAGATTGAGAAGATGTAATTTGCAGAGTCTGGTGGACAAGAGGAAGAGAGGAGATATGATAGAGACCTACAAGTTGGTAACGGGTTGTAATAGGATCAATGCTGGAGAGATTCTACAGAAAATATTGGGAGATCAGGGGAGAACCAGAGGTCATCCCTGGAAGCTGTATAAGGAGGGTGTGAGTAGGGGAGTGAAAAGGAGGTTTTTCAAGAGTTGTGAATGATTGGAATGCATTGCGTGAGAATGTGGTGTCTGCAGAGAATTTGAGTGTGTTTAAAGCACGGTAAGCTGTGTGTTTGATAAAAGGACCTCCTAGATGAGTCTTCGACTCCATGGGGTCTTGGATAATAATAATAATAAACGATTAAACCAAGAACATAATTTCTTGGCATCTTTAATTTATATTATATTATAGCGAAGCAGAAAAATTTTTCACATCTATCTCTAATCCAGAGTATTTTAGTAATAAGGTATGACTGGATAAAACAAAACCTGCTAATTACAGAGATATTAGTCTATTGAATACATGCTACAAAATATATAGTAGAATACTTAATGAAAAATTTTAAATATACAGTGAAAAATATTATTAGAATGTCAAAATGGATTTAGAAAAGGACATTCTACAATGGATGCAGCTTTTTGTTTAAAACTACTTATAGAAAAAATAAAGAGAATTTAATTTAGAAATTCATTTTTTGTTTATAGACTACAAAAAAGGCATTTGACAGAGTAAAAAGATATATACTGTTTGATATATTACAAAAATAAATATACCTAATATTTTACTACATACAATACTGAATATATACATAAGATAATGAAATAAAAATAAAAATAAATGAAAAGAAAGTCTGAAAAACAATATAAACCAAGGAGTAAGACAGACATGTCTTCTGTTTCCAACACTTTTTAATATTTATATTAATGAAATATTAATACATTGGAACACCTTAAACAATCCAGGTATAGAAATTTACCAGAATAACAAAATATATATGCTATTATTTAGAGATGATCAGGTAATAATAGATAAGGAACAAATTTACAAAGAGCAATATACAATTTAAATGTTATAGTAGAACAGTTTAAAATGAAATATCCAGAGATAAAACTAAAACAATGGCATTTTGTGGACAAACTCCAGTTAGAAGTAAGACAGTTATTAATAATAAAATAATAGAAGAGATAAATACTTTCAGTTATCTTAGATGTAAAATATCTTATGAAGGAGAAAGACAAAAAATTAAAACTTCTACATTTTTACAGATTACAGGCCTGATAAATAGAACACTCAATTCAAATATAGCACAAAAAGAAACATGCTTGAAAATATACAATACTTTAAGCAATGCCCACGTTATTATATGCAGGCAGTGAAATTTGGACAAGAAGGTGAGGAGAGGTTTCTTTGCATGGAGGGGGGGGGGTTGAACCATGGAATGCATTTCCTGATATACTGGTGAGAGCAAGAACTGTCAATGAGTTCAAGTTGTGGTATGATAGACTTTGTGTTTCCTAGGAATGTCCCTCCCACGATGAGTCTCTTGACTCCATGGAGGCCTGAATAATAATAATAATAATAACAACAAACAAGACAAACAAATAAAATAAAAACAAGTGAAATGAGATTTATGAGAAGAACTGCAAAATACACATTATTAGACCAAAAAACGAACAAAGATATTTTAAAAGAACTAAAAACAAAATCAATAGAAGAAAAACTAAACAATTATAAAAATTAAAATGGATAGAATGAGTTAAAGTTCTCTGTTATTACTGATCTTGTTAACATTGTCAAGAATTAGTCGTAGATCTTCCATGTCATTATAAGCATACCTCAGATTACTGATCAATCTACCTCCTATCCTAATTCCTGTCCTGAGCTCATCCAATACTTCACGCATGATGTCCTCCACATATATATACTAAACAAGTGAGGAGAAAGTAAACATCCTTGCCTAATCCCTTTTCCAACTTGAAGCCGGTCAGTCAATCCAACACCTATTCTTACCATGGCTTCTTGCTCCCTGTAAAAGCTGGCTATCAACCTGATAGTGTGTTGAAGAAAACCCATTCTTTTCATTACTTCCCACAGTTTCACATGCTCAACACATCAAAAGCTTTAGAGTAGTCTAAGAAACACACTACCAGAGGGGTTCTGAATTCTTTATATTTTTCGATAATCTGTCTAAGGCAAAGGATCTGATCTCTGGTGCCCTTACCTTTCCTAAAACCTGTTTGTTCCTCAGGCATCTCTGCCTCAACTTTGGCCTTAATCCTATTTAGCATGATCTTGAATAAAATTTTGCTTGCATGAGATATTAAACTAATAGTTCTATAGTTCCAGACCAAGCAGTAGAATTTAATCTGTTTCTGCTATGTGATCTACTCTGCTTGGTTAATATGGAAAGGTAGTTGACGGCAGCGCTATCAGTAGACCTTACTCAAGCATTTGATAATGTCTGGAATCCATTTCTATTCCACATCCTCCAGCAAATTGGTGTGGGTCAAAAGGTGCTATCCATTATCAAAGAAGTTTATACCAATTCAACTACCTGCCTCCTAGTTAATGGGTTCCTGTCAGACCTGGTCAAAAATCAAAAAGGAGTCAACCAAGGTTGCCCTCTTAGTCCATTACTCTTTGCGTTGGTTCTTGAACCTTTCTTTCAGGAAGTCAACAATATGCGCGATGTGCAAGGCATAAACAATTCTTTCAACTAGGAAGGAAAATAAGGTATTAGCATATATCGATGATGTAGTGGGCACTTTGAAGGATAATGATTCCATATACACCGTTTTTGGTATTTTGTAAAAATTCAGCAAGATCAGTGGATTAACTACCAATGCAGACAAGACAAGACAAAATTAAAAGTTTTTGGAAAGTTGGATCTCAGAGGCATTCCTTTTGGACTAACCCCTAAGAGAGAACTCTTCATTATACTTGGAATTCCCTTCTCCACTTACCCAATATTACCAGTTCAAGAACTTATATACAAGAACATCAAAACCTTAGAAGACTGGAAAATAGGGACACTTTCTTTTTCTTCTAAAGCCATAGTGCTCAAAACCATAATCTTTCCTGCTCAGTTTGCATAATAAATATTACAGACATCACAGAAGCTGAAGAAAAGCAGTTATATAGTAAGCCTGTGCAATTTTTTTGGTCCAACCAATACCAAGAAGTTAAAAAGGAATTTCTTCAACTATCAAAGAAGCATACAGGATTTGGGCTTCCAGTCTTAAAATTTTGCTATTTAAGCAATACAGCTTCAAAAATCCATAAAATATTGCAGACAAATCACACATATGCAGACCTTCTCCAGTACTGCCTGTGATTTCATCTTCCCCTGTTTGGAGTAAATGATTATAAAGGTGCAAAAGCTGAAATCCTGAATACTACAACATTCTGTGCTTAACTCTAAGACTGCTACAACATTGATATTCTTTCCATTAAAAAAAAACATATAAAATTTGGTATAAAGAATTCTTTAATTTCTTTCACTGCGAACATCTTCCACAGTTGGGTACTGACAACAATGCTTTGTTTCATAATTTATTGAAGTTCCAAGGATATCCTAACAGGAGGGATCTTGCTTGGAGAATTGCATATGGTCACCTTCCCGTCAATGCCATCAAATGGAGGTACTTTAATATCGAAGATCCAATCTGTGATATCTGTTACCAACTGGAAACAGTAGGACATGCATTCTACAGCTGCCCTGCATATTTGGTTCAGATTATGTAATGTGTTGAGCATTCCATTACTTACAGCAGAACAGGTTATTTTTTGCAGTACCTACCACCTGTCAGCAATGGGCTCTTAATTCAATGTGGTCATATGGTGAACTGCACGGATGACTGGAGAGCAATTCCAGACAGAGAAGGCCAACTAGGCAGTTAACTCAGATAAGGCTAACACCTGGGTAACAATCAATCATCTTTGTGCTTTAGTTGCAATTAGTGTTTTTTTCGTTGTTCATCTACATGAGATAGGTGAAAAAGGAAAACTGACAGCCTTTGGCTATATGATGATACAGAAGAGCTGAAGCCTTTTCTCTATCTCTCATACTATCTATGTCTTTTCTTTCTCCTAATACTATCAGACTCTCTTGTACCTCTGTACTAACCACTCTAATCATATGATGACCACTCCTTTACTTTTCACCTGAATAAAGTCAAAACCGGTCTGGGTAGTGACCCTTCCCATAATTCCTATCATTATACATGTCTGTAGGGATATGTGATTTGCATTATGGGATACTAAAGCAAGTGATGTGAAGTCATTAGCCTCTATATATATGAGCTGCCCAGTTGTGAAGTTACTTCATATGCAAACTTTGTGTGCTTACACTTGGATAAAGGATTAAACCAAGGGCATAATTTCTTGGCATCTTTAATTTATAGTACAACCAAGTGGAAAAACTTTCAACATATAATTCACTGCATTAGTTCTAGCTTAACTCCTCTTTAACAGAATAATCTCATTCTCCTTCCACTACCTAGGAACCATGCATGTTTCGAGACTCAAGCTGAACAACCATGTCAGGAACACTCTTTAGCATTATCCTTCAGTATCAGTACTGATATAAAAGTGTGGACTCTCACTTTTCTTCTTTGCATTCTAATCGCTTCACTAATATCTGTGATCTTCATTTCAGGAAAACGATGGGGAACAAATTATCTATAGAATAAAATAAGTTGTAAAAACCATTACTACACCTACTCTGTAGGGAAAAATAATTTTATTATGAAAAATAACAATTACACAACAGATAGCATTAGCATTGCAGTTTTTTTCCCTCATTCAGCAAACATTTCATTCAAATACATCCTTCAAACATCTTGGATGTGCTGTATCATATACAAAAGAAGCTAACATTGATATCAAAATTTCAAACTTTCTAAAGATAAAGGAATGATCAATAATATTTTCAAACCTAACTGTTCAAAAGAATATAAGAATAAGAATTTATAAAGTTTTGACAAGCCCTTCTCTACTGTACAGAAGTGAATTATGTACCATAAAAACTGCAGAAGAAAAAAGAATAGAAACTGGAGAAATGAAATTCCTGTGAAGGAAAGCAAGCCATACTCACTGGGACAAAAAAAAAAAAAAAAAGAACAGAAATATGTTAAGAACTAAAAATAGACTCAGTATTGGACAAATTATATACATACCGAAAGAAGTGGATTGAACATATTGAAAGAATGGACAATTCAAGACTACCCCAAAAAATGCTCAGTTGGAGAAGATAGAAATCAGAGATAACCAAGGAAAATATGGAATGAGACCAGAAAAGGCCATTGAGCCTAAATTCCTGAAAGGATAATGATGATTCAGCAAACATACCACTAAAATAGGAACTGATACCCTTGAAAAATGACTGTTGAGAAAAACAGTATTTTGAAATGAATGCATGAGAGGTAAACCTTGTGACACCTAAACTAATTTATATATTGTTAATTTAAAATTTCACTACTACTCAAAATTAGCATTTACCCTCTTCGTTTCAAATCTTCAACTTCTTCTACTGTCATTCCAAAAATAAAGATGTTTTCAGGACCCATCTCTTCTCTCATTTCAATATTAGCTCCATCCAGGGTACCAATTGTTAAAGCGCCATTGAGCTATGGAAAGAGCAAAAATATTTTAAGCTTTTGTGTGAACCTGTCGACTTGTTCAGACAGACAGACATAACATAGAGTTTTTCTTAAACACATAATATTCAATACTGATGAGTAACTGGAAAAAAAAATTTTTTTTTTGAACAGTGTAATTTAGTTTATAGTTATAAAAATAGCAAAATTTTGCTAGTTAATTTTAATGATCAATAAATATTTACCTAAAAATACTTTTTGTTGGCATAAATTATGATTAATCTTAAATCTATTTATTATTATTATCACCATCAGCCCTGCAAGGTTAATAATAATAATAATAATATGAAACTCTCTGATTCCAATCTTTGAGTTTCTTATTCGGTTTTAAAACAATGTGGGATTTAATATCCCCTTAATTTAAATAATGTTTATATCGCCGAAATGAAGTCTATTGGCTCTTTATATTTTTATAAAGAGCCAATAGCTCTTTATAAAACTTGTTTGACCTCGTACAGCAGAGTATATAAGTTCTTTTCACTATACCCTTTGGTATTAATTTGGTCTAGTTACTCACTGATGAAGCATCAAAAAAGGCTGAAACCGGTCTGGGTAGTGACCTCCCACCATAATGTAATAACAGCATACATTTCATAGGAAATGTGTTTTTACATTTCCTAGGAAACGCGTTTTTACATTATAGAAAATACCAAGAATAGCGATCAGAACTTCCACCTTTGCTGCGAGTTGCCCAGTATTGTACTACGTACTAAGACTACTTGCATTAGCTCACGCTAGTAATCGCCGATGCTTTTATAGTTTACTATATTCAGCTTGAAACTCTGATTCCAATCTTTGAGTTTCTTATTCGGTTTTAAAACAATGTGGGATTTAATATCCCCTTAATTTAAATAATGTTTATATCGTTGAAATGAGGCCTATTGGCTCTTTATATTTAAATAATAATAATAATAATAATGTAATTTTTTCTCTTTCCTGTATAGTTCTTTTCATCAGAAAAAATCCCCACACATTACAGAAAAAAATAATAATACAGACTAAAAGTCTCTAATTTTGTATCTGTAATTGTTCTATGACAAAATCATTAATTATTGTTATACTGAGTATGGTTGGTTAGCCCACCATTAAAGGCAATTGCATAAATACCTCAAATTACCCAAATTTTCAATTTAAACTAAATTACCATATACAGTATAAAATTGATTATGATTCTTTGCCATTCAGATATATATACATACATATATACATAGATATATTAGAATTCATATTTACTCGGTTAAAATAATATGAAAATTAATAAAGTTTAAATGACTAAACACTGAGAATAATAAAGAATGAGGTTTAAGAGGAACACTACTAGTTTCGTTGATAAAACAACTTCTTCAGGTGTCCAAGTACAAAGAATAATATACAAAAAACAACAGAAACATTACATATTAACGACAACAGATCTACTATAAACTGTAGTACAGTTTAAACTGGAGTACGTGTTATAGTTCCAGCTGTATGTAACTGCGTGTGTGAGATATCGTGAGAATGCCAGTACTGGACAGCAGAAATGTGCGCATCAGATAAATTGTAGCTAAGGCTACAATTTATCTGATGTGGGTTGAATCGAGGGAAATTTCTTTAGATTCGAGAATACATCTCTCAAGTTCATCATAACATTTATGAATGTTTGAAGTTTGAAACCAGTCTATAAGATGTTGGCAGCTTTCATCAGAGTTTATTGAGAATAGGACGTGGCTGGAGAGAGAGAGCACTAGCTCAGGTTCTGTTGTAGGAAATATCTCTTTTGTGATCCTCAACACGGAAAAAGATAGATTTATCAGTCTGTTCATAATAAGGCTTTCCATGATTACAAATAATCTTGTAAACTTCTGGGTACTGAAGAAAGTGATGTTTTTCTGTAGGTCGACTGAGGATGGAACAGAGTTTAGAAAACGTAGTGAAACATGTTTTGATGTTGAACTTCTTAAGAATTTTAGCCAGTTTGGGAGAGAGGGAACTAATAAAAGGCAAAGAGATATAGGCTCTGGGGGAAGAAGAGTCTTCCATAGCAGGTTGACGACAGTGGAAAAGAAATTTCTCAATATTTTTTAGAGTGAAGCCATTGTTGAGAAAGGTCCTTTTTAGTAAATTAAGTTCATTTTGAAGTTCTATCTCATCTGATAATAATGATCTGGCTCGATGTGCCAGGGTGGAAATAATGCCAAATTTCTGTGGAGGATAGTGATGGGAAGATGCATGAAGGTATCTGTCCGTATGTGTAGACTTTTTGAAGATGGAGATTTTGATATTGTCAGAGCATCTTGTAAGTTTTAAGTCTAAAAAAGTGAGACAATTGTTGGTTCATAGGTGAATTTAATCTTGTCATGAAAGTTGTTAAGATGATCCAGAAAAATATTGAGGTCATCTAGGCCGTGCTCCCAAATGAGAAAAACATCATCAATAAAACAGAGCCAGATTTTAGGTTTTAGTGTTGATGAACTAATCACTTTTTCTTCTAAGTCTTCAAGAAATATATTTGCTAGTACCGGAGAGAGCGGGCTGCCCATAGCTAATCCTGAGTTTTGTTTAAAGATCTTGTCTAAAGTATCCTGAGTTGACACAGGGGGAGAGTAAGGTTAAGAATTTCTTAGATAAGTTGCTCTTGAGGAGATTGAGAACTTCCTGGGTTGGAACATTTGTGAAAAGAGACACTGTCGAAACTTGCGATTAAATCTGATTTGTTTAGTTTCAGTTCTTTGATCTTCGAAAGGTAGCTGAATTTTTTATATAAGAAAAAGATTTTCCTGTTAGGTGTTTTAAGGAAGAGGCGAGATATTTAGACACGTTGTAATTTGGTGATTCGATACCTTCTACTATTGGTCTTAGGGGAGTATGGATTTTATGGATCCTCGGAAGTCTGTATAATCATGGGATTGAAGGGTGCACAGATTTGAGAGAAAGACAGATGTGCCTTGGTAATTCTGAAGTAGTTTTTAGAAGATTGTTGGTCCTGTTATGAAATTCTCTATTGGGATCACTATTAAGTTCAGAATAAGTGTCTGTCTCCAATAATTTAAGTATTTTGTTGTGGTAGTCAGTTTTGTTCAGGATGACTGTGGCATTCCCTTTGTCAGCTGGGAGAATTATGATATCTTTATTCTTCTTTTAAGTTTTTAATGGCTAATCTTTTACTATGAGAAATTTTATCAGGAGTGGGTCTTGCATTATTTATCGTGAATATAGCTTTCATATGTAGAAGGTTTGCTTCTTGGGTTGGTAGTGAGGATGCAGCTTTTTCTTCCCATTCTCTTTCTTCTGCCGATGAAAGAGAATGAGAAGATTTGTTTATAACTACTTTTTTAAACTTAAAATTAAATTTAAAATTAAACTTATCAAAAGGTTCGATTATCTTAGATGCACGCAAGATCATTCCTCATCTAATTATGCTTCTACCTTTTCTAAAAAAGTAGTTATAAACAAATCTTTCCATTCTCTTTCATTGGCGAAAGAGAATGGAAAGATTACAAAGGGCCTCAATTTCGTTCTCGCACCTACTTCCATATCCTTCATGAGGAACTTTTCCTCATGAAGATAAAAAAAGTTGCATCCTCACTGCCAACCCAAGAAGCAAATCTTCTACGCTATATTCACAATAGAAGAGCAAGCATTGGCTTCGATACACAATTCAAAGCTCAATTATTGCTGCGCAAGCTTAAGATGTCTACAAAAATAAAAGCCTAAATGGAATGCTTATAAATGTATGCATTTATTAACAAATAAATATTACTTCTTTCTCAATTATTGAGCTTGCGCAGTAAGCACAGCAAGCTTGAGAATTCGCCACTGCTAACAGGATAATCTTCTTCTTATATAAAAAAATTCAGTTGACTTCGTTTTGAAGATCTCAAACTAAACAAATCAGATTTAATGGCAAGTTTCAACATAGTGTCTCTTTCACAAATGTTCCAACCCAGGAAGTTCTCAATCTCCTTAAGAGCAATATCTAAGAAATTCTTCGCCTTACTCTCCCACTGTGTCAACTCAGGATACTTTAGATTCGAGGACAAGATCTTTGAACAAAACTCAGGATTAGCTATGGGCAGCCCACTCTCTCTGGTACTAGCAAATATATTTCTTGAAGACTTAGAAGAAAAAGTGATTAGGAGCAAACTCGACTTACTCGTCTGTTTGCTTACTTGGGAAAAAGGATTAAAACCAGGTTTAAAAAAAATTACTTGGTATCTTTAATATATATATATAGATAGATAGATAGATATTTTATACACACAACAATGTGATAAATTCCTTGGTTAAAGGAGATGCATATACAGTGATGCACTTAGATTTTTCGAAGACTTTTGACAGAACTGCCACATGACAAGATGTGCAGCTAAATTGAAACAGATGGGCTAAGATAACAGACTAGTGAGTTGAATAGTTGATTGTGTGTCAGAGTGGTATCAGCAGATTGTGAACAGAGGCATGTTATCCCAAAAGAGAAAGGTTACTAATGGAGTATCACAGGGATCTGTTTTCATTATTGTTTAACTTGTAAGTTAATGAAACTGGGACTGGCTTAACGTGGAGATATGCAGGAGTCTATGTGAGTGAAGCTATCAGTTTAATGTTGCAAAGTGCAAGGTCTTGAAATTTGGCAGGGATGGTTAGGAGAGTATTAATGGGGAAAATTTTGAAGTAGCTGGAAGAGAGATCTGGAAATGATGGTGAACAGAAACTTGAAATTTAATCTTACATTGCTAAAATTGTAAGAACATCACAGTGGATTATGGAAATAATGAGGAGGGCATTAACATGCAGAAGCAAAAGATTATGGTTCCCTTGTATAAGGCGTTGATCAGGGCCACATATGGACTACTGTGTACAAATTTAGTAACCTGGTTTTCGAGGAAATGAGGATGTTCTGGAAAGGGGTCCAGAGAAGGTTTATTAAGTCAGAATAAGGTCTATGGAATGTTATATATGAGGAGAAATTGAGGGAATGTAATTTGCAAAACCTTGTGAATAGAAGAGGGGATATGATCGAGACATATCCCCTCTTCTTTTATTCACAAGGTCCATACTCCCTCTTGCAAACAGTTCTTTGACTACATTGAGGTTAAATGTTAATAATAATAATCATGCCAAATTATTTGGTTCCTTGCATCCTTCTCAAGATACAGATTATACTAATGCTGTGACTATTCCCTATATCTGGAGCACCTTATTAAAAATAGTCAGAACATTAAAAACCTCTTCACTGTTTGTCAAACATTATATGATGCTGTAAGCCCTCAGAAAAAAAAAAAGAAAAAAAAAACACTATGTATCACTGCAACAAATACAAACTTTAAAGACTTTTTTTTGTTTTTGGAATCAGGAATATATTCAAAAAACCAAGCAAATCTATCGAGTTATCCCAAAAGTAATGTTTTTTTTATGCTGTATGTGTCTCAGCTTGTCTACACATGAATTTTTAAAGCTTTATAAGTACTGTCAAGCTGAGGCAGCCTCATTCTAAGGAGTTCCACCTTGCAAGAACATCATATACAAGTTATTGTTTAAATAATTCTTTATTACTATGGAGGTCACTGAAGAGTTAATTAGGCACATCATGCTTTATGAATTCAAAAAAGGCAACAATGTTGCTAACAATACAAAAAAATGTGCAAGAAGTATGGCAATAATGTTTTGAATGTGTGAAAGTGTCATCGATGGTTCCAAAAATTTTGACAAGAGGACTTTAGCTTGAAAGACTGCCCTAGATCTGGGCACCCTGTCTCTCTCAATAATGGTATGATGCAAGCTGCTATTGCAAGAAATGGCAACACAACTGTTGAAGATTTAGCAAAAGATCTTAATTCATCCTCATCAACCATCCATTGCCATTTGACATTACTTTTGGGATGACCTTATATATAAATATGGTAGTGTTAAACTTCCCAAGATCTGAAAAACAATTATTCTTAGACTTTCAATTATTGTGTCTTTGTGTGTTATTACAATTTTTTTATTGTATCTCAGAAGTCTCTGTGACAGAGACAAATACTGGAACTATTATACCCGTGTTTATTTATTTTGGGGCTGTTCTTATTCCATTAAATCTAATTATGAGCTCAACCAGCACTTAAGCCTTAATAAACATCTCGACATGTAAGTATTTGATCGTACCCTATAACACACTCCTAAAAGGAACAAACTTAATGGCAGAAGACAATTATACAGCAAATGCAATTCTAGGACAATTTATGGTGGTGAGAAGAATTTTTCTTTCACGAGAGTGATATTCCTAGCAAACTCTATAATGAGGAAAATGCGCAAAGGCAAATAATACTCAATCAAAAAAAATGGGATCTGCTTAGAGTGTCACATAATGGAGTAACCTCATTTTTCATTTCTTTCTTTTTCTTTATTTGCTAATTATGTAGTTTTTTAGGAGTATCTTTTGTGTATTTTGATTCTTATTTATGGAATCAGCCTCAGCCCTAAGAAACTCTTCAAACCTCAACAAATTTGGATGTATGCGACTGCCCCAAATTTGGGAGGGCTTACATCAGCAGACCTTCAGCCCAACGGCCAAGAACACCTACTTAGCCCACTAGAGGGCACCATCAGGACTTTTGGAGAATAATAGCTTCATATCTTCATTCTCAGGTACCGTGTTGTAGCGCCTACGTGCACGTGCCTTTTTTTTTGTAAGTTCCTTTTGAAAATGGCAACGTGACGTTGCCAAAATATCGGAAATATTTATTAAAGCGTAATTTAATTTATATTCATATCTACGTTGTTCAATTCCTTAAGTAATTTAATAATTATACACTACCATTTACAGATTATCAATACTGCAGCACTATATGCAAAACATATCATTATTATTAACAGACCTCCATGGAGTCAAGAGATTCGTCATGGAAGGTCTCACTCACTCACTCACACACAGCTCATGGTACTTTGACTTAAATACATTCACCGTCCCTGCAATCATCACACTCTCAGGGAATGCATTCCATCACTCACCACACTCCATGCAAAAAATCTACTCCTCGTCCCTTGCTCACACCCATCTTATACACTTCCAGGGATGGCGTCTCGTTCAACCTTGTCTCCGGATATTCTATGAAAAATCTCATCCACATTAATCTGATAATTATCCCTTACCAACTTATATGTTTTGATTATATCTCCCCTCTTCCTTCTATCCACCAGGCTCTGTAATTTGCATTCCAGCAATCTGTTCCTCATATTCCACATTCCAGAAACCAACTTAGTCAATTGCCTCTCAACCCTCTCCAACATCTCATCCTTTTGAAAACCTGGTGAGTAAATCTGTGCACCGTAATCCATATACAGTCTGATTAAAGTCTTGTACAATGGAATCAAAACGTCTAATTTCTACACATGAGTGTTCTCCACATCATTCCAATAAAATATCCAGAGAATTTCAGGTCCCTTTCCACGATCTGTAACTCCCAGATCTTTCATTACTTCCACCTCCTCTAAAATATCCCCACCAATCCTACACTCTGCATCCCATCTTTGTTTCCAAAATTTAAACCTCACACTTTGCAAAATTAAATTGACATCTCCACATACTCGCCCATTCAGACAGTCTATTTAGGTCCTCTTGCAAAGTTACATCTGCTCAACTTCTCATAACTCTCTCCAACTTTGCATCATCTGAAAACAACTGTATATCACCATTTAAGCCCTTTCCAATGTCATTTATATACAAATTAAACAACAACAATGGCCCCAAAACAGATCCTTGGTACATGCCACTTGTGACTTTCCTCTCTGGGATATCGCTCTCCCACACACAACCTATTGATACCTATCAGACAGCCAATCTCCAATCCAATCCACTAATCTATTATTCAACCCAGTCTGATCCAATTTAACTACTAGTTTGTCATGTAGTAATCTATAGAAAGACTTTGCAAAATCGAAATATACTACTATATATGCATCCTCCTTGTTCAATGTATTCGTCACCTTGTTATCCTTATTTTTATTTATTTATATATTTATTTTTTTGTTACTTTCAAAGGCTGTCATATATGCAAATTAAATGTCACTTACCATAAATTTCATATTACCAGTTCCTGAAGCTTCTGTTCCTGCTGTAGAAATCTGCTCACTAAGATCAGCAGCAGGCATAATTTTCTCAGCCAGAGTAACTCTGTAGTTTTCTAAAAAGACTACTTTCAGCTTATCTCCTACTTGAGGATCAGTATTCACAACATTACCAACAGCACATATTAGTTTAATAATTTGCTTAGCCATATGATAACCTGGTGCTGCCTGAAATAAAGAAATATGAAATTATTAAATTGTAAAATATTAATATAGAATAATAAAGCAAAACACAAAAAGCACTAGGATTTACTTGGATTAAGTGAATATAAATACACTTAAAACATTCAACTATTTAAAGCTATGATAAAACATCATAGCTTTTAAATATGTTAATATGTTTCTTGTAACGTCTTTTAACATGTTACAAGAAACTCATGAGGCTAGGGATTTTGGCATAATAGTGGATAGGAATTTGAAGTTCAAAGGTCACATAGCAAAAATTGCAAATACAACTCAGAGGAAAATTGTGACATTGAAGTGAACCTTGACATTAAGGAAAAAGAAGTCATTTTGCTTCTTTACAAGGCCTTGATAAAACTACAGCTGGACTTCTAGATTCCAAAGAAATAAAGAAGCTGTGGAAAGGGTGCAAAGAACAGTTATAAAATTTAGATCAGAATTATAGAATTTAGATTATGAGGACAGATTGCAAGCATGTGGACTACAGACTCTGGTTAGCAGAAGAAAAAGGGATGATATGAGAGAGAGGTCTATGAACTTCTGAATGGGTGTCATAGGATATCATATGATGAAATTTTTTGTTATATGGAAGGTGGGGAGAGAACCTGGGGGGGGGGGTAGAATCCATGGCAGTTAAGTTTGTTCGCAGTTAGGAAAGGGATCATCAACTTATATGTTCAGTCATATTCCAACTTCTTTTTCTACTCACAAGGCTCTGCAAGTTACATTCCATAGACCTGACTCTGACTTAGTAAACCTTCTCTGGACCCTCTCCAGAACATCCTTATTCCCTTGAAAACTAGGCATCCATGATGATCTCCATCATCATGGAGATCATCATGGATGATCATCAGAGCAGTCCAATATCCAGGAAAAGAAAAGTTACTAGTGGTGTGCTTCGGGGTTTGTTTTAGGGTCATTGCTGTTTAACTTGTACATTAATGATATTGGTGAAGATTTGGATAGAGATATTCAGTTTGCAGATGATGCAAAGTTGAAACGAACCATGAAGAGTAGAGAAGATGTTGTGGCCTTACAAGAAGACTTGAATAAATTGAGTGATTGGGCACAGAAATGGGGATATGAGTTCAATGTTGCAAAATGTAAGGTTTTAAAATTTGGAAAACAAAAATGGGATGCAGAATTTATGCTTGGTGAGGATATATTGTCAGAGGTGGAGTAAATAAGAGATCTGGGAGTGATAGCGGATAAGGATCTGAAATTTAGAGGATACATAGGCCAAGATTGTGAAGACAACACAAAGGCTTCTGGGAATGATGCAGAGGACACTGACTTGTAGAAGTAGGGAGGTTCTTGTTCCATTGTATAAGGCTTTGATTAGGCCACAGATGGACTATTGCACCCAGATTTGGTCACCTGGTTTTCAGAGGGATGAAGAGATGGAGAGGGTCCAGAGGCAACTGACTAAGGTAGTTTCTAATCTCTGGACTGTCAAATATGAGAAAAGATTGAGAAGATGCAACTTGCAGAGTCTGGTGAACAGGAGGAGGAGGGGAGATATGATAGAAACCTATCATATACAGCAATAATGCTGGAGATGTTCTACAGAAAATAGTGAGAGATCAGGGGAGAACCAGAGGTCATCCCTGGAAGCTGTATAAGGAGGATGTGAGTAGGGAAGTGAGATGCAGGTTTTTTCATGCAGAGTTGTGCATTGTTGGATTCTGAATATATAGAGATTAGAGTAATTATTATTTGGTTTAGAATCCAACATGATCTTCCATCACAAAGGCTAGGCTTGTAAATATTATTTAATGTAAACAACTTATTTTACAATTTAATATTCATATGGTTACTTTAATTTTGTCTAATATCTAATTATTTAATCAAAGATATATGTATTAATAATGAAAAGATTGTATTAAATATTATTAAGCTATTTTAATTATTACTATGTTAATATTATAAGAATTTGTATTTGATAATTTAACTGCGCATTAATTGAAATGTAAATATTCTCTATTTATTCCTATTTGTAGAAGTTTAATGTTATGCAATAGCTCAATTTTATTATGTTTTGTTTTGTTGTCATGGAGACGTATGTAAGTAAGCGAGCATGTTTTTGGAACACCACGTGAGGAGAAGGTTTATTGAAAAGAATTTTAGAAAGAAATCACGAGAATAATTTAGGCGGGAAGAACAGATATATAAGCGATGAACGCTGAAATTATTATTTAATTAAGAGAATTAAGAGAGAGAGAAAGGAGAGGATTGGCATTAGGTTGGAATCGGAGCATTCGGCATTCGGGAATCACAGTGCGATAATAGCGAGTCGGCAAGTCACTCAAGCAGCTAATAAAGTCTACTAGTCGAGAAGCAGTTAGCTAATAAGTTGTAGAATAACAATTATAGCTACGGAAAACAGCTGAGAGACTATTAATTAGACTAGGGATACTTAAATTGAGATATAATTTCAGGGCCGACCTGTCAAGGACACACAGAATCTTGAAATAAAGCATCGAGTAACTAGAGAATAGTACAGGCTATAAAATTGAAGTTTACCATTAGCTGTGTTTAGAATTGTAGTGTCTAAAGAATTAATTGAATGCCGGAAGAGTGAACAACTGTGCATAGAAAACCTCAAGTTAAGGAATTATTGTGTGTTGCCTTATTTCATGAGTGATCAGTAGTACTTTATGCAACATTTGTTTATGTGTATTGTGACCGATGATTAATTCAGTTATTACTTAGAAGATTTATTTAATGAGTGCTGTTTAATGTTTAAGGTGTTTACAGTTATAAAAAGTGTTTGCGTATAAGATGATGAAGAAAGAAGATTGTCGGTAAGATTATTCCAACCGTTAATATTCCTATACAGAGAAGTGTGAGAGTTTCATCCTAGAATTTCCTTATACTAACAGTAACTATTGAGGAAGTTAGCTAAAGTGTAAATTTAAAAGTGTTTGTTTGTGAAGAGGTATTACTGCAATTTTTGTTGTATTTGGAACTTAAGGAACTGTGAGAAGACTGTATTATAGAGATAACAGATTTACCATTATATGAGTTGAATGATTGAATTTACCTGAGGAGTTAAAATGTTTGTGATATCTTAATTACTGATTTGAATTTAAGTGTAAAATTTGTGATTCTAAAATTAAATGTTTGTTTTTGTTAATCAAAAGTTGTATTTTGCCTGAATCTCTTTTACTGCACCATTCATAAAATATTTGAACCAAAGCGGGTGAATTAAGTAAGTCAAATATACTCGGCCAGTATATATTTTAAGGAGAAATAGTTGAAGGTTGATTTTTCTTCAATTCTTGAACTAATTCAGATATAGAGCGGCGCAGTCTTTAAATATAAATTTTCTCTATATTTGAATTAGAAACCAACTAGCAACTTATTATTTTGTTTAAGAACATCATAGTGATTAACATGTCGGATCCAAAGTATAGATTAAGAAGAAGTAGGATCCAACAGCATGATTAGAATGCCTTGCCTGAAAGTGTGGTGTCTGCAGAGAATTTGAGTGTGTTTAAAGTACGGTATGATGAGCTGTATGTTTGATAAAAGGACCTCCCAGATGAGTCTTTGACTCCATGGGGTTTACTGTAATAATAATAATAATCATATCCTCTCATCCATCCAAGCTAGCACGGGTGAAATCAAGGCTTACAGCCAATTAATGCAGTCAGGTTGCCACTCCTTGCTGCATCCACCAAGGACAGTATTTCTGACTGTAATCTGTGTATGTTAATGGGGCCGGTTTGACTGTTCTGGAGAACGAAAAACTTTAGTTTTGGGGAGGGAAAAAACCCTACCTCCGTATGAGACCAGATAACTTAGCCAAATGTGACCAGATAAAGGTTCCTCATGTCGATGATGGGAATTGAATCTGGGTATTACCAACCAAAGTGCTTTGTCTATACTGACTGAGCTACTGATGGAGGCACAATCCAAATCCTGATTAAAGCCTTGTACAAGTATTATTGCCATAATCTGTTGTGATGTTCTTACAATTTTTAGCAATGTCCCTTCCAAACTTCAACTCTCTATCTACCATCACTACCATTAATCTTCCAGCTCCTTCAAAATTTCTCCATTAATTATATACTCTGCATTCCAACCTTTCCTGCCAAATTTGATGTCCTTGCGCTTTGCAACATTAAACTAATAGCTCAACTCACATAGACTATTGAGATTCTCTTGCAAGGCCACAACATTTGCTCTACTTCTCATAGTTTCTTTCTTCCCAACTTTGCATCATTGGCAAACAGCTACACATCTCCAGTTAAGCCAGTCCCATGTCATTAAAATACAAGTTAAAAAAATAATGGTCCAAAACAGAAGCATTGCAATAACCTACTCTTTCATTTCTCTTGTTTTCTCAACAAACACATCTGCCACATTCATCCATCCATACATAAAATTATCTTCCTGACAATGAACAAACTTAGTAAGAGTCATCACAATGCTAAACACACTTGACTTTTGCATATGAGTCTAGTTGTTCTAGTTCTTACCACAATTGTTCTTGTAGATTAGCTTATACATTGGTAACTATCCTATCCCAATGGCTTTAACAGGCCTTTAAGGCCCACAACCTTCCAAGCATGCTTGGATTTCGTAATCCGAAATACGAGGATAGAATGGTCACTCCTATGCCTCAAGGTATTCTTGACTGTATCCCTGTGTGTTCAAGGGTCCGGTTTGCCTGCTTGCGGGATGAAAAACACCAGATAAACTGGCGGAAAAAACCTTACTGCCCGCGCCCAAGACCGGCTAACTTGGCTATGGCTGAGGAAGATCCTTCAGCTCCTCACGTCTCCGACGGGAATCGAACCTAGGACACTCCTTCTCCAGGCATATGGTTGCGAAGCGCAAAGCCACTAGGCTAACCGTGCGGACTATACATTGGTAGCACATGACTATTAAATTATTTCAGGAAATTACAACATATACTAAAATATTAATTAAAAGAAACTTTAATCAATACTTCTTATATTTCAGTAATATTCACATCATCATCTTCATGGGAAATTAAAACTATAACATTGACCCCACTCGTTAATCAATGAGTGGGGTCACTTTCTCAGCAAAATAACATGCAAGCAAACCACCCAAGCCAAAGAATGATAAATTTCAGAATTACATCACAAGTTTATTTATGTACAAGAGGAAACTGATTCCTGAAAAAGTAAGCATAATGAAATTTATTTATACATCATAAAGGCAAAATTGAAATATGAGAAAAGATTGGCTCTTAGACACAAGGAAAATCCTAGGGGATTTTTTAGCTATGTGGCCAGTAGGAGGAGAAATGACTGTGGAAGAATGGCATTGTGGGATAAAAATGGGAATAGAGTGACAGATGCAGAGCACATAGTGGAATTGTTCAATGAACACTTGATTGGAGTATTTCATCCTGGAGGAGTCAATTTGAATACTAGAGGGATAGGGCAGGTTTGAGGTTTAGAGGTACAGGAGGAGAGTGTGTTTCAAATACCGAGTAGTCTGGATGTCAATAAAGCTGTGGGACTGGATGGTATTTCACCACAAGTTTTGAGGGAATGTACTAGGGAACTGACAGTGCCTTTCACCTGGCTTTTCAATGAAAGTCTAGCTACAGGAAAGGTGCCCATGGAATGGAAGGAAAGTAAGATAGTACCATTGCATAAGGGTGGTAGCAGACTGGAAGTGTCTAATTATAGGCCAGTTTGTGTGTCAGCAGTAGTCAGTAAGATCTTGGAGAAAGTAGTGAAGGACCGTATACAGCATTGGGCAGATGAGGGCAATGTTATCTGTGAGAGTCAACATGGATTTGTGAAGGGGTGTTCTTGTTTTAAGCAAAGGCATCTGACAGGGTGCCACATGCTAAGCTGATGTTTAAGTTGCAGCACATGGGTCTGGATGTCAGATTGGTCAACTGCATTCAGGATTGGCTGACTGATAGGTATCAGAGAGTTGTGAATGGTGGAACAATATTAAAGAGGCAGAAGGTTACAAGTGGGGTTCCACAGGGCTCAGTACTGAGACCTATATTGTTTAACCTTTATATCAATGACATTGTCCGTGGATTGCAAGTGGATATTCAATTGTTTGCAGATGATGAGAAGCTGGGAAGGGTTATTAGTAATAGAGCAGATGTGGTAGCCCTGCAAGAGGATTTGAATAAGCTAGACAGATGGGCAAATGAATGGGGGTGTCGGTTTAATGCAACAAAATGTAAGGTCTTGAGGTTTGGGACACATCGATGGGATGCTGCATACTCTATGGGAGGAGTTAAACTGGAGGAAGTAGGGGAGACAAGAGATCTGGGGTTGATGATTGATAGAAACCTGAAATTTAGGGGACATATTGCAAAGGTAGTGAATGTAACACAGAGGATTGCTGCAATAATGAGAAGAACACTGACCTGCAGAGATAAAATAGTTATCATTCCATTGTGCAAGACTCTGACCAGACCACACTTAGACTATTGTTCTCAGATCTGGTCCCCAGGATTTGAAGGGGATAAATTAACTGTGGAAAGGGTACAAAAGCAGATAACAAAGATGGTGTCAGGATACGATGTTAGTTATGAGGATCGGCTGAAGGAGTGTGGACTGCAGAGTTTGGTGGATAGAAGAAGGAGAGATGATATGATTGAGACTTTTAAACTGTGAAGAGGTGGGTACAATGTTGACACTGGGAAGTTCTTTCGCTTGTTTGAACAGCAGGAAGGAGTCATGACAAGGGGCCATCCCTGGAAGTTACGAAAAGAAACTGTGAGAAAGAGGGTTAGGAGTGGTTTCTTTGCATAGAGGGTGGTTGAACAATAGAATGCATTGCCTGATGAAGTGGTGAAAGCGAGAACAGTCAATGCGTTTAAGGAGTGGTATGATAGACTTTGTGTTTCCTAGGAGAGACCTCCCTCGATGAGTCTTGATAGACTTGTGTTTCTTAGAAAGGACCTCTGTGATGAGTCTTTTGACTCCATGGAGGCCTGAATAATAATAATAAGAAGAAGAAGTATATTCTAAGCATTGGATTATTCTCTCATACCCTCTCTGACATTGATATTACAGCAATCTAAACTCTCACCAGATACAGAGATACCAATTCCCTTCTCATTGATAGTTTTTGGTTTCCTCCTTTTCTATATGTTCTTGTCATAAAACATTTTTTTTTCCTTTAAAAACATTTAAGGCCTCAAAAGAAAAATAGTTTCTCTTCTCATCCTGCTTTCTTTCACTTTGAATCCAAGTGGTTCAGTTCCTCTCTCTCTCTCTTCAATTTTTAATGAGGAAAGTAAATTAAATATGATAAAAAGAAGATGACAGAATAAGTAAGACTAATGCCATGGAGTAGTTGAATAAATATGAATGGAACAAGAGATAACGTAGCTAAAACAATCTGGTAGCATATAAGACAGCTAACCACTGATTGATGATCTAGATATTCAAGTTCTCAGGAAAATTAGAAGAGTAAACGAAGGGAAGACAATACTAAAATAAAGATATTTTTAAAAATAAGTTGTTTCAAGATTGGATACAGAACAAGTAGACATATCAAGAGTGAAATACAAATAAACATAATTTTCCATGTGGATCTTCCCGACAGTGGGATATAAAATATGTCATAAGATTTCTCTGAATTCTTGCCATTATTTTCTCAGTGCAAATGGTATGACACTAAGAGAGAAAGGGAATGGAATGTTAAGGAGCTTGCTTTTGAGGTGACTGATGAAAGACATTTATTATGATATTTTCCATTTTTTTTTTTTTTTTAAGAAAAGAAGGATGATATCAAATGCAATAGAATTAGAAATGGAAAGAGCATGAGGACTAAAAAAGAAGTATGAGTGTGGGATAAACAAAGTAAATAATTATTACCCTCATCCCAGGATCTGACAATACTAAGGTGTGAAGAACAACTTTTCCTCCTCCCAGCTACCTTCCTTCCCATCAATTTTAATTATATTCCAAATCACTATCTTTCATTCTTTCTTTCTCATATGCCTTCTGTTGGCCACCACCACAAAGAAAACTAATGCAACTTGATCTAAAAGAGGGTGGCTATTTTCTTTTAGGTCACCTGAGATGCTGAGAAACAATGTGTGACTTATGGCACCTAACAAATCTAAACCTCGGAAATCTAAAATAAGGATGGACATGATGTTAATACAATCAATCTAATGTATGCTGAGTTTTGTGGTCAGTCTACAGTAACGAAATCCCCTTTGCCTATACCTTCACATTGGCAAGCCTGTGAGATGTCCTGGATATATTCTACAGCTAATAGTATTAAACCATCAGGCCAAAGGAAACCATTCTCCAGTGAACCCACAGGGGAAGAGGCTGAAGTGGAACATCTGTGTCTCTCTGAGGAAAAGCCAAGCATCTTTACATTAAGCACCACTAGATGGTGGATGAAGTTCATATAGTGTAACAATTTGAATTTTCATCCTATAACTTAGCCCATTTCAAAGCTGCTGTACCCAATGATATTCAAAACAAAAACAAACATAATGCAACTATGCTTGCTAGGAAAGGAAGACAGTGCTGTCTTTCATAGACATTTCTATCTTTCTTTTCTGCTCATATTAAAGCTAAAATAGTTGCAAGAAAATTATCAGCAATATAAAAACTTATTTTGTTAATTTTGTTGGAATCATAATCAATTAGATAAGAAAGTGTGGCAAATGTGATTAAGGTCTTCTGCAAAAGATATCCAGTTAGAACAGAAAATAATATTTCAGATTGGTAAAAGCAATTTAATTTAAAGTTGAAACAAGAAATATGTAGTTATGGAAATGAAAGTGAATGAGCTGAAAGTATTGAAATATTCAGTCATCTAGATACTAATAAGGAAGTAGAATTAGAAATAATTTCCTCAAGTGATAACCAGAGTGATGTTGAAGTAATCTAATGAACGCAAATATCCGATATAAAGTTAATTAAACTCTATGCTGCATATAGTACTACAGCAGTCTATTAAACAATCTAACTGTAATAGTCTTTTGACAATATAAAACTCTCTCTGAGAAGTAATGTGAAAATTATAATTTTTATTCCTTTCTTTTAGGCTTGCACGGTGATCCGAATGCATTTTTGGAAATTATGGAGACAACTACCATGTTTGAATAAAAACTTTAGTTTACTATTACTAAAATTTTACAATTCGACGTTTCGACCTTTATGTTAAGGTCATCTTCTGGAGCGTACAAATATACACAGGAAACAAGCTATACTACAATCATACTGGTTCGTTAAAGACACTGACTAACCGCTACCACAATTGTTGGCCTGACCTCTGGTGGAAAAAAAAAAAAAAAAAAAAATATATATATATATATATATATAAAAAAAAAAAAAAAAAAAAATTATACATCAACGCTAAAGTCCTATTATTTGTGTTGTCTACTATATACATATATTAACATTATATTAACATCATTCCAGCCAGTTGGAGTGGAATGGTTTCTAATAATAGCAGATTGGCTAGAGTCCTGACTTGTGTTGAATCTTTCAAATTAGGTTGGCTGAATGTGTGCCATCCAGATCCTTGGAATTTTCATACCATCTTTATTGTTGATATTTGGGTGGTTTATCAGGATTTCGCAGGATTCTTTAAATTTTCTTTCGTACCATGTTTTTGTACGTTGTAAGGAGCAGGTGCTTTTCCAGTTGATTTGGTGTAAGGTGTTGAGTGCGTGGTCTGAGAGGCCTGCTTCACCATAATGGTTATATTTAATGTGTCTAATGTGTTCTTTTTTGCGTATAGGGATTGTCCGTCCTGTTTCACCAATGTACGGTAAGTTACAGGTGCAGCGGATGCAATAGACTCCAGGATGTGCTAATGGGAGGAGAGGGTCCTTAGAGGAGCTGAATATGGTTTTAAGTTTAGTGGGTGGTTTAAAGGTGGCATTAAGGTTATAATGTTGTAGGATTCTGTTGATTTTTTCTGATAACCCTTTAATGTATGGGATGGCTATGGTTTTACTGTAGTCTAGATTCGTTTTTGTTGTGGTTTTATAGAGTATTTTATTAACAGTATTTTTGTTATAGCCATTGTTTATGAATGTGTCACTAATGATTTTTAGTTCTTGTTTCAGGGCTTGCTGGTTAGAGCAAATAGTTGTGGCTCTGTTTTTAAGGGTGTTTATGACTCCATATTTTTGTGCTGGGTGGTGATATGAATTCGCATGTATGTATTGGCCCGAACTATGTTAACCAAGACATTCTACAAACACTTGAAAGAATTACTGACAATTCGGCCAAGCATACCCTGGAAAAGAACAAAGAAAAACTCGAGAAAAAATTTCACAGGTTGAAACAACGGCAAAATATGGCGGCCAATCAGAGGACTTCCTCCCCGAGAAACAACAATGAACAACAAACAAGGGAGACAAGGAGCGACCAACCACCGACAAGCAAGAACCATGTGATCAACTTATCAAGCCACACCCTGAACAACGGCGAACTCACGCTGCTGAATAAAGGACTGAACTACGCAATAGCGCCTAAAAAGGTAAACAAATTAGATTTTATCTACCACATTGAAAGAGGCATCAGATCCCTACCTAACAACATAGCAGACAAAATACGACTAGAAACCAGTAATGTCCTAAATACCAAGAAAACCATACAGAATAACCTGACTAAAACAGAATTAGCAGCAATTAAATCGTTAAAAGCCAAACAAAACATAATAATAACGAAAGCTGATAAAGGCAGTGCCACTGTTGTCCTTGACAGGTCAACATACATACTGCAAATGAACCAACTAGTAGCCGATAACAACACATATAAAATGGTGAATTATAACCCAACAAAGAGGATAAAGGATAAAACAGAAAAACTATTAAAGTCCGTCACTTCTTGGCCACCAGACACAGTTAAAAAACTCAAACCCCACTACACCCCCCCCCCAGAATATATGGGGTTCCGAAAATACACAAACAAAATGTGCCCCTTCGACCAATAGTGGAAGGAATAGACAGTCCCAATTACCACCTAGCCAAGAAATTAGCGCCAATACTCAAGGAGTTGGTAGGTCATTCCCCCTCCTACGTAAAAAACACACAACACTTTATAAACATAATCAAAAACATAACACTCGACAAAGATGACTTATTAGTCAGTTTTGACGTTTCTGCCCTTTTCGCTAATGTCCCCATCAATGACACAATTCTCCTACTACAGAACAAATTTCCGCCCGACATTACGGCCCTCTTTGCCCACGTACTAAAGTCCGGTTACTTCGTGTGGCAAAACAAATTCTACCTACAAAAGGAAGGTACGGCCATGGGCTCACCATTATCCCCCCCCAATCGCGAACTTCTACATGGAAACCTTTGAGCAAAGGGCTCTTGATTCCGCCACGCTTCGACCGACAATCTGGCTCAGATACGTTGACGACGTGTTCGCGATCTGGCCGCACGGTCGACAAACGCTAAACACATTCCTCAGCCACCTAAACAAACAACACGAACGCATACAATTTACCATCGAAATCGAAAACCAAAATTCGCTCCCGTTCCTAGACACACTAGTTACACGTCTTCCTTCAGGCAATCTATCCTTCACAGTCTACCGAAAACCTACACACACGGGCCAATACATACATGCGAATTCATATCACCACCCAGCACAAAAATATGGAGTCATAAACACCCTTAAAAACAGAGCCACAACTATTTGCTCTAACCAGCAGGCCCTGAAACAAGAACTAAAAATCATTAGTGACACATTCATAAACAATGGCTATAACAAAAATACTGTCAATAAAATACTCTATAAAACCACAACAAAAACGAATCTAGACTACAGTAAAACCATAGCCATCCCATACATTAAAGGGTTATCAGAAAAAATCAACAAAATCCTACAACATTATAACCTTAATGCCACCTTTAAACCACCCACTAAACTTAAAACCATATTCAGCTCCTCTAAGGACCCTCTCCTCCCATTAGCACATCCTGGAGTCTATTGCATCCGCTGCACCTGTAACTTACCGTATATTGGTGAAACAGGACGGACAATCCCTATACGCAAAAAAGAACACATTAGACACATTAAATATAACCATTATGGTGAAGCAGGCCTCTCAGACCACGCACTCAACACCTTACACCAAATCAACTGGAAAAGCACCTGCTCCTTACACCATACAAAAACATGGTACGAAAGAAAATTTAAAGAATCCTGCGAAATCCTGATAAACCACCCAAATATCAACAATAAAGATGGTATGAAAATTCCAAGGATCTGGATGGCACACATTCAGCCAACCTAATTTGAAAGATTCAACACAAGTCAGGACTCTAGCCAATCTGCTATTATTAGAAACCATTCCACTCCAACTGGCTGGAACGATGTTAATATAATGTTAATATATGTATATAGTAGACAACACAAATAATAGGACTTTAGCGTTGATGTATAATTTTTTTTTTTTTTATATATATATATATATATATATATTTTTTTTTTTTTTTTTTTCCCACCAGAGGTCAGGCCAACAATTGTGGTAGCGGTTAGTCAGTGTCTTTAACGAACCAGTATGATTGTAGTATAGCTTGTTTCCTGTGTATATTTGTACGCTCCAGAAGATGACCTTAACATAAAGGTCGAATTGTAAAATTTTAGTAATAGTAAACTAAAGTTTTTATTCAAACACGGTAGTTGTCTCCATAATTTCCAAAAATATAATTTTTATTATTATTTGGTAATCTCCACGGAGTCAACAGACTCATCATGGGAGGTCTACTCAACCCAACAACATGTCTATCATAATGAACTTTGAAACTATTTACACTACCTGCACTCACAACACACTCAGGCAATGCATTCCTCTTACTAACTTACTAATAACTCTCCATGTAAAAAATCTGCTCTTCGCTCCCTTCTTCACCACATCCCTATACAACTTCCAGAGATGGCCCCTCGTTCTTCCCATCTTAACGTCCACTTTTTTTTTATAAGTTCTTCTGTATTAATCTGATAGAATCCCTTAACTAATTTGAATGACTCTATCATATCTCTTCTTTTCCCTCCTTTCCACCAACCTCTGTAATCCACATTCTTCATATTCAACACTCCAGAATACTGATATCACTTTAATTATTCATCTTTGGACCCTCTCTAGTGTTTCCACATCACAATGAAAACTAGCTGACCAAATCTGAGCACAATAGTTCACATATGGTCTGACCAATGCCTTATATAGATGCATCACCACATCTCCTTATCCCTACATGTCAATGTATTTTTTTTATCATAGCAGTAATACAACGTGCAGTCTTTGCAACACATGTGATATGCCCTCAGAACTTCAGTCCACTGTCCACCATCACTCCAAGATCCCAAATCTCATCTGCTTTCTGAAGTACAGCTCCACCAATACAGTATGTAGCCTTATGTCTCTGTATCCCAAAGTATAACACCTTGTGCATTTATTAACATTAAAACTGCAACCTCACTCATT
This sequence comes from Typopeltis vanoorti, assembly GCF_054136105.1. Classification (NCBI taxonomy): domain Eukaryota; kingdom Metazoa; phylum Arthropoda; class Arachnida; order Uropygi; family Thelyphonidae; genus Typopeltis; species Typopeltis vanoorti. Next base: position 45,100,848 of record NC_143558.1, on the reverse strand, counting down.
TGTCCAAGTTAAAAGGCAATTCAAATCTTCGTCTAGAGAATTCACATCAGCACTACTCTTGATAATTCTACCTAACTTTGCATCGTCAGCTGTGAAATGTAATAACATAAAATTAATTTACATGAATGTCATTTTTCAATCAGTATTTGCAAACATCTTATATCTCTAATATAAATGTAAAAACAAAAATTAATCAATATACTAACCTTTCCACCAATCATGACAGTTCGGGGTACAAACGGTGCATTTGGATTTGCTTTAATACGATTATACATGACAATAATATGAAGACAATTGAGTAATTGTCTTTTATATTCATGAATTCTCTTCACTTGAATGTCAAACAACGAAGCAGGATTAATTTCAATTTTATACTGTTTTTTTAACAGTTCAGCTAACTTTACTTTGTTTTCCTATCAAAAAGAGAACAAAAATTATCACAGCTCACAAAACTTTTTATTACATAAACATGGCAAATACATAACAAATGAGATCAGAAACTTAACAAGGAAAGAAGAACATCAGTACAGTAAAAAAAAAATCATAAATTAAGTAAGGTAAATATTTAATATGAGTTATGTGTGTGTGTGATATCTTTAATTTGAGGCTCCTTGAAGAACCTGTGACAACATTTAAAATCATTATTTTCATCATATTAACATAATTAAATCACCAATGATCCAAAGCACATTGCTGATTTCATATTATAGTGTAATAAATGTGTCATAATATTGACTTCATTCTTTTTACTTTTGCAACTGTACTAATCAGTATTAATAATGTATACTGCATTTGATACAGAGACTTTCAACCAATAAATATAAAAAAATAAAATAAAAAATGGCAATTTCCATCACGAGACCTGAAGAAAAATTGGAATTATAAATTTTACTCCACTACTTGTTTGGAACAGATACTTACAGAAATCTCATACACAAAGTGCTATTTTCTAATCTTGCTCCACAACAAAATCTTGACATTCACTACAGGACTTCAGTTTCCATCTCTTACATTAGTAGACTTTTATCAAAACTGCTAGTTCCTTCAAAGCTCATGACGTCAGGATGGCTTTCAAGTCCATTTTGACTGTACAAGGTTTATTGCATTTGCTTAAAGACCTCAACCAATAAATACGTATAAACATCCGGGGATCACCAGAGGCATTTCATTGGAAGGTTTGGGTAAAGAAAGCTCCACTTCAGATAAGATATTTTTACTAATTAATTGTAAATAAGTGTGTGTAAGAGTGTGTAATAAGTGTGTGTAAGAGTTATGGCAAAGATTGTATTGTACGCTTGCAGTGTTTATAGTGTGTTGGCTTGTTTGCTTAAATTTGTTTACAAAATTGATAAACTTCGAGCAGTGTATAGTAACTGGCAAAAGAAAAATGGCAGCAGCTCTGCTTTTACAAGAGTTTAATTTTGATTTTAGTTGTTTTGTGAAATGTGATGTGTGTTATATGTATTCGTTAGATTATGTAGATAATTTATGGATATTTAATTAAAATGGAAGGAAGGAGGGTGTGTGCAAAGTGTGATCTGAATGAGGAGTTGATGGGCGGTAATGTATTGGTAACTGAAGGTGTCAATAGCGAGAAGGCCATGAGAAGAATGAGTGCTTGTCTGATAGCAAAAGTGACAGTGTAAAAAGAGTAGCAAAAAATTGGTAAAAAAGTTTTGAAAAAGCAAATAAGTGATCTGCTGAACTTAATAGTCAATGGTAGCAAACGAAACGATATGAAGGTGACAGACGTTGCAAAACAGAGTGCAATTAATGGTAAGGTGGCAAGCAGCATTTATGACAAACAACTGTGTATGACTGGTTAAAAAATTAAGAGAGTGAATGAGAGCAAAAAAATGACACAAGATTTGAAAGATCTTGTGTCATTTTTTTGTAAATGACACAAGATCTGTGTGTCATTTACATTTATATGCAATAAACTCTTTTGCTTAATAAGATAAGGCAAAAGATGAAACAGATGAATCAGATTAATATTTGACCTTCTACCTTCAGCTTAGTAAATCATTAACTCTAATGATGTAAAGTAGCCAGCATAGATTCCTAATCTAAACCTAATGAAACATTTGTGGGATGAAGAATCATAACACGATTCTTCATCCCACAAATCTAAATGTACATTAGACAGCTCTTTTCATGAATGGATTAATGCTTTGAAGGGGATTAAATAGAGCACAGTGTGATCAACTTTTACCTGTTCTCCATGATGCAGTGAAGAATTTTATAGCAAAAGGTAGGACATATTATTAATTTTTGTTAATATACACTGTCCTATCAAAAGGACAGTGTATATTTTTGAAGTAGAAAAATCTAAAAGGTTAACAGAAGTTTGAATTTTTAATTTTTGTTTCCTACATATAATCCAGTTTTCTCTGTAGCAAAGTTAAAAAAAAAAATTAAAAAGAAAAGGAAACACCAAAAGAAAAATAAAAACAAACACAATATATAAAAAGCATCTAGACCTCATGGTAATCACTTAGATATTTAGTATGCTTAGTGAATTTCATGCACTGCACTTAGTTACTACAGCTAGATTTTGAATGCTTTTTTTTTTTTTTAATTTTAATTTTTTTAATAAAATGTAATAATTTTCAAGTATCTTGTTATGAGACATACGGGATATTTCTAGTATTATTTCATGTGTTATAAAGAATTGGCCAGTATTTTTTTTTCATCATTAACTCTAAAATGATTTACTAAACTGAGTGTAGGTTTATTATTCATCTAGAAGACAAATTTATATAATTTTTCATTTAAAATAAGGAAACACCGACTTATAAGAAGTGAATATATAGATATTATTTCTGGAAAATTTTCCATTATAAAATTTAAATGTAAGATTTCTGCTATTGAAAATTCAGTGAATAAAGATTCAGCGATGATTTTGCAATGAACTATATATAATTAAAATCTAGGAATAACAAACCTGTTTTATTTTCTGGATTTCTCGTACAAAACCCTTATCAGTCACTAAACTTTTCAACCGCTTCAGTTCATCAAGATGAGTAACCCATTTATCACCAATACGCTAGATATATATACAAAACACATGGTTAAATAAAATTAAACACACTAAAAAACATATATATATTTAAAACAAACTCATAGGCAATAAATTTATAAGTGCTATCAGCTGAACATATTTCAGTCATATTTGTAATTCTACCTAGTGAATTTTAGTCCACAAAGTTTTATGTTCTTGCCTTCACAAACATTATTATTGCATGACACCTCCCTTGAGTTCTAGGATAATGCAGGAGAATATGCAATTGGCTGTTGGAGAAATTTCTTTCAGGTAGCAATGCTTGCATTATAAAATGTTAGCTATATCAAGTCTGATGTTATTGGCAAAGGCAAGAAGCAAGTGGCAGATGTTACCTTTCTATATACAGCATGATGTCTAAAGATGGAACTTGTTGAGATGTTACTGCAAACTTATGGCTCAGGCAAAGGATGCTAATCGCTACTTTGTCGAGTCTGTTTGATGAAAGATTAGCAACTTGAAAAGGCTTCAAGCATAACATAGTTATATTCGAAGAAATATAACTATAAATCCATTAGCTTGTCAAATGCACGTGACCTTATTATCATAAGTAGATTACTAAAACATGGCTTCCTTTAACAAATCCATGATGTCCATGAAAGAAACTGCAACCACTGTTAACCCGATTCTGGATCTACACTTAGTCAATCTCCAACTTCTCCAACACTTTAACCAAACACTTCATGTGCTAGGTGGTTAAATACTTTAACCCAAACTGGTCTATAATTTGAAGCTCAAGTTCTGTCACCTCCCTTATGAAGCAATACAATCTTGCCTTATGTCCACTCTTTGGGAACATGGCCCAATGCAAGACACATATTAAACAAGTATGTCAATGCAGATGTCAATTTACTGGCACATTCCCTCAAGACACATCGTGCAATATCATCAAGTCCCATAGCTCCTCAAGTCGTCATGAATTCAATCAATGCAACAATTTTGTTCCCCTTATTTCTGGTATTCCTAGCCTTTGTATACAAACATAATGGTTCATTTCTGATCCATATTTCACTAACATCACTTATTAAATGTGACTTCTCCATGTCTTTCTCAAGACATTTCTCTCTCTCATTTTGCAAAGGCTTTTGATAGATTTCCGCATGACAAACTAGTAGTTAACCGATGGGGGTTGGATAGTAGATTAGTGCATTGAATTCGAGATGGGCTTTCTGATAGGTATCAGCAGGTTGTATGTGGGGAAATGATATCCCAGAAGAGGAAAGTCACTAGTGGAATGCCCCAAGGATCTGCTTTGGGACCACTGTTGTTTAATTTGTATGTAAATGACACTGGAAAGTGTTATTTTTTATTACTTTATATTCCCTCTTTTTTATATATATATAGTATATTAACTATTTAGTCTACCGGCTGCACCTTTGTTAATAATTATACTATATACTTATGAGGTGATTTATTATATAAATCTCTTTTACTAACAATTATTTTTATTTTGACTCCGAGTGTCCCTATATGTTATTGTATTGCACAAAAGTTCACTCCAATTGGTGCAGTGACTTTAACTATCTCTTTCAGAATCCAACTAATCATTGACTCAAAACCAAGTACAAAATAAACACATTTAATAAAACTAAAACAATATATATATACACTTCTAGCAATAATACATAACTATAACTACAGATTATATGGATCCAAGGCCTTATTTAAAAATATAAACTTACTCTTAAGACTAAACACTTTTTCTTTCACAATCACAAAAAAATGTTCATAGTCTTTTTCTCTTTCTGTTAAGGCTCTTTTCCAGAAGTTATACAGCTCTGTACTTCATTTTCAGGATCCTTTTCATCAATCAATGTAACACACATAAAAGTCTTCTTGACTAAATCTTGTTTCCTTTTTAATAGCAATACTCATCAGATCAGGCATCCTTAATACCTATAAATCTTCTTAATCAATATATTTTCTAAACATTCACTTTCAGGCATCCTTAATACTTATAGAACTTCCTTATCAATATTTTCTCTAAGAAAAACATTCACTTTAGAATGTAAGCAACAAGTTCTTCTTTCATTCACAATACTAAATGACAGTCTTAACTTTTTCCACTTAAAAAAAACTTACAGTTTCAAGATTCCCTTTTATTCATTACTTATTCCTCCTCGAAACCTATTATTTCCACTATTCCTTTTTCGGAATACACTATAAAATTTCTTCCGACTGCCACACACAAAAAAATCAAGTTCCTTCCAACTTAAATATTTACCGGCCAGTGTTCTAAAAACTTCCGAACGCTCTCTTGTTTTCAACCGTTACTTGGATACGCAACGCTTTCCTTGTCAGCTGTCAATCACACATCAAATCCTCTCCGGGAGCATGCGGACTCCACAAAAGTCAGAAACTACGCACTGCAATAAAATGGCTGACTCGCTGTATCCATTAGCGCTAAGAGAAAGTCTTTCACAAAACACAAAATTCAACATTTTTAAACAACAACAAACTTTCTTATAAGTAACACAAATATTCAGTTTAGTAAGTACATCAAAATTTTTTTTTTTACTTCTTTACATGTTACTTCTAATATAACATTTTCATAACGAGCACATCACAAGTGCAGACACTGCGTGTATGAAAACAAAACTAACAAGCATAATTAATACGTAAAAATATTCAGAATTTTTAATATGATTCTTTTTACAAAAATCTGGAAAGGACTTAATTGGTGATATACAGTTGTTTGTAGATGATGCAAAGTTGGGGAGAGTTATGAGAAGCAGAGCAGATGCAGTAGCTTTGCAAGAGGACCTAAACAGACTGTCTGATTGGGTTGGTGTGTGGGGATATCAATTTAATGTTGTCAAGTGTAAGGTTTTAAAATTTGGGAAGCAAAGATGGGATGCAGAGTATAGGATTGGTTGGGATATTTTGGAGGAGGTGGAGGAGATGAAGGACTTGGGGGTTGTTTTTCTAAAATTGTGAGGATAGCACAGCGGATTATGGAAATGACATGGAGAACACCGATGAGTAGAAGTAAGGATGCCCATTGTACAGGACTATGATCAGGCCGCATATGGATTACTGCACACAGATTTGCTCACAGGTTTTCAAACAGATGATAAGATGTTGGAGAGGGTTCAGAGATGATTGACTAAGTTGGTCTCTGGAATATGAGGACAGATTGAAAGAATGTAAATTACAGTGCAAGTGGATAGAAGGAAGAAGGGAGACTTGATCGAGACATATAAGTTGATAAGAGGTGATTACCAGATTTAGCATGGATGAGATTTTTCATAGAATATCTAGAGACAGGAGGAGAATGAGAGGCCATCCCTGGAAGCTGTATAAGCTGGGTGTGAGCAAGAGGGTGATTAGTATATTTTTTTGCATGGAGAATAGTAGGTGACTGGAATGCATTGCCTGAGAGTGTGGTGAATGCAGGGACAGTTAGTGCATTTAAGTCACGGTATGGTGAGATTGAGATCTCCCATGATGAATCTCTTGACTCCATGGAGATCTGTTGATAATAATAATTATCCATCCCTGAACCCTCTCCAAACCCAAATGCTCCCTCCCCATACATACATTCTGCACTATTCCATTCCTTTCTTATCTGCTCACACATTTACTACTACTCTGAGCATTGACCTTTCCCATTCTGTGTCTCCCTGTGTTCACCTGACTCCCCCATTCCCCTATTTGTCTAGCACTTGTTCTCTCATTCTCTACACTCATGCTACCCACTTCTCCATTCATAGGCACTCATTCAATCCCCCCCTCCTTCTGTACTTCTGCTCTTCCAGATCACCTTGCTTGCATCCATTGTTATGTTCATTATTATCATATCTAGACAACACACTGACTACTTTTCCTACCATACCATTATCTTTTATCTTCTTAACACATTTTGATATTCATCCTTACATTATTTCCAATCAAGCCGTTTGTTCCTAATACCACTATTAATTCTTTTGCTTGCATACTCCTCAAAGTCAATTCCTCAATCCACTCATTCTACCTCCTAGAAAACAAGCTTTGTGTATCCTCTCATTCACTACACCACTAGTAATCAATCTTAAGTCTTCTCTTCTCTTCTTCACTTTTCCATATGTGTGTATGGAAATCTTACTAATCTTGGGTTATTTTTTCACTGTTATTCATCTTGCTATCTTACAATCAGTTGCACATACTTTTTTTTTGTTGTTGTGAGTCATGCTGCTTGTAATCTTGCCATTAATTGCACTCGCTTTCTGCCATCATTCTTGCACCCTTTCTTATCATCAGTTGCACTTTTTCTTCACCATCAGTTTTGCATGCATTCTGAACATTAGAACAATCATTCTTGACATCCATTTCACTTATGACCCTATGTTTCCAACTCTGATTTCAACAAGCCTCATGGACCATCAGCATATCACACTTTCTGCATACCCACACTCATTCTCTCTCTCTCTCTCTCTCTCTCTCTCTCTCTCTCTCACATTCAACCTCTCCACATAAGCATCCACAACATCTCTTCATTCATACATATTACATATGGCACTGTACCATTCTGGAAAAATCCATGCCATGCACTTTGTCTTTCATGCTGACAACACAACAATTACCTCTCACTGCCATTTTGTTCCAAAGTACTAAAAACAAAAAAACAGAGAATTTAAAATAATTCTGTATAACTAATGTAACCAAACACAACATTCCAATTATAAATATCACACAGCGCACTAAATCTGAAAATTACAAAATATCCATCACACAATAAATATAAAATTAATTTATCTTGCTGCAGCCCATACAATGATCATTGTTATACACTTGCCAAGGAATATCATTCTGTATATATCATTATTACTTTTCTGATTATTTTCTTTTTAGTTAAAAACTAAAATATAAAACATTTTATAGTTTAGTTCAAGTCTGGTTTGAAGCTATTTTGAGGCTATATTTGATCAACCAAATAACAAAAAAAAACTTGTCTCATGGGAGCTTGAAATAAACTGTTGTAAATTTCAAGCTCCCATAAGACAGTTTTTTTTTGTTATTTATTATTATTATTATTATTCAGGCCTCCATGGAGTCAAAAGATTCATCGTGGGAGGTCCTTCCTAAGAACATAAAGTCTGTCAAGACACATCGAGGGGAGGTTCCCCCTAAGAAACACAAAATCTATCATACCACTCCTTAAACTCATTGACCATTCTCGCCCTTACCACTCTATCGGGCAATGCATTCCATGGCTCAACCACCCTCCATGCAAAGAAACCACTCCTCACCCTCTTGCTCACAGTTTCCTTTCGTAACTTCCAGGGATGGCTTCTTGTCATCACTCTTTCCCGCTGTTCAACCAAACAAAAGAACTCCCCAGTGTCAACCCTGTAACCACCTCTCAACAGTTTAAAAGTCTCAATCATATTGCCTCTATTTCTCTATCCACCAAACTCTGCAGTCAGCACTCTTTCAGCCGATCCTCATAACTAACATTGTACAGTCCCAACACCATCTTTGTTATTTGCCTTTGTACCCTTTCCACAGTTAATTTATCCTCTTCAAATCCTGGGGACCAGATCGGAGAACAATAGTCTAAGTGTGGTCTGATCAGAGTCTTATACAACGGAATGATAACCCTCTTATCTCTGCAGATCAGTGTCTTTCTCATAATTGCAGCAATCCTCTGTGTTACCTTCACTACCTTTGCAATATGTCCCCTAAACTTCAGGTTTCTATCAATCATCAACCCCAGATCTCTTGTCTCCCCTACTTCCTCCAGTTTAACTCCTCCCATAGAGTATGCAGCATCCCATCGATGTGTCCCAAACCTCAAGACCTTACATTTTGCTGCATTAAACTGACACCCCCCATTCATTTGCCCATCTATCTAGCTTATTCAAATCCTCTTGCAGGGCTACCACATCTGCACTATTACTAATAATCCTTCCCAGCTTCGCATCATCTGCAAACAACTGAATATCCCCTTGCAATCCACTGGCAATGTCATTGATATAAATGCTAAACAATATAGGTCCTAGTACTGAGCCCTGTGGGACCCCACTTGTAACCTTCTGTCTCCTTGAAACTGCTCCACCATACACAACTCTCTGATACCTCTCAGACAGCCAATCCTGAATCCAATTGACCAATCTGACATCCAGACCCATGTGTTGCAACTTAAATATCAGCTTATCATGTGGCACCCTGTCAAATGCCTTTGCTAAGTCTAAGAAAATTGCAGTATATGCCTTTCCCTCATCTAATGTTCTTGTAACTTTATTATAAAAGGCTAGCATATTGCTAAAACAAGAGCGCCCTTTCACAAATCCATGTTGACTCTCACAGATAACATTACCCTCATCTGCCCAGTGCTGTATACAGTCCCTCACTACTTTCTCCAAGATCTTAACAATTACTGATGACACACAGACTGGTCTATAATTAGACACTTCTAGTCTGTTACCACCCTTATGCAATGGCACTATCTTACCTTCCTTCCATTCCCTGGACACCTTTGCCGAAGCCAGACTTTCATTGAAAAGCCACGTTAAAGGTACTGTCAGTTCCCTAGCACATTCTCTCAAAACTCGTGGTGAAATACCATCCAGTCCAAAAGCTTTATTGACATCCAGAGTTCTCAGTATCTGAAACACACTCTCCTCCTGTACCTCTAAGCCTTGAACCTGCCCTATCCCTCTAGCATTAAAACTGACTCCTCCAGGATGAAATACTCCAATAAAGTAGACATTGAACAATTCCACTATGTCCTCTGCATCAGTCACTCTATTCCCATTTTTATCCCACAGTCATTTCTCCTCCTACTGGCCACATAGCTAAAAAATTCCCTAGGATTTTCTTTGGATCTTAGAGCCAATCTCCTCTCATATTCCAGTTTCGCTTTCCTTACCACACTAGTCACTCTTCTGGCCTGTGTCTTATATATTTTTCACGCATCCTCTCTTCACCTGTCTCCTTATATCTCTTCCATAGGCCAATCTCCTCTCATATTCCAGTTTCGCTTTCCTTACCACACTAGTCACTCTTCTGGCCTGTGTCTTATATTCTTCACGCATACTCTCTTCATCTGTCTCCTTATATCTCTTCCATAACCTCTTTTTCACATGCAATTCCTGTTTAATATTGTTTGTCATCCACTTTACTCCAAATTGTGTCCTCTTCTTCACTTGTGGTATACAACTTACCATTGCTGCTAACAAATATTCTTTCACAATTTCCCACGCACAAACGATATCCCGGCCTTCCAATTCCTCCCTCCGTGAAACTTCCTGAAGTTGACGTCTAAGACTATTATAATCACCTGCATTATAAATCCACATAAGTTCCCAACTCTTTGATACTCCTGCATGTCTATTCATTTTCCAAGTCAAAACCATATGGTCACTCTCTCTCCAACTGGTGGGAGAAATGTCATCTCAGTTATTATCATCTCTTCTGATGCTATAACCAAATCGAAAACTCTTGAAATTTGGTTGAGTATTTTTGAGATTAATGTATTTTTAATATATTATTGTGGTTTTTACTGAATTTATTATATTTAGTGTATTTATTAACATATTTGTTAATAAATTCAGAGATAAGCACATGCAATGAGAGAAGATATGAAGGAATTGCTGACAGAAGCAAAAAAAGAAAAGTGAGAAAGTAAAGAGTGTGAGTCTGCTTCCTTAGTATGACCATGTAAGACCGAACTGAGAAGAAGGGCCATAATTGCAAATGAGTCAATGAGAAAACTGATTAGGAGGGATGGTGTGCAGTTTATACAGTAGATGTGTGAAGCGAATTTGATGGGTGAAAGGACTTGTATATGCCTGATGGAATGCATCTAAATGGTTTTGGAGTTAAATATTTATAAACAGTGAGAGGTTTGAATTGCAAAATCAAGAAAACTAGAAGAACTCATTGCTATAACAAATGAGTGTGTGAATTATGCAATGCCAAATGCAGTTACAGTTTCAAATCTAAATAGATGACAGTCTAAATTGGTAATGACATTAGGCTAGGGTAAATGTGGGGCCAAAGAAATCCTGAAATGCACAGACACAAATGTCAGAATATCAGAAATATAGGAGAGGGGTTTTATGGGATCAGTCTGTTCCATTTGACCAAAAATTATTGGCATCTGCAAGATGTGATTGAAAGAATTGAATCTGATCTTACAGATGTCAATTCAATTCGGATTGAATCTGAATCTGAATTGAATTTGATTGACAGAAAATAATATAGCTACATGGGTAGAATGTAAAGGATAATGCATTTTCAGGAAGGATAGAGAGAATAAGACAGGAGAAGGGTATTGCTGATGAGAGCTGAAGAATTTCAACAAACAAAAACAGAAGAGACAAAGAATTTTAGATCTGAGGAAGATGGTTCATTTGAAGCTATCTGGTGCAAGATAGTAGCCATTGGGACAAAATATATTGTTTTGTTGCTGCTATGGACCAGGATGGGTTTACAGAAAGATGCATCAACAGATTAGCACAATAAGTGCAGGCCAAGCAATTATTATGTGTGTGTGTGTGGGGGGGGGACTTCAACTATGAGGACATTGATTGGAAGGAAGCATAGAAAGATGGAATTTATACATTTACTAAAGGATAATTACCTGAAACAGCATGTCACTGAAGAGACCAGGAGTTCAAGAGTGCTGGATCTGGTAACAGCATCAGAAGATGTATCTATAAATACCATAGTATACACTTCGCTTCAGATCAAGGAAAGTGACCATGCAGTGTTGTGCTGGCAGGTTGCTAAACATGTAGAATTCTCAGTCAAGAAAGGGTTGATATCGAACAGAGGCTAATGAAAGAATTGCAATAGATAAGCTAGAGATAATTACCAATTAGTATTTCAGGAATGGTGGTTAAAGTATTGGAAAAGTTGGTAAAAGGTAAAATCTAGGAATAGGTGAATGGGAATATGATGCACTACAGCTGGCAGCATGGCTTTGTAAAAGGTAGGTTGTGACTTAGTAATTTACTCACATTTTATAATAGTGTCATAGCAGATTTAGGTAAGGGAAACGGCTACACCATGATACACCATGAACAGTTGCCCAGTAGACTGTAGAATCAGATGCAGATCAACGAAAAAGGAGGAACTTATGTCTGCACAAATGCCAGGAGCACCAAGAACAAGAGAACTCAGTTTTTGCCTTGGTGAATATAATGTATCCTAGATTGTTGATATTTGTGAAATGTGACTCTCAGAGTCAGATGTAGTAACTGGAATCAAGTCTAAAGGATATAGCATTTTTAGGAAGGACAGATGAGAGAGAAAAGGAGAGAAGTGATACTCATGATATTAGATGATATGTCCAGTTAGGGTAGAAACTATTGTAAGCAATAATAGTAATAATGTTTCATGTAGCAGTCATGAAATATTATTACTGGAGGCTATCTGGTGTGAATTGAGACTAAGATAAAATATATGGTGGGTGTTAATACAGACCTCGTGGTTCAGTTGATTGAGATGATAAAATACAATGCATTTCATCCTCTCAAGCATGTGAAGCAGCATATGAAAGAAGGAGCTTAAGGTCAAACAGTATAAGATTTGATCATTGTGTCAGAAGAGGTTGGTCTCAAGGTACACATGTTGCTGACAGATGTGTACTAATAAAACTCAGGAAATGCCATTTATTCTTACCAAGTCCAATGCAAGACCTTGTCGTGGCTCCTGGGCAACATTTTACAGCTAAGTTATGCAAGGGCAATAAAAAGTGAGTTCCCAACACTTTCAAATTGGGACCAGTCAGCTAAGGAAGACAACCCTAACAGAAATCAATTTGAATGTCCAACTCCAGAAATCCTCCAGGATTCCTGGGGTATTTCCTCAGGAAATTTGAGAAAGCAAAAATTGCCAAACAGAGAAAACAATAAAAAATGGCAAATGTTTTAAGGATTTGAGAATTGGATCATGAACGTATATTATTCTTTATCGGTGGAGCCCTAAGGATGCTGCTGGAGCAGTTACATAAATATAACTTACATAGGGGTAGATGAGGAGAGAGCTTTCAGCAAAGCAATGGCAAAAAAATTCAGAGGGGAGAGATGTTGTTGGTGCATAGTAGGTGGTCAAGGGGGTGTTTAAAGAAAACAGTATCTGAATGTATACTTAAGAGTCAGAAGGATAAATCAGGTAGGAGTTAAATGGATGAATTGCTTCATTAAGCAGGAGTTGAAGACAAAGAAAAAGATGCAGATGGATTATAAAAAAAAAGGTGATCAACATACCCATGAGAGTATATAAAGCACAGCCAAGAAGGACCGGTATGGTAAGGAAGGCCAAAGTTAATTATGAGAGAAAGCTAGCTGAAGAGGCCAAAAGAAACCCTAAGAAGTTATTTCACTATGTGGCAAGTAAAAAGAGAAATGACTATGAAAGGATGACTTTATTTGATTTATTTCTTAGATGATATAATGGCTGTGAGTCCATGGATAAAAATTGGGAGGGATTGAGATGGTGCCATACCTCCCCATAATGGTACCATTTCAATCCCAACTAATTTTTATTGGTATCACTACCTCTGGGTCTGGCTCCCACTGACAAGACCTCAATAAAGGTCGAAACTGGTCTGGGTAGTGATCCTTCCCATAATGCATAGCATTATACATACCCAAAATGGATATGTGCTTTGCATTATGGGATACTGAGGCAAGTGATGTGAAGTCATTAGCTTCTATGAGTTGCCCTAGTCTTGATTATATTTCAGGCTAACACTTTGTTTGCTGACACTTGGATAAAGGATTAAACCAAGTATATAATTTCTTGGTATCTTTAATTTATAGTTGGATAAGGGAAATGGATACTCGGTGATACTGTTGGACTTTGCAAAAGCCTTTCATAAGATTCCACTCTACTGCATAAATTGGAGCAAATGATGGGAATGGATATGAATCTGGTGATTTTGATTCAAGGATAGCTGATGGACAGTATCAAAGAGTGGTTTATGGAGGAGTCGAGATCATATAAAGGCAAGTGACCAGTGGTGTAACGTAGGGCTCAGAACGTGGTCCTTTGTTGTTTAATTTGTATATCAATGATATAGAAAATGATTTGACAGAATATATTCAGTTGTTTCTGATGATGCTAAATTGGAAGAGCAATGGTAAATGAATGTGATGCAAAGATCCTGCAGGATGACTTAAATAGACTTGCAGTATGGGCAAAGATAAATGGCTGCCAATTTAATGTGGGCAAGTGTAAGGTGATGAAATTAAAGGTGATGATTCCTTCCCTCTTTGGGAAGAAATCAAAAGCAGTGTACTATATTGATGGAACTGAACTGCAGGAAATTGATGACGGCAGGGACTTGGTTGTGATTGTGGGCAGGGAGTTCAGGTGTAGAGAACATATTGCAAAAATAACCAAAACAGCACATCAGATTATGTGGTTGTTGAAGAACACACTAACAAGCAGAGATAGAGAGAGGTTATTGTTCTCCTATATAAAGTTTTAATAAGACCTCATCTAGACTACTAGACTGTGCACAAATCTGGACTCCTGGATTCCATGTTGATCGAGAAGTTGTGGAGAGGATCTAAAGGCAAGTGACAAAGATTGTGGCAGGTCTGTAGAATGCTTCCTATGAGAACAATTGACGATCTGTAGGCTTCAAAAATTAGTTGATAGATGAAAAAGAGGAGACATGACAGAAGCACTTAAGTTATTAAAGTAGTTTTATAGGATTGACACTGAAGCTTTTTATAGTACATGGCAAGAAGGGTGAGAGAAAAGGATCACAGGAAGTTGTATAAGAATGTGGTTATCAAGGGTATTAGGACTTGGTTTTTGATTGGAGGATGATGAATGGGTGGAATGGATTACCACAGGTGGTTATAGGTGCATCACCAGTGAATGAGTTTAAGAAGTATGATGGGTGTTATGTGAATTATTGCTGGTGTGTGTGAATAAATGGATCTCCCACAATGAGTTTTCTGATTCCATGGAGATACCTATATTATTATTATTAAGAGAGACCTAAAGGGAGTCAGAGACTCATCGAGGGAGGCCACATACTACACACACACACCAGCTATCATACTTATTCTTGAATTCATTCACACTGCTTGCACTCACAACATCCAATGGCAATCCATTCCAATCACACATCACCCTCTGAGAGAAAAATATAACCCTCACACCCTTCTTGGCGGCCTTCATTCTCAGCCTCCAAGAATGCCCTCTTATCCTTTCCCCACCCTCTATAAATTGAAAAATTTCATCAATTGAATTCCTGTACGATCCTTTCAGAAGTTTGTAAGTCTTAATAATATCATCTCCTCTTTCTCCTGTTTGCTAGTGTCTGCAGGCTACAAATTCTCAATCTGTCTTCATAATCAAAATTCCACAATCCTGATATCATTTTTAACACTCTCCTTTGTACTCTCTCTCTCCAATATATCAGCATCACAACAAAAACCAGGAGACCAGACCTGCGTACAATAGTCGAAGTGAAGTCGTATCAAGGCCTTGTAAAGAGGCAAAATAACATCCTTATCTTTACATGTGAATGTTCATTTCAGCATTGCAATTATCTTTTGAGTTGCATTTGAAATATTTGCCACATGGCCCCTAAACTTCAACTTCCTATCTATTAACACTCCATGATCCCAAGCCAAATCCCAGCAATATAATATGACATTGGATATCTAATCATGCTGAAGTGAATAATTTTATATTTACTGACATTGAACTGATACCCATTTTCCCATGCTCACAATTCCAGCCTATTCAAATCATTCTGCAAAGACTACATGAGTTTAAGGAGTGGTATGATAGACTTTGTGTTTCTTAGGGAGGACCTCCCCTCGATGAGTCGATGGACTGTGTTTCGTGGGAAGGACCTCCCACAATGAGTCTTTTGAATCCATGGAAGCCTGGATAATAATAATAAATAATAATAATATCAGCAATATTCCTGATTATTCTACCTATCTTTGCATCATCAGCAAATAACTGTATGCCGCTTGTCAAATCCTTCCCAATATCATTAATGTACAGATTGAATAATAGTGAACCAAGCACTGATCCTTGAGGTACATCACTTGTTATTTATTTTTAATCTTTGTACTGGTTATGGGCAGTGCTACCTTTACATCACGTCCAGACGTGATATAGGCCTAAACCTTTACAAGTGTTTTACCCTATGCCTGTTCTAGTTATCATTGTAGTCATTCTCTGGTGGCAACACTGTGCCACCAGTGTGCCCTGTAGGGCCCTCAAGGAAAGAACTTTTATATCCTTTTGTATAAGCCCAAGCTGTTTTAAGTCCTTATAACTGTCTGCACTCCATACGCCATGTAAAGAGATGGTGGTGCTGGTAAACCTCAGAGTTGCCACATGCTCCTCCCATATCTTACTAACTAGATCTGGGTTATTTTTATTATAATTGACTTTATTATTATGGCTATAGGCTAGTGGGCACCCTGTTCCCACCACCTGGGTATCAACTACCTAAACATCACCATCTCTTTTAATCACTAAGTCTGGCTTACGCAAACCTGCGGGCGGAGGTCCTATAATGTGGTTCCACCGCAGTCTCTCAACCTTTGTTCTTAAAGCGGTTGTTCAGAATGGAGACCATGGCATCATGCCTCCTCATGTGGACCCCATGGGTGCAGAAGCAACACTGGGCTATATGAGACAATGTCTCACTGTAGTGGCAGCCAGCCCTACAGTTAGAGTCGTCACTACCCCATCGAGCTGCGCGGGCTCGAGTAGGCAGGGCATTGATCCCCGTCCTGATAAGGTAATTATACTCGAAACAAGGGAGGGGTCTGGTGCAATCCCTTACCCAATCATGCTGGGGAAGCACCAGATATGACTCTTTTAAAGGAGCACCATCTACAGAATAGTGCAACAGAGAAACCTTGCAGACTCAGATCCCCCATATATCACTTTTTGATATCTGTCAGTCAGCCATCCTCTTATCCATGCTAATATTGTATAACCCAAACCAATTTTCTCCAATTTATGCAGCAGTCTGCCATGCTGTATTCTGTCAAAAGCTTTAGGAAAATCAAAAAGTATCATTCTCCTTGTCTAGTTCAATGGTAACATTGTTATGGAATGTGAGCAAGTTGCTAAAACATGACCTTCCCTTAGTAAACCCGTGTTGTTCATTGCAAAGTAGACAATCACTGTCTCTTGATGAATTCTTATTCAGTTTGTCCAACAGTTCTAATACCTCGGCCTCACACACCTGCGTTTCTTCATCAAGTGAAGAGGTAACAGTGAGTTTAATGGTGCATTCACCAGGTTGCACCAAGCTATCATGTCCGCAAGGAGACCCACATCTCCTTGCGGACATGATAGCTTTTAATGAAATAGGCATTCATAACTGAACAACCTTTTCTGCATCTGTAACCCTCATTCCATCTGGATTTAGAAGAGTTATTCTTTTATATTCATTCTTTCTTTTACTTGTAGCATATCGATAGAATTCTTGTGGGTTGTCTTTAGCACACAGAGCCAGTTTCTTTTCATAATCAGACTTTGCTTTTCATAGAACAGTTGTGACTATTCTAGCCTGCTGTTTAAAACGTTCATAACGGATGTCATATTTATGCAAACAGTATTCCTTCCGCATCGTCTCCTTTTCTTACAAATCTCTTGCTTAATAAGATTACACATTCATTTGACTCCTACTCTATTTATTCTTTGAATTCTCGTGACATATTGTGATAATGCATCATTTAAGTATTATTTAAATGCTTTCCATCCAGCAACCGATCCCATTCCACTGAACTCAGTATACTCCTCAGCTGGTCATAATTTCCTGCTTTGTAGCTCAGCATGTAACCTTTTCTGAATGGAACATTCATAAACTTAGTCACTTCCCAAGTAAGTACCCCATGATCACTGTCATCAAGTGGAGGCAGAATAATTATGTCTTTAACTGAAATGCCCTCTGACACTATAATCAAATCGAACACTCTCTGACCTCGAGTTCCTTCTGTCACATGCTGCCTGAGAAAGTTGTCCTGCAACAGCTCAATAAATGCATTTTCATTCTTCTCATGAGATTCTACTGCTACCCAATCAATATTTGGATAATTAAAGTCTCCCATTATGATTACTCTTTTCACCCTCATCTTATAATATTATACACATTATACAATATAATAATAATAATAATACTGCTATACAAGAAATGAGTGGATAACAGAGGAATCATAGAAAAGAAAGATCACATGTTTGGAATAGGCTTCATTGTAAATATGAGAATAAAACATCTTATCATGGACTTCAATGCAAAATCCCTTAGAATGTGTACATTATGGATCAAAGGATGTTTTTTTTTAAGTTTTATCTGTGCACATCCAACTGAAGAAAAGAGTATGCTGAACAAAATTTATTTTATGATGATTTAGATCAAATCTATGACGGATACTAAAATTATCATAAGTAGTATGATACTACTTTAGGTGATAACTAAAATTAGCACCTGAAGTAGTTCAGGACTGAGGCAACTCGTAGTAAAGGCGGATCACCACTCATTGCCTCAGTATCTCCCATAATGCAAAGCACATCTGCTTGCAGACATGTATAAAGCTATGCATTAAGGGAAGGGCCACTACCCAGACTGGTTTCGGTCTGGGTAGTGGCCCTGACGAGACCTTCATTGAGGTCTCATCAGTGGGAGGCAGACCCACAAGTGGTGATACTAAGGCAGAAGAAATGGAGAGGTCATATTTACTTATACGAGTTGCCAAAAGGTGTACCACCTTATTATTAATTTACTCTGGATTTAGAGAACAGTGGCGAATTCTCCATGCTTGCTGCACAAGCTCATTAATTGAGAAAGAAGTACTATTTATTTGTTAATAAATGCATGCATTTATAAGCATTCCATTTAGGCTTTTATTTTTGTAGACAGAAGACGTCTTAAGCTTGTGCGACAATAATTGAGCCTTGCGTTGTGTATCGCTTGCTCATCTAGTCAAAGCTACCTTGGCTTGCTCGGTTGAAGGAGCTTACAAGTCCTCGCAGTGGCACTGTGGTTTCATGCGTGCGCATAGCCATTTATGCGTCTCACTCTGTTGCTTAAACCACAGGCCATACGCAGTCAACGTAGTTATAGCCAGTGAACTTCAGCAGCCTTTACGTGTGCATGTTGCTGGGAAAATTAAGTTATGACCAACTTTTTATGACAATGTTATTGACCAGTTCATAAAGAAGAACCGAAGGGTAGAATTATTTTTTTTTTTTAAACTAGTAAAGTTTATTTGTAAGTTTCCTATAATAGTACAAAACGTTGAAAAATCATATGTATAACCTAAGAGCAACAGCTCATCCAGGTTACGATATGCATAAAGTTACAAAAATTTATGTAATTCATTTTCATTATATACATATATGTACATTCATATAATATACATATTACATATTATTATAATATAATTACATAATAAAATCGTAGAAGATATGCTAATATGTACAGAGAAAGTTGCATAACAATTAATTAGGAACAAAATAAAGCAGTTAAATAACATTAAAATTTTTATGATCTTTGAATACAAATATGCTAAAAAGCAATAATTTATACAATTATTTTGAACAGAGATTCCTCATTTCTGTGGGAAAATAAATACTTGATTAGAGTTTTGTATTTGTTTGGGTTAGTTTCATTTCTTATTGTTAAAAGGTAGTGTGTTGAATACTTTTGGCACTAAATAAGTATAATATTTGTGTATTGCTATATCTAGAAATTGTGTATATCTAAAAATAGTAAATTTGTATTCAAGTAGCTAAATTGAAAAATATAGAATATCATTTGTAAAATAAATGTTGTATTTAAACGTGTGGACAGACTTATGTGTTCATCGAACATGTTGTTTATTATTTTAACAGTATAATAGAACACAGAAACAAAGTAAATAATTAATTTATTAACTTGATGCTGATATTATAACCAGCAATAGATAGAGGGCGCCAAAATCAGGACTCTAGTCTTTGTGTTGCTGCTACAATTTTGTTTAAGTACACCATGTTGTTTTAGTCTCACGTATTGTGACAAACAGTGTTTTTGTGCTCTGAAGATGCTGGTTATAATACCAGCGAAATATCAGCATCAAGTTAATAAATTAATTATTTACTTAGTTTCTGTGTTCTATTATACCGTTAAAATAATAAACAAATGTTGTATTTGTTTGAGTAAATGTACATAAATTTTTAAATATATGGTTTTAAACGGTCAGTACAGGTAACCCTCGTATAACGCAGTATACAACGCGGTTTCAATATAATGCAGTCTACAAATTGTAGTAATCCTTGTTCAACGCGGTATACTTATACAACGCGGTTTTGACAAAAACAGTCTAGAAATTGTAGTAACCCTTTATCTTTTCATATATTTTTCACTACACGACTTAAAAATCAGATTTTATCTTCGTTAAATTTGTGTTTGCCTGTATCGCGCAATCTCTGATTACTAGATCAAGTAGTTATAAGTAGCGAATTTATATTAGGGGAAACACCCTTTAACATGCATGTATGTCAATTGTATACCGTATAAAGTATTTATTATTGAAAATTGTCTTTGTTTTCTGCCAGGAAAGCCATTAAAAATCATAAGTGTGTTATCTCAAGCTGAGCACTTTATTTTCTGGTGAGTAACATACATAATTAATGCTTTTTTTATGTAAAAAAAATATTTTTATAGTAATGGCCACAAATTGCATTGAAAGGGAAAAAATGAATATTGAAAGAAAATCCATCTGGAAGGAAATTTCTCTCGAAGAAAAAAAATTAAAATCATTTAATTAAGGGATATTATTAAGGGATAACTATCTGCGACAGCATGTAATGGAAAATACTAGGGGTCAGAGATTGCTTGATCTAGTAATCAGATTTTGGATTACTAGATCAAGGATTTGGGTGTAACGAATATGACCACATTGCCACCAATTGGTGAGAGTGATCATAGGGTCTTGACTTGGGAGGTGGCTAGGTGTGGAATTTACAATTAAGACAGGATACTTGTGGAATTATCAGGCTGGTAAGTATGACAAGCTTAGGAGTTTGATTGGTTTCAGTGGCATGGCATGTAAAACTGCAAAGGCTGTATGTTGATAGTGCATGGGAGGCAGTTAAGAAGTGTTTGCAGGAGGCATATGGTATATCTGACTGTATACCTAGAGTCCAAATAATAAATCAAGTAGGGATTAGATGGATGAATAACACCATTAAGCTTGAGCTGCAAAAAAAGAAATAACTGTGGAGGGAATTTAAGGAGAAAGGTGACCTGCAGGTACATCAATGGTATAAAGCCCAGGACAGAAAGGTAACAAGTGTGGTAAGAAAAGCAAATAGGGTTATGAAAGAACATTAGCCATGCAGGCTAAAGAGAATCCCAAACAGTTTTTTCGATATGTTGTAAGTAAAAGAAAAAAAAAAGTATATATACAGCTGATTGATTTTAAAGAATGCTGATGGTAGGGAGGTAACCGAATCAGTTGATATAGTAGAATTACTGAGTGAGCACTTTGCAAGAGTATATCATCCAGGTAGTGACATTGCAGAAATAGAAGAACCAACAGATTATATGGGAATTGTGGTGAATTAAGTGGAGGTGAATAGTCTATTACAAAACCTCAATGTCAATTCATCTGCAGGATTGGATGTTATTCCAGCTCGTGTCATATGAGAAGCGGCTAAAGAATTGTCATTGCCTCTGACCATTTTGTTTAATTTGAGTCTTGGATCTGGGTTAGTCCCAAGGGGGTGGAAAGAGGGGAAAATGGTTCCACTGCATAAAGGAGGTTCCAAGACTGCTGTTGAAAATTACAGGCCATCAGCATATCAGGAATCATTGCCAGAGTCTTGGAGAAAATAGTCAAGAGAAAAATACAGGATTGGATAGATGAAATGGGATACTGTATGGGGGACAGCATGGTTTTGTGAAGGGTGGCTAAACTGGATAAAGGTATTGGGTTTACAGTGATACTGCTGGACCTGGCTAAGGCCTTTGACAGGATACCACATGGAATTCTAATCAGTAAACTGCAGCATATGGGGATGGATATAGGGTTGGTGAGATGGATAGGAGGGTGGTTGATGGAGAGATATCAGAGAGTGGTTTATTCAGGAGTAGAATCCAAAAGACGACCTGTGACTAGTGGTATGCTGCAGGGTTCTGTTCTTGGACCACTACTCTTCAATTTGTTCATTAACGATATAGGAAAGGATCTGAGAGGAAGTGTTTATTTGTTTGCTGATGATGCAAAGTTGGGTAGAGCAATAGTGAGTGAACAGGATGTCAACATTTTGCAGGATGATTTGGATAGATTGGAAGACTGGGCTAAGGAGAATGGATGTCAATTTAATGTGGCAAAAGTGTAAGGTTATGCATTTTGGGATGAAAAGATTAGCAGCAGTATATCACATTGGTGGAAGCGTATTCCAGGAGATTTGTGAGGCCAGAGATTTGGGAGTGTTGGTGGATAGGGAGTTGAAGTTCAGGGGGCACATCGCAAAAGTGGCTAAATCAGCTCATCAAATCACTTGGTTGCTGAAAAATACTTTAACAAGTAGAGACAAACAGGTGTTATTGTTCCTCTGTATCGAGTCCTGATAAGATCCCATCTGGACTACTGTGCCCAGTTATGGGCACCAGGGTTTCTTCGTGATGGGGAGGAAGTGGAGAGGATCCAGAGAAGAGTGACCAAGATGATAGCAGGTCTGTGGAATGAACCTTATGAGAACAGGTTGAAGATTTGTGGGTTGCAGAAATTGGTCGATAGGCAAAAAAGGGGTGGATATGATTGAGACATTCAAATTACTGAAGGGTTTCTATAAGATTAATTCAGAAGATATTTTTGAGAATAGGACTGGTGATGGGAGGACTAGGGGCCATACATGGAAGCTGGGCAAGAGTGTGGTTAGCAAGGGTGTTAGAGCTAGGTTTTTTACTTGGAGAGTGGTGAATGAGTGGAATAAGCTGCCAGAGTCTGTTGTGGGTGCCATGACTGTGAATGAGTTCAAGGCGAGGTATGATAGATACTGTGTGAATGTCGAATAGTTGTTCTTGACATGATGTTAGGGCCTCCCTCGATGAGTCTATCGACTCCTTGAGTTGACCATAATAATAATAATGGATCGGTTGAAAAATGGAGGAAAAAGCAGTTGTTGTAAGGACTTTGAATTTAAATGAATCAATAATTCAAACAATCAAACACAATGAACATAAAATCCGAGAAAGCGTTTATTGCTGGGTCAATGGTAAGTGCAAAGCTTGTTGCTCGTGTAAGTAATTTTCTAAGAGAAAAATGAAGAAATCTCTAATGATTGGGAAAGAAGATGCGCTCAAAAGAAAATTCTTTTGGATGGAAATCTTATTAAACAGAAAAATCTCAACGTTTATAAACATTTATAATGCAGACCAGGTTTTCAATGCTGATGAATCCGGGTTATATTGAAAAAAATGCAAAAACGCACCTATATTTCGAAAAGTGAAAGATCAGCTCCAGTATTCAAAGTTTCCAAAGACAGAATTACTCTACTGTTTTGTAGTAATGCATTAGGTGATTAACAAAACTAATGTTTATTAACTGATCCTCAAATCCTTGTGCTATGAAAGATTAAAATATGCACTTATTTTTATTTTGACTAAAACATTTATGCATTACATGCAATGAAGCTTAATTACAATTTGTAATTTTTATAATTTTGTATTATGTATTTGTGTCATAGTTTATATGTTTTCTTCACTCACATGAATTACCTGAATTAACTAAAAATATTTTTTTGTAGGATATGTCATTGTTGTTTATATAATTTTTTTTTTAAAAAAACGATTTCGGAACATAACCCTACTTTTTTGTATACGATCTGAATCTCGCATAATACGATTTATATAATGCAGCATTTCTATGAAACCTAACATCCGCGTTATACTAGGGTTACCTGTAATTCATGATTCCGATAATCAGATTTCAATCACACATCTCACTCCCTGAATGACAACAAGATCAAGGGTGAATTTCAAGACAAGCATTCGCCCCTGTTAGAGAAAGACGGAAATTTATTTTCCACTTGGTTAGACTATAATAAATTTAGTTTAATCCTTTACCCAAGTGTAGGCAAACAAAGTTTGCACCTGAAGTAGTTAAGGACTGAGGCAACTCGTAGTAGTAACTAAATTTATTATAGTCTAACCCAGTGGAAAATAAACTTTCAACCATTGGGAAATATAGCTTACATAATGAGTCCAATGATAATGGGAACAGACTGATCAATTTTGCTTCTTTGGAAACATGACTGTTGGCAGTACAATATTTATTCAAAAATCTGCATAAAATGGAAGTCTCCTGATTGAAATACCTTCAACCAAATTGATCATATCTTAGTAGATGCAATACATTTTTGTGTTTGGATGCCAATAACTTGAGGATGTCAGATCCAACAGAGGGATAAATATTGGCTCTGACCACTATCTAGCTTCTCAAATGCAAAGTGTATGGATCCTGTGCCAGAAAGTTTAATAATACAAGAATGAAAAAATCAGAAGTCAAAGCGAAATGTGGCGATAAAATTAATGAAAGTCTATCTATTCTAAATGATAGTGTCAATGACCTGGGAAACTTTTAAGAATGTCATAGTGACAACAGCAAATATGGTAAATGCAGCAAAGAATTCACATTTGTAAAACTGTAGAGGAATATTGTATGGACAGAAAGGAAAAATAAAAGGAGTGCATAAGAATAGAAAGAAGAAACACTATGAGGACAAACTTAAAGAACTAGAACATCTCTGAAGTATAAATGAAAACAGGACCTACTATCCAAAGTTAAACAGAAGCCGGAAAGACTTCCAGCCTAGAACAATGCTATGTAGGGACGGGGGGAGGCATGAGTGGGAATGAAAGGATACTAGAAAGACGGGTAGAGCATTTTGATGAACTACTGAATACTAATATATCTAATCAACTGGATGACATGGATGAAACAGAGAGTCAAACAGAAGATATCTAGAAGCAGCTGAACCAATACCAACAATTGCTGAATTGGCAGCACCAAAAAAAAAAAACTTAAGAACAATAAGGCTTCAGGAATAAATATGATACAAGCAGAATTAATAAAAAATGCAGGTACAGAATATTTCAGGCAGCTGTGCCAACTGACAACCACCATCTGGATTAATGAAACAACCCCAGACAAGTGGAATCTGAGTATAATATGCCTTATACATAAGAAAGGCAATGTATGGCAGGAAAAAGACCCAGAGGAAGACCAAGATATAGGTGGATTGATATGGATGAAACAGAGAGTGCATTAGAAGACAGAAATATAAGATCTGATAATTCCAAGTCAGTCTTGACAGGTAACAGACTGACTTGGAAGAAAAATGTAGATAGGAAGTTAGTGCTGATGTAAATTTTTCATGTAGTACTATCACATCCTGTACACTCCTTGAGAGTACATGGCAGGAATTTAATGATGATGTAATGATCTGCTCTAATTATAGAGGAATCAATTTATTATGCATAGGGATCCCAGATATCCCATAAAATATGGGATCGTCCCGTTTTTGGCTAATGCATCCCGTTGTCCCAAGAAAACTCTTTAGGACAGCTTTTTGTCTTGTATTTTCGAGTTCAAGACTGAATAGCAAAATCGATGAGTTATAATTTCTATTCTATTACAAACATCGCTTTCCATCATTACAGGGAACTGTAGACGTGTTGTTATTTTCTCAAGGCGAGTGATGACAACATTGCAACAATGATAAGTTCGTTAGAACAGTGAGTAATAACAATCTATTTTGTATCTATAATAGTAAGTAAAAACCATTTGAAGGCAACTTAAAGTGGCTTAATGAAAATATGCAGCCTAACAATTTGATTTACTATTTGTTTACTTATACTTAGTAAAGCGTGTGCATAGCAAACCTTACCACGCACACTTGGAAAGTAAGAATCATTTTGTAAGACTGCCATATGTGATAGATGCGCATACTAAACTTTCATCCTCAGTCATAAGTGTCCCATATTTTTTTCCAATGTATCTGGGATTCCTAATTATGCACCACCTGTAAAGTTTCTCAAACATTCTATTAAAGAGACTTTACCCCTATGTAGAGAATGCTATTGGCAATTATCAATGTAAATTCCATCAAAGAAGATCTACAAATGACCATATTTTTACTATATGCCAAATACCTGAAAAATGAACTAAATTTAGACTTGAAGCACACCATCTCTTCATAGATTTCAGGGCTGCATATGATAACATAATCACTGCATATCTAATTGATTTTATTTAATGAGCTCAAGGAGAGATATGATAGATTGTGTGGATAGGTTGGGTCTCCTGCAATGAGTCTTCGTATAATATAATACACAGAGGTGCCTGCATTATTATTATTATTATAAAGGCCTGTGTAGCTCAGTGGAAGTGATGCTTGCATTCCCTGTGCTATACCCGAAGATAGACTTATACTTCAAGTCTAGTTGCCAACTGGAGGAACTTTTTCTAAGTCTTTCTTCAACCAGTTCCTGAGTTAGTTGATCTCTGACACAGGCAAACAGGTTTCTTCTCTTGGAAACTCGGGTTTTTTGTACCATAAACTCAAGAAATTGACAGTAGAAGCCATATTATTTCAGACAGTAACATATCTTGTTAGGGTTAGGCACCATGAGATGGTAGCACTTGTTTGCCAGTCTTTTCATTGGTGGCCACCTATAATTAGTGATAGAAATGGGCCAGCTATCTCTGATTGGCTACTGGTGGAGACTGAACTGCCAACTAAGTCTCCAAAGGCTAGATAGGGTTTAAAAGCCTAGCCTGCTCCCTATATGAGAATAAAAGGCATTAGCTAATTATTATTATGTTGTTGTTGTTGTGGTTATAGCCTGTCGGTGTTTAGGGACAGCTATATACGCCACCATCTAGGGAAATAACTATGAGCAAGGCGGTTTCCTGTTACCTTCCTTGCCATACTATATCCTATAACTACAGCCTGTGCATTCACCGGTCCAGTTTGCCTACTTGCAGGACGAAAAACTCCAGATAAACTGGGGGGGGGGGGAATCCTGCTGTCCATGCCCAAGACCGGCTAACTTGGCTATGGCTGAAGAAGATCCTTAAGCTCCTCACGTCGTTGACGGGAATCAAACCTAGGATTCTCCTTCCCCAGGCATATGGTTGTGAAGCGCATAGTCACTAGGATAACTGCGTAGACTATTATTATAATATAATAATAATAATAATTTATCGCAATGAAGGAATTACAGATACCTTAGAAACGCATTACCTTAGTTAAAGTTACAATGAGAAAAACTCAATGTCAGATTAAAATGTGAAACATGTTGTCTGATCCAATACATATAAAAAATGGTGTTCAACAATGGGATGCTTTAGCTTGCTTATTGTTTAATATAGTGTTTGAAAAGGTTTTCAGAGATACTAGTATTAATACAAGAAAACTATCTTCCACAAATCAATCCAAGTTTCTGGAATATGCAGATGATATTGATAGTATAGGAAGAATGCAAAATACAATGGTTTTTTTGAAAATAAGATATATTTGCAAATTACCCAAGAAAATACAAAATATATGCAGTAATAAGAAAAACTTGAAATGATGATGATCCTTCTCAAATTGAAATCGGTTCCTATAAATTTGAAACCATATGTAGCTTTATATTATTATTTTTATTATTATTCAGGCCTCCATGGAGTCAAGAGACTCATTGTGGGGGGGGGGGGGGGTTCTTCCTAGGAAACACAAAGTCTATCATACCACTCCTTTGCATGGAGGATTTGTGAATCCTCCATGCAAAGAAACCACTCCTCATCCTCTTGCTCACGACTTCCCACTGTTCAACCAAGCAAAAAAATTCCCCAGTGTCAACCCTGTAACTACCTCTCAACAATAAGTTTTAAAAGAGGTAAACAGTGAGTAGACATAACTATACATAATAAATAACGGAAAAACTCACGTAGAAATATTATTTAATGGTATAATTTTCGCCTGTGTGTCACAGGCGAAAATTATACCATTAAATAATATTTCTACGTGAGTTTTTCCGTTATTTATTATGTATAGTTACCTCTCAACAGTTTAAAAATCTCGATCATATCACCTCTCCTTCTTCTATCCACCAAACTCTGCAGTCCATATTCCCTCAGCTGATCCTCATAACTAACATTGTACCGTCCTGAAACCATCTTTGTTTGCCTCTGCACCTTTTTGACAGTTAATTTATCCCCTTCAAATCCTGGGGACCATATTTGAGAACAATAGTCTAACTGTGGTCTGATCAGGGTCTTATACAACAGAAAGATCATTCTTTTATCTCTGCAAGTCAGATTCCTTTACAGTATTGCAGCAATCTGATAGGTTACTTTCACCACCTTTGCAATATGCTACCTGAATTTCAGTTTTCTATCAATTACCATCTCCAGATCGCTTGTCTCCCCTACCTCCTCCAGTATAACTCCTCGAATCGAGAATGCAGACTACCATTGATGTATTCTAAACTTCAAGAATTTACATTTTGCTGCATTAAACCGATACCCCCATTCATTTGCCCATATGTCTAGTTTATTCAAATCCTCTTGCAGGGCTCCCACATCTGTACTATTACTAATAATCCTTCCCAGCTTCACATCATCTGCAAACAACT
The DNA here is from genome assembly GCF_054136105.1 of Typopeltis vanoorti. Lineage (NCBI taxonomy): Eukaryota > Metazoa > Arthropoda > Arachnida > Uropygi > Thelyphonidae > Typopeltis > Typopeltis vanoorti. Next base: position 45,072,193 of record NC_143558.1, on the reverse strand, counting down.
GAATATCCCCCTACAATCCACTGACAATGTCACTGACATAGACAATACAGGTCCTAGTACCGAGCCGTGTGGAACTCCATTTGTAATCTTCTGCCTCCTTGATATTGCCCCACCATACATACACCTCTCTGATACCTATTAGACAGCCAATCCTGAATCCAGTTGACTAACCTGACATCTAAACCCATGTGCTGCAACTTAAACATCAGCTTGTCATGTGACACCCTTTCAAATGCCTTCGCTAAATCCAAAAAAATGGCAGTATATGCCTTTCCTCCATCAACTGCTCTTATCACAATATTATAAAAGGCAATCATATTACTAAAGCCAAGAGTACCCCTTCACAAATCCATGTTGACTCTCGCAGATAACATTACACTCATCTTCCGAATGCTGTATATGGTCCCTCACTAATTTCTCCGAGATCTTAACACCTACTGATGACACACAAACTGGTCTATAATTAGACGCTTTCAGTCTGCTACTGCCTTTATGAATGGCACTATGTTATCATCATTCCATTCCCTGGGTAATTTCCCTGAGTCAAACTTTCATTGAAAAGCCAGGTCAATGGAGCTGTCAGTTCTTTAGCACCTTCTCTCAAAACCCATGGTAAACTGTCATCCAGGACAACAGCTTTACTGACATCCAGAGTACTCAGTATTTGGAACACACTCTCCTCTTGCACCTCCAATACTCGAACCTGTCCTATCCCTCTAGTATCAAAACTTACTTCTCTAGGATGAAATACTACAATAAATTGTTCATTGAAACAATTCCACTATGTCCTTTGCATCAGTCACTCTATTTCCATTTTTATCCCACAATGTAATTCTTCCACAATCATTTCCCCTCCTACTGGCCACATAGCTAAAAATTCCCTAGGATGTTATTTGGATCTTAGTGCCAATCTCTTCTCATATTCCAGTTTTGCCTTCCTCACCATTCTGGTCACTCTCCTGGCCTGAGTCTTATATTCTTCAAGCATCTGCTCTTCATCCTGCTCCTTATATCTCTTCCATAACCTCTTTTTCACCTGCAGTTCCTGTTTGATATTGTTTGTCATCCACTTTACACAAAATTACGTCCTCTTCTTCACTCGTGGAATATATCTTACTATTGCTGTTAACAAATATTCCTTCACAATTTCCTAAGCACTAATGATATCCTGGCCTTCCAATTCCACCCACCATGGAACTGCCCCAAGTTAATATCTAAGACTATTTATAATCACCTGCCTTATAATTCCACATACTTTTCTTTGATACTCCTGCATGTCTGTTCATCTTCCAAGTCAAAACCACATGGTGACGCTCTCCAACTGGGAAGAGAGATGTCATCTCAGTAATTATCAGCTCTTCTGATGCTATGACCAAATCCAAAACTCTCGAACCTCTTGTTCCTTCTATTACAAGTTGTCTAAGACATTTATCCCTAAAGAATTATAAAAATTCTATTCCCTTATTACTACATGCATTTTCCTCTTCCCAGCTTATACTTGTTGTTGTTATGTTCCACCGAGTCGTTTTTGACTCCTGGTAATTCTATGAACATACATTCTCCATTCAGATCTGTCCCTGGCCATATCTTTCAGAATTTCCAAGTGCATTCCAGTTGTGCTTCTTTCACTCCATCCACTCATCTAATTCTTGGTCTTCCTTTCCTCCTGCTTCCATCAACTTTAGCATAAGCATCATCATCTTCTCCAGACTGTCATTTGCTCGCATAATGAAGTGTGACAATTTTTGCTTGATGGGGAGCAATCTGTCTTTATTCTGTCTATCACTGATTTATTGGTTTGCTTTGCAGTCCATGGTATTCTTAGTAAGCATCTCCAAACCAATAATTCAAATGTATCTATCTTCCTTCTTTCACTCCTTCTCAGGGTCCAACTTTCACATCCATACAGTACCACAGGGAATACCATTGCTTTCACAATTCTGATTTTTGTTGCGAGGCTAATATCTTTATCTTTAAAGATAAATTTATTAGCCTTAAAGACAAATTTAAGCATAAACAATGCTTAAATTTGTCATTGCTTTCCTTTCTGAAGTAATAATCTTCTTCTAACTTCATCAGTACAATAACCACCTTCAGCAATTTGGGATCCTAGGAGCACAAAATTGTTAACTGCTTCCATTTTCTCCCCATCTACTTCAAAATCATTAAGTTCACATGTTGCCATAACTTGTCTTTTTGAGGTTAAGTTTAAGACCATATTTAGTACTTTCTTCTTTAACTTTCATAATAAGTTCCCCCAAATCTTCTTTGCATTCTGCTAGCAAGGTGGTATATCTGCATACCTCAAATTATTAATATTTCTTCCCCAATTTTAATTTCAACTGAAGATTCCTCCAGCCCTGCCATTCTTAAAATGTATTCGCTGTACAAGTTAAACAGGTATGGAGATAAAATACATCCTTGTTGCACCCCTTTACCTATTGTGAAATACTTTCTCCAAGATCTATTCGGACAGTAGCTTTTTGTTTATAATAAAGATTCCTCAGAAGGATAATGAAATGCTCTAGTACTCGCATTGTTCTTAACACATTCCACAATTTCACATGATCTACAGTCAAAAGCCTTGCTATAGTCAAAGGAACAAAGGTAGACATTCTTTTGATATTCCTGTGCTCTTTCTATTATCCATCTCACATTGGCGATTTGATCTCTTGTTTCTCTGTCTTTTTGAAATCCTGCCTGTTCATTTGGCATTTCTCTCTTCATGAATGGTTCAGTCTTTTCTGAATGATCTTAAGTAAGGCTTTACTTGCATGAGAAATCAGTGCTATAGTTCTGTAATTTTCGCACTCTCTTGCATCGCCTTTCTTCAATAAAGCTTTTATAAACTGATTTTTTCCATTCCCTAAGCCATGTAGTTGTTTTCCAAATTCGCTGACATAGTGCTGTTAAAATTTTAACTCCCAGTGCTTTGAGCAGCTCAATAGGTATTCCATCTCCTCCTGGTGCTTTCTTACTGGATAGCTATTGCAGTGCCCACCTCACTTCACTCTCCAGCAGTACTGGCTCCTGTGTATAATCCTGCTCTTCAAATTTCTCAGTAATTTTGGAGTCCTTTCTGTAAAGGGCTTCTGCATACTCTTTCCATCTTTCTTTGACGTCTGCAGCTTCTGTAAGATATCCTTTGTGTTTACTTTTCAATATTGTCACCTTGGCATTAAACTTCCCTGTTAGTTCTCTGATCTTTTTGAAAAGATCCCTTGTTTTTCCTTTCTTGTTTTGGACTTCTATTTGTTGGCATTCATGGTTAAAGTATTTTTCGTTGTCTCTTCTGGCTTGTCGTTGAAACTCTGCATTCAAATGCCATACTTCCTGCAAATTTCCTGTGGCCTTCAGTTTCCTCCTTTCCTGAGCAGTTTTGATGGCATCTTCTGACAGCCATTTAAACTATTTTCTTCTTACAAACTGTTGGAATATTCTTCTTTGCTTCTGTTTTAATTATATCTTTAATCTCTTCCCATAGTTCATCTGGTTCTCTTTCACACAAATTGAGTATATTGAATCTGTTCTGTATACTAATATTGTATTCAGCTGGTATATTTCCAAGATCATATCTGACCGACATTTGTGTTGTTTTCAGTTTCCGTAATTTACATATCGTAGCCACTAATAACTCATGGTCTGTTCCACAGTCTGCTCCTGGAAAAGTCTTGACAGACTGAATTGCACTTCTCCAGCTTCTTTGTCCAAGTATATAGTCAATTTGATTTCTGTATTGCCTATCAGGTGATATCCATGTCTATAATCTTCTTTTGTGTTGTTTAAAGCAGGTGTTAGCAAAAAACAAAGAATTCTGTGCACAAAACTCAACTAGTCTCTTCCATGCAGTGTTCCAAATACCTAAACCAAAACGACCTGTAATTCCTTGTTCCTCAGTCTCTCCCACTTTTGCATTCCAACCTCCAGCTTATACTGCTGTAGTTAAAATCTCCCATAAGAATCATTCTTCTTGCACTTGCCAAGCTCAACTGTCTAAACATCTTCTGCTCCCAACCCTCTGTGCTCCTTGGCTTGTAGCAACACCCCCACTAAATATCCTGTCTTGACTGCCTCTGCCTCACACCATATGCTTTCAAAACCATTAGTGTCACTGCCTTCCAAAACCTCCACTCTTAGAGGACATAAGTCATTACTTATCATAAGCAATACTCCACAACTGCGTTTTCCCTTCCTATCCTGCCGAAAAATGCTGGCTGACTACATATTCCAATCCTCTCTTCTGACACATTCTGGCTATTATGCTATTCATTATTACTACCCTTCTGCTCAGCTCATCATTATCATACCTGGGTAACATACACACACTATCTTTCCTCTCTGTGTTTTCTTTTGAACAACCTCAACAATTATATCATTGGTGGTGCTGATAGCATCAGCACCACCAATTCTTCTCCTTTATTCTAGATACTCCTGGCAATAGTATAAAGCATAAAAATGTCACTGCTTCTATACTTATCATTATCCCCTCCATACCCCACCGGACTCAGTATTATCTGATGTCGTCCCTCTTCCCCTAAGCACCCATTCCCACAAGAGGCCACTGCTGCTATCATCCACCCTAGGAATTCTAGTTTCCCTGCATTAACACACTTAGTTGTTCAGAAAACAGCAATCTCTCCAGATGCCTACATCCTTCCTCATTCAAATGCAAGCAGTCTCTTGCATACAGTTCCTTTCTGTCCTCAAATGCCCTCAAGCAACTACATATTCCAATCCTCTCTTCTGACACATTCTGGCTATTATGCTATTCATTATTACTACCCTTCTGCTCAGCTCATCATTATCATACCTGGGTAACATACACACACTATCTTTCCTCTCTGTGTTTTCTTTTGAACAACCTCATGCATGAATCTCAGATCTCTCACCACCTGACTTACACTGCCTCTCAAGTCGTTCATGCCCACCATTACAATCATCTCATCCACCATTTCATCCTGCTTAATTGTTATAGCCACACCTTCTATTGTTCATCCAGGAAAACACTACTCTGGCATCCTATCTTGCACACCATGGATCATCATGTCTCCATACATCGCACCTCTTACTACTCTCTTTCTTGATTGCTCGCCTGCATCTGTAACTCTCTCTCTCTCCAGCTGACCCTTTGGTTCCAGTACTCTTTAGCATTCTTCTCATTCCCTCTCTCTGACTGTTTCCATTCTCTCCTCTTCTATCATTCCCATAGCTCTCTCTCATTCTCTCTCTCTTCTAATGTTTCTATTTTCTCCTCTTCTATCATTCCCATAAATCTCTCTCACTCATACACTGATTCACCTTGCATTCATCTCTTCCATTCACTAATCTCATCTTTCACACTTCTCATCTCATTCCCAAGACATTTCAGCTCATCTCTCTCTCTCTCTCTCTGCAAGTTAGCCACTCTTACTCACCATTCATCTTCCCAATCAAGACCATCTCTGAAAACTTCACAATCATTCAAGCCTTCCACACTTCCCACTCTTATTTTTTCATTCATATTTCCCTCATTATCTCACCTTCTATCACACTACTCATCTCACTCCAAGCTGAGATTCTCCTGCCCCTGATGCAACAAGGTTGGTTATCGTAAAATCTAACTCAATAAGTTCTGTCCATTGTCTTCATTTTGCACATATATGCATTCCCCCTTCTCTCCCACCACATATCCAGCCGTGGAACACATAACACACCACAAAATCCTGTAGTATGTTACGCAAAATATAGTCCTTAAATGGGGAGGACTTGGTGACACACCATTTGTTGGAGCAGTGGCTGCTGCCATCATTCAACTAGTGCCGAGGAACTACTACAACTAAATGCTAAATACTATGTTATACTCTACTGTAAGCTAATATACTTACGCGATATTATATATAAGTATAAACTATATTTAACTATACTAAATAACCCAAAAATAACACGCTATAAACAACAACTAAACTCGAAAAGCAGCACTACTAAAAAACACTTGTATTACTGAAAAAAAATGTAGCACAATTCGTGACACAAGTCACACTATACGCTGTTTAAGAAACACTTTTTTTTATCACAGCTCAAATCCATCGCCATATACCTGGGATTGGAAGTTAATTATAAAAATGACATCAATGTTGAAATTCAAAGGACATTCTTTCTGCAAATAGATGTCTCTGTGGACTTAGGAAACACTTCGAGTCACATTTGATCTCAAGAAAAACCAAAATAATTATGTACAAAGTGTTCATAAGATCAGTATTAACACTTATTCCTCTGTAAACTGGGTATTATCCATGGACGATGAAAGACTGTTGGGTTTATTTGAAAGAAGGATTCTCAGACATAATTTTGGAGCAGTACAAGAGAATGGGATGTGGAGAAAAAAGATACAATTATGAACTGTATAGATTATTTAATAATCCAGAAATTACTAAGTGCATTAAAATCAATATATTAAATTGGGTAGGGCATATTATATGCATGGATAATAACAGAGTTGTTAAGAAGATATTCACTGCTAGACAAGAAGGAAAAAGGAAAATTTGAAGGACTAAATTTAGACGGAAAGATGGAGTGATTCAGAATATCAAGACTTTGGAAGTTAAAAACTGGAGGAACTTCGCAATGAATAAGGAAGGATGGCAGAAGTTTCTGAAAAAGGCCAGGTCCCACAAAGGGCTGTCAAACCAATGACTGATGATGTCGGAAGAGGTCTCTGTTAAGAATGTGACTGTTTTGCCACCAGTTGGCGACAGTGGCAGTTTTCTTAAGCAGCATGTGAAAGAAGGAAATCAAGGTCAAAGATTGTCAGATTTGATCATAGTGTCCTCAGTTAAGGGTGTGACTGTTTTGCTACCAGATGGTGACAGCAATCATTCTGTACTGACATGGCAAATAGCTATGTATATGGATATTCCAATTAGGAAATGTTACATACTGAACTAAAAAGCAAGAAATTATGACAAACCGAGGAGAATACAATGTTCAATACCATGGCATTAGTTGTTAAATAGGAAGGATATCAGCATTGCATGAGAAGCTTTGAAAACATGATTAAATAATGCAGTATATGGATGTGTCCCTAAAGTTCAAGTAACAAATAGTTAGGAGTGAAATTGATGTCCAACCTTATTCAGCAGAGACACATAAGAAAAATACATGTATTTATATACACTGCTTCAAAAGAAGTCAAGGGACACCATAGTATGAGGAACCAACAGCCATGGTGCCTAGGTTCTATGTAGGACCTACTTTTGCTGCAATGACTGCAGCAATCCTACCGGTACAAGCATACGATACTGATCAATGGGAATTTTGGACAATTCTTCCTGTTGGCATGTGATAAGGTCTTGAACTGTTGTGGGACAGACATCCCTTGACACCCCCTCCCAACACTCCAGTTCATCCCAGGGATGTCAAATAGTGTTGATATTAGGGCTTTATATAAGCCAGTCAAGTGTGGTGACATTCATGTCCACAAACCATGCAGTCACAGCAGCAGCCTAATGACACAGTGTATTGTCTTGATGAAGAGACAATGGTCAGTTCTGTAGAAACACCACAAAATAAGAAGCAATGCATTGTCCAGAATGTTCAGATACCTCATGAAGTTCAATGTTTGTGATACCATAAACAGAGGTCTGAGACTAAACTAGGAAAAACAGCACCACAGCATCACACCACCACCTCCAAATTTCATAGTTGGGGTTACACACTCTGGTAAGAGACATTCATCAGGCATCTGCCACACCCACACCCATTCATCAATTCGGTAAAGAGTGTAGCATGATTCATCACTCCATAATGCAGCTTTTCAAGCTTCCATGTCACCACTGAAGACAATGATGCATGTTGGTCCAGGTAATGTGAGACTTGCATACTGCAGTCCTATTATGGAAACCCATGTTGTGAGCGCAAAAACTGTCTTTCTAAATGTTTTTGTACAGATTCTTGTTCTAGTTGATGCCTGAAACTCTGCATTCAATGTGTTAGCCAACAAATGGCAGTTTTTTACATATTATCCTTTGCGGCATCCTGTGATCATGTTCAGTGAGCGTGGTGGGCTTACTGCAGGTAGCACTTGTAGTTGGCTCCCTGTGCTTCCATTTCAGTATGGTATCAATGAATGCTGATCTGGGATGGCACTATTTTTTAACAGTTTGCTGAACAGACAGGTCTGCAACATGGCATCCTATCAACTGTTTGAAACTGTTAGTTCCCATTTCATAGTCATTTCACCCAAACACAGTTGAAATGATTTGGGAGCATGATATTCCTCCAATTTATACTGGCTACAAACATGTGATTCATTACACCATGTCAATTGGGTGTCTGCTTTGACTTCTTTCCAAGCAATGTACTAATGATATAGGTAAAGACCTGACAGGAGATATTCAGTTGTTTGCTGATTTATTTTATTTTTTATTTATTTTATTTATTATTATTATTCAGGCCTCCATGGAGTCAAAAGACTCATCGTGGGAGGTCCTTTCTAAGAAACACAAGTCTATCAAGACTCATTGAGGGAGGTCCCTCCTAGGAAACACAAAGTCTATCATACCACTCCTTAAATGCATTGACCGTTCTCGCTCTCACCACTCCATCAGGCAATGCATTCCATGGTTCAACCACCCTCTATGCAATAAAAAGAAGCAAAAGAACTCCCCAGTGTCAACTCTGTACCTACCTCTCAACAGTTTAAAAGTCTCAATCATATTGCCTCTATTTCTTCTATCCACCAAACTCTGCAGTCCACACTCTTTCAGCCGATCCTCATAACTAACATTGTACAGTCCCGACACCATCTTTGTTATTCGCCTTTGTACCCTTTCCACAGTTAATTTATCCCCTTCAAATCCTGGGGACCAGATCGGAGAACAATAATCTAAGTGTGGTCTGATCAGAGTCTTATACAATGGAATGATAACCATTTTATCTCTGCAGGTCAGTGTCCTCACTACCTTTGCGATATGTCCCCTAAATTTCAGGTTACTACCAATCAACAACCCCAGATCTCTTGTCTCCCCTATTTCTTCCAGTTTAACTCCTCCCATAGAGTATGCAGCATCCCATCGATGTGTCCCAAACCTCGAGACATTACATTTTGCTGCATTAAACAGACACCCCCCATTCATTTGCCCATCTATTTAGCTTATTCAAATCTTCTTGCAGGCTGCGGGAAAGGTGCCGCAGCCTGCAAGAGGAAGGAAGGTAAGATAGTGATGATACAAAGATAAGCTGGGCAGTCAGAGATGCTACTGATATACAACATTTACAGGTTGATTTGAATAGGCTGAAAGTGTGGACAACAATAATGCCAGTCAATATTTGTAAGTGTAAAGTAATGATAATTAATCACTTTGACATGATGAGATTTTCAATGGCATATGATGTTGGTAGGATTATGCTCAGAGAAAGTGATGAGGCTAGGGATCTTCGAGTTATGTGGATAGGAAGTAATGTAAAAAGAACTGCAACATACAGTTTAGGATAATTGCAATGTTGAAACAAAATTGACAAGTAAGGATGGAAAAGAAATTTTGCCTCTACAATGCCTTGATATGAACACAGCGCCATTGAAGGGTGTAGCATAGAGGCAGCCTGCCTCAAGGCGCGGCTTAATAAGGATGTTCATTTAGCCATATTGCAGTAGGCACTGTCGCTATGCTAACAATTCCTGTTAGCACAGCAAGTGCGGAAAGAAGTTTTTCCATGCTTAAATTGATTAAAAATTATTTGCGAACAGCAATGACCCAAGAAAGATTCGTTGGTAGCAACTATAATCGATATAGGCAGACATAGCTTATAATGTAAATTTAGAAGAGCTTAGAAACAGTTTTATTGTGTGATATTCCCATAGAGCAAGCATTTAATTAATATTATTATGTAATCATTTTGCATTAATGTTTCATTAATGTAATAAAAACAAAATAGCAATTGGAGATTTTCTTATATTTTTGTCTTATAATCCATCAGGGGCGATATTTAATTGTTTGCCTCAGGGCATGATCTAATCTACCGACAGCCCTGTATGGACCACACCTGAACTACTGTGTCCAGATTTGATCTCCTGGGTTTCAAGGTGATAAAGAAAGTGGGGAGAGGATGCAGAGTTACAAAGATGATGTCAGGATTGTGGAAAGTAAAGTAGAAGAGCTTATAAACAATGAGGACAGATTGAGAATATGGAATCTGCAGAAAATGTTGGTAAAGAGAAGAAAAAGGAGTGATGTGATAGAAGCCTAGAAACTTCTGAAAGGGTGATAAAGGATATCATTTGAAATTTTTCTTCATATGGAAAGTGGACGAGGAAGCATCCATAGAAGTTATATTTGTGTACAGTAAGAAAGCGATAAGAACCAGATTTTTCTCTCACAGAGCAGCTTGACCTCTTGAAGTGGTGAGTAAATCTAGTGTGAACGAGTTTAAGAGAAAGTATGACAGCTGGTGTGGGTGATATATTACCTACCTCAACGAGTTTTTGACTCCTTGGAGGTCTATAATGATGATGATATTAATAATACTATTTCTATTGCTACCAACAAATAAGTTATATGTCGATATGTCCAAAGAGACTACACATCTTCTTTTATTTCTGAAAATTCCTTAAGCCATTTAAAGAAATTTGTTATTATTTAGCAGATAAGCATATTAAGAACTTACATTAGTTATTTCATCTGCTAGCAGAGGATTACAAAGTAATAGCCAACGACGAGGAGTAATTCCGTTAGTCTTATTCTGAAATTTCTCTGGCGACAACTCATAAAAATCTTTAAATCTGCAAAGAATCAACATACATGAAAATTATGATCCTCTACATGGTAAGTATGGTAAGTATCCAAAATTTCAAAAAATTCTGGTTATGAAACAAATACAGGAAGAAGAAGAAGAAAGCAGCTAAAAAAATGTAAATGATCTTTACCACATTTCAGAAAAAGAAGTTTCCGGTCTTCGATTTAGTTATGATATGTTTAATCATAACTAAATTGAAGACTGGAAACTTCTTTTTCTGAAAGAGGAGGGCCTCCCAGTGATGATGTTGGCTACTTTCATTTCATTCCTGTTTTTCTAAAATCTTTTTTCTTGTATTATTTGCTCTGCTCCTGAGTCTATTTTTGTTTTCCTATTCTCCAGACTGAGAGAATAAGAAATTACTGGGATTCAACACCATGTTGCTATGCAGTATGACATGTAAATACCCCTGGAAAGTGGGATCCTGGTGGTCTTGCATATTATTGGTCCTGTTTATCTTGGCTGGACATGGCTCAAGGCTTGCTACAGTGATGGTATAGCATCCAGGATAATTGTAATGTTTCACTTCTGAGTGCATTTACTGCTTGCCAGATAGTAGCATCAATTTTTGGCTCCATGGTAGGAAGTGATTTATAATGTCAAACCAAAATCTCGTTAAGTGCAGATACCACAGATATCTGTCTGATAACAAAAATAAGAAACAGAAAATATCTAGCATGCATATATATACATAAACACACATTTTGTATATATGGTGGTTTTTCCCTTTCAGTTGTTTCCAACTCTGTCTGATAACAAAAATAAGAAACAGAAAATATCTAGCATGCATATATACATAAACACATGTTTTGTATATATGGTGGTTGTGGTTTCTCCCTTTCAGTTGCTACCAACTCTTGTAGGCATTGCTCACAAAGTGTTCTTGGTGAGGTTTTTACAGGGTAGTTCACCATTGCTTCCCTCCCATTCTTTTATCTGAGCTCAGGACCGTCTTATGGGTGGGACGTATTCACGACTGTAATCCATATGTGTTCATGGGGCTGGTTTTCCTGTTCTGGGGGACAAAGAAACCCAAGTTTCCAGGTGAAAGAAACCCTACATCTGTATGAGACCAGCTAACTCACCTTTTGTTGAAAGAGACCAGATAAAGGTTCCTCACATCACTGACAGGAATGGAACCCAGGTCTTTCCGACGAAAAGGCTTTGTCTACGCTGACTGAGCTACGGAGGCTCTGTGTGTGTGTGTGTGTGTGTACACATGGAGATAGACAAACATGTTTACCCACTCACCAATGGTGAGTAGCTGCAGATTGAACATGGAATATGGAATATTTTTTATTTAATAAAAACTGGCTTCCTAAGAAAAAGTTTTAAGCTATAAGAAAATGGAAGAATATGAGAATATGTGTAATATAAAGGGCCATTCTAGTTACAAAAAATTAATGGAACAAATGATATTTTGCAACAACAAATCTATGTTGTTTCTTTTCTTTTCTTTTTTTTCCTATTCTTCTTATTTATTGACATCTTGGAATATTTCTGACACAAAGGAAATATCCTCTAAACAACAATAGCACTAATAATCACTTTATGGAACTTCTGTTGACTAATGGGACACATTAAAAAAATGGAGCTGTGTGTGTGTGTGTGTGTGTGTGAGGGGGGGGGGAACAATTGTCAAGTAAATTTTTTTCAGTGATGAGTAAGAATTTGAATAATTTGTCAAACAATACATATACAGTGCTTGGAAAGAAGTCAACGGACACCATAATGTGAAGAACTAACAGCCATGGTGACCACCTTAATAAGATGTAGAACCTCCTTTCACTGCAATGACTGCAGCAATCCACCAGGAGTATACTTTCCACATGTGTATAACAGAGATTAGTGAGAATTTTGAACCATTCTTCCTGTAGGCATGTAATGAGGTCTTGGACTGTTGTGGGACAGATGTCTGTTGGCCTCGCCCGGTACTCCATTTCATCGAACAGATAGGGTTGAGATCAGGACTATGTGGAGGCCATTCTAGCATGATGATGTTCATATTCACAAACCACGCAGTAAGAGCAGCAGCCTTGAGACGTGGTGCACTGTCTCGCTGAAAGAGACAATAGTCAGTTCCATAGAAGGCAAAAAAGTAGGAGGCATTGCATTGTCCAGTATGTTCAGATACTTCTTGGAGTTCAATGCTTGTGGCACCACAAACAGAGGTCCGAGACAAAACCAGGAAAAACAGGACTACACCATCACACCGCCACCTTCAAATTTCATAGTTGGGGTTTACACACTCGGGTAAGAGACATTCATCAAGTACCCATTCATCTGCTCAGTAGAGAGTGTAGCGTGATTCATCACTCCATAACACAGCTTTCCCAGATTCCATGTTCCACTGTACACTCTCTTTGTACCACTGAAGATGACACTGTATGTTGGTTTTGGTAATATGGGGGCTTGCATATTGAGGTCCTATCATGAAAATCCATGTTGTGAGCCTTGGTTATTTCTGAATATTTTTGTGCAGATTCCTATAGTAGTCAAGACGTAGCCAAATCACAGCCTTATAAAGAGGGGATAATAACTTCCTTATCTTTACTTGTTAGCATGTTTTTCAACATCAAAGTTATTCGTTAAACTATTTAACCAACAAGTAAGCCCTCTGAACTTTGTCCACCATTATCCCCAAGTCCCAGGCCTCATCAGTTTCCTGCAAACCAATAGGATCAATATTATGGGTTCTCAACCTGGTTGTGGGTCGTAAGTGCATTCAAGATTGGGAAGAGAGTGGTGGGCACCAACATTTTTTTCTATGAAAATTTATACTTGCTTATCATATCCAATGATAGCAATTAACAAATAATTAACTATGAAAGTAGGATAAATACACATATATTTATAATAAATTTAGTTTAATCCTTTATCCAAGTGTGCGCAAACAAAGTTTGCGCCTGAAAGTATCTTCAGGACTGGGGATACTTTCAGGTGCAAACTTTGTTTGCACACACTTGGATAAAGGATTAAACTAAATTTATTATAGTCTGACCAAGTGAAAAATAAACTTTCAACACATATATTTATTATACAACTAAATTAAAATCGCACAATAAGCAAAAACATTTTCCTTACTTGGATAAAACAACAGCCTTTTTCCTAATTGTTGTTGAATTTATAGATTTGTTGTTTTTTATTTGGATTACTCATTATACAGCAAATTTTTAAACACGAGAAAAGAATGTATGGTCAAAGTGTGCTGACAACACCGGTGAAGTGGTGACACATCCCTCAAGTGCACAGTTGCCAGTAGACTAAATACATAAAACACATGCACAAAATTGGCATAACACTTGCACTCGAATATGGAGGCATTACTAGATGTTCATAACATAACATAAATGTTAACATTTTTTTACGATTTCAATAAATATTATTACTAGTGAGTACAGGCATGGCAAACCCAAAGCACCTGATGCTGGACCATGCCTTACTTCATGTAATATACATCTGTTATATTATCTGTAGACTGGTCCTCTACCCTTCTTTCTTCTCTTCTTGCTCCTTATCCCCAAATGCTATTAGAGTATTCGAGGGCTAGGAGTGAATCTTTCCTATCTTGCTATGTCATTTCGCCTATTGCAGCAACCAAAGGGGGAAAGCTAGCCCCAGTAGGTGCTGGTCCCAAGCCCGGATAAATGGCGAGGGTTGATGTCAGGAAGGGCATCTGGTCATAAAACTTCACTGCCAGCTCTAGATATGATTAAATGAGTCAAAAAGAAAGTGATGCTAGGGCGTACCCCCCTTAAGCAATGCACACCATGTCACCCTACAGCTGCGAGAAGTTGATGAGGGCTACTGCATCAAGGGCAGGTGCAGTTAAAGAAGCGAGCCCAGCAAGTGGAGAGAATGTTGCGAGTTAGAAAGTTGAATGTTGGAAGCATGACTGGAAGGGAAAGAGAGAGATGGAGGACATGATGAGGAAGTTGGACATTTTATGCATGCAGGAGACAAGGTAGAAGGGGGAAAAAGGTGAAGGAACTAGGAGACGGGTATAAATTGTTCTACTCTGGAGTGAATAAAGAGGGAAGAAATGGTGTCGGAATTGTGGTGTGTTGCAGAATGAAGGGCGAAGTACTGGAAGTAGGTAGGAGGAACGACAGGATCATGTGAATGAAACTGGGTCTTGGAGAAGAGCAACTGGTCGTCTTATGTGCATACGCCCCACAAGTTGGCTGTACAGCAAAAGAGAAAGATGAATTCTGGAAAGTGCTAGATGACAAAATGAGGGAAATGGAAGAAAACGAGATGGTGATTGTCAGAGGAGACTTGAACGGATACGTAGGGAGACAGAATAGGGACTGTGAAAGGGTGCATGGTGGTCACGGAGTGGAAATGATGAACTAGGAAGGAGAGAGGATTTTGAACTTTGCAGTAGCGTTTGATCTGGCAATTGTGAACTCCTTTTTCTGTAAGAGAGAAGAGCATTTGATAACATTTAGAAGTGGCAGCAATAGTTCACTGATTGACTACATTTTGACTAGAAGAAAACATCTTAAGGCAGTAACAAATTGTAAAGCAATTCCAACAGATCAAGTAGCACAGCAACATCAGCTGCTGTGCGCAGACTTTAAAATAAAGTCGAAGATAAGAATATTTGGAAGCCATGAGAGGAAGAAAATTAAGTGGTTTTACTTAAAAGAAGAGAGCGTGAGGAACCGTTTTAGGGAGAAGGTGTTAGAGAGGATTTTGGATGGACTAGAAAGTGTACAAGACTGGTGGAGACATAATTCAAAAGTAATTCTAAGCTGTGCAATTGAGGTGCTTGGTGAAACACCTAGAAAGATTAGAGAGCAGAAGGAGGTTGGTGGTGAAATAATAATGCAAGAAGTAGTGACGGCTAAGAGGAAGGCAAAGCAGAAGTGGGACGAGTCAAGACTGGAAGAGGACAGAGAGGAATACAGAGAGAAGAAGCGAGAAGCCATGAGAGTTGTTGCCCAGGCGAAGGCCATGGCATATCAAGACCTTTATGATCAATTAGAAACAAAGGAAAGACAGAAAAAGATTTATCGATTGGCAAAATATAGAAATAAGGCATCAAAGTGAGGCAGATCAAAGACTCTGGAGGATGGAGGGATGTGAATATAAAAATAGATGTAGAATATACTTTGAAGGGCTTTTGAATGAAGAAAATGCAAGGACTCACAGAGAAGATGGAGAGCCTTATGAGGGAATGGTGCAGAACATTAGCAGTGGAAGTGAAGGAAGTCATAAAGAGGATGAAGAATGGAAAATCGGTGGTCCCTAACAGGATTCCAGTGGAGGCATGGAAGGCACTGGGGGAAGAGGGAATTAACCTGCTGTGGGACCTGTTAATAAAAGTTGGTCAACAGGAAAATATACCCGAGGAATGGATGGAAAGTACTCTTGTCCCCATCTACAAGAGTAAAGGGGATGCACAAGACTATAAGAATTACAGAGGAATAAAGTTGATGTTCCACACAATGAAAATCCTAGAGTGGGTTCTTGATGGAAGACTGAGGAAGGAGGAGGAGATTGCAAAAGGAGCAATTTGGCTTCATGTCTGGTCGATCGAAGACAGATGCTATCTTTGGATTATGATAGATGATGGAAAAGTTTTGAGAGAAGCAACGGGAGCTACATCTGGTATTTATTGATCTGGAGAAAGCATATGATAGAGTGCCAAGGCAAGAAGTCTGGAAGTGTCTGAGGGAGAAGAAGGTACCAGAGAAATATGTCAGGTTGGTGCAGGAGATGTACAGAAATGTGAAGACAAGAGTTTGAACCTGCCTGGGAGAGACAGAAAGTTTTCCAGTGACAGTTGGCTTGCATCAAGGATCAGCATTAAGTCCATTCCTGTTTAATATTGTGATGGAGGTGGTGACGGAGAAGGTGAGAGAAAATGGCCTTGGACTATGTTGTATGCAGATCACATCATGCTGTGTGCAGAATCAAGAGAAGAAGTGGCAACTAAACTGGAAAGTCGGAGGAAAGTACTGGAAGAGAGAGGTATGAGACTGAGTAGAAGTAAGACAGAGTATATGTGTTGCAAAGTGGATGGCAGCCAGGAGACAAATCTGGAGCTGAAAGGAAATGTCATCAGGAAGGTCAGTGGCTTTAGATATTTAGGTTCAACAATGAAAGAGGATGGTGAGGCTGAGCAGGAAGTGGGATGCAGGATGGAGGAACTGGAGAGAGAGAGAGAGAGAGAGAGAGAGAGATGGCTGGAGTGCTATGCGATAAGAGGGTGCCGATCAATCTAAAAGGCAAAATCTACAGGACAGTAGTGAGACCAGCTATGACGTATGCTATGAAAACTGTGGCACTGAGGAAAAATAACATCAGCAGGATGGAGGTAGTGGAGATGAGAATGCTTAGGTGGATGTGCAGTGTGATCAGAAAGGATCATCTGAGAAATGACTATGTACAGGGAATGGTGAAAGTTACGAACTTAGGATCAAAGATACAGAAGGCAAGGTTGAGATGGTTTGGTCTCATGATGAGGAGGGAGGAAGAGTATGTGGGAAGAACGGTCATGCAGATGGATGTGCAGGGGAGGAGGAAGCACGGACGGCCAAAGAAGAGATGGAGGGAGATGGTGGAGGAGGACTTGAGGATGAAGAACTTGGATGTGGCTACAGCCCATGACAGGAAGTTGTGGAGGAGACTCACTACAAACAGTGACCCTACTTAAGTTAAAGCTGCAGAAGAAGAAGATTATTACTAGGTGAAGACATATTTTCCTGTTTTAATTTTATTTTTTCTTATTTAATAATTGACAGCAGGCCTATACCCATGGGTGCAAATGCTCCATGAGCGCATTTGCAACCATGGGTATAAGGTTGAGAACCGCTGATCAATATGTTACACCATATGCAACTTTTCCAACCCAAAGTGCATACCTTACATTTTACAACATTAAATTGATAATCATTATCCTCTGTCCACAATGCCAATTTATTTAAATCATCCTGCAGGATATCTACATTACCTTTATCAACTATTGCTCTCCGCAATTTTGAATCATCAGTAAACAACTGAATAGCCTCTCTTAAATTTTTCCCTTATGTCATTGATATACAAATGAAAGAGTAGTGGCCCTAGTACCGAACTCTGAGATACTCCACTAGTCATCATCAATCTCCTAGATGCCACTCCACCATATATTGCTCTCTAGTGTCTGTCCATCAGCCATCACCGTATCCATGATACTATATAATATTGTATGGCAAAAAAAAAAGTACTGAACTTTGATACCCCCTTCAGTACATGCAGTATGAGATATGCTGTTCGACTGCATGCACATTAACAAAAGAGCACGTGTAGAATCTATGCCATTACATTTAGCTGTAGTAATGGTGTCGACATTGGAAGAAAAGATGTTTATTGCTGAGCATTATTTTTGTTCATCCAGAGTTGGTAGAGCAAATGGTCCAAGCCTATGTTGAAGGAATGGGTATTCCACCATGACCAATCTTCAAGCCTTGATGAAATGGATAAAATTACACGATATGTACAGTAGATGTCCCAAATCTTTGTTCTCTAAGATGACAGAGAATCTTAACATGTGCTAAAAAAAAGCTGTCTTGAAAGACAAGGTGCCAATTAGAGTACATAATCTACCATCGTTAATGCTTTATTTGACTAAGATTCCACTGATAGTTGTGGATACCATCAGGTGTAAACATATATTTTTTTGTTAATAAACCCATTTACTCCATAGCATATATTGTTGTAGTTATTCAGTACTGTTTTTTTGCACTATACTGTATACATATATTATATATGGTAAGGCCCCACCACCTTATGACAATTTGCTTTATGGCAATCCAGTCATACAACAAGTTTCCTTAATAATCAGTGACCTTTGATTGGTATGACACACTGGTTGCTCAAATAACAGTTTTAGCAATATGATACTGCTGTCAATCAACCAACACACAGTTTTCATGGACTCAGTTTGTTTATAACAGCACTGCATTTCATTTCATTTTGAATTATGTACTTCTATTTATAGCTACCATTTTATTTTACTGTTGTTAATAATAGCAGTAGACAGACTTGCAATTCTTTGGAAAGAAAGAATTAATGAACATCAACACTACATTGAATATATGATATCTCAAAAGTCTGGTGCAGAACAGCATAGTATTGACACTAAACACAGTATCTGGTGGGATGAAGCTCATCTTCTCAAGAGATGTTTTAAATATAAATACCTTTTCAAAGAAAATTGTGAAGCTAATTTTATCCCTTAGAAATTAATGTTAATAAATAATATTAAAACTATTTTTGATGTTTACAGAAAATGAGAATCTCCCTAACAATTCTCTCTCTCTCTCTCCCAAAAGTTTGGAAGATTCTCATTTTATGTAAACATCAAAAATAGTTTTAATATTATTTATTAACATTAATTTCTAGCATGTGGCAAACAGTTTTTAATTTGTAAACTGATTGTTGATGATTGTTGTTTTTAACATAATGATGATGCATCATTATTTTCAGTACAAAATATTTGTATTTTCATTAAAGTATTTATTACTGTGGTTATCACGTAATTTTGTTGTTTTATAAATCTATTACATTAGATTCTAACATTCAAATTATTAAATTTAGTGATGGTGCATCAAACGCTGAGACAGGTCACAGGCTAAACTTACCTTGTACTGATGTTGTTACAGTTGTTAAAAACAAAATTTTTATTTGTGAAAATAATTCTAAATTTTTTATTTGCATAAATGGTTATGCACATGTATGACTGCTTAAAAATATACTTGCATAGTACAGTTAATAGGTGCTGAAGAACATCTGTGCTATGCAAAGCCACACTGTTCAAAACATTATTATAATGTATTATGGCATAATGCATTCCGGATAATTACAGTATTATTATGGATGTGTGTGTGTGGGGGGGGGGAATAATAATAATAATAATAATAATAATAATAATAATAATAATATTTTATAATATCTCCATGGAGTCTGAAAATAATAATTACACATCATTTGGTTACTGCAAGCTCACCAGAAATACTAATTAATGCACACAGAAAAATTAAAAAGGATTAAAATAAAATGAAAAAAAATAGTAAGATTTTTATTGTTGATAACTGAACACAAGTTTTTATTTAGAAAAACTGTATTTAAATAATGTAGTTTGCACAGGTGTTTTTCTTCATTTTCTCCATATGCATATCTTTGTAACATCGAATAGCATTTTGGAATGCTTACCAAATTTTAATGCTTTTAATGCTTTAATGTTTCATTCAATGTTAGGATCTATGTCCATAATAAAAGCAGTTGAAAGCTCATTAAATGAAATTCTTTTGTAGGTGCTTCAGTGACAGTTTCATGTAATTTATTTTTCTCTTCTTCATATTTCGTTCAGTTTTTGTTCTAGTGTTTGTTAACCATTTACATTTTTCAGTTCACATGCTTTGTTGCATTTCCTCTTCCTTCATAACTGTGCATAAAAGGTTACTTTTATGTAATAAAAAAAAAAAAAAAATTTCATAGAGTGACCATGGCTTTTTCTGCACAAACGTTGAAATTATACTAAAAAGTGCATTGATATGGTTGTTACTGCAATTTGCTAAATCATCACAGTATTGTTTTAGTAGAGTCATAATGTTGCTGCAGCACAATACAGTCATCATCATCATTTATTTATAATTTTACAATCATAAATAGAGAAACCAATCAAAACAAATAAGTAGTCTGTGTACATTAAGATAGGACTTGGAGGTTGTTATAACGTGAAGGAAAACCAGGCTTCTCTGTCATATGCTAATTGACAGATCTCTGATGCAGAGAGTTGGAGGGAAACAGGGAGAATATTGCTGATGTATTTCCAATATGGAGTTCGGGGTCTGCCTCTTTTTCTTTTTCCATCTGTAGGAGCATAGAGGACTAGAGCATCAAAGGATACAGAGGGCGGATATCAGAGTTGGTGGCCGAGCCATTTTATTTGGTTTCTTTGAACAGTGCTGACTCGAGGATCTTGATGGGTTTCATCTAATATAGAAGAGTTGGGAATGTGGTCTTCCCAGGAGTAACCCAGGATATTTCTTAGACAAGTAGTTCCAAAGCTATTTATAATATTGGTTGCTGCTTTTGTTGAGATATCCTGGTCTGGGAGCCGTACAGAAAGATAGAGTGGCTAGTGCACTCGCAAAGACAAATCTTTGTCTCCTTTGAGATGAGGCTCTACTTCTATACTTTATTAAGACTTCTGTGGAACTGCAGTGCTTTCTGTTTTCTTGTCTGTTAAGGAGTCTGAGATGCGTGATCCAAGGTATACAAAGTCCTCTACTTTTTCAAAGTGATCATCTTGATTTATATATATGTGCCCATCTGCCTGATGTTTTAATATCTTTGTTTTTTGGGAGTTTATTTTTAGTTCAAATATTTCTGCAGTTCTCCAAAGGCAGTTGAAGTGGTTTTGTTTTAGTAGAGTCGGAATGTTGCTGCAGCACAATACAGTACTACTCTTAAAAATTTTTCAAATTGTTAAAAACTATAAACCATGCTATAGCAAAACTGCATACTGTTTAAAACCATACTATGCAAGGTATTGCTGTATCATTAAACTACATACATGTACAAGTGGAGGAGAGAAAAAAAAGAAGGGACAAAAAGACAATGATGTGCTATAACAATGGTGGTCTGTAACCTAATGTGTCATATGATTGGGTATGCCTGCACGCACGCGCACACACACACACACACACACACACACACACACACACACACACACACACACACACACACACACATATATATATAGTTTTTTTTTAATCATCTAATGCAACAGGTGAATGGTCAATACAGAAAATTTCACTATTTTATTCAAGGAAGAAAGGTTTGGAAAGACTGGCAGGATCTCCCAAAACAGTTAAAGAACTGTGAACTATTTTTTATGGCACAATATCAATCACATCAGCAACATTCAGAGGGACTACTGCAAGTGACAACGTCATTAAATGGTTTTGGAGTTAGATGTTTGGAGAAAGTATTGTTTAGTGAGAGTGTGGTAGTGAAAAACCAGGGACACTGGATATTAGGGAGGATGGAATTAAGCATGTGTTTGGCCATCCCCTGTGGTAAATGAGCATGGTACAATAATGATTATGCAATCCGAAATCTGAACAGGATTGCAAAGGTCTTCAATTTAAATGGGTTGGTAATGACATTACATAAGGGTAACTATGGGTACAAAGGGATGTTGAAATGCATGTACACGAGAAGAAGTATCAGAAATAAGGATGAGGAGTTTTTGGCATTGGTAAGCTCAACTTGGCCAAAAATTATAGGCATCAGTGAGACCTGGTTGACTAAAATTATATGATTACGGGGATAGAATGTAAAGGATACTGTATTTTCAGGGAGGATAGAAGGAACAAGATAGGAGGTGGGGTATTGCTGATGATAGCTGTAGAATTACAACCAGCAAAATTAGAAGTTAAAGAGGATATTAGGTCTAAGGGAGATAGTTCAATTGAGGCTGTCTGATGTGAGATAGAGGCAAATAGGGCAAAATATGTTGTTGGGTGCTGCTATAGATCAGTGGGGGGGGGGGATCAACAGGAAGATGTAGATGCCATGTATCGGCAAATCAGCACAATGAGTGTAGGCTAAATAATTATCATGGGAGATAATTATTTAGCAAATAGCATAGCAGATAGCACCATCAGAAGATATATCAATAACCAAGGTAGACACTCTATCTCCAATTGGGGAAAGTGACCATGCAGTTTTGTTTTGGGAAGTTGCCAAACATGTGGATTTCTCTGTCAAGAAGGAGTTTATGTTCAACTACAAGGGTGGTGATTATCTGAGACTCAGGAGTCATCTTGGAACAGTGCCATGGCTTGAGAAGCTACAGCCTGCTTGAGAGTAGCAGTATTAGACTGCATACTCAGGAGGATAAACAAAGTTGGAATTAAGTAGATGAGTAAGGATATAAAGCAAGAGCTGCAAAAAAAAGAAAACATTGTGAAGGAAATCTAAAGAAAAAAGTGATCACACATACTCATGAGCAGTACAAAGTGCAAGCAAGAAGGATGACTAGTATGGTAAGGAAGGCCAAATCAGACTATGAGAGAGAATTAGTCAAACAGGCCAAAGTAAAAGTAAACCCAAAAGAGTTTTCTCATTATGTAGCAAGTAAGAAGGAAAATGACCATGGTAAAATGACTTTAAACAATGCTCATGGTAGGAAGGTGACTGAACCAAAAGAAATAGTTGAATTGCTGAGTGATCATTTTGCAAAGGTGTATTAATATTACCAATTTTACCAAATATTAATTAATATTTTATAAGTTAATAATTATTAACAAATTAATAAAAATTAATATTACCAAAATTGTAAAGGTGTACCAATTAATATATTGGGAGTAGTTAAAATATTGGAAAAGTTGGTGAAAGGTAAAATACAACAGTAGGTGGATAGAAATGCAATACTCTATAGTGAGCAGCATAGTTTTGTAAAGAGTAGGTCCTGTCTTAGTAACTTATTCACATTTTATAATAAAGTGATAACAGAATTTGATCAAGGTAATGGCTACATCATGATACTGCCCAACTTTGCTAAGGCATGTGACAGAACATCACATGGAAAATTATTACAAAAATTGGAGAGGATGGGAATGGATATAACACTAGTAGTATGGATAGGGAGAGGGCTGATGGACAGACTCCACAGAGTAGTATACGGTGGAATGTAGTCTAGGAGAATGATGGTGACTAATGGAGCACCTCAGGATTTGGTATTAGAGCCACTACTCTTTAATTTGTATATCAATGACATAGGAAAAGATTTAAGAGGGGATATTCAGTTGTTTGCTGATGATACAAAATTGGGGAGAGAAATAGTTGATAAAAGTGATGTCTATATTCTACAGGATGATTTAAATCAATTGGCAATGCAGAAAAAGGATAATGGTTGTCAATTTGATGTTGCAAAATGTAAGGTTATGCATTTCAGGTTGAAGAGATTGCATATGGTGTGTCATATTGATGATATTGGTTAGCAGGAATTGATGAGGCTAGGGACTTTGGGATAATGATAGACAAAGAGTTAAAGTTCAGAGAGCATATTGCAAAAGTAGCAATATTGCAATAAGTTGCAATACTTTCCTATATGTGTTAAACTGAAAATGATAATGATCCATTTGGAAGTTGCATCACTAGTTTATCTAGAAAGGAAAGACAGTTGTTACTTTTTTTTCCTAGTGTGAAGTTTATTTTAGGATGTTGGCTATTAAGATGCACTAGTGCAGCCAGACCACTGGTTTAAACGTAGCTGTGTTGAGTGCTTGATTTTCAAAATTTTAGACGTAGAAGTTGGCTAATGGAAGTGAAGAATGAGATCTAGTTTGTATATTTTTGATTTTCATATGAAATAACCAGAATACCTGATGAATTTGAATAATTATGTCAGAGGGGAAATGTTTCTCAATAAGGTCAAGGGTTTCTTCAAAGTTGCATTGGTGAACAATGAAGTAATGTCAAATCTAATCATGAATCCAGACTCTATCAGGATAATTTTTTTTTTATTAATATTTAAAGTGTGCAGAGTTTTTAATAAAAGAGGGAAAGTTGCCTGTGGGGGTGGGGAGGAAGTGATTTGGACAAATGTTTGACCAGTTTGTAAGTGAGGTTATCAACTGAGTGGTTAGTGCATCTGCTCTCCAACTAACAGACTGAGAGCTTGAATTCTATCATGGGCATGGATGTTTGTGATTGTCTTTAGGTAGGAGATGAATATTGTCACCTGATGTGAGACCACTACCCTGCTACTGAAGGGCTGAAATGCTTTACTCTAGAGACCAAATATTCAACTTTTTTGAAATTAATTCAAAAAGTTGCATATTTGCTCTCTAGAGTAGGATTTCTAGATTTTGTCAAGAATGAATAAAAATATGAAACAAAAAATATATAAAATGAAATAATAACAATATTTTAAAAAATTCTTAAGCCCAACCTACAGTTTTAATCTACTATAAGTTTATAATCTTTCATGGACCAAAAATAGACTGGTCCTTATTCTGGCAAGCTATTTCCCCTGATTTTATAATCTCAATTCTTAGATTATTACATCTGGAATAGTTAGTATATGCATAAAATGTTAACAATAGTAATGCACTGTATAAGCCAATTTAGACACTGTAGACCTGAATTTTTTTTTATGTGGGTGTTACTACAAAAGGCAGCAAACCTATAGTACATCAGTGCTGTGGTGGACTAAGTATAAATAATCTAGGAATCCTACTCTAGAGACCAAATGTTTTTCCAGCCACTTCACTGTGATAAAAATGGCCTACACCTAAATATTTTTCACAAACATCCATGCCCATACTGGAATTTAAATGGGCAGCCTTGTTATCAGACAGAAGGTAGACCAACTTAGCCAATCAGTACAACACTCCAAATTACCAACAACAGACTTGGTGTGGTGTGGTCAGCAAATAGGAACTAAGGCTACAAAACCAATATATTTGTTCATTCTCCTGTTGGTTTGCTTGTTTAGGAGGATAAAAAATTGTGTGTTTAGGTATAGGTGCTGTAAGAGCCCAAGTTAAACATTTAAACAGAATGAAAATAGCACAAGAAATGAATTAAACAATAGTTTAATGCTTAACAATATTTCATCTCTTTCACAGATACATCTACCCTACCGGAAGTATAAGGTAAATTGTAATACATAACACAAAGTAAAGTAAATTTTAAGCTAAAGTCTAGCATCCTAGCCACGAAGGGTGCTAGCAGAAAGCCTACATTGTAACTCAGGATGCCTAAGAATTACTGTTTCCTGCAATATGAGAGTTTAACACATCTATACATTATTTAAATTAGTATGAGTTTCATGGTCAGCTGAAGGTTATAGAAAAAAAAGGCTCTCACATTTGAATATGCTGCGGTGAAGCACTAGTTTTTTTAATTTTAATCTCCTCTCTCTCTCTCTGTGTGTGTGTGTGTGTGTGTGTGTGTGTGTGTGTGTGTGTGTGTGTGTGTGTGTGTGTGAGTGAGTGAGTGAGTGAGTGAGTGAGTGAAATGGCATCTACATCTATAGTCATCTTTACAGATGTATTTTTTATGGTCTTCCAAATAGATGTTAGCTGATCCTCCAGTCTGTCCATAGCAAGCCGAACTGTAGGAATAAGGAACCCTTATATACACTAAGGATTTGATGGGATTATATTTTTTTTTCTGATAAACCCTGAACACAGGGAATAGAGATAACATAACTATAATTTATATATAGAGAAGATGAAGAATTGAGGGAAGGATAAAGTATTTTGGTAATTCTGTTGTTGTAGCAATTAAATAAGAGTGTGGCATATATAGTACAGTACAGCTGTGAGAAATCACTGGAAGAAAAACTGGCAGCTTCATTACTCAAGAGTTTTAATAATATCATACTGCTGGTGACAATAAAGTTTGTGAATATATCTTCCAGTGTGAGTAGTTTTATGTATACTGTAAAAGAGAGGTGACCATTTGGAATATGATTTATTGAAGTGTCTGATGTTAATCTCTTTTTCATAGTAAAACGGATTGGATGTTGATAACTGAGGTGAAGGAAGAATGTGCATAATGCTTCTGGACTGTGAGGACAAATTGAGAAAGCATCACCATTAGCAAGATATAAGGTGTGAGTAGGATTTATCAAGATCCTTCTATCTGGCTAAAATTTATTGATGATATTATTAATATTATATTATTATCCCAAGAACCTACCAAGTCACAGATTCATCTAGGAGGTCTTTTTTGCCATACATACACATACACACACACACACACACACACACACACACACACACACACACACACACACACACACACACACACACACACACACACACACACAGCTCATCATAGTATGCTTTAAACACATTCAAATTATCTGCAGACACCATGCTCTCAGATAATACATTCCAATCATTCAAAACTCTCCATGCAAATAAAACCTGCTTCTCTCCCCTGCTCACGCCTTTCTTATATAGCTTCCAGGGATGACCTCTTGATTTCTCTCAATCTTCCACCATTTTATGAAAAACCTTTTCATCGTTAACACTATAACAAACTGCTTATTAACTTGTTCATCTCTATCATATCATCCCTCTTCCTCCTATCCACTAGACTATCCAAATTGCATCATCTCCACCTTTCTTCATATTCAACATTCCAGATATCAGAAAATATTTTGGTCAATCACCTCTGGACTATCTCCAAGATCTCTTCATCCTTTTGAAAATTAAGGGGCAAATCTGTGTACAGTAGTCTATATATAGCCTAATCAGAGCCTTATACAATGGAATAAGAATCTCCTTACTTTTACAAGTCAGTATCCTCCGCATCATTTCCAGAATTTGTTGTGCTGTCCTCCCAATTTTGGCAATATGTTCTCTAAATTTTAGATCCTTATCCCCCACACCAAGATCTATTATTGTCTCCACTTCCAACAATATATCCCCACCAAGAGTTAAATTCTACATCCCATCTTTGTTTCCCAAAGTTTAAAACCTTACATTTTGTAACATTGAACTAGCATGTCTACTCTCATGCCCATTCACTCAGTCTATTCAAGTCTTTTTGTAAGGCCACAACATCTGCTCTACTAATCATAGTTCTTCCCAACTTTGCATTATCTGCAAAGAACTCAATATTCCCACTCAGATCAAACAGCAATGGTCCTAAAACAGACCCCTAAGGCACACCACTAGTCACTTTCCTCTTCTGAGATATTGCCCTCTCCCATACACACTTGTTGATACCTCTATCTCCAATCCAAGGCACTAGTCTAATATCCAAGATTAACTAGTCTAATATCCATGATAGACTAATTCATGACAAGCTGACAGTCAAACTACAGTGATTATACAAAAACCTGTGCAAAGTCTAAGCATACTACTGTGTATTCATCTCCTCCATCCAATGCTGCTACCATCTCATTGTAATAATTAAGTAGATTACTAAAACATGACCTCCTTTAGCAAATTGATGCTGTCCATCAAAGATAATATCAATGTTTTCAACCCAATTCTGGATCCTGATTCTCACCAGTCTTTCCAACACTTTAACCACAATACCAAACACACAGGCTGCTATTAATTTGATGATTGACTTCTCCTTTACAAACTGGTACAATGTTGCCTTCATTCCTCTCCTTTGGAACTCGACCCAATGTAAGACACATATTACAGAAATATGTCAAGGCAGATGTCAAAACTCTGGCACGTGCTTTCAAAATACACAGTGATATATCATCAAGTCTTACAGCCTTATTAATATCAAGTTTGCTGAATTCTCCATATACTTCTTCCACACTCAGAGTCAATCTTTTCTCCTCATCATCCACTAATCTCAAACTCTCCATAATGTCACATTATTATTATTATTACCCAAGATCCCATGGAGTCAAAGATTCATCTAGGAGGTCCTTTTATCATAAACACAGCTCATCATACCGTTCTTTAAACACACTCAAATTCTCTGCAGACACCACACTCTCAGGCAAGGCATTCCGATCAATTCATAACTCTGCATGAAAAAAAACCTGCTTCTCACTCCCTTACTCATACCCTCTTTATACAGTTTCCACGGATGACCTCTTGTTTTCCCACTATTTTCTGTAGATTCTCTCCAGCATTGATCCTTACTAACTTGTAGGTTTCTATCATATCTCCCCTCTTCCTCCTGTCCAACAGACTCTGCAAGTTGCATTTTCTCAATCTTTCCTCATACTCGACATTCCAGAGGTTAGAAATTACCTTAGTCCGTCACTTCTGGACCCTTTCCAACATCTCTTCATCCTTCTGAAAATCAGGTGACCAAATATGGGCACAACAGTCTATGTGTGGCATAATCAAAAGCCTTATACAATGGAACAAGAATCTCCCTACTTCTACAAGTCAGTGTCCTCATTCCCAGAGGCCTTTGTGTTTTCTTCACAATTTTGGCTATGTGTCCCCTAAATTTCAGATCCTTATCCACTACCACCCCCCAGATCTCTTATTTCCTCCACCTCCAACAATATATCCTCACCAAGTATAAATTCTGCATCTCATTTTTGTGTTCCAAATTTTAAAAACCTTACATTTTGCAACTCACATACCCATTCTCGTGCCCAATCACTCAATTAATTCAAGTCTTCTCATAAGGCCACAACATCTTCTCTACTCTTCATGGTTCGTCCCAACTTTGCATCGTCTGCAAACAACTGAATATCTCCATCCAAATCTTCATCAATAATATACAACTTAAATAGCAATGGCCCTAAGGTGCACCACTAGTAACTTTCCTTTTCATGGATATTGCTCCCCCATACACAACTTGTTGATAACTACCAGATAGTCAGTCTCCAATCCAATGCACCAATCTAATATCCAACTCCATCCACTCTATTTTGACTATCAACTTATCATGCGGTAATCTATCAAAAGACTTTACGAAATCTAAGTTTATTACTGTGTATCCTTCTCCTCTGTCCATGGAAGCAGTCACCTTATTGTAATAAGTAAATAAATTATTAAAACATGACCTCCCTTTAGCAAATCGATGCTGTCCATCAAAGATAATACCATTGTTGTCAACTCAATTTTGGATCCTAGTTCTCATAAGCTTCTTTAGCAACTAAACTATAACACCTGACAAACAGATTGGGCTATAGTTTGATGCCTGAGTTCTATCACCTCCTTTATGAAGTGGCACAATCTTCCCGTCCTTAGGAACTTGACCCAGTGCAAGACTTGTATTAAAAAATATGTCAAGACAAGTGTTAACTCCTTGGCACATTCTTTAGAATACTTGGCAATATATTATCAAGTCCCACAGCCTTATTAACATCTAGTTTACTCAACTCCCCAAACACCTCTTGCTCAGTCTCTCCTCCACATCATCAACTGCTCTCAATCTCTCTCCATGAAGTCACATTCACAAGATTGAAAGATCTTTATAAACTGCTCATTTAGTATCTCCACCACACATTCTGCAACAGCTGTCTTTATACCATTTTCTCCAATCAATGTCATCCTTCCATAATCATTCTTTCTTTTGCTGGCTACATATCATAAGAACTCCCTAAGATTCTCTAGCTAACTGCTGTTCATACCGCCTCATTAGCTACCCTCACCAACCAAGTCACCTCCCCCCCCCCCTTGCCTGGTCTTTGTAGTCCTCATGGAATTAGTTATTTCCACTTCTCTTATGCTGCCTCCATAATGCCCTTTTTCTCTGCATTGCATGCATAATCTCTTTATTCATCTCTTTCACACCTACCTTATTTAACCTTCTCACCCTTGGAATACATTTAGTCATTGCATCTACTACATAGTTTTTGCAAATCCCCCAAGCTGCATTACTATTTTTCCAGCTAACTCCTCATTCCATGCTACACACCTGTCTCCTGAGCTCTTCATAATCACCCCCCCCCCACACACACACACTTGTAGTTCCACATATACCCTTTTCGTATAGAGGTCCTCACACCGCTGGCAACCACCCAGGCAATCACCTCATGGTCACTCTGACCAATTGGTGGATAATTTGACACTTCATTTATAATTACATCCTCTGATGAAATGACCAAATCCAAGACCCTCAATCCTCGTGTGACTTCTATTACATACTGTCTGAGGTAGTTATCTTTTTCTCATTTTCTTTACTTCCAGTTGCTATCTCATCATTCCAGTCTATATTGCCATAATTAAAATCGCCCATAATGATCACTTTTTTTCTTATTTGCTTGGTTAATTTGATTATACAATTCATAGTCACTACCATCCACAGTACCACGTCTATAACAACATCCAACCAAGTTTTTCATTCCATTCACCTCTATCTCACACCATAGAAGTATTTCATTCTGTTCACCTCTGTCTCACACCCAGTTGAGCATGGATCTCTCCATGCTAGACTGGGCCATTTCCCTTTCTGCTTATTCATTTTAGAACCCCTCTTCAATTCCAACTGGTTCTTCTTGATCCCAGGTCTTCCCATTCCTTTCCTGTCTACACATGCTCTCACATTCTCTTGGAGCATCCACCTTTCTCATGCTGTGTACCCCTGTCCACCCTGAGCCTCCCCGTTTCCCAGTTCATCTTGCACACCCATTCTCTCATTTTCAATACTCATGCCACCCACTTCCTCATTCATAACCACCTCTTCAATCTCTCCTGTCGTACTCTCCTGCTCTTCCACATCACTTCCACTTGATCTGATTCATTCTCTGTACTCACTTCCAGCAGCAGTCTCTCCAAGCGACTCACACCATAACCACTCAAATACAGTCCATCGCTCTCATACACATTCACAAGGATGAAAGACCTTTATGAACTGCTCATTAAATATCTCAACTATATCCTCTGCAACAGTTGTCCTTATTATTATGTCCTCCAATCAATCCCATCCTACCATAATCGTTCTTATTTTTGGTGGCTACATATCAAAAGAACTTAACAGGATTTTTTTTTTTTTTGGCATCATTACATAATTGATGCTCATACTGAACTTTTGCAACCCTTACCAACTGAGTTACCTTCCTTGCCTGGTCTTTGTAATCCTCATGGAATCGGCTATTGCCACTTCTCTTATGCTGCCTCCATAATGCCTTTTCCTCTGTATCACATGCATAATCCTCTTCGTTCATCCATTTCACACCTACTTTATTTAACTCTTTAACCCTTGGAATACATTTAGACATTGCTTCTACTAGATAGTTCTTAAATATCCCACAAGCTGCATTGATCTCTTTTCCAGCTAACTCCTCATTCCATGCTACATCTACAAGCTGTCCCCTGAGCTCCTTATTAAATCACTACACCAGCCTTGTAGTTCCACATATATGCTTTTCTCACAGAGGTCCTCACACTGCTGGCAACCACTCTGGCAATGACACCTCATGGCCACTGTCACCAACTGAAAGGTGATTTGACACCTCATTTACAATTACATTCTCTGGTGAGATGATTAAATCCAAGACCCTCAATCCTCGTGTGTCCTCTGTTACATACTGTCTGAGGTAGTTGTCCCTCACCCCCACCCAAAAATACTCAAGAAACTCATTTTGTTTACTTCCAGTTTATCTCATCATC
Organism: Typopeltis vanoorti; assembly: GCF_054136105.1. Taxonomy (NCBI): domain Eukaryota; kingdom Metazoa; phylum Arthropoda; class Arachnida; order Uropygi; family Thelyphonidae; genus Typopeltis; species Typopeltis vanoorti. The sequence continues at coordinate 45,040,358 of NC_143558.1, read as the reverse complement.
TGGTCTATATTACCATAATTAAATTCGCCCTTAATGATCACCCTTTTCTTATTTGCTTGGCTAATTTGATTATACATTTCATAGTCACTACCATGCACATTACCAGGTCTATAACAACATCCAGCAAAGTATTTCATTCTATTCGCCACTAGCTCACACCAAACTGCCTCAAAACCACTGGCACCATTTCCCTCTTGAAGCTCCACTTTTTATGGACATAACACTTTTTCTATCATCAAATGGCACTCCACCTCCATTTTTACCCTTTCTATCTTCATGAAACACATCATACCCATCCATCTCTATTCCTTTCAGCTTGTTATCCTCATCCAACCATGTCTCACTATGTCAACAATTTTTGAGTGACAAACTCAATCAATAATGCTACCATTTCATTTTGCTGGCTACATATCGAAAGAATTCCCTAGGATTCTTTTTGGCTTCATTAGCTAACTGCTGTTAGCTAATGAAGCCAAAAAGAATACGTCTCTTTAGCTATTCTCACCAACCAAGTCACCCTCCTTGCCTGGTCTTTGTAGACCTCATGAAATTGGTTATTTCCACTTCTCTTATACTGTCTCCACAATGCCCTTTTTCTCTGTATCGCATGCTTAATCTCTTTATTCATCCATCTCACACCTACATTATTTAACCTACTCACCCTTGGAATACATTTAGACACTCCATCTATTAGATAGTTTTTGAAAATCCCCCAAGCTACATTGATCTCTTTTCCAGCTAACTCCTCATTCTATGCTACACCTGCAAGCTGTCTCCTGAGTTCTTCAAAATCATCCCCCCCCCGCCCTTGTAGTTCCACATATACCCTTTTCTCACAGGGGTCCTCGCACTACTGGCAACCACCCAGGTAATCAAATCACCTCATGGCCACTCTCACCAATTGGTGGATGATTTGACACCTCATTTATAATTACATCCTCAGATGAGATGACCAAATCCAAAACCCTTAATCCTCGTGTGCCCCCCTGTTACATACTGTCTGAGGTGGTTATCCCCTCAAACACTCAAGACACTCATTTTCTTTACTTTCAATTGCTATCTCATCATTCATCTATATTGCCATAATAAAAATCACCCATAATGATCACCCTTTTCTTATTTGCTTGGCTAATTTGACTATACAATTCACTATCACCACTATCCACATTTCCTGGTCTATAACAACATTCAACCAAGTATTTCATTCCATTCACCGCTATCTGCCTCAAAAACACTTTCACTATTTCCCTCTTCCATCTCTACTTTGTATGGACATAACTTTTCCTCTATCACCAATAGCACTCCCCTTCCCTCTTTACCCTTTCTATCCTCACGAAACACATCGTAACCTTCCATCTCTATTCCTATCAGGATGTCATCCTCTTCCAACCATGTCTCACTTATTCCGACAATCTTTGGGTGCACAGATGCAATTAGTGCAACCATTTCATCTGCCTTGTTTCTTATACTTCTAGCATTGGTATACAAACACAACAGCTCATTTCTGGATCTACAGCTAGTTCCACTGATACCACTCACTCGATGTGATCTCTCCATGCTAGACTGGGGCCATTTCCCTTTCTGCTTCTTCATTTTAGAACCCTTTTCAATTCCAACTGTTTACTCTTGATCCCTGGTCATACCATTCCTTTCCTGCCTACACATGCTCTCACCTCCTCTTGGAGCATCCACCTTTCTCATCCTGTGTACCCCTGTCCACCCTGAGCCTCCCCGTTTACCTGCTTCTCTTGCACACCCATTCTCTCATTTTCTATACTCATACCACTCACTTCCTCATTCATATCCACTTCTTCAATCTCTCCTGTCTTACTCTTCTGCTCTTCCACATCACTCCCCTCTCAAGCTGATTCATTCTCTCTATTCACTTCTCTACCTTCCAACAGTAGTCTCTCCAAGCAACTCACACCATAACCACTCAAACACAGTCCATCGCTTCCATACAGCTCACTTCGTCCCTCAAACTCATTCCACACATTAACAAACTGTACTCCCATCTCCTCACACATTTCAGTCAGCATATCATTTATAATCCTTGCTCTCTGCCTCATTTCACCACAGTCATACCTAGGCAACAACACACTGACTATCCTTCCTGTCACCCTATTCTCTTTTATCCTTTCAAGCAGCCTCCTGATATCCATTCTGACACGCTCTTTGTCCTCTCTCAAATCATTTGTACCAATTAATACTATTAACTCTTTTGCTCACTCCTGCCTCATATCCAATGCCTCAATCACTCTACTCATTTTACCGCCTGGAAAACATACCTTGTGCATTCTATCCTCTAGCACACCTTTAATAATGGAGTCACCATACAACGCCACTCGCTTATCTTTCGTTAACTATTTCATGCCATCACGATTTATTTTAATAGTTTTAACCTGAATTTTCTTAATTTCATTTCGCATCCATTTAATTTCTTGCCTCATCCATTCCAATTCAACTTCCGAATCTCACGGCACATTCTCTCTATCATTAAATCTTTCTAACTTTCTAACTCTTGATCCCCCTCTTCTCATTTTCGCTCTCATTCATCCTTCTTTGTTTCCGTACTTTCGGTCCAACATACCAACATATGTCTAACTTTCGCTATCATTCTTCTCATTTTCACTCTCATTCATCTTTCTTTGTTTCCGTACTTTCAGTCCAACATGAGTCCAACTTTCGCCATCATTCATTCTTTTTTCGCTATCATTTATTCTTTCGATTTTTTTCACTTTCGATTTCTGCATCACGCCATTTCTAGTTTCATTCGTTCTCTTAATTTCATTTCCTTTTGCCACTCTCGCCTCACTTTCATCCCTTTTAACATCTGTTACGGTTTTCAAATCGCTCTTTTTCTTTTTTACTGATATTTTAACATATTTTCTCCCCTCATTCCCACCATCCTTCTCTTTCAAACATGCACTTATTTTTCCCGTGACATTCTCGCTACTAACACTTTCTCTCATCCATTTCATATTTGCATTTATCAGTTCCTTATTCAAGCCACACTTTGCACAAACCCTTCTTCCATTAACGAAACGACTGAAATCTAAATTAAAATCATGGAATGACAATGCTGCCGCCAATTTTTTTTTTTCCCCCTGCAGGTTACTAGGTCTAATAATAACGATTTCGTAATTAAGATTAGGCAAGAAAAATCCCCCACACTAATAATACCGGTAGCGCACAACGTTTACAGCTGCTTTTACTCAAACAATTATGCATATATACTTAATTATTCCTAGTATCACTTATCTCAATCAGGTGCTCTTCTTAGACACGTCCGCAGCGCTTGGCTCACTAGCACCCTCTAAAACTGATCTGACACAATCTCTCTCCAGCCAGTCTTACAGATAATCAATTTCTATATAGTGTCTTTTCTAGAGATATTTCCATCAGCATTATTCAACAGAACTGACACCTATCATTTCCCTCAATTCTTCTAAACCTACACGTTCATTCTGTTTATCTGTGATCAGAACAGTTTTTTTGATAAAGACTACAACCTCAAGCTCTTCAAAAAGATGATGAACAAATTACTTTTCTCATAATTTTTTCCCACTTGTGGTATACATTTATTATGAGTTCTATAGCCTCTCATATGATATTTAAAAAAAAAGTTATAAAACAAGTTATAAAAACACACATTTATGTTACTTTTAAAATGCAAGTAACATGAATGAAAGATGTGTATAATTGAACAATTATTTGAAACAAGCAAAAAAATATGCTTACATATCATTTTTAATTATTTCTGAATGAATTGCAGCAACACCATTCACAGCATGAGAACCAACAATGGCCAGATGAGCCATATTAATTCTTTTTACTGATCCTTCTTCAACTAAGGACATTCTTCGTAACCTGTCATTATCACCAGGCCATTTATTAGCTACAATCTATAAAAAAAATGAAAAATCAGTCAAGCTTTCATTTTTTTATGTATGAATAAGTATAAACAAGACAGATGTAAAAGAAACAGATTCAAACTACTGAAAATAGCATGAAAATGACTGCCTTGACAGATATTATTATTATTACCCAAGATCCCATGGAGTTAAAGACTTATCTAGGAGGTCATTTTATCATACACACAGCTCATTATACCATGCTTTAAACACACTCAAATTCTCTGCAGACACCACACTCTCAGGCAAGGCATTCCAATCATTCACAATCCTGCATGAAAAAAACCTGCTTCTCACTCCCTTACTCATACCTTCTTTATACAGTTTCCAGGGATGATCTCTGGTTCTACCCTGATCTCCCACTATTTTCCATAGAGTCTCTCCAGCATTGATCCTATAAAAACCTCTTACCAACTTGGTAGGTCTCTAATTTCCCCTCTTCTCCCTGTCACCAGACTCTGCAAGTTGCATCTTCTCAATCTTTCCTCATACTCAATATTCCAGAGATTAGAAACTACCTAACTACCTTAGTCAGTCGTCTCTGGACCCTTTCCAACATCTTTTCATCCTTCTGAAAACCAAATTTGGGCACAATAGTCCATGTGTGGCCTAATCAAAGCCTTATACAATAGAACAAGAATCTCCCTACTTCTACAAGTCGGTGTTCTCACATCATTCCCAGAAGCCTTTGCGTTGTCTTCACAATTTTGGCTATGTGTCCAATAAATTTCAGATCCTTATCCACTATCACCCCCAGATCTTCTATTTCCTTCACCTTCGACAATATATCCTCAACAAGCATAAATTCTGTATCCCGTTTTTGTTTTCCAAATTTTAAAACCTTACATTTTGCAACATTGAACTCACATCCCCATTCACATGTCCAATCACTCAATTTATTCAAGTCTTCTAGTAAGGCCACAACATCTCTACTCTTCATGGTTTGTCCCAACTTTGCATCATCTGCAAACAACTGAATATCTCCATCCAAATCTTCATCAATATCATTAATATACAAGTTAAACAGCAATGGCTCTAAAACAGACCCCTGAGGCACGCTACTAGTAACTTTCCTTTTCCTGGATATTGCTCTCCATACACAACTTGTTGATACCTAACAGATAGTCACATCTCCAATCCAATGCACCAATCTAATATCCAACCCCATCCACTCTAGTTTGACTAACAACTTATCATGCGAAAACTATCAAAAGCCTCAGCAAAATCTAAGTATATTACTGTGTATCCTTCTCTTCTGTCCATGGAAGCAGTCAACTTATTAAAATAAGTAAGTAGATTACTAAAACATGACCTCCCATTAGCAAATCCATGCTGTCCATCAAAGATAATACCATTGTTGTCAACCCAATTGTGAATCCTGGTTCTCACAAGCTTCTCCAACAACTTAACTACAACACCTGATACACAGATAGGCCTATAGTTTGATGCTCGAGTTCTATCACCTCCTTTATGAAGTGGCACAATCGTCTCTTCCTTAGGAACTTGACCCAGTGCAAGACTCATATTAAAAAAATGTCAAGGCCGCCGTCAATTCCCTGGCACATTCCTTCAGAATACATGGTGATGTATTATAAAGTCCCTCAGCCTTATTTGCATCTAGTTTTCTCAACTCCCCATACACATCTTGCTCACTTACAGTCAGTCTCTCTTCCTCGTCATCAACTGCTCTCAATCTCTCCATGGAGTCACATTCACAAGATTGAAAGATCTTTATGAACTGTTCATCAAGTATCTCCACCACACCTTCTGCAACAGCTGTCTTTATACCATTTTCTCCAATCAACCTTCCATAATCATTCTTTCTTTTGCTGGCTAGATATCGAAAGAGCTCCTTAGGATTCTTTTTGGCTTCATTAGCTAACTGCTGTTCATACCTCTCTTTAGCTACCCTCACCAACCAAGTCACCCACCTCTTATGCTGCCTCCACAATGCCATTTTTCTCTGTATTGCATGCTTAATCTCTTTATTCATCCATCTCACACCTACCTTATTTAACCTACTCGCCCTTGGAATACATTTAGACACTCCATCTATTAGATAGTTTTTGAAAGTCCCCCAAGCTACATTGATCTCTTTTCCAGTTAACTCCTCATTCTATGCTACACCTGCAAGCTGTCTCCTGAGCTCTTCATAATCATCCCCCCCCCTCCCTTTGTAGTTACACATATACCCTTTTCTTACAGAGGTCCTCACACTGCTCATGGTCACTCTCACCAATTGGTGGGTGATGACACTTCATTTATAATTATATCCTCTGATGAAATGACCAAATCCAAGACCCTCAATCCTCGTGTGCCCTCTGTTACATACTGTCTGAGGTAGTTATCCCTCAAAAACTCAAGAAACTCATTTTCTTTACTTCCAGTTGCTATCTCTTCATTCCGGTCTATATTGCCATAATTAAAATCGCCCATAATGATCACTCTTTTCTTATTTGCTTGGCTAATTTGACTATACATTTCACTATCACCACCATCCACATAACCTGGTCTATAACAACATCCCACCAAGTATTTGATTCCATTCACCTCTATCTCACACCATACTGCCTCAAAACCAGTGGTACTATTTCTGCTTGCATCGCTATTATGTGTATCTTGTGTATTATGTATGTGTGTGTTTTGTGTATGTGTATTATGTGTATATCATCTCCAAACGTATATTGGAGAGTACCCGCTAGAGGGATACATGGTGTGTAGTGTTTTCAGAGAGCTCCCAAAAGCTAAGTATTATTTTGAGTGAAAATTGGAATATTGGTTTAAATCTTAACGTAGTATTGTTTATTTTTGGTAGCTTGTTGTGTCTGTGTGATTTTGGTGTGAATTCCGTTTTATTTAACTAAGTATTTTTAAAGATATGTTTCATAGAATAGCATATGGAGCCAATGCGACGAAAAATAATGATGTATGCTTTTCTGAAAGAAGCTGAAGTTTGTGTGGAAAATGATAGTGGTGGGGGACTGTGCAGAAAGTGTAAGGAAAGTGAGTAATTAAAGCATGTGTCAGGTGATGAGATTGTTGTGGATGAAGAAAGCCAGAATGTGATTGAAAATAGTGGCTTGATAGGGAATTGCGATGTTGTACAAGACAGCAATGAGAGTGGTGATCAAAAACAGAGCAAAAGCAATTATACAGAGAGAGAAAATGGTTTAAATGATGAAAAGAATGAAAAATTATTTGTAAGAAGTGAGATTGCAAGGTTATGCGGAGTAATACACAGTCCGCAGCGGTAGTTGGAGCACATGCAAAACTCTTTCCACAGTGCCTCGGCTAATGGAAATAAACAAGTCTTTGAAAGAAAAAATAAGTATAAGTGGGAGAGTTTCAGAAATGAAGGAAAGAGTGTTCTACGATGACTCGTTATTAAGAGGTGTGATAGATGGGAGTTTAACTAAATCATACTTACCGGGTGCGAAATTTAAGGATGTAAGTGAGCGTATTAGAACGCAAAAGCAGAGGGTGACAGAATTGATAGTTGTGGCGGGTACGAATGAAATGAAAGGAGATAAATTTTTTATGAGAGAGAACTTGAAAGTATTGTTAAAGGTAGTGAAAGAAAAGAGTGACAGAGTTAGGATGGTGAGTCTGTTGCCACGGTACGACAGAGAGGAGTTTAGAAGGAGGGCCATAATCGCAAATGACTTTATGCGCAGTTTATGCAGACAGTGTGGTGTGGAATGAGTTTGATGGGCGAAAGGATTTATACAAGATGGATGGCCTGCATTTGAATGGATTTGGTATGTGGAGACTGGAAAAAGTGTTGCTGAATGAAGCGAAGATGGATGTGCAGAACCAGGGAAACTAGAACTACCAGGGACGGGGGAGGGGGATATGCGGACATCAGTGAGACAGTTGAGTGTAAGAATGTATATAATGTACCCAAGCCAGTACAAAGGACAAGTAATCGGAATGGGATAGTTAGAATAATGCACCAAGATAGGGGTGGGACAAAGGGACCTCTGCATTTCATGTGTACTAATGTCAGGAGTATTAGGAACAAGAAGGAAGAATTTTTGGCCTTGGTTGGCTCTTCCTGGCCACAGGTTATTGGCATTAGCGAAACATGGCTGATGGAAGATGATATAGTTAGTGGGATAGAATGTGTAGGTTATAGTGTGTTTAGGAGGGACAGAGAGAGTAAAATGGGGGAGGAGTGTTATTGATGATAGCTGATGAACTGCAGCCAAGGAGAATTGAAGTTGTATTGCAGGGTAGTGAAAAGAGCTCATTTGAGACTATTTGGTGTGAGATTGAGACTGGCAGAACAAAATATACAGTTTGGTGCTGCTATAGACCAGGTGATGGAATAGATGGGAGAGATAGTATGCATAAACAAATTGAGGAAATGAGTGGAAGGAGGGTAATTATTATGGGGGATTTCGACTATGGTAACATTGATTGGAAGGAGGAGAGGGCACATGTGAGGAAGGAACTGGATTTTATTCAATTATTAAGGGATAACTATTTGAGACAGCATGTAATTGAAAATACTAGGGGTTTGAGAGTGCTTGACCTGGTAACAGCATCTCGGAATTTGACTGTAATGAATATGACCATGTTGCCTGCTATTGGTGAGCGTACTCATAAGGTCTTGACGTGGGAGGTGGCTAAAGGTGTGGAATTTTCGATTAAGACAGGGTGTATGCGGAATTATCGTGCTGGTAAGTATGACAAGCTTAGGAGATTGCTTCGTTCAGTGCCATAGCATGTAAAACTGCAAGCGCTGGATGTCGATAGAGCATGGGAAATGGTCAAGGCGCATTTACAGGAGGTTATACCTGATTGTATACCTAGGGTCCGAATAGTAAAAAAAGTAGGGGTTCAATGGATGAATAACCATTAAGCTTAAGCTGCAAAAAAAAGAAACAACTGTGGTCGGAATTTAAAGAGAAAGGTGACCTGCAGGCACAAGAATGGTATAAAGAGCAGGCCAGAAGGGTAACGAGTGTGGTAAAAAAAAGCAAAAGCGGATTATGAAAGGAAACTAGCTATGCAAGCTAAAGAGAATCCCAAACAGCTCTTTCAATATGCTGCAAACAAAAAAAAAAACTGTACAGGGCAGAATGATTTTAAGGAATGCCAATGGTAAGGAGGTCACTGAAACGGTCGATATAGTGGAATTACTGAGCAAGCACTTTGCAAGAGTATATCATCCAGGTGGTGACATTGAAAAAATGAAGGAATCATTCCATGTGGTATCCTGTCATTAGTTTATATGGGAATTGTGATGAATGAAGTGGAGGTGAATAGTCTATTACAGAACCTTAATGTGAATACATCTGTGGGATTGGATGGTATACCAGCATGGGTCTGACGTGAAGCGGCTAAAGAATTATTAGTGCCCTTGACCATGTTGTTTAATCTGAGTCTCGGATCTGTTTTAGTCCCGAAGGTGTGGAAAGAGGGGAAAATAGTTCCACTGCATAAAGGAGGATCAAAGACTACCGTTGCAAATTACCGACTGATCAGCATATCAGGAGTCGTTGTCAAGGTCTTGGAGAAAGTAGTCAAGGGAAAAATACAGGAATGGATTCATGAAAATGAGATACTGTACGGGGGGGACAGCATGGCTTTGTGAAGGGTAGATGATGCCTCAGTAACTTGCTCGAGTTTTATAACACAGTGATGGCTGAACTGGATAAGGGTAATGGGTTTACAGTGATACTGCTGCACCTGGCTAAGACCTTTGACAGGATACCACATGGAATTCTAATTCGTAAACTGCAACATACGGAATGGATATAGGGTTGGTGAGATGGATAGGTGGGTGGTTTGTGGAGAGATATCAGAGAGTAGTTTATTCAGGAGTAGAATCCAAAAGACGGCCTGTGACTAGTGGTGTGCCATGGGGTTCTGTTCTTGGACCACTGCTGTTTAATTTGTTCATTAACGATATAGGGAAGGATCTAAGAGGAACAGTTCATTTGTTCGCTGATGATGCAAAGTTGGGTAGGGCAATAGTGAATGCAGAAGATGTCAAAATCTTTCAGGATGATTTGGATAGATTGAAGTTCTGGGCTAAGGAGAACGGATGTCAATTTAATGTGACAAAATGTAAGGTTATGCATTTTGGGGTGAAAAGATTAGCAGCAGTATACCACATTGGTGGAACTGTACTTCAGAAGATTGATGAGGCCAGGGACTTCAGAGTATTGGTGGATAGGGAGATGACGTTTAGGAGGCACATTGCAAAAGTAGCTAAATCAGCTCATCAACTCACATGGTTGTTGAAAAATACTTCGACGAGCAGAGACAAGCAAGTTATTGTTCCTCTGTACCGAGCCTTGATAAGACCTCATCTCGACTACTGTGCCCAGATTTGGTCACCTAGGTTTCTTCTTGATGGGGAGGAGGTGGAGAGGATCCAGAGGCGAGTGACCAAGATGATAGCAAGTCTACGGAATGAACCTTATGAGAACTGGCTGAAGATTTGTGGGTTGCAGAAATTGGTTGATAGGCAGAAAAGGGAAGATATGATTGAGACATTCAAATTGCTGAAGGGTTTCTATAGGATTAATTCAGAGGATATTTTTGAGATCAGGACTGGTGGTGGGAGAACTAGGGGACATCTATGGAAGCTGGGCAACAGTGTGGTTAGCAAGGGTGTTAGAGCTGGATTCTTTATTTTTAGAGTGGTAAATGAGCTGCCAGAGTCTGTTGTGGGTGCTCTGACAGTGAGTGAGTTCAAGACAAGGTTTGATAGATACCATGAGAATGTCAAATAGTTGTGTGTTCATGATGTTTAGGGTCTCCCTCAATGAGTCTAAGGACTCCCTGGAGTCGCCCATAATAATAATCATCATAATAATAATAATAATAATATATTACTATAAGATTAATCAAAATGAACATAAGATTAATATTTTTTAATTTAGCCAAAGGAAATGAAAATTGGCAGTAAGAAAGTTAATTTTTTGGATAGTATATTTTTTAATAATATACAAAACTTTATATTTGCTAGAGTTGTCCAATTATATAAGTGCCATAGTAGTTGAAAGATATGAACTTTCTGTTTTTTGGACTAATCCAATAGTCGTTTTAGGTCTTGCTAGACCTGTGATCACTAGAGAGTCAACATTTAAGTCTTTACTGAAGCCCATTTCTAATAGCTAAGCCAAAATGATTCATACTTGATAAAAACAGCTAATTCTATAAATCACCACTAATGCATTAAAGGTTCACTACCTTTCATACGTGCGCACGCATGCACACACACACACACACACACACACACACACACACACACACACACACACACACACACACACACAGTTCACATGTACATAGCCTATCACAGGGATCCAAATTAAACTTTTACAGATTTTATATAAATGGTGAGAGCTAACACTATCAAACTGAGTATATAGCGTTCTTTGACATTCATAACTTATAGCAGCATTAAGAAAGAAAGAAAGCATGAGTGGCAGAAGAAATGGGAGTGGATATTAAAGGGAACACAACTGATGAAACAAAGTAAATATGAACACTAACATGAAAGAAAGTATAACCCAAAAATGCAAGAGGGGGGGGGATGCAGAGTGAATGAAATGCAAGATGTGAAAAAAAAAAAAAAAAGTTTATTATTATTATTATATCACACCTCCAGGGAGTCCAAAGACTTATCGAGGGAGGACATATATTCTATAATTCTTCATCTCACTACTCCACTAACCTTTATCCAACACCAGTGCCATCTACCGGCGACTACCACCACTAATACATCCATGCTCATGCTGGGATTCAAACCCGCAGCCTTTTGGCTGAGAACAGATGCGCTAACCACTCGACCAACCAGGCTGCAGAAAGGAGATGAAACATATGATGAATGAGATTAGAATAATGGTAGAAATTAATGGAAAGGTGAGAACAAACAGAAATGGAAAAACAGCATAGAAAAATAGGTGGTAAATGACTCATAGTAGTAGGTAAATTTCCACGTAGCACTCATAGTAGTGCTACGTGGAAATTCCATTGGTAAAGGTATGGTGAATGAGAGGATTTACAAACAGAGTTTACAGGTCCCTGGAACAATGCAGTGAACTAAGTGGAAACTTTGGAGGGAAGTCGCCAACAGTTATCTATCTATCTGTTTGTCAGTTGATGGAATATTACTTAAATGCAGAAACTGTTTTACTGCAGAAAATTACTTGGGGTTAAGAGAAACAGTATTCAAATCATCTAGAGAGTGATAAATTCAGTAAAAATGTTTTATTATTATTATTATTATTATTAATATTATTTTTATCTGAGACCTCCAGGGAGTCAAAGACTCATTGAGGGAGACTATAAATCACCCAAACCAGCTATCATACGTTCCCTTAAATTCATGCACTAGATACACTCAATAACACTAAAGGCAAACTATTCCACTCACTCACTGCTCTGAGAGAGAAAAAGCTAGCTCTTACCCTTTTCTTGACTGTGAACAAACTTAACTTTCATGGATGTCCTGTGTTTTCTCTCACCTGCCTTCCATATAATGAAAAATTTCATCAATCGATATATTATAACACCCATTCAAAAGTTTATGGATCTTTATCATATCACCCCCCCCCTCTCGCTCTCTCTCTCTCTCTCTCTCCTGTTAATCAGAGTCTGCAATTCACATGCTCACAATCTCTTCTCATAATCTAAATCCCATAAATATGGATATAATTTTTGTAATTCTTCCTTGCACCCTTTCCACAACTCCTATATATCCCCTTGGAACCTAGGAGACCAAATCTGCACACAATAATCCAGGTGTGACTTATCAAGACATTATAAAGAGGCAAAATGATTTCCTTATCCTTACATGTCATGGTCCACTTCAACATCGCAATTATCCTGAGTTGTATTTTTGACTTTTGCTATGTGACAATTGAACTTCAAATTCCTACCCACCATTATTATGCCAAGATCCCTAGCCTTATCAGTTTTTTTGTAGCATAACCCCACTAATATACCATTGAAAATCTCATCATGCCAAAGTGCATAACTTTACACTTATTAACATTAAACTGACAGCTATTATTGTTTGCCCAAATTTCCAGCATATTCAAATAATTTTGTAAATGCTGGTTATCAGCAGCATCCCTGATTGTCCTGCCTATCTTCACATCACTGGCAAACAATTGCACATCTCCTACTAAATCTCTCCTGATGTCATGAATGTATAGAATATTAAATGTATAGATTTTGCTAATGAATGCATTAGCAAAATCCAACATTATCATAGTGTATCCATTCCCTTTATCTAATTCAACCATAACACTGTTATAATATGCTGCTCTTTACAGTGTATAGCTTATTTGCCTACCCATTTCTGTATGCAAATTCTTACCAAATTCTCTAAAATCTTCACCATAACATCAGAGATACTGATCAGTCGGCAGTTAGACAACAGTTGTTGCACTACCCTAGTACAATGGAACTATCATATATTTCAGGGAGGATAGATCTGGTCACTATTTCACACCAGAAGAGGTCTGGTGTGAAATAGTGACCAATGCAACCAAATATATACAGTTGGTTACTGCTACAGGGGGTGATATTGAATTCATGCATCAGCAAATTAGTGCAATGAGCACATGGTCAGTGATTATTATGGGGGATTTTAATTATGGTGATGTCAATTGGAAGGAGGAAATATGTGGCAAAAAGGAAATGGAATTCATACATCTTCTATGAGATAATTACTTGAAACGGCACATAACTGAAGGGACACTTGGTGTGAGAGTGCTGGACCTGGTCATTAGTTCAGAGGATATATGCATAAGTAAGGTGTCCTCGTTACCTGCAACCGGTGAACGCGATCATTTTGCAACCTCCCATACTGACTTGGGAGGTTGTAAAATTTGTGGATTTCTCTTTTAAGAAGGGGTATATAGGAACTACAGGTTAGGCAATTATAACATGCTTCGGAGTGAGCTTGCAGCTGTCCCATGGCAGAACACATTGTAGGAGAAAGAAGTTGGCAGTACAAGGGATAAAATAACTGGGTATCTGAAGAAGGCAATATCAGATTGTGTCCCCATGGTCAAGAAGACAAACAAGGTAGGAATTAGATGGATGAGTAGTAGTAGTAGTAGTAGTATCAAGCTTGATCTGCAAAAAAAAAGAAAATGTTATGGAGAATTTACAAGGAGAGAGGCAATCAGTACACCCATGAGCAGTACAAGGCTCAAGATAGGAAGGTTACCAGCATAGTAAGAAAAGCTAAATCAAATAATGAAAAGATCTTAGCCAAGGAGATCAAGGGTAATCCCAAAGTGTTCTTCCACAATGTGGCAAGTAAAAGGAAGAATGACTTCGGAAGGATAACTTTAGCGGGTGCTGATGGTACTTGGGTGACAAATTCAGATATAATAGTAGAGTTACTGAGTGATCACTTTTCAAAAGTCTATCACCCAAGTAAGGATAACTCTGTACCTAGCAATAACTAATGTGAGAATTGAAGTTAAGAAATCAGAGGTCCTGAATATATTGCAAAATTTAAATGCAAACACTGCTGTAGGTTTAGATGGAATATCAGCTCGGGTGTTCTGTGAATGTGCAAAGGAATTGTCAATGCCTCTTACTTGGTTATTTAACTTAAGTTTAAACTCTGGTATGGTCCCTAGGGAGTGAAAGGAATGCAAAGTAGTTCCTACATAAAGGCAGCTCTAAAATTGCGGTAGTTAATTACAGACCAATCACCATCTTGGGAGTGGTGGTAAAAGTATTGGAAAAGTTGGTTAAAGACAAAACTCAAGAATGGGTGGAACAGGATATGATACTCTATAGAGGCAAACATAGTTTTGATAAAGGTCGATCCTGCCTTAGCAATTTATTAACTTTTCAAAATTATTGAGGCAGGTGAAAGTATTGTTAAAGGTAGCGAAAGAAAAGAGTGACAGAGTTAGGATGGTGAGTCTGTTGCTGCGGTACGACAGAGAGGAGACAGGAGTTTAGAAGGAGGGCCATAATCGCAAATGACTTTATGCGCAAGTTATGCAGATGGTGTGATGTGGAATTCGTGGACGTGTGGAATGAGTTTGATGGGCGAAAGGATTTATACAAGATGGATGGCCTGCATTTGAATGGATTTGGTGTGCAGAGACTGGAAAAAGTGTTGCTGAATGAAGTGAAATGGATGTGCAGAACCAGGGAAACTACAACTAAAACAAGGAGGGGGGGGAGTGGATATGCGGACATCAGTGAGACAGTTAAGTGTAAGAATGTATATAATGTACCCGAGATAGTACTAAGGACAAGTAATCGGAATGGGATAGTTAGAATAACGCATCAAGATAGGGGTGGGACAACGGGACCTCTGCATTTAACGTATACTAATGCCAAGAGTATTAGGAACAAGAAGGAAAAATTTTTGGCCTTGGGTGGCTCTTCCTGGCCACAGGTTATTGGCATTAGCGAAACATGGCTGACGGAAGAAGATATAGTTAGCGGAATAGAATGTGTAGGTTACAGTGTGTTTAGGAGGGACAGAGAGAATAAAATGGGGGAGGAGTGTTATTGATGATAGCTGATGAACTGCAGCCAAGGAGAATTGAAGTTGTATTGCAGGGTAGTGAAAAGAGCTCATTTGAGACTATTTGGTGTGATATTGAGACTGGCAGAACAAAATATATAGTTAGGTGTGGTGGAGATAGTATGCATAAACAAATTGATGAAATGAGTGGAAGGTGGGTAATTATTATGGGGGATTTCAACTACAGTAACATTGATTGGAAGGAGGAGAGGACACATGTGAGGAAGGAAATGGATTTTATTCAATTATTAAGGGATAACTATCTGAGACAGCATGAAATTGAAAATACTAAGGGTGTGAGAGTGCTTGACCTGGTAATAGCATCTCAGAATTTGACTGTAATGAATATGACCATGTTGCCTGCTATTAGTGAGAGTGATCAAAACTGCAAGGGCTGGATGTCGATAGAACATGGGAAGTGGTCACGGCGCATTTACAGGAGGTTATGGCTGATTGTATATCTAGGGTTCGAATAGTAAAACAAGTAGGGGTTAAATGGATGGATAACACCATTAAGCTTAAGCTGCAAAAAAAGAAACAACTGTGGAGGGAATTTAAAGAAAAAGGTGACCTGCAGGCACACAAATGATATAAAGTGCAGGCCAGAAGGGTAACGAGTGTGGTAAAAAAAGCAAAAGCGGATTATGAAAGGAAACTAGCTATGCAAGCTAAAGAGAATCACAAACAGTTCTTTCAATATGCTGCAAGCAAAAAAAAAAAAAAACTGTACACGGCAAAATGATTTTAAGGAATGACGATGGTAAGGAGGTCACTGAATCAGACGGTATAGTGGAATTAGTGAGCGAGCACTTTGCAAGAGTATATCATCCAGGTGGTGACATTGCAGGAATGAAGGAACCATTAGTTTATACGGGAATTGAGATCAATGAAGTGGAGGTGAATAGTCTATTACAGAACCTTAATGTAAATACATCTGTGGGATTGGATGGTGTACTGGCACGGGTCTTATGTGAAGTAGCTAAAGAATTATCAGTGTCCCTGACCATGTTGTTTAATCTGAGTCTCGGGTCTGATTTAGTCCCGAAGGTATGAAAAGAGGGGAAAATAGTTCCACTGCATAAAGGAGGATCCAAGACTCAAGGTCTTGGAGAAAGTAGTCAAGGGAAAAATACAGGAATGGATTCATGAAAATGAGATACTGTACGGGGACAGCATGGCTTTGTGAAGGGTATAATCATGCCTCAGTAACTTGCTCGAGTTTTATAACACAGTGATGGCTGAACTGGATAAGGGTAATGGGTTTACAGTGAGACTGCTGCACCTGGCTAAGGCGTTTGACAGGATACCACATGGAATTCTAATCCGTAAACTACAACATATGGGAATGGATATTGGAAAGGGTTTGTGAGATGGATAGGTGGATGGTTTATGGAGAGATATCAGAGAGTAGTTTATTCGGGAGTAGAGTCCAAAAGATGGCCTGTGACTAGTGGTGTGCCGCAGGATTGTGTTCTTGGACCACTGCTGTTTAATTTGTTCATTAACGATATAGGGAAGGATCTAAGAGGAACAGTTCATTTGTTCGCTGATGATGCAAAGTTGGGTAGGGCAATAGTGAATGCAGACGATGTCAAAATCTTGCAGGACGACTTGGATAGAATGGAGTTCTGGGCTAAGGAGAATGGATGTCAATTTAATGTGACAAAATGTAAGGTTATGCATTTTGGGATGAAAAGATTAGCAGCAGTATACCACATTGGTGGAACTGTTCTTCAGGAGATTGATGAAGGCCCGGACTTTGGAATGTTGGTGGATAGGGAGATGAAGTTTAGGCGGCATATTGCAAAAGTAGCTAAATAAGCTCATCAACTCACTTGGTTGTTGAAAAATACTTTGACGAGCAGAGACAAGCAAGTTATTGTTCCTCTGTACCGAGCCTTGATAAGACCTCATCTCGACTACTGCGCCCAGATTTGGTCACCTAGGTTTCTTCTTGATGGGGAGGAGGTGGAGAGGACCCAGAGGTGAGTGACCAAGATGATAGCAGGTCTATGGAATGAACCTCATGAGAACAGGTTGAAGATTTGTGGGTTGCAGAAATTAGTTGATAGGCGGAAAAGGGGAGATATGATTGAGACATTCAAATTGCTAAAGGATTTCTATAGGATTTATTCAGAGGATATTTTTGAGATCAGTGGTTAGCAAGGGTGTTAGAGCTGGGTTCTTTACTTGTAGAGTGGTAAATGTGTGGAATAAGTTGCCAGAATCTGTTGTGGGTGCTATGATGGTGAGTGAGTTCAAGGTAAGGTATGATAGATACTGTGAAAATGTCCTATAATTATCTGGACATAATGTTTAGTGCCTCCTTCGATGAGTCTAAGGATTCCCTGGAGTCACCCATAATAATAATAATAATAATAATAATAATAATAATAATAATAATAATAACATCTGAGTTGGACAAAGGAAATGGCTACACAGTGGTACTTCTGGATTTTGCTAAGGCTTTTCACAAGATACCAATGGAATACTGTTGTGCAAATTGGAGCAGATGGGGATGGATACTAAACTGGTGATATGGATAGGAGAATGGCTCAGGGAGAGATACCAGAAGGTGGTGTATGGAGGAGCTGAGTCCAGGATGAGGCAGGTTACCAGTGGTGTGCCTCAGGGCTCTGTGCTTATGCCATTGTAATTTAATTTGTACATAAATGATACAGGAAATGGCTTAAAGGGAAATATTCAGTTGTTTGCTTATGATGCAAAGTTGGGTAGGGCAATAAAAAGCAAGCTGATGTTGAGAGTTTGCAGGATGATTTAAATAAGCTGGCAAAATGGACAAAAGGTAATGGATGTCAGTTCAATGTGGAAAAGTGTAAAGTTATGAATTTTGGGATTAAAAGATTACCAGCTGTGTACCACATTGATGGAATGGTACTCTAAGAGATTGATGAGGCTAGGGACTTAGGGGTGTTGGTGGATAGGGCGATGAAGTTCAGGGGATACATTGCTAAGGTGTCCAAGATTGCACATAGGATTACTTGTTTATTGAGGAACACACAAATATCCAGAGATAAAGAGGTTATTATTCCCCTTTATAAAACACTGATACTTCCACATTTGGATTACTGTGCTCAGGTCTGGTCACTTGGATTCCTTGGAGATGAGGAGGTTGTGGAAAGGGTTCAGAGGAGAGTGACTAAGTTGGCGAGTGATGTAAAAAATACTCCCTAGATTGAGAGATTGAGAGCTTGTGGATTGCAGAGGTTGGTTGATAGGTAGAGAAGAGGGGATATGATAGAAATATTTAAATTACAAAAAGGTTTTTATAAGAATGATGCAGCAGAAATGTTTCAGCTGTGTGATAGTGATGGAAGAACAAGAGGTCATCCCTGGAAATTAAGGCAAAATGTGGTTAACAAGGGAGTGAGAACGAGGTTTTTTGTATGGAGGGTGGTGAATGAGTGGAATGCATTGCCTGACTCAGTTGTCAGTTCTTCTGTAAATGACCTCAAAAAGAGATATGATAGATATTGTTTTAATAGTTTGGGTCTCCGGCGATGAGTCTACTGACTCCATGGAGATACCTGTAATAATAATAATAATTCCTTCCATTCCTGTGATATCATTCCAGAGCTGAGACTCAAGTTATATAAAATGTAAAAGCCCTAGCTAATTCAGCTGAACCTTCATTTAGCAAACATCCTGATATTTCATCTGCCCTATTGATAAATTCTAATCCAGGTTATGCAATAGTTCTTCAACCTCATGTTTATGTACCTCTAACTCTTCATCCAATGTAGCAGTAGCACTGTTCACCATGTTACATACACCTAGTTGACATACCTTAGCAAAGTGAGCACTCATTAACTGAACAATCTCATTAGCTTCTGACACTAGAGTACCATCTGTATTCAATAAAGTTATTCTTCCCCATTCATCCAACATAATGATATTTTTGGATTGCCTTTAGCTTGCATAGACAATTTCTTTTAATACTCTGATTTGGCTTTCTGCACAATACACAATACTTTTCTAGCCTGAGTTTTATCTATCTCATAACTTCTCTCATTCTTATTCTCAAAATATTCTGTCCACTTCATCTTCTTCTTGTTGTGGATCTCTTGCTTAATAAGGTTGCACATCCATTTCACTTCCAACCTATTTATTCTTCAAACACTAGGGATACATTCAAATACCTCATTTAAACACTTTTTCAAGGATTCTCATTGTTGACATTTTTCCCATTCTGTAACTGATACCATGGGACCAAAGATATTATTATTATTATTATTATTATTATTATCCAGGCCTCCATGGAGTCAAAAGATTAATCCTGGGAGGTCGTTCTTAGGAAATACAAAGTCTATCATACTACTCCTTGAACCCATTAACTGTCCCGACTCCAACCACTCTCTCAGGCAATGCATTCTAAGGTTCAACCACCCTCCACACAAAGAAACCACTCCTCACCCTCTTGCACACGGTCTCCTTTCGTAACTTCCAAGGATGGCCCCTTGTCATCGCTCCTTCCCGCTGTTCCACCAAGTGAAAGAACTCTCCAATATCTACCCTGTAACTGCCGCTCAACAGTTTGAAAGTCTTCATCATATCACCTCTCCTCCTTCTATCCACCAAACTTTGCAGTGCACATTCCCTCAGTCGATCCTCATAACTCATATTGTACAGTCCTGAAACCATCTTTGTTATCTGCCTCTGTACCCTTTCCCCAGTCAATTTATCCCCTTCAAATCCTGGGGAACAAATCTGAGAACAATAGTCTAAGTGTGGTCTGATCAGGGCCTTATACAACGCAATGATAACTCTTTTATCTCTGTAGGTCGGCGTCCTTCTCAGTATTGCAGCAATCCTCTGAGTTACCCTCACCACCTTTGCAATATGCTCCCTGAATTTCAGTTTTCTATCAATCATCACCTCCAGATCTCTTGTCTCCCCTATCTCCTCCAGTACAGCTCCTCCAATCGAGTACGCATTCTCCCATCGATGGATCCCAAACCTCAAGACTTTACATTTTGCTGCATTGAACCAATAATCCCATTTATTTGCCCACCTCTCTAGTTTATTCAAATCTTCTTGCAGGGCTGCCACATCTGCACTATTACTGATAACCCTTCCCAACTTCACATCATCCGCAAACAACTGAATGTCACCTTGCAATCCATTGACAATATCATTGATATACAGATTGAACAATACAGGTCCCAGTACTGAGCCCTGTGGAAACACACTTGTAACCTTCTGCTTCCTTGATATTGCCCCATCATACACAACTCTCTGATACCTATCAGTCAGCCAATTAAGAATCCATTTAACTAACCTGACATTTAAACCCATGTGCTGCAACTTAAATATCAGCTTATCATGTGGCACCCTGTCAAACACCTTTGCAAAATCCAAAAAAATGGCAGTATATGCCTTTCCCTCATCAACTGCTCTTGTCACTTTATTATAAAAGACAATCATATTACTAAAGCAAGAGCACCCCTTAACAAATCCATGTTGATTCTCACAGATAACATTACCCTCATCTACCCAATGCTGTATATAGTCCCTCACTAATTTCTCCAAGCCCTTAACAATTACTGATCACACACAAACAGGCCTATAATTAGACACTTCCAGTTTGCTACTGCCCTTATGCAGCGGCATTATCTTACCTTCCTTCCGTTCCCTGGGTACCTTTTCTTCAGCCAGACTTTTGTTGAAAAGCCAGGTCAACGGAGCTGTCAGTTTTTTAGCACATTCTCTCAAAATCCGTGGTGAAATACCACCAGTCCAACAGCTTTATTGGTATTCAGAGTACTCAGTATTTGGAACACACTCTCCTCTTGCACCTCTAAACCCGGATCCTGCCCTATCCGTCTAGTATTAAAACCTCCTCGAGGATGAAATACTCCAATAAAATGCTCATTGAACCACTCCATTATGTGGTGTTCAATGAGCACTTTACTCCCATTTTTATCCCATAATGTTATTCTTCCACAATCGTTTCTCCGCCTACTGGCCACATAGATAAAAATTCCCTAGGATTTTCTTTGGATCTTAGTGCCAATCTCTTCTCATATTTCAGTTTTGCCTTCCTCACCATTCTGGTCACTCTTCTGGCCTGCGTCTTATATTCTTCATGTATCTGTCCTTCACCCCCTCTCCTTGTATATCTTCCATAATCTCTTTTTCAACTGCAGTTCCTGTTTGATATCATTTGTCATCCACTTTACACCAAATTGTGTCCGCTTCATCACCCGTGGAATACAGCTTACTATTGCTGCTAACAAATATTCTTTCACAATTTCCCAAGCACTAATGATATTCTGGCCTTCCAATTCTGCCCTCCATGGAACTGCTCTTAGTTGATACCTAAGATTACTATAATCACCCACCTTATAATTCTACATACGTCCCCTTTTCTTTGATACACCTGCATGTCTGTTCATCTTCCAAGTCAAAACCACATGGTCACTCTCTCCAACTGGTGGGAGAAAGATGTCATCTCAGTTATTATCAGTTCTTCTGATGATATGGCCAAATTCAAAACTCTTGAACCTCTTGTTCCCTCCATCACATGCTGCCGAAGACATTTGTCCCTCAAGAATTCCAGAAATTCTCTCCCCTTCTTACTATTTGCATTTTCCTCTTCCCAGCTTATACTACTGTAGTTAAAATCTCCCATAACAATCATTCTTCTTGCACTTGTCTAGCTCAACTGCCTAAACATCTGCTGGTCCTCATCCTCTGTGCTCCCTGGTTTATAGCAACACCCCAATAAATATCCTGTCTTGGCCACTTCTACCTCACACAATATGCTTTCAAAACCATTTGTGTCACTGCCTTCCAAAGCCTCCACTCTAAGAGGACATAAGTCATCACTTATCATAAGCAGTACTCCACCACCACGTTTTTCTTTCCTATCCTGTCTAAAAATGTTGTACCCTGCCACTTCACTTCCAGTTATTATATCATCTTCCGTCAACCACATCTCAGATATCCCAATAATCTTTGTCCAGGTTGATGCTATCAGCACCACCAATTCATTTCCTTTATTTCAGATACTCCTGACATTAGTATAGAGCATAAGAATGTCATTGCTTCTATACCTATCATTGTCCCCTCTCGATGCCCCTGGGCTCAATGTTTCCTGACATCATCCCCCTTCCCCCAAGCACCCATTCCCACAAGAGGCCATCCCTGCTACCATCCACCCTGGGAATTCTAGTTTCCCTGAATTGACACAGTGACTCATTCAGAAAACAGCAACAATCTTTTCAGATGCCTTCGTCCTTCCTCATTCAAAATGCAAGTAGTCTCTAGCATACAGTTCCCCTCTGTCTTCAAATGCCCTCCAAGCATCCACGTATTCCAACCCTCTCTTCTCACGCATTCTGGCTATTATGTGATTCAGTATTGCTGCTCTTCTGCTCAGCTCGTCATTATCATACCTGGGCAACACACACACACACACACACACACACACACACACACACACACACACACACACACACACACACACACACACACACACAATCTTTCCTCTCTGCGTTTTCTTTTGCACAACTTCAAGCAAGAATCTCAGATCTCTCGCTGCCTGATTTACACTGTCTGTCAAGTCATTCATGCCCACCATCACAATCATCTCATCCATCCGCTCACCCCCTCTTAATTCCCATAGCCATATTCTCTATTGTTCCTCCAGGCAAACACTCCTCATGCATCCTATCTTGCACACCATGAATCGTTGAGTCACTATACATTACACCTCTCACCATTCCCTCTCTCCTACTGTTTCCATTCTCTCCTCCTCCATCACTCCCATAACTCTGTCATTCCCTCTCTTCCACTTATTCTATTCTCTCCTCTTGTGTTATTCCCATAACTCTCTCTCATTCCCTCTCTTCTACTATTCCCATTCTCTTCTTCTATCATTCCCATACATCTCTCTCTCTCATTCCATCTCCTCTACTGCTCCTATTCTCTCCTCTTTTAGCATTCCCATACCTTTCTCATTCCTTCTCTCCTGCTGTTTCCATTCTCTCCTCTTCTCTCATTCCCAAAATGCTCTCCTCGCCTATCCTTCCCAAAACTCTCCCTCTCTCCTACTCTGATTTGCCTTGCATTTATCTCTGCCATTCTCCTCATCTCATCTTTCATACTTCTCATCTCATTCACAAGACATTCCACCTCCTCTTTCAGCCCATTTATCTACCTCTGCAAGTGAGTCATTCTAAATCGAGATTCACTCTTCCAAACAAAACCATCTCTGAAACTTTCACAGTCACTCACACCTTCCACACTATCGACTATTATTTTCTCATTCATATTTTTTTCCTCATTCTCTCCTATCACACTAATCATCTTCCGATATTCATTTCCCATTCCTGGAGCAACTAGGTCAGTTATTGATATATCTATTTCATTTATTTCCTCCCATTTCCTGCATTTCACGTACACACGCACTCCCCCCTCTCTCACCAGCCACATATCCAATTCCCGAGACGCATACATGCCGCAAGTACTGCATGCCACAAAGTCCCTTATTATATTACTTATAATGGAGTTCTTAAATGGCGGAGGACATGGCGATATGCCATTTGTGACTGCAGCTGAATCTGCCATCATTCCTTACTGCCGAGGAACTACTAAAGTAATCATTTACTAAAGTAATTATATATAAAGGCTAAATAAACACTGTATTATATATATATATATAAATGCTAAATGTATATATACATATATATAAACACTATATTCATCTATACCAAATAGCGAATAACTTATCTTTTCTTCAGCCACCAATACTCCCGACTGTGACCACACGTTCTTGATAACTCAAAAATAACACGATATATAACACGAAACTCTAAAGCAGAACCTCTAAACAACACTTGTGTTACTGATAAAAAAAAAAAATGGAGCACAATTCACAAAGGAATTCACACTATACACCTTTTAAAAAAACACTTTTTTTTAACAACAGCTCAAATCCACTGCTGCATGCTTCAGCGACCCTTCTTCTAAGGTGATCATAATTTCCAGCTTTGTAATTCACCATGTAACCTGTTCTAATGGGAACATCAATATAATTAGATACTTCATAAGAAAGCACAATATGATCACTATCACCAACTGGTGGTAAAATAGTCATATTCTTAACAAATCCAATGCTCTTTGACCTCAAGTTCCTTCTTTCACATGGTGCTTGAGAAAGTTGTCTCTCAACAACTCAATAAATTCCTATTCATTCTTATCATGAGATTTCTCTTCTACCCAATCGATGCTTGGATAATTAAAGTCACACATAATGATCACTCATTTAGCACCCATAAGGCTAAACTGGCAATACATTTCTTTGTCCCCAACTGAGCCACGAGGTCTGTAGCAACACCCTACTACATATTTCATAACAGATATTACAGATAACAGATAATAATGGTGACAATTCAGGTGAAAATAATTGGGTCTTAGTAAATGGCCTTCAATAGTAAGGATCCCTTGTTTGGTTGTATGTCATACACAGATTCTGATTTAACCTGTCTATCAGCTGCAGTATGTTTTCACATCCATACTAGTATGGATTGAAATTAATGGCAAGACTGGATACTGTATCTCACTTCACAAATGTTCCTTTAGATGAACCATTAGAATGACTCCAAAATAACTTTCCCACAGATATTCTTCATCTCTTCAATTTTGTCTTTCATTTAGACTACTCCACCTATCAGAACATATTTTACCAGCAAACCGGAGGTGCTACCATATAGTCCATATAGTTTGAATTCCATATTGAAGATACCCTTGAAACTTGGGTGAAAATTTTATGAAAATAAAATTCTTACATTATCCCAGTGTTATTTATTGTATCTGAATCATGTCTGATTACATTCCAATTCTTTGTTACAGAAAGCAACATTCAGAGGAGAGTCTTCAAAGTGGGAGAGGTTGTGAGGAGGAGGGTACCACAAATTCCAATGTTGGGACCCTTGTTGTTTAATATATTCATAAGTGATTTAGGTTCAAATATTTATATTAAAATTTCTCTCTTTCTAATGATGTAAATCTGAATAGTATAGTCAACTAGTCTGATAACTTAAGTTCTTCATGGTATGATCTTAAAATACTGGAATGATGGACAGGGAAGTGAGGTTTAAAATTTAATGTGAACAAATGCAAGTATACTACATTCAGTAAGAAGAGAATACTAGATAGATGGCTGTTGAATGGACAGGCTTTAGAAAAATTTAATGAATATAGAGATGTTGGTATTGTGGTTGATGAAGAATTAAAGTTTAGGAATCCTACTGATAAGACAACTAGTAAAGTTCAGCAGACTGTGGGATTACTTAAGAGAGAATAAGAAAAAAGAAGTAATGATGCTATCACACAGGATTTTAGTCAGTCAATATTGGAATATGGCTTCCAGCTTTAATCACCAAGGTTTATAATGGATGCCAAGAAAATCAAGATTATTCGCAGAACCCTGCTCCATTTTTCAAAGATCTGAGGAAGATTGAA
Source organism: Typopeltis vanoorti (assembly GCF_054136105.1). NCBI lineage: Eukaryota > Metazoa > Arthropoda > Arachnida > Uropygi > Thelyphonidae > Typopeltis > Typopeltis vanoorti. The sequence continues at coordinate 45,014,426 of NC_143558.1, read as the reverse complement.
CAAAGTTCCATGTTTGGTCTCCAGAAGTGGAGTTTCTGGACTATACAAGTGAGTTATATTTATATTATATTTACAATCATGGCTTGCATCAAAACTAAAAGGAAATGCATCTTCTAATTGAGTGAAATTATTGGTCGAATTGGGTCATATTACTTCTAAATTCTAAATTGAAATCATACATTTAGTTCCATATTTTTTTTTTACTAGAGGATAGATATAGGCATTTAGAGATAAATGCATGTTTTCTAATTGCATTTACTTCTAAGTTCCATTTTTTTAAGTTTTTTTAAGTTCCAACTAATTGCATGTTTGTAAGCTAAGGTTGTTAATATAACCCAAAAATTAATTGAAAAAACAATAAAAATCTTTAGCTCATCCCCAGTACTAATGTACTATAGCTTACAATCCTTCATGGTTGACATAAAAAAAACCATGCATGCTGCTTTAGCTGGATATATGTCTCTGATAGAAGGACCAAAACAACAATAGTAATAATAATAATAAATGTAAGGTTTTGAAATTTGGAATTCAGACGGGAGAAGCCTACGTACACTATTGGTGGAATTGTACAAGGAGGCAGAGGAGTTAAGAGATTTTGGGATAATCGAAGATGATTTGAAGTTACTGTAAATTAATTGCTGTAAAACTAAGACACTGACCATCTGAGATAATAGGATGGTGGTGGTGGTTCCATTGTATAAAACCCTGATAAGACCACATTTAGATGATCAGATCATATCATTAGAATTTGAAGGAAATGAAACAACTTCTAAAGAGGATACAAAACACATAACAAATATGTCATAATTATTATTATTATTACTATTATTATTACCAACCCAAGAACCCATGGAGTCAAAGACTCATCTGGGAGGTCCTTTTATCACACACACAGTTCATCATACCGTGCCTTGAACACATTAAAACAACTTGCAGACACCACACTCTCAGGCTAGGCATTCCAATCATTCCCAACTCTGCACGAAAAAAACCTGCCTCTCACTCCCCCTACTCACACCCTCTTTATACAGTTTCCAGGGATGATCTCTGGTTCTCCCCCAATCTCCCACTATTTTCTGAAGAACCTCTCCAGGATTGATCCTGTAACTGCCCTTTACCAACTTGTAGGTCTCTATCATATCTCTCCTCCTCCTCCTGTCCACCAGACTCTGCAAATTACATCTTCTCAATCTTTCTTCATACTCGACATTCCAGAGGTCAGAAACTGCCTTAGTCAATTGCCTTTGGACATTTTTCAACATCTCTTCATCCTTCTGAAAACCAGGTGACCAACTCTGGGCACAATAGTCCATGTGTGGCCTAATCAAAGCCTTATACAACGGAACAAGAATCTCCCTACTTCTACACGTCAGTGACCTCCACATCATTCCCAGAAGCCTTTGTGTTGTCTTCATAATTTTGGCTATGTGTCCCCCTAAACTTCAAATCCTTATCCACTATCACCCCCAGATCTCTTCATTCTTCCACCTCCAACAATATATCCTCACCAAGCATAAATTCTGCAACCCATCTTTGTTTTCCCAATTTTAAAACCTTACATTTTGCAACATTGAACTCACATCTCCATTTCCGTGCCCAATCACTCAATTTATTCAAGTCTTCTTGTAAGGCCACAACATCTTCGCTACTCTTTATGCTTCGTCCTAACTTTGCATCATCTGCAAACAACTGAATATCTCCATCCAAATCTTTGCCAATATCATTAATATACAAGTTAAATAGTAATGGTCCTAAAACAGACCCCTGAGGCACTCCACTAGTGACTTTCCTTTTCCTGTATATTGCACCCCCCCCATACACAACTTGTTGATACCTATCAGATAGCCAGTCTCCAATCCAATGCACTAATCTAATATCCAACCCCATCTGCTCTAGTTTGACTGTCAACTTTTCATAAGGTACTCTATCAAAAGCTGTCATGAAATCCAAGTATATTACTGTGTATCCTTCTCCTCTGTCCAAGGAAGCAGTCATTTTATTGTAATAAGTAAGTAGATTACTAAAACATGACCTCCCTTTAGCAAATCCATGCTGTCCATCAAAGATAATACCATTGTTGTCAACCCAACTCTGGATCCTAGTTCTCACAAGCTTCTCCAACAACTTAACCACAACATTTGACACACAGGTAGGCCTAGAATTTGATGCTTGAGTTTGCTCAACTCCTTTATGAAGTGGCACAATCTTGCCCTCCTTCCACTCCTTAGGGACTTGACCGAGTGCAAGACTTGTATTAAAAAAATATGTCTAGACAAGTGTCAACTCCCTGGCACATTCCTTCAGAATACGTGGCGATATATTACCAAGTCCCACAGCCTTATTAACATCTAGTTTACTCAACTCCCCATACACCTCTTGCTCACTTACAGTCGGTCTCTCCTCCCCATCATCTACTACTCTCAATCTCTCCATGAAGTCACATTCACAAGATTGAAAGATCTTTAGGAACTGTTCATCTAGTATCTCCACCACACCTTCTGCAACAGCTGCCTTTATACCATTTTCTCCAATCAATGTCATCCTTCCATAATCATTCGTTCTTTTGCTGGTTACATATCGAAAGAACTCCTTAGGATTCTTTTTGGCTTCATTAGCTAACTGCTGTTCATAACTCTCTTCAGCTATCCTCACCAACCAAGTCACCCTCTTTGCCTGGTCTTTGTATACCTCATGGAATAAGTTATTTCCACTTCTCTTATGCTGCCTCCATAATGCTCTCTTTCTTTGTATTGCATGCTTAATCTCTTTATTCATCCATCTTACAACTACCTTATTTAACCTGCTCAACCTTGGTATACACTTAGATATTGCATCTACTAGATAGTTTTTGAAAATCCCACAAGCTGCATTGATCTCTTTTCCAGCTAACTCCTCATTCCATGCTACACCTGCAAGCTGTCTCCTGAGTTCTTTATAATCATCCCCCCTCTTGTAGTTCCACATATACCCTTTTCTCACAGAGGTCCTCACACTGCTGGCAATCACCCAGGTAATCACCTCATGGTCACTCTCACCAATTGGTGGATGATATGACACCTCACTTATAATTATATCCTCTGAAGAGATGACCAAATCGAAGAACCTCAATCCTCACGTGCCCTCAGTTACATACTGTCTGAGGTAGTTATCCCTCAAAAACTCATTTTCTTTAAAATTAAAATAATAATTAAAATCGCCCACTATGATCACCATTTTTTCTTACTTGCTTGACTAATTTGATTATACAGTTCATTATCGCCACCATCCACATTACCTGGTCTATAACAACATCCAACCAAGTATTTAATTCCATTCACCTCTATCTCACACCATATTGCCTCAAAACCTCTGGCACTATTTCCCTCTTGCATCTCTACTTTGTATGGACATAACTCTTTCTCTATCATCAACAGCACTCCCCATCCCTTTTCACCCCTTATATCCTCACGAAACACATCATACCCTTCCATCTCTATTCCTGTCAGGATGTCATCCTCTTCCAACCAAGACTCACTTATTCCAATAATCTTTGGGTGAACTGATGCAATTAATGCAACCATTTCATCTGTCTTGTTTCTTATACTTCTAGCATTTGTATACAAACAACAGCTCATTTCTGGATCTACAGCTAGTTCCATTGATACCACTCACTTGATATGATCTCTCCATGTTCGACTGGGGCAATTTCCCTTTCTGCTTATTCATTTTAAAACCCTTTTCAATTACAACTGTTTCCTCTTGATCCAAGGTCATTCCATTTCTTTCGTGTCTACACATGCTCTCATCTCCTCTTGGAGCATCCATTTCTCACGCTGTGTACCCCTGTCCACCCTGAGCCTCCCCATTTCCCTGCTCCTCTTGCACACCCATTCTCTCATTTTCTATACTCATACCACTCACTTCCTCATTCATAACCACCTCTTCAATCTCTGCTGTCTTACTCTCCTGCTCTTCCACATCACTTCCTGCTTGATCTGATTCATTCTCTCTCACTCTACTCACTTCTCTACCTTCCAGCAGCAGTCTCTCCAAGCGATTCACACCATAACCATTCAAATGCAGTCAATCTCTCCCATACAGTTCACTTCTTCCTTCAAACTCATTCCACACATTAACAAACTGTACTCCCATCTCCTCACACATTTCAGCTAGCATATAATATCTGCGGAATGTTGGTTATGGGGATAAACTGAAGGTATGCAAAACTAAATATCAAATTTTGTATAAATCTCCCTCTTATTGTCACTAAATATGCTGGAAAAGTTTTGGTAGGTCCTTCTCAAACTATTAATTATATCTAAACTTCTATGTATTTTATCTGAGAAGTACAAACTAAAAATTGTTCTGCCTCACCTGAGGAAAGTGAAATTTTTAAGTGCCTCCGTAGCACAATTGGAAGAACGACTGTACATTGCGCCCTTTGATTGGAATAGGCCTAAGTTCGAATCTCGTCGCGATGGGAGGAATCTTTATCTGGACGATTTCAGTCGAAGGTGAGTTAGCTGATCTCATACAGAGGTAGCAGGGTTTTTTCTCCCAGAAACTCGGGTTTTTCATCCCGCATACAGACAAATCGGCCCTTCAGAATACACACAATTTACAGACACAGAATACCAGTTATGGTGGTGGTGGGCAGTAGATGGCATTGATTCGTAGTAGAGGTTCGGTGTAGTGGTTGAGACAGCTGAAGGTATCCTCCCGCGATGAGTCTTCGGACTCCTTGGAGGTGTCAGGAATAATAATAATATAATAAAAATTAAAAAAAAAACATTTTCCTGGTAAGTATCCATTTAGTTTCTAGTTTAAACATTTCATAAAATGCTGAAAGGTACATTATAGAGTTTCTTTCCACAGTCCTACACACAACAGAACTCTATTCTGAACTACTGATTTACATCAGGCAATCAGTGTAAATATCAGACAGTACTACTCTTCCCTCAAAGGTATGGTGACCTCTTTTCACTCTACTGATGTTTTTCTTGAATAATTGAAGTTGTAGTGTCCCTGAATGAAAGCATGAAGGCTGTTCCAGAAGACAGAAAGAAAGAGGAGAATGAGAAGTTGGGTTGGGTAGATCTGGATGAAGCCATACAATGAATATTGGTTAACTGGTAGCTACGTGCTTTTACAGACTTAGAGGAAAGTGGAGGAATGATGGAGGCCAGTTCAGCAGTATAATACTCATGAAAAGACATAAGGGAGAAACAAAATATCATTTAACTGAATTGCCTTTTTCTGGAAAGAATTAAAAATTTTTAGGTAGGTTTTTTGGTGCATTAAATGTGAGAATAGTACTCCAAGGCTGAGCGGATGTGGGATTTGTACCATGTTACCAACTGTAACAAACACATGTATAGGTAAAGGTGTACAGAAATAAGCAAAATGGCACAAAGTTGTAATGTATGGTCATAATCATATCATCAGCAGCCTAATACAAAAAAAAGAGGATGATGATAATAATGATGATTATCATCACCTGATCATTGCCTGTTTTGTATCAGATCCAATGGGCTATTATAACCAAGTAACTTGGCCTCTAATGAACCTGATATAGCTAATGATAAGGCAGCTAATGCTATCTACATTGTATGCTATGGCTGTAAATTGTATTCATCTAACCAGTTTGTCTCTTTTACAGGATGAAAAACTCAAGTTTCCAGGAGAAAAAACCATGATAACTCATTTTCAGTTCAAAAGCCTAATAAATATTCTCCATATCTTAGGATTCAAACCAAGGTCTTTCCCACTAAAGGGCAACATCAGTACTAACTGAGCTACAAAGGCAAGTGTCATAATATACTTCTCGTCATAATTATATACTAGATATTTTTCATTAAAATAATTACATAAATTCACACAAGAAATACCTACTGCTAAGTGGTTAGCATTTATTTCGTATATGATTTCCAGATGTCGTGGAAGAAGATTACCCAGCATATCAGTAGGCCATCTTTCAAGTGCCTCAGGCAAGACTGTATGGTTTGTATAAGCACATGTCTTCACAGTTATTTCAAATGCCTTAAAAAAAAAAATAAATAAACATATTCCATTAAATGTTCAAATGAAAATTTTAAATTTAACTTAATGCTGAAACAAAATGAAGTATAATATTTTCACAGGATTCCATGGAGTTGTAACTTTATTACAGAGGTATTTTTATTTTCATTAAAAAAAAAACTGTTTGGTTGCAGCATTTCCTTTCAGATACTTAGGCATCTGAAAGGACATGCCGATCTCTCCTAGAAACAGAAATAATCTTTCACTTTGATCTCTTCTTAGAAATAAGTAATTATGAATGATTACATAATTACTTATGTAATCATAAGTAATTATGTTTTTCAAATTCATTTATCATATATACTTGCTGAACAATACATAAATCTAACAGATAAGCTTAGGCGTTGATGGTTATTCATGACTTATTTTTCACGGTATTAAGAACACTACAAACACTTTTAGCAACAAAGATGTTTTATTAACGTTAATATTTCGCTGATTTTCAAATCAGCATCATCAGAGCACAACACACATGTAAACGCGACAGCGAGTGAGTGACACAATATAATTGCAAAAGACAAAAGATCTAAAGTCCTATTTTTGGCGCCCTCTAACGAAAAAAAAAAAAAAAGCAGTTACCCAGGAGTTTTTCTTAAGGTTAACCGTCTCCCAAATTTTTGGCAATTAATGCAACCATATTTGTTAAGGTTGGGAGAATTCTTCAAAGCCATTGCTGAATCAAAAAAGAATCTTTCAGATCTATAACGACTCCTAAATAGCACATTTGTTTTCCTCCATCTAATCCTGTGTGAAGGAGTGTCCAAAGCATGGTCTGCCAGTCCCGACTTGCCATAGTAATAGTAGCGAATGTATCTTTCATGTTCTTCCAGGCGGATGTTCACTTATCTTCCTGTTTGCCCATAATAGGCCAAGTCATAGTCACATGGAACTTCATACACTCCTGGGTGTGCTAAAGGGTGACGTTTATCCTTTGGCGAGCAGATCAGAGTTGCCAGCTAGACATGAGGTTTGAAGGTGGTGCGAAGGCCATGTTTCAACAATACTTTGGCTATCTTTTCCGATGTACCTCTGATATAGGGAATAGAAATGGTCATGTTGTATTCTTGTGTATTAGGGGAGGGCAGAGTAATGGGCCTATGTAGTATTTTATCTATTTTGTAGGGATTGTAGCCGTTGACTAAGAACGTATGGCACAGGTACTGGAGTTCAGTGGTCAGAGCTGTATCGTTAGAACAAATGGCTCTGGCTCTGTGTGTAAGTGTTTTTAAAATGCCGTACTGTTGGACTGGATGATGATGTGATTGTTTATGTAGGTATCTTTCTGTGTGTGTAGGCTTTCTACCATTTCTTGACACATTAGTCACCCGCCTTTCAGATGGATCACTATCTTTTTCTTTTTTAAAGCATTTTAAAAACACTTACACACAGAGCCAGAGCCATTTGTTCTAACAATACAGCTCTGACCACTGAACTCCAGTACCTGCGCCATACGTTCTTAGTCAACGGCTACAATCCCTACAAAATAGATAAAATACTACATAGGCCCATTACTCTGCCCTCCCCTAATACACAAGAATACAACATGACCATTTCTATTCCCTATATCAGAGGTACATCGGAAAAGATAGCCAAAGTATTGTTGAAACATGGCCTTCGCACCACCTTCAAACCTCATGTCAAGCTGGCAACTCTGATCCGCTCGCTAAAGGATAAACTTCACCCTTTAGCACACCCAGGAGTGTATGAAGTTCCATGTGACTGTGACTTGGCCTATTATGGGCAAACAGGAAGATCAGTGAACATCCGCCTGGAAGAACATGAAAGATACATTCGCTACTATTACTATGGCAAGTCAGGACTGGCAGACCACGCTTTGGACACTCCTTCACACAGGATTAGATGGAGGAAAACAAATGTGCTATTTAGGAGTCGTTATAGATCTGAAAGATTCTTTTTTGAGTCAGCAATGGCTTTGAAGAATTCTCCCAACCTTAACAAATATGGTTGCATTAATTTGCCAAAAATTTGAGAGACGGTTATCCTAAGAAAAACTCCTGGATAACTGCTTTTTTTTTTTTTTTTTTTTGTTAGAGGGCACCAAAAATAGGACTTTAGATCTTTTGTCTTTTGCAATTATATTGTGTCACTCACTCACTGTCGCGTTTACATGTGTGTGTTGTGCTCTGATGATGCTGATTTGAAAATCAGCGAAATATTAGCGTTAATAAAACATCTTTGTTGATAAAAGTGTTTGTAGTGTTGTTAATACCATGAAAAATAAGTCATGAACAATACATAAGTGAATTTTCAAACGAAACAAGTATTACAAACCTAAAGTACATTCTTCTTTCTATGGCTCTACATAGAAAGCCTTGGCCTCCTAGATGTGTCGCTTTTGACCTTGTTTCTCCATGACCTTACTTCTCCAGTTTGAACATTACAATATGATGCTATCTTGAATAATAGTATCTATTCATCTTGTTTTTCCTCGTGGTCTTTTACCAAGAATTTTACTAGTTATTGTCTTCTCAAGAATACTGTCATTTTCCATATTAAAAATATCCAGCCCACTGAAACTTTTTGACCCTGATTATATTTAGATATTGTTGATTCTAGTTCCTCCAGAGACCATTATCTTTCATAAAGCCAAATATTTTTCTAAGAATTTTTATTCAAAAGGTGATTTTTTTTTTAGGGTTATTATAAATGTATAGCATATTTTGTACCATAGTTAGGTTAAGGATTTTTTTTTTTGCTGTTTTGATCAATTTTTATATATTTTTTGCAATTTTTTATGTATTTTTTTACACAGTCCAGAAATCCTGCTCGAGAGACCAAAGATGGAACTTTTTAGCCATTTCAGGCTCCCAAGAAGGCAGTGGTTTCACACTGATTGAAGAAATTCATCTCCAACCTAAAAACAATCAAACATCTATGCCCCACGGCAGGATTCAAATCTGTGACTTGTTGGTTGGAGAGGGCAGACTAACCACTCAGCCTATGAAAATTCTCCATGCTCACAATAAATATCCAGGTTTCACAATCATAGGTAACAAATGGACAAATTATCAATTTATATATTTGTAATTTAATTCTTCCAATGCAAAACTTTTGAGATGAACACACATGAAAGAGAATAAAAAGCCTAATTACTCCTCTTTATTCAATTCTGCACTCCTGCCACCTCATGTGGTAGAAGCACAGTGTGATCATTACTCCTAAATATTTGAATTGTTCCACGCTTTTTATTAAAAGAATATTTATTTTCATACTTGTATCAGTTAACTGATTATGCTTGGTATTAATCATCATTTTAGTTTTTTTCTTGATTGATTTATAGTCCTATGTTATATGCTGATTTTTTAAATTCCGAACATGTTTCATTCTGCTTTCTGTTTGGTTCTTGATATGATATACATACACATAATAAAAGAGAAAGATATTGAATTGAATGCTTTCATTTTCTTTTATATGATGCAAAAGGACTTTGTTAATTAATGAGAATGAGAAATTATTATTATTATTATTCAGGCCTCAATGGAGTCAAAAGACTTAACGTGGGAGGTCCTTCCTAGGAAACACAAAGTCTAACAAGACTCAACATGAGAGGTCCCTCCTAGGAAACACAAAGTCTATCATACCACTCCTTACACTCATTGGCTGTTCTCACGATCACCACTCTATCAGGCAATGCATTCCATGGTTCAACCACCCTCCATGCAAAGAAACCACTCCTCACCCTCTTGCTCACAGTTTCCTTTCATAACTTCCAGAGATGGCCCCCTTGTTATCACTCCTTCCCACTGTTCAACCAAGTGAAAGAACTCCCCAGTGTCAATCCTGTAACCACCTCTCAAGAGTTTAAAAGTCTCAATCATATCACCTCTCCTTCTTCTATCCACCAAACTCTGCCGTCCACATTCTGTCAGCTGATCCACATAACTAACATTGTACAGTCCTGAAACCATCTTTGTTATCTGCCTTTGTACCATTACCACAGTTAATTTATCCCCTTTAAATCATGGGGACCAAATCTCAGAACAATAGTCTAAGTGTGTCTGATCAGGGTCTAATATACAACGGAATGATAAAGCTATTATTTCTGCAGGTCTCATTATTGCAGCAATCATCTGTGTTACATTCACCACCTTTGCAATATGTCCCATAAATTTCAGGTTTCTATCAATCATCAACTCCAGATCTGTTGTCTCCCCAATTTCTTCCAGTATAGTTCCTCCAATAGAGTATACAGTGACTCATCGATGTGTTCCAAACATCAAGACCTTACATTTTGCTGCATTAAACCGACACCCTCATTCATTTCCCCACCTGTCTAGCTTATTCAAATCCTTTTGCAGGGCTACCACATCTGCACCATTACTAATAACCCTTCCCAGCTTCGCATCATCCACAAACAACTGAATATCCCCCTGCATTCCACTAACAATGTCACTGATATAAAGGTTAAACAATATAGTTCCCAGTACTGAGCCCTGTGGGACCTCGCTTGTAACCCTCTGCCTTCTTGAAACTGCCCCACCATACACAACTCTCTCTGATACGTATTGGACAGCCAATCCTGAATCCAGCTGACCCACCTGACATCCAAACCCATGTGCTGCAACTTAAATATCAGCTTATCATGTGGCACCCTATGAAATGTTGTTGCTAAATCCAAGAAAATGGCAGTATATGCCTTTCCCTCATCTACTGTTCTTGCAACTTTATTATAAAAGGCTAGCATATTACTAAAACAAGAGTACCCCCTTCGCAACTCCATGTTGACTATCACAGATAACATTACTCTCATCTGCCCAATGCTGTATATGGTCCCTCACTAATTTCTCCAAGATCTTAACAACTACTGATGACACACACTGGCCTATAATTAGATACTTCCAGTCTGCTTCTGCCCTTAACCCTGGACACCTTTTCCATAGCCAGACTATCATTTAAAAGCCAGGTCAAAGGCACTGTCAGTTCCTTAGCACATTCTCTCAAAACTCGTGGTGAAATACTATCTAGTCCCACAGCTTTACTAACATCCAGAGTACTCAGTATGTGGAACACACTCTCCTCCTGCACCTCTAAACCTCGAACCTGCTCTATCCCTATAGTATTAAAATTTACTCCTCCAGGATAAAATACTCTAATAAAGTGTTCATTGAATAATTCCACTATGTCATTCTTCCACAATCATTTCTCCTCCTACTGGCCACATCACTAAATAATTCCCTAGGATTTTCTTTGGATCTTAGGGCCAATCTCTTCTCATATTCTAGTGTCAACTTCCTTACCATACTAGTCACTCTCATGGCCTGTGTGTTATATTCTTCATGCATCTTCTCTTCACCCCTCTCCTTATATCTTTTCCATAGCCTCTTTTTTACGTGCAGTTCTTGTTTAATATTGTTTGCCATCCACTTTTCTACAAATAATGTCTTCTTCTTCACTTGTGGAATACAGCTTACTATTGCTGCTAACAAATATTCCTTCACAATTTCTCAAGCACTGATGATATCCCGGCCTTCCAACCCCCCCCCCCTCCATGAAACTTCCCCAAGTTGATGTCTAAGACTATTATAATCACTTGTCTTATAATTCTACATACACTCCCATCTCTTTGATACTTCTGCATGTCTATTCATCTTCCAAGTCAAAACCATATGGTCACTCTCTCTCTCCAACTGGTGGGAGAGATGTCATCTCAGTTATTATCATCTCTTTTGATGCCATGACCAAATCCAAAACTCTTGAACCTCTCGTTCCCTCTATTACATGTTGCCTAAGAGATTTGTCCCTGAAGAATTCTAGAAATCTCATTCCCTTATTGCTACATGCATCTTCCTCTCCCCAATTTATACTGCTGTAGTGGACTACAAATTGAAAATTTTGTTTGTCTTGAAGAAAAAGTGAGTGAGTAATTATTTCTGACATTTTGAAACTGAATATTAACTAAAAATTGACATCTCACCCTCCAGTTTTTCAAGAATTAGAACTGCATGCTGATAGGCTAATTGCACGTCATATGGACATACAGCATTCATATATGTAAATTTATTTATAGCAGGAAAACAATATTCCTTGAAATGTTCTTTTTTATAACCAGCATCAGTGGTTTCCCTGATTAATAACCATCAAAAAAAACCAGCAAGCATTCTGGAGTTCCAATTACCTAGGTACCATTGTTACCTGCAAACAGTGCCCTGATAGAACTGTTTTTTCATCACTGACAATAGTACCCAAGGTACTATTATGATTATGTATACTCCAAGAAGTCCAAAGACTCATTGAGGCAAGACTGTTTTAGTCTTCTTCTTTTCAGTCATTTTTCTGTCCACTGCTAGATGAAGGCCTCCTCCAGTTCCTTCTAACTTTCTCTGTTCATGGCAACGGTTGACCAATTTTTCCCAACAAAATTTGACAATTCATCACTCCACCTTCTTTTAGGATGTCCTCAGCCTCATTTCCCTTCTTTTGGAATCCAGTCCGTTAGTATGGTGGTCCATTACTCATCTCTTCTGGATAGATGCCCAGCTCATTTTAGTCGCTTGTAGTGAAGAATGATGTCAGTGACAAGTTTGGCTTCTTATCCAGGTGTTTTCACTTCTTATCTTTTAATGTGATGCCTAGCATCAGCATCTCCATTTTTCTTTGAGTTGTTGCTAGTTTATTTGTCAGTGCTTTTGTTAGAGACCAAGTTTCACAAACATATGTGATGACTGGAAGTATACACTGGTTAAATGTCTTCCTTTTTAAATAGTGGGACATCATTGTTTTGAAAAATGCTTTTCAATTTTCTGAATGCACTCGAGGAAAGTTGAACTCTTTTATTTATTTCGAGAGTTTAATTAAACTAAACTTATTATATTCTATCTATTTCCTTTTGGAGTCCACAGTTTAGATCAATGAGATGACCTAATTATGTATATAAAGAGACTCTTTCCAAGAAATTGTTTTCTATTATTATGTTTTTTGGTGTTACAAAATGATTAAACATGATTTTAGCCTTTTTCTCTGTTTAATTTTAGACCAATTTTTCTGCTATCATGATATAAGCCTTCTATCATTATATTAAGGTCTCATGGAATGTTTGCAAAAATTATATCATCTTCATATCTTAAATGTGTTAAGTTTCTGTTATTAATTTTTATACCAAGGTTTGTCCAGTTTATACGTAGGCTGTTCAATAAGTAATAAGACTACATTTATACAGAAAACAGATTACCTTTAATCGTCATCATTTACATGGTCTTTTTCGAAGTAACTACTGTGAGACGCGATGCATTTGTCCCAACATTGTGTCCACATCTTAAACACATGTGTGAGTCCGTTTTTTGAGAGTTCTTTCAAAACCGCCTCCGCAGCTTTTACACATGCTTTGTTGCTTTCAAAATAGCGGCCTCTTAGTGGTTTCTTGAGCTGAGGAAACAGCCAGAAATCGCACGGTGCGAGATCACGACTGTATGGAGAGTGTGGTAGGATATCTGTGTTGTTCTTCTGCAAAACGTCCACTACACAACCAGCAATATGTGGTCTTGCATTATTGTGGTGTAATAAGAAGCCATTCTTCAGCAATGGACGCTTCCTTTTGACGTGCTTGATGATAATCGCTGCTGTGTTGATCATTGTCTCTGTGATGGACGTTGAAGGTCTTCCCTCACGTTCAAGATCTTCCACATTTTGCCTTCCTTCCTTAAAAGTTTTATGCCAGCGAAAAACACTTGTCCTCAACATTGCTTCATTGTGGAAAGCTTCGCGTATCATGTTAAAAGTGTCCGATGACGATTTTTGCAAACGCACACAAAATTTAATCGCATAACGCTGTTCCAAGGATGCTTCCATTTCAAAGACTGGTCGCACCTCGTAGATGCTCCGATGAGCAATTGTGTTTAGTCACGTGACACTCTGGCACATCAGCCCGTATACGCCATCTATCAACCTCTTTTGTTAATACTTACAGCAACATTTCTTTATTCCACAGAAATTAATATTGTGATGAGTGGTTTCGCCAGGGTAAAATTAGTCTTATTACTTATTGAACAGCCCACGTATTATTAAATATTTCTTCAAGGACTGCTGTAAAGATTTTGGGCGATAGAGTCTCCTTATTGGACACCTCTTTTCAATTGATATTTTATTGCTACTCGTGTGAAGTTATATTGTTGCTGTTGCAGTGTGGTATATTTCCTGGAGGAGGTCCATATATTCTCCAGGAACTCACTGATTCTGGAGTGCTTTGATTATTGCATTAGTTTTGATGGAAATATATGCTTTTTCATAATCAATAAAGGCTAAACAGAGAGGCAATTGTTTTTTTTCTTCTACTTTTTCTATTATTTGTTTTTGAGGTGAAAGAGTGGATAAGATTATTGTGATGGTGGGATCAAATGACTTGAGTCGTGGTGTAAATAGGGCAGCGAGAGATATGAGATTCTTGCTTGAGGTTATACGAAAGAAGACACAGAGAGGAAAGATAGTGTGTGTATGTGTGTGTTGCCTAGGTATGATAGTGATGAGCTCAGCAGAAGAGCAATGATACTGAATGGCATAATAGCGAGAATGTGTCAGAAGAGAGGATTAGGATATGTGGATGCTTGGAGTGCATTTGAGAACAGAGAGGAATTGTATGCAAGAGACCGGTTGTATTTGAATGAGGAAGGACGTAGGCATCTAGAGAGATTGCTGTTTGGAAAAAGTCAGTGTGTCCCAAGGAGGATGGTAGCAGGGGTTGCCTCTTGTGGGAATGGGTACTTGGGAGAAGGGGGGGGGGGGGAGATGACGACATCAGGTAACACTGAGCGCAGTGGAGTCTACAGGGGATAATGCTGGGTATAGAAACAACGGAATTTATATGCTTTATACTAATGCCAGGAGTATCTGGAATAAGGGAGAGGAATTGGTGGCACTGATGGCATCAGCCAGGCCAAAAATTATTGGGATCACTGAGACGTGGTTGACAGAAGAGAATATAATAACAGGAACAGAAGTTGCTGGGTACACCATTTTTCAGCAGAATAGGAAGGGAAAGCATGGTGGTGGAGTACGGCGTATGATAAGTGACGACCTATGTCCTCTAAGAGTGGAGGCTTTGGAAGGCTGTGACACTAATGATTTTGAAAGCATATGGTGTGAGGTGGAGGTGGGAAAGACAGGATATTTAGTGGGCTATAGCTACAGACCAAGGAGAACAGAGAGTGGGGACCAGGAGATGTTGAGACAGTTGAGCATGACAAGTGCAAGAAGAATGATTGTTATGGGAGATTTTAACTACAGCAGTATAAATTGGGAAAAAGAAGATGATGTAGCAATAAGGGAAAGGAATTTCTAGAATTCTTGAGGGACAATGTCTTAGGCAACATGCAACAGAGGAAACAAGAGGTTCAAGAGTTTTAAATTTGGTTATAGCATAACAACAGTTGTTAATAACTGATATGACATCCCTCCCACCAGTTGGAGAGAGAGTGACCATATGGTTTTGACTTGGAAAATGAATAGACATGCAGGAGTATCAAAGAGAAGGGAACTTATGTGGAAGTCAACTTGGGGAAGTTTCATGGAGGGAGGAATTGGAAGGCCGGGATATCATTAGTGCTTAGGAAATTGTGAAGGATTATTTGTTAGCAGCAATGGTAAGCTATATTCCACAAGTGAAGAAGAGGACACAATTTGGAATAAAGTGGATGACAAACAATATTAAACAGGAACTGCATGCGAAAAAGAGGCTATGGAAGAAATATAAGGAGACAGGTGAAGAGAAGATGCATGAAGAATATAAGACACAGGCCAGGAGAGTGACCAGTATGTTAAGGAAGGTGAAACTGGAATATGAGAAAAGATTGGCCCTTTGATCCGAGAAAAATCCTAGGAATTTTTTAGCTATGTGGCCAGTAGGATGAGAAATGACTGTGGAAGAATGACATTGTGGGATAAAAAGGGGAATAGAGTGACTGATGCAGAGGACATAGTGGAATTGTTCAATGAACACTTTATTGGAGTATTTCATCCTGGAGGAGTCAATTTGAATACTAGAGGGATAGGGCAGGTTCGAGGTTTAGAGGTGCAGGAGGAGAGTGTGTTCCAAATACTGAGTACTCTGGATGTTAGTAAAGCTGTGGGACTAGATAGTATTTCACCACGAGTTTTGAGAGAATGTGCTAAGGAACTGACAGTGCCTTTGACCTGGCTTTTCAATGAAAGTCTGGCTATGGAAAAGGTGTCCAGGGTTGAAGGAGGTAAGATAGTGTCATTATATAAGGGCAGAAGCAGACTGGAAGTATCTAATTATAGGCCAGTTTGTGTGTCATCAGTAGTTAGTAAGATCTTGGAGAAATTAGTGAGGGACCGTATACAGCATTGAGCAGATGACGGTAATGATATCTGTGAGAGTCAACATGGATTTGTGAAGGGGCACTCTTGTTTTAGCAATATGCTAGCCTTTTATGGTAAAGTCACAAGAGCATTAGATGAGGGAAAAGCATATACTGCCATTTTCCTAGACTTAGCAAAGGCATTTGACAAGGTGCCACACAATAAGCTGATATTCAAGTTGAAGCACATGGGTCTGGATGTCAGATTAGTCAACTTCATTCAGGATTGGCTGTCCAATAGGTATCAGAGAGTTGTGTATGGTGGAGCAATATCAAAGAGGCAAAAGGTTACAAGTGGGGTTCCACAGGGCTCAGTACTGGTACCTATATTGTTTAACCTTTATATCAATGACATTGTCCGTGGATTGCAAGGGGATATTCAGTTGTTTGCGGATGATGCAAAGCTGGGAAGGGGGTTATTAGGGTTAAGTTTAATGCAGCAAAATGTAAGGTCTTGAGGTTTGGGACACATCGATGGGACACTGCATACTCTATGGGAGGAGTTAAACTGGAGGAAGTAACAGAGACAAGAGATCTGGAGTTGATGATTGATAGAAACCTGAAATTTAGGGGACATATTGCAAAGGTAGTGAAGGTAACACAGAGGATTGCTGCAATAATGAGAAGGACACTGACCTGCAGAGATAAAATGGTTATCATTCCGTTGTATAAGACTCGGATCAGACCACACTTAGACTATTGTTCTCAGATCTGGTCCCCAGGGATTTGAAGGGGATAAATTAACTGTGGAAACGGTACAAAGGCAGATGACAAAGATGGTGTCAGGACTGTACAATGTTAGTTATGAGGATTGGCTGAAGGAGTGTGGACTGCAGAGTTTGGTGGATTGAAGGAGAGGTGATATGATTGAGACTTTTAAACTCTTGAGAGGTGGTTACAGGATTGACACTGGGGAGTTCTTTCACTTGGTTGAACAGCAGGAAGGAGTTATGACAAGGGGCCATCCCTAGACATCACGAAAGGACACTGTGAGAAAGAGGGTGAGGAGTGGTTTCTTTGCATGGAAGGTGGTTGAACCATGGAATGCATTGCCTGATGGAGTGGTGAGAGCTAGAAAGGTCAATGCATTTAAAGAGTGGTATGATAGACTTTGTGTTTCCTAGGGGGGACCTCCCTCAATGAGTCGTGATAGACTTGTGTTTCTTAGTAAGGACCTCCTGCAATGAGTCTTTTGACTCCATGGAGGCCTGAATAATAATAATAATAATAATAATAATAATAATATGATAATTGTGTTAAAGCCAGAATGGAATCTGGTTTGTTCTGCTAGTTGATTTGAGTCTTGAATAGGGTTAACCTCTTTGTTATTACTTTTGTGATAATTTTTTACAGATTAGAGAGGATACAGTTCTTTACTTCTTTGTCTCCTTCTTTAAATAACAGTAATCAGAGTAGCATTTTTCCAGTTTTCTGATATCTTTCCCTCTTCTAGCAAAGATTTAGTAAGTTTGTGACATGGTAAATCATGTTGTTTTAATTCATTTAAATCATTTAATTAAAACAACATAATTAATTATGTTGTTTTTCCTAATTAATTCTATGTGAATTAGGTCTTCACCAAGACATTTTCCGTTTTTCATTTGTTTTAATGCTTGTTTCATCTAAGGTGAATGGGGGATGAATTCCATATGTGATAGGGAAGAATTATTTATATTTGATTTATCTATTGAAGGATAACTATAGAGTTTTTTTTAAAATTCTTCTAGTCTGCTTAGGAGTTGTTCTTGGGTCCTTATTGTAGTTCCATTCTTATCTTTTATTGCAGTTATTTGACTTTTACCAACTGACAAATGTTTTCTTAGTATTTTCATATTTTTATTGTTTTCAATTGTTTCTTTTAATTTTTTAGTGCTATAAGATCTTATTTCATTTCGCATATTTTTCCTTATTGTTTTGCATAGTTCTGTATATTCTATTTTAGAAGTTAAGTTTTACTTTTATTCGTATTTTGTCTCTTTTTTAGTAGTTGTAAAGTTTATGGTCTTTTTTGTTGTTTTTGAATTCGTTGGCTGCTGAGATTATTACTTCCCCTCGGTTTTTTCTAATTTTATTTATGTCTTCTTCAAATATGTTTATTAAGTCTAGTTTCTGATTGAAACAACAAAAGTCTAAGTTTTTATTAAGTCTAATTTTTGAGTGAAACAACAAAAAAAATCAAGAAGTCAAAACTTCTTGATTTTTTGTTGTTTAGCCTTTATATTCTTTCCAATTTGCAGTTTAATTTAAGTTTGGCTCTCTCACCAGTCAATGGTCACTTGCTGTTTTTACTTGATTTAGTACTGAGGTATCTTAAACTATTTTTTTATTATTGCACAGTATATAATCTATTTCATTTTTTATTTCTCCATTTGGACTTCTCAATGTCCATTTTCTTTTCGGGGCTTTCTTAAAAAATGTATTCATAATGTAAAGCTTGTTATTGATAGAGAATTCTGTAAGAGCCATTCCTGAGTTGCTGCTTGTACATATACATATGGTCCTATTATGTCTATTTTGTGAGAGGGATGACCTACTTTGGCATTAAAATTACCCATTATTATTAGCAAAGTTTTAATTGCCATTTCTTTTTTTGTCTATAGTGTGCTGCAGTGAGTCATAAAATGCTTCCATCTCTTCATTAGTGTGGGATGAGGTTGGAGCATATATTTGGGTGATCCTGATTTTAAGTTTGGAGTTTATTTTAAGTGTGATTTCTAATATTTTTTCATCTGTATAATTAAATTCTTCTCTAAGGTGTATAATTGTTTCCTTAATTAGAAATCCTACCCTGTATTGTCCTTTTGTTTTCCCATATTAGTATAAGTAACTATAAATTCACACATGTGCCACAGTAATTAACCTCTTAATAATATGTAAATATTTCGTCTTAAATATCATAAGACATCATCAGTACAGTTAAAAACAATAACAATTACATTAAAGCATTAGTGTGCATGCTTACATTGGAATCCCTCTAAGTATACAGTAGCATGTTTAAGGACTAAATACTATTGGGCTGTAATTAAATTAAATTAAATTGGGCTTCTTCTTGTGTAGGTTGAGGGTGGGATTTGAACCCATGACCTGCTCACTGGAGATCAAGTATGCTCAACCACTAAACCAACCAGACCTTTCTAATAGCTTTCTTTCTCTCTCCCCCTTCTAACCATGTAACAAGTTGATTTAAGATATCTATCCCAAACTTGGAAGTAGAGTTATTGGGTAACACTTCAAGAGGAAGGTTGTTCAGAGGAAGATGTCATCAAAGAGGTTTGCAGCTGGCTGTGAAAGGATGTTGGGTAACAGCCACTACTCATATTTTAACATGCTTAGTGGAAAACATACAAATGATGGATACTAGTTCAGTGAAACAGCACCTGTGGAAGTACTTAAAATGGAAACATATCATCTCTGAGATAGCAGCTGAAGTGTATCAGTAAAACAAAGAGAGCATTAAGCAGCTAAACTGTTCTCTCTTTCTCTCTCTCTCTCCTGAATAGTATCAAGAATTTTTAGGGAAGCTTTTGAATGGACATATTTGAGATTTGTACAGGGCTGATAATGGAATCATAAAAAGTAGTATTTTGAGTGGAAAACGATGCCAAGAGGATGAGGAAGATGTTTTGTAATGTGTTCATGTCAGAAAGGTTGGAGGTAAATGTCAGTCCAAGAAGAGATCTGAACCTATCTAGCAATTAGTGTATTATTAAAGGTAAGCAAAGATGAACTGAGATTCTTTTTATATGAAAGAAAGAAGGCAAAAACGTCAATGGAAGCAATGAAGGATACTAGTTTATCGTTATGCCACTGAGGATGAAGAATGAAACAACAGCCTTGTGTTTAAATGCAGAATGAAGCATGAGATGTTTGTGTGCTGCAAGGTTTACCAAATGAGTAGGGTGAAAAATAACATCAGCAAAGCAAAACTATGGATTGAGTTATTAGTCAGTGAGAAAAAGTAATTTATGCATAACAGTAAAAGAGTAGCCCTGTGGCACTCCTGCATTGAAGAAGTATGACAAGAAGAAACTCAATAATCAAATGAGGCTCAGAGCACAAACGACAGAAATGTATTTTGATAGCAATAAAGTTCAAGAATTTGTCCTTACCCAACTGGAGAATGGCAAGGAGATCAATGTTTAACACATTACTTATGGAAGATCTAAGTTTGAGAAGTACATTATTTGTCAAATGAAGAAGATGAACAGGATATGCCACCATCAGCGAAATGATGCACAGGATTTGAGGCTGGTGAGTATATAGGAGAAAGAGGATAAATGAAAGTACGGAGCCCGTCACTGGGAGTAAGTATGAGAAAAGATTCACCATAAAGAAAACATATGAACTATCTGCCATGATAAGTAATGAATAAATGGAGAAGAAACTCATGACCTAACTGCAAAGGACAGATGTAGATGGTAGCGTGGTAAAAAGACCTCTACATCAGACCTAACCAAATGCCTTGGAAATGTCACAAGCAATTATGTGAGTTTCTCTAAACATTTCCATAGCTTGTGCCCAAAGGTGGGTAAAATTAGCTAGGGAATCAGTTGTGGAAAAAGGGCATAATCCATATTAGTGATCAGTGAATAAGTGATGAATCTCCAGGAAGTGATTGACTGTTGATAACTTTTCTTTTTTACTGTTTTCAAGAGAACTGATGTGATCATAAAACATAAAACAAATATAAATACATAATATATAAAAATACAATACATAAAATCAAAACTTAATATAAAACCATACAGCTGAAATGAAGATTATCAGAAAAACTGAAAAGTATACACTATTCGATCACAAAAGAAATGAAGAAATTATGAAAGAATTAAACCAGGAATCAGTAACAGAAAAAATTAAAAAAATATAAACATAAATGGATGGAACACGTTGAAAGAATGAAAACAGAAAGATTACCAAAATAAGCCTTAAATTACAAACCATTAAGAAAAAGAAAACCAGGACATCCTTTAAGAGATTCAACGACGACTTCTAAGGCTGGAACAGGCCACCTAGGCCCAAATCCTTGACAAGCATGATGATGATGATGAACAATAATTTGATGAGTGACCTTTATCTCCCTTTTTGGGAGTGTGCTGAATATTTGCTTGTCTCCATGCTGTTGGGTATATGCCACATGAATATGACAGTGTGTACAGATGATATAGGATAGGTGCTAATTATGAATGAAAAATTTTAAACAGAAGATATCATCTTCTGTTTAAAACTGTTTAAATTTTTCATCTTCTGCCAAACTATTAGCAATTCTTTTGATGTCTTTCTGATGAAAATATTATAGGAAGTATGTAGTGAGCTTTTTTTTTTTTTTTGGAACAGTGGGAGGTAATTTGCCTTGGTCATCTATACAGGAGTTGAAGATCAATGATGCAAAATGAAGGAGGTAGGCATATTTTTGATGATGCCACAAAGGTGCCATTTTTTATATTATTATTATTACACCCTCCATGGAGTTGGCAGACTCATTGTGGGAGGTTCATTCAACTGACAACACATTTACCTTACAGAATCTTAAAATCCTTAACACTCCTTGCATTAACAACACATTCTGGTAATGCGTTCCATTCATTGACAATTCTCCATGTTAAAAAATCTACTCCTCACAACCCTCTTCACCACGCTTTTACATAACTTCCAGGGATGACCTCTGGTTCTTCCCCTCTCACCTTCTACTCTTTTTATAATCCCCTCTGGATTAATCTGATAAAATCCTCTCACTAACTTAATTGTAAATGAAAAAGCTTCACGCAAGTTGGGTGCCACGCTTGCTCACAGCAGATCAAAAATGCATGAAAATCTCTGAACAGTGCTTTGAGCATTTTAACAAGAAAAAAACTGATTGTGTGCATTGATTTATTACTATGGATGAGACTTGGATTCACCCTTACACGCCAGAATCCAAACAGCAGTCAAAACAGTGGACAGAAGCCAGTTGTTCAGCATCAAAGAAGACAAAGTCAGTTCCATCAGCAGGAAAAGTTATGGCATTGGTCTTTGGGATGCTAAAGGCATTTTGTTTATTAATTATCTTGAAAAGGGTAAAACAATAACTGGAGAATATTGTTCTGGTCGTTTAACCAGACTAGATGAAAAAATTCTTGAGAAAAGACCTGGTTTCTTGAAGAAAAAAATCATCTTTCATCAGGACAATGCACCTCCCCACAAAGGTGTTTTGGCAATGGGAAAATTAAGGGATCTGTACTATGAATTGTTGGAACATCCACCCTATTCCCCAAATTTGGCTCCCTTTGACTTCTGTCTCTTCCCAAAACTAATAGTCTTCCTCGCTGGTCAGCATTTTTCTTCGAATCTGGAGATAATTGCAGCTGTAGAGGGGTATTTTGCAGATCTTACTGAGAACCACTACGACAGGATAATGGCGCTGGAGTAATGCTGGAATAAATGTATTAGTCTTAAGGTAGATTATGTTGAAAAATAAAAATAATTTTGAAATTATAAATTTGTTTTTTCATTGTTAGACTGAGAACTTTTCAGACCACCCTCATATTTGCCAAAGCATACCATGACATTATCCTCTGCATCTCCTCACCAACAGCAGCAGCAACAAATTGCATATTTTGTCCTATTGGAATCTTTTACACCAAATGGCTTGAAATGCACAGTTTTCACTGACTGATCTCTTCCTGAACTACTATTTTTAGCTGTTTATAAATGTCTACCACCATCAACAATATCTCCTTCCCCATTCATTTCTTTCTAATTTCCCTAAAAATACATATTAACAATGTGTTTGGGAAAAAAGATAAGTTTTCAATATAACTTACTAGTTTTTGCTACAGTTTGGAGGAACCCAGATAGAAAGTATTGTTTGTGCATAGTTTGCATTTGTCAAATTTGCACTCCGACATAATATTTTGGTATATCTTCTCTGCAAGGAAAAGTGAAATAGTGCAAGAAAGAGTACAATGAAAGTCGATTGCTCGAGCAAAAATAAGTTTTATTTCATGGAATATTTTTGAAGAATTTTATGCGTTTCACTGAAAATTTATTTAATTAGTGATACTGAGACTGAATGCATATTAATTATCAAGATTGTTATTAGGTTTTGTAGTAAATTTTGTGTATAACAGTTAACAGAGGCAAAAATGGTAATATGAATTAGGTCAACCACATCGGTTGACCTAGTTCTTATCATTGGTGGTGTGGATTTTATTAAGATGGTTCGTTGTCGGGAATGTAATATGTATGCATGAATGAATGTGGCAGATGTGTTTGTTGAGTGATTAAACAAGGAAAGTGGGAGAGTGACAGCATGCAGAAAATATAATATATTACTGAATTGTGGTGATTTGAATGAAAGTTGGAAACCAGAAGTGAAAAATACTAGATAAAAGATGAAAGGCAGTGATGGATGGAAAAATCATAGCCAGAAGAGTGAATATGAGAATACGAGTGTGGAGAATGTCACTGTGAATAGAGAAATGATTAAGACAGGAAAACCAAGAAAAATTGTGGAAGTGTACTTGATTGACGAAGTAAGAGCTGGCATGTACAGAATGAACTCAGATGTATGGTACATACGAACTGAAGAGTGTGAAAAAAATAAAATGACAGATATTGCAAAAAAAAAAAAAAAAGTAGCAAATGACTCAAGAATAGCAATATATGGAAATTCTATCATAAAAGGTCTGGTGGATGAGAGGGTGCACAAGCCTGTTTTTCCATCAGGGAGGATGAACAGGATGATCGAAACTTTGGTTATGAGAAGTAAGCGTGTGAGGGAGTTGCTGGCTATAGTTGGATTTGGTTGGGCATAGGGAGAATGTGAGGATGAATATCATGAGAGTATTGAGCGGAGTTAAAGACAACAATGCAGCAGGAAGAGTAATTTGCATGTTACCCAGGTATGAAAATGATGAGTTGTGGTGGAGAACAAAGATCTTAAATGGAATGTTAGCAGAAATATGTGAAGAGAAAGGAGTGCAGTTTGTGAATGTGTGGGACAAGTGGAACTATATAAGAGAGAGAGAGAGAGAGAGAGAGAGAGAGAGATATGAACTGCATCTGAATGGTTTTGGAGTGAGTCATTTTGAAAGACTGCTGCTGGTAGGAAGTGTAATGAGTGATGCAAACAAGGTATTAGTAAAAGTCAAAGACAATGTAAATGAGCAGGAGAGTGAACCAAAAGAGAATGATGTGATTGCGAATGAAGAGGAGAATGTGAGAATAGGAATGCAAGCTGAATAGGAAAATGGGATGTGCTAGGGAGAGACAATGTAAAGAAAGTGGAATCTGAAAGCAATAATGAATGCAAGTGTGTAGATCAATGATAGTGAACCTTTTTACCCAGGTGTGTCAAACATCTTTTTTTTTTAAATATTGATGTTGTTGATGTGCCACTTGCATACATGCATTATAAATTTAACTACTTAATCATAGATGGTGACTTATACATATCATATTAGACTATTTATTTAATAGGACATTGATATGCAATCTATGAATTCATATTATACAATTAATTTAATAAACTGAAATTATTTAAATTAGTTTTTTCATCAGAATACCAATATTTTTCAACATCCAAGGTGTGTCACTTGAAACCCTCAAGTGTGTCAGTGCTAACACGCGTGTCATAGGTTCGCCATCACTGGTGTAGATGGTCAGAAAAAAATGAACTGTTTGGAATACATGGGGGGGGGGATATGGAACAGAAGGTAAGCCGACAGGAGTAGGTGAAAAGAAATCACAAATGAGGACAGCATGAGTGGGACTGGTTACAGACCAAGACATGAATTGTGCTTAATATGAATGCCAGGAGTATCAGAAATAAGGGAGATGAAACTGTTGCATTGATTGAGTTTATGTGCCTGAAAATAGTTTGAAAAAGTGAAACATTGCTGGATGTGAATAATCTCTTGATGAAAATACTGGAAGGATATGTTTTTATGGATAGGAAGGTGGAGGGGGGGGATACTACTGATGATATGTGGGGAATTTAATTATGTTCACACAAGAGGGGAAAAAAGTGGCAGTGGTTTTGAAGTATGGTGTGAAGTGGAGGTTGATAGAATGAGGTATGTGGTTGAGTGCTGCTACAGGCCAGGGAATGTGGAGAGTGGAGACAAAGAAATGTATAGTCAACTTGGATTAGTGAGCAAGCAAAAGGTGATCATTATGGATGATTTCAATTATGACACTACTCTTCATTCCAATATTGACTGAAACGAAGAGATAGTGTCAGTGAATAAGGAGAATGAATTTCCTGAATTCTTAAGGGACAATAGTCGTAGACAATATGTAATGGAGGAAACAAGAGTATTAAGAGTTTTAAATGAAAATACTAAATTGTAAATGAAGTATCTAATCTTCTCATAGTTGGTGAGAGTGATCATGAAGTGATCACTTGGGTTGTAGCCAGTCATATGAGAATTTCTATAAAGAAGGGATATATGTGGAACTAGAACTACATGGATGGTAATTATGAAAAGCTTAGGAGACAAAGGCAATGTGAGCATTGATCAGTGGTGGCCCATACATAAGCACTGCGACACTGCAGCATCCCCAAGGAAAAAATTAAAAAAATTAAATTTTGTTTATGTTTATAAATAATAACAATGCTTACAACATTATATAAATGCAGTACAACATGTTAAAGGTTGCAGCTTATGTGTTTTGACATTGATTGAATAATTAATAATTGGAATTATTCGATTAACGCTTTATATTACAAAACAAATGCACTGCAATCTAACGCCAATATTTGTTTGCACTTGTCATTGCATGTTACGTCATTCTTACACTGCTCATTGCACGTTACATCATTCCCACACTGCTCATTGCACATTACGTCATTCCCACACTGCTCAAACACCAGTGTATTTTTAGTATGCTTACGTGCCTTATTTCTGTGAGATATGAAGCATTTATTATTGGTGAGTGTGCGTGGTGAACTACTTTTTGTAAATCTTATTTTATTTTGTTAAAATAACATATAATTATTTATTTATTATAGATACAAGGCTGAATTATAACGAGTGTCACTGTTGAAAATATGAAAAGAATTATATTTTTTCAATTATCGTTACACGAAACAACTGCACTGCGATCTAAAGCCAATATTCGTTTGAGCTTGTCGTTGCACATTACGTCATTAGATACACTGCTGTTTGGGGCAGGGTATCTAATGACGTAACGTGCAACGACAAGCACAAATGAATATCAGCGAACTTATGCCTGCACTAGTTATTACTGTGAGATATGAAACGTTTATTATTGGCGCATATTCGTGGTGAACTATTTTTTTGTAAATCTTATTTTTTGTTAAAATAACATATAATTATTTATTTATTATAGATACAAGGCTGAATTAAGACGGTGTCACTGTTAAAAATATGAAAAGAATTATATTTTTTCAATTATTGTTACATGAAACAAATGCACTGCGATCTAACGCCGATATTCGTTTGCGCTTGTCATTGCTATTGATACAAAACTTTTATTATTGGTGTTTGTTCGTGGTGAGGATGAAATATTTTTAATAAAGAAATTTTTAATATGTAAATTTATTTATTAATAAATTCATTACTGATTAGGAAAAAAAAGTTTTTTTTTTTTTTTTTGTATATGAAGCACCCCCACTTAAAATTTTCACTGGCCGCCACTGGCATTGATCAAGAGCTATTTAACTGCAGCAATGTCTGCATGTATTCCAAAGGTGAAAAGGCTAAAGAAGGTAAGATTAAGATGGATGAATGAACAGATTAAGCAGGAAATCTGGAAGAAGAAGAAAAAGAAAAATGCACTGTGGAAACAAAACAAGATGAATGTTTGTAATAATCAGTTGCAGGAAGAGTACAAAGAGCAGGCCAGGAGGGTGACTCAGTTGTTAAAGACAACAAAAGTGCAGTATGAGAAGAAATTAACCAATCAAAACCAAGAAAAATCCTAGTGAGTTCTGATAAGTGGCAAGTAGAAGAAAAAATGACTACAGGAGCATGATGCTAGTTGATGAGACTAGCAGATTAGAAATCAATGCAGAAAGTTACATACTGATAACTGAATACTTCAGTGAGCAGTTTATCAGTATATTTCATCCTTGTGAAGGCAACATCATGTGAAGCTGGAGTGTAAAGGGTATGGCGGAGACTGATGAAGATATGTGAGAAATTAAGTAAACTTGATGTTAATAAGGTGGAAGTACTTGACAATATATGAAGGAATTCTCTAGGGAATTAACAGTAATTTGGGCATGCCTGTTTAACATGATTCTTACAACATGGTGAGTCCCAAAGGAATGGGAGGCAGAACAAGTTGATCCATTTCACAAAAGGAGACTGAGGCTACAAATTATAAGCCAATCTGTGCATATGGGGTGCTGGTTAAGGTGTCAGAGAAGTTGATGAAGACTAGGATTTAGGAAAAAAATCAGCTGATGCCTTTTATTCCCATACAGGGAGTAAGCAAGGCCATTTTAGCCCTATCTAACTTTTGGAGACTGAGTTGGCAGTTCAATCTCCACTTGTAGCCAGTCAAAGATAGCTGGCCCAAAGCTACCACCAATTAAGCAGCACGCAGTGAAGAGGCAGCTCAACAAGTGCCACCATCTCGTGGTCCCTAACACAATATATTTAATGTCTGAAAAATAGTGTGAGTTCTACGGTCAATTTTCTTGAGTTTATAGGATGAAAACCCCAGTTTCAGGAGAAAATACCTGCTTGCCCATGCCAGAGATTGACTAACTTGGGAACCGGTCAAAAAAAGGGTTAGAAAAATTTCCTCCATACACTGACTAGATTTGAAACCAAGTCTTTCTTAATATGGTTAAGCATCGTGGTGGGCAAACACCACATTCACTGAGCTACACAGGCTCTAGGATTTAGAATTGGGTTGGTAATATATATATATATGTGGAACTGTAAGGTTGGTGATTATGACAAGCTTCAGAGACAGATTGGAACTATAGCATGAAAAGAAGTTGAACAGTAAGGAAATAAATGCTGTTTGGGAACTGACAAAAAAATACATAACAGCATCAATGTGTGAATGCATTCCGAAGGCCAGAAGGCTGAATGAGGAACTTAAGCATGACATCTGGAAGTAAAAGGTACTTTGGAGGCAATACAAGATGAATAATGGTAAGTATCACATGATTATTACCATTATTACATGAAGAGTATAAAGAACAAGTCAGAAGAGTGACTCAGATAGTAAGGAAAACAAAAGAGCAGTACAAGCAGAAATTGGCAAAACAGGCAAAAAAAAACCATAGAGTTTTTTAGATATGTGGCAAGTAGAAGGAAGAACGATCATGGTAAGATGATATTAATAGATGAAAATGGTAGGGTATTTCATCCTTATCACGGTGGAATTATGAAGAACTTAAGTGTAGAGGACACAGAAGAGTATGGAGTAATTGTGAGTGAGCAGGAGGTAATTGAGGAAATAAATGACCTTGATGGCAATAAGGCAATAGGATTTGACAACATATCACCAGACATCTGAAGAGAATGTTCCAAGGAATTAGAAGTAGCATAGGTATGCCTGTTTAATAAAAGTCTTAAACAGCACAGGTTCCAAGAGAGTGGAAGGGGGTCAAAATTGTTCCACTGCATAAAGGTGGTGATTAAGGCTGTAGCTTCAAACAATCTGTATATCTGGAGTTGTAGTGAAGGTACTGAAGAGCTTGGTGAGAAGTACGATACAGAAATGAGTTGATAATAGTAGTATTTTCTGTGGTTATCAGGAAAAAAGGAGATGCATATACAGTGGTGTACTTGGATTTTGCAAAGGCATTTGATAGACTGCCACATGATAAGCTCTTAAATAAATTGAAAGATATGGGATTGGATAACAGACTTCAATCAGTGACTGGCTGTCAGATAGGTATCAGAAAGTTGTATATGGGGGTACAGTATCCCAAAAGAGGAAGGTCACTAGTGGTGAATTGAAGGGGTCAGTTTTGGGCCCATTGTTGTTCAATTTGTATGTTAATGATATTGAGATGGTTTTAACTAGTGATATGCAGCTGTTTGCAGATGATGCAAAATTGGGGAGAGCAATGCAGAGTCAAACAGATGTTACGGATGTGGGAAAATTTTAAAGGAAGTAAATTAAATGAGACATTTGGGAGTGATGGTGGAAAAGGACCTGAAATTCAGGGGACAGATTGCACAAGTTGTGAAGACATCATATCAGATAATGATGTGGAGGATCCTAAAATGCAGAAATAGAGATGTTATGATGTCACCAGATAAGACCTCGATCAGGCCTCTTATGGATTAGTGTGCATAGATTTGATTACCAGGTTTTCATGATGACGAGGATATGTTGGTAAGAGTCCAGAGAAGATTCGGAAAGGTGGCCAGTGGTGTTTGGAATGTGGATTACAAGGACAGATTGAGAGAATGTAAGTAATTGAAAGAATACAAGTAATTGCAAACCTTGTGAATAGGAGTAAAGGGGGGGGGGATATGATTGAGACATATAAGCCAGTCAGGGGTTGTTATCAGCTTGACATGGAAGAGATTTTTCATAAAATCAGAGGGGGGGGGGGGGTAAAACAAGAGGTCATTGCTGGAAACTGTATAAGGAGAGTGTGAGCAGAGGAGGGAGGAGAGGTTCTTTGCATGGAAAGTGGTTGGTGAGTGGAATGCATTGACTGAGTGTGTGTTGTAAATGTAGACACATTGAATCAGTTTAAAGCACAGTTAGATCAGCACTGTGTGCAATAGCGTGTACCTCCTACGATGAGTCTCTGACTTCATGGAGGTCAGATGTTAATAATAATAACTGTGGTTGATAAAGGATATGCATATAAAGTAATGTAGTTGGATTTTTTAAAGCTTTTAATACACTGCCATATGACAAGCTAGTAACTAAATTGAAAAATATGGAATAAGATTACAGACTGGTGAGTTGGGTAGCTGACTAGCTATAAGACATATCAAGCATGTTGTATATGGAGGAGTGGTATCTCAAAATAAGAAAGCCAGAAGTAAAGTGCCATGAGGATCTGTTTTGATTCCATTATATTTAAACTTGTACAATAATGACATTGGAACCAGTTTAACTGGAGATGCACAGCTGTTTGCCAATGATACAAAGTTGGGAAAAACTATGAGAAGTAGAGCAGAGTAGAGTAGATGTGGTCTTGCAGGAGGATTTCAACAGACTATATGAATGTGCACATGAGTGCAGCTAAGTTTAATGTTGCAAAATTTTGAAATTTGGTAGGCAAGGATGGGATGCAAAGTATACAATTAATGGTGAAAGTTTGAAGGAGTTGGAGGATATGAGAGATCTGAAAGTGGTGGTGAAGAGAGGCTTGAAGTTTAGGGGTCACACTGCTAAAATTGTAAGAACATAACAACAGATTATGGCAATAATGAAGAGGACATTGACATGCAGAAGCAAAGAAGTTATGGTTCCCTTGTATAAGGCTTTGATCAGGCCACATACAGACTACTGTGTGCAGATTTGGTCACCTGGTTTTCAAGGGAATGAGGATGTTCTGGAGAGTGTCCAGAGAAGGTTTGCTCAGTATCAGGTCTATGGAATGTCAGTTATGAAGAGAGAGATTGAGGGAACTTAACTTGCAGAGCCTTGTGAATAGAAGAAGAAGGGATATGATTAAAACATATAAATTAGTGAGGTGTTGTTACTAGATTAATGTGGTGGAAATTTTCATAGAGTAGAAGGAAGCAAGGGTATAACTAGAGGCTATCCCTGAAAGCTGTATAAGGAGGGTGTGAGCCAGGGGGAGAGAGAGAGAGAGAGAGAGAGAAAGAGAGAGAGAGAGAGAGAGAGTGAGAGAGAAGCAGGATCTTTGCATGGAGAGTGATTTGTGGGTGGAATGCATTGCATGAAAGTGTGGCAAATGTGGAAACTGTAAATGGGTTTAAGCCACAGGCACCTTTCGATGATCCTTTTCCATGAGAGTATAGATCTCCCGAGATGAGTGCTTTGATTCCATGAAGGTGAGATATAATAATAACAATAAGTAATACTGTTACCCTCACAGTATATCTCCCACTAACTATATTATCTGCCAGCCATATCTCACTAATGCCAAAATCTTTTGGCAAAGAATTACTAAGCAGAGATAGTTGTAGAAATTTTTTCACTTGGTTAAAAAGTAAATGGAACTTGTATTCCGAACCAAGTAATACCCCGAACTCCTCCCCCTTGTTCTAAATGCTTCTGGCATTAGTGTACCTGAAGTACAGTAGCCTCTTAGACCCACAACTATCCTTATACATTTTATTTAACTCTCCCATTCTGATTTGTTACTTTCAGCTTTTGTTCATTCTCACAGTCACTTTCTACCTCCATAAATAGCTCTAGTTTACCTGATTTTACCCTGATTTTTATAATATCACTCCATTAAGTAGCACTTTTTTTTCAGGCTTTGAGCACCAAGCTCATTCAAGTGCAAGCAGTTCACTTTTATAAGTCCTTTATTCTATTGTATCAAACTCATTCCATACTGCCACAAATTCCACATTATTCCTCCTGCATAACCTATGAATTGACAATTATAGCTATAATTGTCTTATAGTAATTATAACTATAATGGCCAATATCATTGGCAATTATAGCTCTCCTTCTCAACTTGCCTGTATCATACCTTGGTAACAGACTCACTATTTTTACTCTTTCACTCTTCTCTTTTGCTACTTTCAGTAACTTTCCTCCCTGTCATACACCCTCTGTTCAAAAAGAAACCAAACTTTTGATAGAAAATAAAACACAGGCCGATTATAATTATTCAAATAATTTATTTCAATCAATATGCTTTCCCTCAGCTTCAATACAGTGTTTGGCACAGTCAATTAATTTGTTAAATAAGTTTTTTTATATCGGTTTTTGGGATACTGTTGAGGGGCATGGTTACTGCCACTTGAATGTTTTCAATGGTGTCTTATCACTTTCCTTTCATCAAATGAAAGTGTCTTATCACTTTCCTTTCATCAAATGAAGTCGAGGGAAGAGAAAGAAGTCACAGGGTGCTAAATCAGGTGAATATGGCAAGTGATCCAACACACAAACTTGGTTTTTGCTCAAAAACTGTCTCACAAGGTTCAAACAATGAGATGACCAGCTGCCTGCATCACAATATTCATGCTGTACGCAATGAATTCTGGCTATCAATCGCTTCAAAATTTCGAGATAAAACTCACCGTTGACCGTTTGGCGATGCAGAACGAATTCTTTGTGGATAAGGCCCTTGGAATGATAGAAACAAATCAGCATTGCCTTTACTTTTGACTTCTCCAAGCAACTTTTTTTCAGATGATCCTCTTCTGGTGGTCTCCACTCAGCACTCTGGTGCTTTGTTTCGGGCTCATACTCAAAACACCACATTTTGTCACCAGTAACGATTGTTTCAAGGACATTTGAGTCCTTACGAGGGTTTTAATGAGATCCTTGCAGTGTTCCATTCGATACATTTTTTGGTCATCAATCAACTTGTGGGGAACAAATCGCAAATTCAATTTACAAATGCCTGAACTCTCAGTCAAAATGTTGTGCACAGTTGATTTTGGAATCCCCAATTCATCTTCAATCAATCTCACGGACAATTTTCTTTGATGAAATCATGCACTTTTTTGGATGTTAACTTCGCTCAGTCCAGTATGTATAAAGACAAAGTTTCACTTTGTCTTTTTACATACTAATAGTCTTGCTAACATTGTCAATCTCTGCAGCTGGGAAGCATAATTCAGACTCTCATAATTCAGGAATTCACAAAATCCCTTAACAAGCCTGACAACACAACTCACACAGAAAAAAGAACATCAACTGATGAAATTAACATGAATTGGCAAACATTCAAGAATAGATCAACGAAGCAGCCAAACATACACTCCCACAATTAAAAAGGAAAAGGAATAAACCTTGGATAAATAAAAAAATATTAAAGTTGATGGAACAAAGAAAAACAGTTAAAGAAGAAATCTGAATATAAAAGCATGAATAAAGAAATAAAAAAGAATGCAAGAAAGCCAAAGAGGAATGGATTAAGAATAAATGTAGAGACATAGAAAACCTTGATAGAAAATACAGAAGCAGAGAAATTATCAAAAGATTGGAGAAATGACAAGCAGGACAAATACAGTAAATCACACAAGTGTCATTAGAGACTCAAGAGACCATATTCTAATGGATAAAAAAGAAATCATGGAAAGATGGATTGAATACACAAGGAAATTATACAAGCAACAAAGAAATAATATTCCTGAACAAACTGATTTAGAAGGATCCCCAATTTTACTTTGTGAAGGTGAAAATGCCGTCGGAAAACTAAAACCACATAAAGCTGCAGGAATAGATAATATCTTGGCAGAATGGTTGAGGGCTCTCGATGAAGGAGGACTGAAATTTCTAACAAAATTATGCAATAAGATTTACAAGACTGAATTTCTACCCAAAGATATTATTCACTCAATTTTCGTTCCAATTCCCAAAAAAACAAAAGCTACAAGATGGGAAGCGTTTAGGACAATTAGCCTCATTAGTAGTATAAAAAGTCCTCCTATATGTTATTCTTGAAAGAAATAAAAGAAAAATAAATATAGAAATAAACGATACACAAAGTGGCTTCAAGGAAAATATAGGTACAAGAGAAGGTATTTTCAATGTAACAACCATCATGGAAAGATATCTAGAAAAACAAAAAGATGTGTACCTCTGCTTCATAGATTACAAAAAAGCATTCGACAATGTTCAACATGAGCAATTAATTGAAATCCCTTCAAAAATAGCCATGGACGGAAAAGACATTAGGCTAATAACTAATCTTTACTGGGAACAGACTGCATCTTTGAGAATAAATAGAGACCTCAAAAGAATTCCCAGTTCAGAAAGGTGTGAGACCAGGCTGTGTCTTGTCTCTGATTCTCTTTAACCTGTACATACATACATACATCTTCAAGGCCCACCTTTCCTAATTGGGTTGTGGGGCAGCAGCTGCAAGAGGAACTTCCAATGGTCACAATCCTCCACCACCAAGCTCAGGTGTTCTGGCGGGATTCCCAAATGTGTCCACCGAAGGTTTTGGATATAATCTATCCGGCGAGTCCCTTCACGTGGCCTCCCACCCTCTGGCTTGGCGAAGAGGGCCTGATGAGGGAGCCTCTCTTGTGGCATTCTGACCAGGTGCCCATACCAACGTAACTGGTATGGGACCTCAATACTCAACCGCTGCTTCTCAACACGGAGAAGCAGTGGTTGAGTATTGAGGGTTTCCCAAATTGCAGAAATATTTAACCTGTACACAGAAAAAATATTTAATAAAATTAGTAACCTCAAAGGAATCACTGTAGGGAGCAGAAATAATAATAACCTAAGATATGCAGATGACATGGTTCTTCTAGCTGAAAACAAATATGACCTCAAGATTCTTATAGATAAAACCATCAAGTACATCGAACAGTATGACCTCAGTTTCAACTTCAAAAAGACAAAAATTGTGATAATGTCAAGAGAAAAGGAAATACCAAAAATATGCATCAATATAAAAGGAAATAAATTAGAACAGATGCAAACATACATATACCTCACTGGTGGCTTAAGGAATTTACAACGCATAAAACAGATATTAATATTCAATATTTCGGCAACGTCATGTTGCAATCTTCAGGAAGATACAAATATGGTATGTGCACACAGCCACTAACAAAAGCAAATGAGGAAGAAGGCAAGAAACTAATATTGTTCCTAAAGTCCTAATGGTGCATCCTAGCAGGATAATTGGGTTGTCTTGGCCGTTGGGCTGAAGTTCTTATGATGTAAGTCTTCCAAATTTGGGGCAGTCTCATGCACCAAAATTTGTTGAGGTTTGGAACGTTTTTTAGAGCTGCTGATGATTCCATGAATAATCTTTCGTACATGAACTTGCTGCGATGTATTATTTTAGTTTTCTTCCAACAAATTCTATGGCATGGTCTGCAAGCCCAGAATGGCTGTACTGGTGAAACCAGATGTAGTCTTTGTGTTCTGAAATCCCGATATTCGCTGTCCTGCCTGGTGTATACCTGCAAGGGACCTGGTATACACCTGGTAGGTCTAGGGGAAGTGGTTGATCTTTGATAGAGCAGATAAGGGATGCCAACTTTTTATATGGTCTATAATTTCTTGTTATAACATATAACTTCTTGTTATATGACAAAAAATATGATTTGGGTCATATTTTTTTAGGATATTGGTTATTTTCTCAGAGGTGCCCAAGATGTAGGGGATGGTGATCTGAAAATTGTCCTACTTTGGCCAAACAGGCAGGACAGCAAATATCAGGATTTCAGAACACAAAGACTACATCCGGTTTCACCAGTACAACCACTCTGGGCTTGCAGACCATGCCATAGATACCTGCCATAGAATTCGTTGGAAGAAAACTAAAATAATACACCGCAGCAAGTTCAAGTACGAAAGATTATTCATGGAATCATCATCAGCTCTAATAAACGTTCCAAACCTCAACAAATTTGGATGCATGAGACTGACCAAAATTTGGGAGACTTACATCATGAGAACTTCAGCCCAACGGCCAAGACAACCCAATTAGCCCGCTAGAGGGAACCATTAAGACTTTAGGAACAATATTAGTTTCTTACCTTCTTCCTCATTTGCTTTTGTTAGTGCTTGCGTGCACATACCATATTTGTATGTTCCTGCAGATGACAACGTCATGTTGCTGAAATATTGAAGGTATTCATTAAAGTTTATATCCGTTTTATGCATTGGGTAATTCCTTAAGTCAGTTACCAGCTATGTATGACCAACGTATAAGCCTTGCTATAAGAATTTCGATCATCCAAGAAGAGTCCATCACACGGAAGGCCTGCCAATAAGGTAAAATGAGGTTGAAGATATTGAGACAACTAAATTGTCTGACCTTCCTAAAACGCTGCTGGGATAACAAGGTAATCCCAAATTGTGTTAAATTTAAGCACCATTTTACTTCACAGAAAATTCTCCATATTTATAACTGCACGAGCTTCGCCCTACTATGAGAACAAATTACCGTGACGCGTGTTCTCTTTGCCGACAAAAACAAAACATTATGGGTACTAGAGGAAGAGCTTTCAGATACGCTTGGCCATGACCTTTGGACAATTCTTTATGACATCTCATGCGCTTCGGCAACAAAAGAATTCGAAAAAATACGTAGTCGGCACATGAAAAAATATGATAACTTGATAAAGAATTCTACTTCCGTAGTTTTGAAGCCTTAAGCACTAACCGCACTTTCACATGGCCACAATTTCACCCTAGCTCCTAAGAGAATACCTGTCGAGGAAATAATGATCCAAATAGAACGTGGGATTCACAACCTTCCTAACCATATTGCCAACAACGTCAGTCTGGATGTAGCCATGTTCTCATCAAACCAACTTCTCATCAAATCAAAAACCAACTTATCCAAAGATGAAAATGCAGCTCTACTAGAAATGAAGAAAAACAAAAAAAAATAGTAATCACCAAAGCGGATAAGGGAAACGCCATGGTGGTTCTCAACCAAAAGGACTACACAGGTAAGCTTAATGCTTTATTATTAGACCATATTACCTACCTCCCTATTGAATATAATGCTACCCCAGCTCTCGGATTAGAACTCTTCACAGACTCCTTAAGAAGAGTAACTTCTTG
The DNA here is from genome assembly GCF_054136105.1 of Typopeltis vanoorti. Lineage (NCBI taxonomy): Eukaryota > Metazoa > Arthropoda > Arachnida > Uropygi > Thelyphonidae > Typopeltis > Typopeltis vanoorti. The sequence goes on along the minus strand of NC_143558.1, from coordinate 44,977,410 downwards.
GCCTGTGGAAGTTACTAACAAACTAAAACCTTTTAACCCCCCCCTCCGCGATTATATGGACTTGCAAAAATACATAAACAAAATATGCAATTACGTCCCATATTGGATGGCATTGATTCCCCCAAATATAAATTAGCCAAACATTTAGCCAAAGCGCTCACACATTATACTGGCAACACACCATCACACAAAAAAACTCAGCCCACTTCAAAGTCAGTATAAAACCTCTCACTCCAACACACTAACATAATGGTCAGTTTTGACGTCTCCTCCCTATTCACAAATGTCCCACTCAAGGAAACCCTAGAGCTCATCCAAGCCAAATTTCCACCCAATATCGCAGCACTATTTCAGTTCACAATGAACTCAGGCTATTTTATTCGTTAGAAAAAGGATTGGAATTGCAAAGTAAACTTTCAGCAATATGAAAAATCTAATGACATCTAAAGAATTAAATCTGAAAAACTAAGAATCTCCAAATGTTACATATGGTCCACATTATTATATGGAGTAGAGACATGGACACTCTCCAATCTGAGTGTGAAAAAATTGGAGGCCTTTGAAATGTGGATGCTGCGAAGAATTATGAAGATATCATGGAAAGACAAAAAGACAAATGAAGAGGTACTAGAGATAGTAGGCATAAACAGAAGTCTGATAAAAGAAATTAAAAAGAGAAAAGTCATCTATTTTGAACTTATTCTCAGACATAATTGCCTACAAAGGACACTTCTCAAAGGAAACTATTGAGGGAAAGAGAAGGAGAGGAAGACAAAGACTGGAGTGGATGAAAAATATAGAAGACTGGATCTATGTCTCATATGACGGATGCAGCAGAGAGGCACAGAATAGAATATGGTGGAAATACATGGTAGTCAACTGCCTGGAGGGAGAAGACACCTGACAGGACAGGAATTACCATACAAAATTCTTTACTTTCCCCTCCTTGCTTAGTTGAACATTTCTTTTCCTCATTTTTTTTTATCTCATCTTTCTTTCCCTTCTGACTGTACCACTCAGCAACTGCTTCTACATTCACTCAAGGTCAAACTTTGTCCTGTGAAGGGTTTCCATGTATGTTCTCTCTCTCTCTACCCCATTTCAACCAACCTCTATTCTTCCTATCATGAATGCTATCATTCTTATGTTTGTCACTTTTACTCTCTCTCTCTCTCTCTCTCATTTACTATCCATTATCTCTCTATTATACAGACTTTTGCACTTATCCCTGCTCTTTTGACTTGACACACACTTCTGACACTTGCTCTCAAAATATTTCATGCATGCTCTCTCACCACTCTCACTTCCAAACCAAAAATGGTAGGGCAAATAATTTGTGTTGAGACAATTAATATTTGGAAAGTTAATGTAGAAATATTTTTTGCATGGATTTTTGTTCTTTTTTTTTGTGTGTGTGTGTGTGAGAGAGAGATGTCTTGTGATTTTTTTCTGTTATTGTTTTTCTGGAGATTTTTCTAGTACACTGTGTAACTGGATTTTAATAGTATCTTTTATGGTTAGTGATTACAAGTACAGAATAAGGGTATTCAGTGTGGAAGTAAAAGACTTATGAACATGCCTTCAAAGCAGAAAGCATCCAGTCACTTCTCCATGCATTGCCTTGACAGCATTTCCTGTATAACATTATACTCAGATTTCCTTCGCATATGATCAAGCAGAGTAAATATTGGCAAGATTATCTGATAGCTAACTGAGAAGTCTCTTTATATTTTACCATCAATTTTTGTCCCATCCAGCTTGTAGAACCATTTTACTGTATCCATGAATGGAAAAGCTGCCAACTACCTAGTTGGTTACAATGTGTATTAAGCATATATACTTGTGAAGGCATCATCAATGCTGTATGTTAAAATGGGGTTCACAAAAACAGGAGCCCCTGCTCTAGAAACAAAATAGAACAAAGCAAAAAGCAACTTCAAGCTTACAATAATCAAGGACATCTACTATCTAAATGTTCTCTCCAGCCATGCCTGTTTTACAGGGAAAAACAAAAATCCTAATTATTCAAATTAAGTGGATATTGAATCCAACATTATTTCATAGCCAAACATAGAAACTATAAGAGTATCATGCCAAATATAGATACTATAAAAGTTTCAGCAGATACAAGCATATGCCAACCTTTCATGACAGGCAACTCATAGTAAAGATGTAGCCAGCTCTGATCACTGTCCTTAGTATTTTCCCATAATGTAAAACACATCTCCTAGGAGATGTATGATGTTATACATTATGGGGGGAGGTCACTACCCAGACCGGTTTTGACCTTTTTTGAGGTCTCGTCAGTGGGAGCTAGACCAAGAATACTCAGGATGAAGTGATACAGAACTTGTACTTTATGATACGAGTTGCTAAAAAAGGTGTCACATTACAAAAGGCACCAAAAATTACTGAAAAAGAGAGACAAGAGATTGGCATATGCTTGTATCTGCCGAAAGTTTTATAGTATCTATATTCGGCATGAAACTGTTGTAGTTTCTAGATTCGGATATGAAATAATGTTGGATTCAATATTCACTTAATTTAAATAATTTTGCATTGCCGAAGTGAAGTTTTTGGCTCTCTTTTTCAGTAATTTTTTGTGCTTTTGTAATGTGACACCTTTTTTTAGCAACTCGTATCATAAAGTACAAGTATCACTTCATCCTGAGTATTCTTGATCTAGCTCCCACTGACGAGACCTCAAAAAAGATCGAAACTGGTCTGGGTAGTGACCCCCCCCCATAATGCATAACATCATATATCTCCCAGGAGATGTGTTTTACATTATGGGAAAATAATAAGGACAGTGACCGGAACTTGCTCCACCTTTACTATGAGTTGCTCGTCATGAAAGGTTGGCGTACGCTTGTATCTGCCGAAACTTTTATAGTATCTATATTCAGCATGAAACTCTTGTATTTTCTATATTCGGCTATGAAAGAATGTTGGATTCAATATCCACTTAATTCGAATAATTTTGCATTGCCGAAGTGAAGCTTTTTCGGCTCTCTATTTCACAAAAATCCTAAGTTTCAGGGAGGTAAAAGTTTTGGGAACAGAAGCATTATCAAGAAGAAGAGGAATCTTAAATAGAATATATTATCTCTTAATAATGGTCTTCATTTCTGGTTCAAGTTGGGACAGAACATAAAAAATAAAAAGGGAAAAAATAATGTATACTTTCCCATGCTAAGCAATAAGTAAAAGCTGTTTATGTTTATATAGGCTATAGTATTTTAGGCCTCTCTGACTACTTGCATACAATTAAGAGCTTCATTTTTTACAAGTCTCAAAGCATTTTCATTCAAGTAACAAAGTGCAATAATTATTTACTCTCTTTAACTGCAAGACAGTTTCTCTTCTCTTCAATGATGATGATGTTTGATTTGGCATTTATTTACAAAGAAGTTCATTTCATCAACATTAAAAGTTTGTTGTGATGAAACACTGCTTTGAATAATAGTGGAAATTGGTTTATTGGTTTGCTGGTCTAGTTAGCAAGGTGGATAGTGAGCTTATACTCCAATCAAGTGGCCATGGGTTAGAGTTAACACGTTTGCTGCCAAGCTCCTTGGGCATGGTTTGTTACCGCACGCCAAGCACTTTCACTTCTACAAGGTCAGTACGAGTTATCTCGTAGCTGGCTTATCAGACAGAATTTTGTTTCGTACGCCAACTACGAGTAAGCTCGTATCCTCCCCCCCCCCACACACACCTATGTCTTACATGCGCTGACGACTGTGTAACTTGAGTTCAGAGTCGGTGATGTTCAGCATTCAGTGCAGTAAGGTTTATTGCATCTAGTCTTACAATTATTTAAAATTATCTAAATAAAAACCTTCAATTACACCATGGCCAGTAAAAGAAAGCTTACTAATGAAGAATCAGAAGCTTACACTAATATGAGCGATGGTGAATGGAATGAATTATTTGGTTCCGATTCCAAAGATGATTATAATCCTACAGATGACTCTAGCAATGACTCAGATGATGATATATCATATATAAATATATGTATATGTTGAAAAAACTTCAAAAAATTGTTTTATTTGCATTAACAAACACACAGTTTATGCAACAATACCTCTTATAATATACTATAGTTTTGCTGAAATTATTTTCCTTCTGCCAAGCCCCCAGACGTGCTCTCCACTTTATTCACAAGCCAAGGGTACAAATTAACGTGGTTATATTATGGGTTAACTCATGCTTGGCATAGGAGGTCAGTAATCGACATACAAGAATATTTGTAGTTGGCTTGTGAGGCTCGTATACCAACTACAAGTATACTCATAGTTGGCAGAGAACGTGTTAAAACCTCAAAAAGATAAGTGTAATTTTATATTCATGTGAGCTGACATCAATAGCTTGTTAATTAAATTTTGTTGTGTGATTGGTACAATTGTGTATTTAATTAAATTCCATGTGTTTCTTCTGTGTAGCTTTGAGAATGACAAAATGGTACTGAGACGTACGTTGCCACAAAAGACAAATGCAAATATTGATTTTTCAAAAACTGTGAGATGTTGTGAATGCGATATGTATGTATGCTAGGGAAGATAGAGGTTATCTATGTGGAGAGGATTAACAGAAGAGATAAGAGTGTAGGTGTATGTGTAAGAAGTGAAACATGCTTATGGATTATGAGGTATCTTGAATACAAGCAAGTAGCAGGCAAAAGGCAAAGCAGGAGATCATGAATGTAGCTACAGAGTATGCAGGATTGATGATATGGTTGAGTGCATGAAAAATGGAGCTGATATTAATGGTAAGACAGCAGGTGCAACTGGTGGTGAATTAACGGCAGTGAGTGGTAAGACATTGGGCATGCAAGGTGGCAGGAATACAAATAGCATAAATGGCAGTGAGAAAGTAATTGAAAAGATGAAAGCAGAGTTGGAGAAGATGAGGTAGAATTGAACATATGAGAAATGAACTACTAGTGAGCTGGGTAGTTGACTGGCTGTCAGCAGATTGTATATGAAGGAATAAAATTGTAGGATTGATAGAGTTCATCATAACGCTAAAGATGGATGCAGATCTTATGATCTGTTCCAGTCTCATTTTTAATCTAATAGATTTTTTTGAGGTCTACCTGGTCTTTTCTTCCCAATTGATTTATATTTATTATCAACAGAGTTCAATTCCCCAAAACTGTCAGAATAAGTCAGATGTGGTTGGATGAGGATAACATTCTTACAGGAATAGAGATAAAAGAATATGTAGTTTTTCATGAGGATAGACAGAGCAGAAAGAGAGAAGGAGTACCTCGGGTGGTAGCAGAGAAGCGATGCTCCATCCAAGGTGAATATTCGAGCAGCAAATAGTGACACTGGTTTTGGAGCAGAATGGTATTTGGTGGAGGTGGACAAGATGAAATGTTTAGATGGATGTTGCTATAGAACCAGTAACATGGAGGGCAGTGAGAAGGAAGTGTATAGGCAAGCTGATCTGGCTAATAGAAAAAGGGAAATTATTAAGAGCAATTTCAATTATGGTAACATAGACTGGAATGAAGCAACAGCAAAGAGAGAATGATTTCTAAAGTTTTTGAGGAGCATTATCTTAGGTAGTGTGTAACAGAGTACTGTCTCCAACCAAGATGTGAGACCTCTCAACACTTCTGCTCATGGCAGAAGAAGGCGAATCCATTCTGATAATAGGGTAATCAATATTATATGTCAGAAAATTAACTTTTCTTTTATGAAAATTGTAGTTTTTAAACTATTTTGCTTGTACGACAGTTGGAAAAATTTACATATAAAGTAAGTGATTTTGCATGCTAGTGACAAATTTGTACATCACCTTATTCCTTTCTCCCTTTCAACATGAATTGATTCTTCTTGGCACAGTGCCAGCCAAGGTTCTTGCATCTGTGGTTGGATAGTACACAAAGATGAAGGGTTTTAGATTTGATTATCTCATCACATGATGTTATTGTAAATGAGATGCAAAGTCTTCCTCCAGTTGCTGAAAGTGATCATGGCCAGTCATATCAGGACTTTGTGAGAAAGGGATATATGTGGAACTATAAGGCTGGTGATTACGACAAACTCAGGAGGTAGCTTGCAGCTATATCATGAAATGAGGAATTGGATGCGAAGGAGATCAATGCTGCTTGGTCCCTACTCAGTAACTATCTAGTACAGGCAATGACTGTGTGCAAAGGTCAGAAGATTAACTAAGGTAGGTGCAAAATGGATGACAGAAGAGGTAAAGTATGCAATCTGGAAGAAAAAGGCATTGTGCAGGGCAGCACAAAACGAATGGCAATAACTAGTTAGATGAGGAATAAAAAGAACAAGCAAAGAAGACAACTCACTTATAGGGAATAGCAAAAGTGCAGTATGAGTGGTACTCAGCATATAAGGCCCCAAAGAAATCCTAGAGAGTTTTTTTTCAATATGTCACCAGTAAAAGGAAGAATGATTATGGAAGGATGATCTTGGTTGATGATAATAGCAGAAAGATAACACTGAGGATATAGTAGAGATGTTAAAGGAGCAATTCATTAAGATATTCCATCCTTATGAATGTAACACAATTCAGTACTTGAGAGTAGTGGATGGGGAAGGAAGTGCCATTGATAGTGAGTGATCAGGAGGTATATGAGGAATTAAGTAAACTTGACATCAATAAGGAGTTGAAATAGAACAAAGTTGTTGAGATCAAGGTTTTAGAGAGGCTGGTGATGACCAGGATTCAGAACTGGCTTGAGAGCACTAGAATTCTTGGAAGGTTGGCCGAAATATTCTAAGAAAGATTGTGTTTTAGCAATTTGCTTACTCATAAATAGTGTGACAAATGCATTGGACACTGGGGGATTTGTACACAGTAGTCTATTAAGATTTTTCAAAGGCATTCAACAAACTACCACAATGATAAGCACACTTAAATTGGAACAGATGGATTGGATGATAGATTAGTGCTCTGAATTGGAGATTTGCTGTCTGATAGGTATGCAGCAAATTGTATATGGAGCAGTAATATCTCAGAAAAGAAAAATCACTAGTCGTGTGTCCTATGGCGTATCACTAGTGACTTTCTTCTTCTGTTTTGGGATCACCATGTTTAATTTGTATGTAAATAAGATTGGGAAGAGCTTGATTGGTGATATTCCATTATTTTTGCATGATGCAAAGTGTGTGTGGGGGGGGGGCTATCAGGAGTAGAATGGATGTTTGTAGCCCTGCAAGAAGATTTGAAGAGATGGCATGAATTGCCAAATAAGCAGTGGGTTTAGAAGAAAGGATGGCAAACACAATATAAGATTGGTGCAAATATCTTAGAGGAGGTGGAGGAAATGAAAGATTTGGAGATGATGGTAGATGGGGAACTGAAATTTTGGAGACATTTGGCTAAAATTATGAGGGCAGTACAGTGGATTATGGCAATGATGCAGAGAATACTGACATGTACAAATAATGATATTATGATTCCATTGTACGTATAAGGCTTTGATCAAACCACATATGGATTACTGTGCACAGATTTGGTCACCTGGTTTACAAAAGAATGAAGAAACGTTGGAGAGGGTTCAGAGATAATTCATTATTATTATTATGCAGCACTTCCATGGAGTCTGGAGATGCACTTTTTTTTTTTTTTTTTTTAATGTTGAGCCCATACACAGGAGGTTAGTTGATTGGTCAACCTATAATACATTAGTACCGTGTATGGGTGGTGGGTTGGGAAAGGAGGAATTTGTTTACATTTGATTTGAATGACTTTAAATTGTATTCGTTAGGAAACACAGCAGGTGGGAGACTGTTCCACCGTGCGGTTGCAGGGATGAAGGAAGAGGAAAAGAAACTTGTTCTGTTTGTTTCTAGGTGAACTGTGAAGGGATGTTGTGCAGCAGCTGTACGTGTTCCAATGAGTTTAGTACTGAGCAGAGGAATTATTGATGATATTTCCGATGAGCATTTCCCATGGAAATATTTGTAGAATATACATACTGCAGAGACCATATGTCTGTGTGAAAGAGGGGGGAGGCAGTTGGTAAGGGATGGATCATTGATGTCTAATTGCTCTCCTCTGTATTGAGTTGAGCATTTTGAGAGAGCTTTTTGGGGCCCCATCCCATATGTGAGAGCAGTATTCAATAGTTGGGCGGATTCGTGACTTGTATAATGTTAATAGCTGTTCGGGGGTGAAGTAACGTTTTGAGCGAAAGAGAAATCCTAGTTTTTTTGAGGCTGAGGATGCAATGGTTGAGATAAGTTTATGCCAGGAGAGGTTTGATGTGAGGGTGATTCCAAGGAGTGAGATCTCAAACTATCTGGAGATTTGGGTATCATTAAAAAGGATATTGGAAAAAATGGTTCTTTTTTTTATGGGAAATAGTACAGAACTGGGTTTTATTGGCGTTGAAATTTATGAGGTTATCTGAACCCCATTGGATGATGGCTTGGAGATCGGAGTTGAGGGTTGCGGTGGTTGATGCTCTGTAGGTTGAGGTGAGTTGTGTAGGGTAAGGCTTATCAAATGCAAGCGAAGAGTGAAGTGTGCTGTCGTCTGCAAAACTGTGTATTGGGTTGGAGGTCAATTTCAGTAGGTCATTGATATATAGCAGGAAGAGGGTTGGTGAGAGGACAGAACCTTGTGGGACCCCAGCATTAATTGAGTGGTGAGAGGATAGGGAGCCGTTAAAAAAAAAACTGGCGATCCACCTACAGAAGCCCTGGGTCAGACCGAATGATGGTAGTTTGCCTAGTAGGCCTTTATGCCAGACCCAGTCAAAGGCTTTGGAGATATCTAGTGCAACCACTTGAGATTTGTCAAACCTCTCCATAGCCTTCGTCCAGAGATGGGTGACGTATGTGAGTAGATCTCCTGTTGATCGGCAGTGGTGGAATCCATACTGGCTGTCATTTATTTGGTGAGTGTCTTCAAGATAGTGTAGGAGTTGGGAATTGATGATTTTTTCCATTACCTTCGACTGGACGTAAGGTAAGCAAGATAGGACGGTAATTGGAAGGAAATGACTTGTCACCCTTCTTGGGGATGGACTGAATATAGGCCAATTTCCAGTTTGTGGGATAGATTCCAGTGGAGTAGGAGAGTATATATAGGTGACATAGGATAGGGGTCAGTTCTGGAGCACAAACTTTCTGAACAATTGGGGGAATTGCCATCGGGCCAGGAGACTTTTTTGTGTCTAATTTGGATAGTATTTTTCGGATCTCATCCTGGCAAAAGGATATGAGGGGGTCATTGTATGTTGAATGTCTGGAATGATTGGGGGACATTTACCATTGTCAGTTATGCATGCATTTGAAGCAAAGTATGAAGCTAGAAGATTGGCTTTTTTTCTGTGGATGATGATGCAGTAGAGCCATCGGGGTGTGATAGGGCTGGGAATAGTGTTGGACAGAAATTACGGCCAATTGCTTTGGTGAGAGACCAAAAGGCTCGGCTCTGTTTGGACAGGCTGCTAGTTGCCTGCTTTTTGCTCTTTCGAACTTTGTTTTGGAAGTATTGATTTTTTTTTTTGCATTTATTACGGGCTTCGGTGTATGCTTTGAAGGAGGATGGGGTTCATGATTTCAGCCAGTTGTGGTATGTCTGGTGTTTCATCTCTACAGCCTTGGCACATCTTTTGGAGAACCAGGATTTCGTTAGGGAATGGCAGTTCAGGGTGCTGTGTGGAATGTATGTATTCATACCGGTGAGAATTACTTTGGTAATAAGCTCGGTGCATATGTTTGGATTGGAAGGCCAGAAGCAATAGTCCAACCATGGGAATGCATCATAAAAGTTGCGGAGGCTGTCCCACTTGGCACTGTTATAGTGCCAAACTACTCTTGTGTGGGAGTGTCTGTGTGAACGTTGTTGCATGGGGGAGGAGATGAGCACTAGGTTGTGGTCAGAATTGCCCGGGGGGGGCTCACTATTTTCATTGGTCATTGGTGAAGAAGAGATCTAGGGTGTTTGGGGAGTGGTTTGGGTTATCAGGTATTCTGGTTGGCATCTGGACTAGTTGTGTAAGGTCGTTAGTGTTGGCAAATGTTTTGGCAACTCTGTCTGCAAGATCTGTACAGCTGGAGGAGAAAAGCCAGCTAGTGTTGTGGACATTAAAATCTCCTAGGAGGATGGTTTCACTGTTGGGAAAGTGGGATTGGAGAAAGTAGATTTTTAGGGAGAGGAAATTAAGGAGCTCAGGGTGGTTGGTTGTGTTGGGAGAGTGATAGAGACAGCAGATGAATTGGACTGAGTGGGGAAGGGATATTTTCAACCAAAGGAGGTCAAAGTTGGGTGCTCTCTGGCAAGGTATGTCAGAGCAGATGTATGCACAGACACCACCCTTGGGACGAAAGTTGTTGAAGAGTGAGTAGTTTGGAAGGTTGAGATGAGTGGTGTTGCTGGGAGGTGAGATTTGTGTCTCTGCCAGGAAGAGTAGGTGGGGTTGGTAGACTGTAGGTGGTAGTGGACACTATTCAGGTTGGAGTTTAGGCCACAGATGTTGGTGAAGTGGATGTGTAGGGTTTTGTGTGTCGTATATTGGACCGCATGGGTCTTACACATTTCCTATGCAGAGCCTGTATGCTGGTTTCCTTGGTGGCTGCTAGTGGCATCACTTGGTTTTTTCACCAGTTTATCTTGTCTGTAGTTGATGGTCCAGTTGTTGTCACCGTTTTGACGTTTTTCTTCAAGTTGTCTTCGAAGCTGGAATCTTTGTTCCCTTTGTTCAAATGATAGGTCTGGTTGTGCACGTATGCGTGATTGGGGGCAGGTGTCTTTGAACTTGTTGTTGATCGCTGTTATTATTTTTGATGAGGTAGTCGGCGTGTCGCAAGTCACTTTTACTAGGCGCAGAAAGTTCATACCATGCTTCCTTTTATTTATAGGCCTGAAACGGTAGCACCTGGCGATATTCTTAGGATCAATGTCGCATTCTTCAGCGAGTTTGTTGATCTCCTCTTGTAATGATTTTCCGTTTTCCATCAGGAAATTCAAAATGATGGCGTTGAGTTTTTTTGTTTAGCCTTCATCGAGTCGTTTACCGTTGCTGCGATTAGGTCACGAAGTTCTTTCACTGGTGGAGTGGAGCTTGCGTTGCGCTGGTTTTCAATTTGTTCTAGCTTAGTTTCGACTGCCCATATCTTGGTGGTAAAAGTTTTATTTAATGCATTGATGTGCTGTTCAAAGTTTTCGATATGTTTACCTATGTTCAGTAGTTGTTTTACCAAAGGGAGACACAGCAAACAGAAGAACTGCTGGTTAAGTTCGATAAGTAACTTTTGCATAGCTTCTTCAATTTTCATGCAGGAAGCGCGCAACCAGTGGCAACAGAATTCACAGAATATGCCCTTTTTTCTGTCTGTGACACCAGTTTTGTAGCTGCGGCACGTAGGTATGTCAGTGGCGGTCAAAGGCACTGAGCTGGCGAGACTTGTGTGCTCATTTGCCGTTGGCTTTTGATGCCGCCATCTTTGTTGCATACGGTAGGCATCGTGTGTGCTTACACGATGCCTACCATACTTTCCAATTCTAAATCAGCTTACACGTGGCTGATGTAGAATTGGAAGAATAGTTGGATTAATACACTATAAGTACTTACAATTTGTAGTGAAGTATTCGGCTGTTCATTAACCACTGTTAGGTTTCCGTTTGATGGCTAATTTCAATGGGCAAACACTCGTAATAACTGTAAATTGGAGAGCACAAATTTGAAGTAGCTTATTCACTGAAGCCGCCTGGCAGACCCCACTGTGGTAGACCTGCAATAACTTTTACACAAACAAAATCTATCATACCTCTGCTTAAATTCATTCACTGTCAGGGCACTCACAACTATTTCTGGCAATCCATTCCACTCATTCACCACTCCTATGCAAAAATCTAGTCTGTACACCCTTCCTAACCACACTGTTACAAAACTTCCATGAAACCATAGTTCTCTCTCTCTCTCTCTCTATTTGTCATATACTGAAAAATTTCCTTTGTAGAACCCCTTTAATAACTTATAAGTTTCTATTTTGTCCCCTCTTTTCTGCCTATCAACTAAACTTTGCAACCCACACACCTCCAACCTATCCTCAGAGAGTGCATTTCACAGAGCAGTCACCAGCATAGTCACTCATTTCTGAATTTTCTCCACAATCTTGTGATTCCCAAGAAACCCAGGTTACCAAATCTGTGCACATTAGTCAAGATGTAGCTGAATCATAGCTATATAAAGAAGGCAAATAATCTCCAAATCTTTACTTGTTAGCCTGTTTTTCAACATCCAAGTAATCCTTTCAGTTATTTTACCAACTTTGAAAATACGTATTCTGAACTTCAACTCTCTCCCTGCCATTCCCCAAGTTCCTAGCCTCATAAATTTCCTGAAATCCAGTACTATCAATGTGATATATAGTACGTAACCATTTCAACATGAAGTGTATAATCTAACATTTTGCAACATTAAACTGATAATCATTATCCTTCACCCACCATGCCAATTTACTTAAATCATCCTGTAGGATATCTACATCACCTTTATCAACTATTGCTCGCCCCAGTTTTGCACCTTCAACAAACAAACAACTGAATTCCCCCCCCCCAAATCTTTCTCTATATATCACTAATATCAGCATCAAATTCTTGCCATGTACCCTCAAGGGGTGTACAGGTACAGGATATGACAGTACTACATGAAAAATTTACATCTTACTAATTTCCTATCTACAATTTTCATCCGTATCAGTCTGTTACTTGTCAAGACTCCAACATTAACAGATCTTATATTTCTATCCTCCAAGGCACTTTTTATCATATCAATCCACCTATATCTTGGTCTACTCTGAGTCGTTTTCCTGCCAACCTGGCAGAGAACACATCTTGCTAATCTTTCCTCTCCCATTCTGTTTAAGTGACCATCCCACCTCAAATTAGCTCTGCTAACGCATTCCTGGATGCTGACAATGTCGAGTTCTTTCCTAATATCCTCGTTTTTAATATAACATTGCTATCGATGCCATCTGTTTGTGCCCCTAATCTTTCTTGGGACTCTCATATCAGCAGTTTCTAGTGTTTGGTCAAGTGTTTGACTTCTGACTCAGCTCTCAGAATCCATAAGTTAACACTGGCTTGAACACTGTCTTGTATACAGCTAATTTAGTGTTCCGACTAATTTCTCTCTTATTCCATATGAATTTATTCAATTGACATCCTACCATATACCAGCTCTGTTGATTCTGTTGTCATCATCATCATCATCAAATTCCTGCCATGTACCCACAAGGGGTGTACAGGATATGATAGTACTACATGAAAAAATTATATCATTACTAACTTCCTATCTACAATTTTCCTCCATATCAGTCTGTTCCTTGTCAAGACTCCAACATTATCAGATCTTATATTTCTATTGTCTAAGGTACTTTGAACTGTATCAATCCACCTATATCTTGGTCTTCTTCTGGGTTGTTTTCCTGCCAACCTGGCAGAGAACACTTGTTATGCTAATCTTTCCTTGCCCATTCTGTTTATGACCATACCACCTGAGATTAGCTCTGCTAATGCATTCCTGGATACTGACAATGTCAAGTTCTTTCCTAATATCCTCATTTTTAATATGATATTGCCATTGATGCCATCTGTTCATGCCTATAATCTTTCTCAGGACTCTCATATCTGCGGTCTCTAGTCTTTGGTCAAGTGTTTTACTTCTGACCCAGCTCTCAGATCCATAAGTTAAAACTGGTTTGAACACTGTCTTGTATACAGCTAATTTAGTGTTCCGACTAATTTCTCTCTTATTCCATATGAATTTATTCAATTGACTTCCCACCATACCAGCTTTGTTGATTCTGTTGTCTATTTCCATATTTAATTTACCATCTTCACTAAAAATCGTGCCTAAGTAGCTGAAATGTTTTACTCGTTCCACAGGTTGTCCATTCACAACACAGTTGACATTTTCAATGATTCTGCCTCTTTTCATTGTCTTTGTCTTTTTATTGCTAACCTTCATACCATAGCTATCACAACAGCTGTTCAATTTAGTCAGAGAACCTTGCAGACTTGTAGCGGATTTATTTAGAAGTATAACATCATCCGCATAAAGCAAAGAGCTGACATTAACATCTCCAATTTTGATATCATGTTTAATACCACTTTCCTTCATAATGTGATCCATATAGATAATGAATAACAGAGGGGATAATGTACATCCTTATCTCACACCAGATTTAACATTAAACCATCTTCCAGTACTTCCTTCAATTCTAACTGCTGACTTACAACTCAAATAAAGACTAAGTATTGCTTGATATAATGCCCCATTGACACCATATAACTGCAGCGTATTGAATAGCTTCTCTCTTGGCACCTTATCATATGCCTTTTCCAAATCGACAAAACTTAAATACAGATCTTTGTTATATTCCCATGCTTTCGCGACTATTTGTCGTAAAGTGAAGATTTGATCCTGACAGCCTCTGTTTGGCCTGAATCCAGCTTGTTCTTCACCAAGCTTATCTTCCACAATTTTTCTCAATCGTTTCTCAAGTATACTTGCATAGATCTTGCCAGGAACACTCAGTAGCGAAATACCTCTGTAATTCTCACATGCAGTTTTATTTCCCTTTTTATATATGGGTACTTTGAGAGCGCTACTCCAATCATTGGGAATTCGTCCCTCTGTCCAGGCTTTCTGAACTATGTAGTGCAACCACTGTAAGACTCTTATACCACCATACTTCAACATTTCTGGTCGAATATCATCTACTCCTGCTGCCTTTCCACATTTCAAGCCTTTGATGGCTTTTTCTACTTCAAGTATAGATATGTATTCCTGATTGCATGCCTGGTCAGTGTTTTTTACCACTGTGCTGTCATCACTGCTTGTTTCGTTTAGCAGTTTTTCAAAGTAATTACTCCATACTTCAAGGATATCCTTTTTTCCAGTTTTCATGTCACTTTTATCATCTCTAACTCCTTTTACAGGCACTCTTTCCTCCATTCCTAAGCTTCTTCAACAGCCTCCAGAATATTTTGCCACATTCTTGATATTTATTTTCTATATTCTTGCCAAAGTCCTCCCATGACTTTTGTTTAGCTAGTTTTACACAGTGTTTAGCATTCTTGCATTTGTCTCTATATTCTCTAAGAGCACAAGCTGACTTATTTGACAGGAACTTTTGATATGCTTTCTTCTTTTCCTTCACTGCCACTTTAACTTCCTTGCAGACAACCTCACCACATGCCTCTCTGGCAGAATCAACCAATGCTTTCTTCAGAGTTTGCCACTGAATCTCCATTGTTTGATTCCTGTTCTCAAACTCTTTCATTTTTTCTTCAATAATCTTTGTGTATTTTAGTCTACAGTTCACATCTGAGAGCTGCTTAACTTTTATTCGCTTTAAAACTTTCTTACATGTTATTCTTTTCAATATGAAATTCAATTTTATCCTGCTCAAGACTAAATAGTGATCACTTCCAATTTCAAATCCTCTGTACACTCTGGTGTCCTGCACCAAGGAGAAAACATCACTATCAACAATAACATAGTTAATGAGACTTTCTTATTCCTATCCTCTTCTCTCCATGTGAATTTGTGCACATTTTTATGTTGGAACATGGTGTTAGTAATAACCAGTCCATGTCCTGAGCAGAAATCCAACAGGTATTTGCCATTATTATTAACTTTGCTCTTTTCTCCAAATTTTCCCATAATATTTTTGTATGTCTCACAATCATTTCCTACTCTGCTATTTAGATCCCCAACAAGGACCAACTTTTCCTTTTTCATTGTGTCAGTTGCTTTTTCTAAGCCTCAAAAAATTCCTCCACTTCTACCTTTGTAGAACCTTCTGTGGGACCATAGGCACAAATAAGTCTCATTGTCCAGTTCCCCATTCTCATATTTGCCCACATTACTCTACTTGAGACTGACTGCCATTCAAGAAGATTAGCCTCGTATTTTGTGTTGAATACTATGGCTACTACTTCTTTTCCTTGATTGTCATTTCCTGAATATAACATTTTGTATTTATTGCTCAGAAAGATCTCACCAGTTTTGGTCTTTTTTGTTTCAGTCACCCCTATTATGTCGATCTGGTACTTATCTAATTCCTCGGCTAGCTCCATTTCTTTGCCATTCAGGCTTCTTACGTTGATAGTAGCGATCTTTAACTCTAGTGATGTTGAGTTGGGGTTTGTTTTCAGATTTGTTCCAGTAGCTGACTTTTCGCTGTTCGCCCTGGTTCCCTGGCGAAAACAACGGGGGCCTTGTTTAACCGGGCAACGCCCCAACTGCCATGAAATTTTGTCATGTTGTACCATCATTTTTTATTTTGGTTTAACCAATAAGAATAGAATTTGGTCGGCTAAATCCCAAATTGCCAGCCCATCCTCGTTCGTTCAGTATCCAAGTAGATACCCAAGGGTGCACCACGAGAAGGTGAGGATTGGACATTAGGTCAGAAGCCCTGGTCGGTTCTCCGCATTCCTTTAAAGGCTATGTGGAGGTCTCCTCTCAGTTATACAGCTTTCACCCTTAAGCACCCCGATTCTGTTGTCTATTTCCATATTTAATTTACCATCTTCACTAAAAATCGTGCCTAAGTAGCTAAAATGTTTTCCTTGTTCTATAGGTTCTCCATTCAAAATGCAGTTGATATTTTCAGTGCTTCTGTCTATTTTCATTGTTTTTGTCTTGTTATTGCTGACTTTCATACCATATCTATTACAACATTTATTCAGTTTAGTCAGGGAATCTTGCAGACTTGTAGCGGATTTATTTAGAAGTATAACATCGTCCGCATAAAGCAAAGAGCTGAGATTAATATCTCCAATTTTGATATCCAGTTTAATACTACTTTCCATCATTATGTGATCCATATAGATAATGAATAACAGAGGGGATAATGTACATCCTTGTCTGACACCAGATTTAACATTAAACCATATTCCTGTACTTTCTTCAATTCTAACTGCTGACTTACAGCTTAAATAAAGATGAAGTATTGCTTGATATAATGCCCCATTGATACCATAAAACTGTAGCATATTGAATAGCTTCTCTCTTGGCAACTTGTCATATGCCTTATCCAGATCTTTTTCCTTCTGCAACTTTTCCCACTTAAGTAGGGTAGCTGTTTGTAGTGAGTCTATCTGTAGATATCTCTCCACAACCTCCTGTCTTGGGCTATAGCCACATCAAAGTTCTTCATCCTCAAGTCCTCCTCCACTATCTCCCTCTATCTCTTCTTTGGCCTCCCGTGCTTCCTCCTCCCCCTGTACATCCATCTGCATGACCTTTCTTACCACATACTCTTCCTCCCTCCTTATCACATGACCAAACCATCTCAACCGTGTCTCCTGTATCTTAGCTCCTGAGTTCGTAACTTTCACCGTTCCCCTTACATAGTCATTTCTCAGACGATCCTTTCTGGTCACACCACACATCCACCTTGGCATTCTCATCTCTACTACCTCCATCTGCTGATGTAATTTTTCCTCAGGGCCACAGTTTCCATAGCATACGTCATAGCTGGTCTCACTACTGTCCTGTAGATTTTGCCTTTTAGGTTGATCGGCACTCTCTTATCGCATAGCACTCTAGCCATATCTCTCTCTCCAGTTCCTCCATCCCACTTCCTTCCCAGCTTATCAACTTTTACTTCTGCTCAGTCTCATACCTCTCTCCTGCAGTACTTTCCTCCAACTTTCCAGTTTAGCTGCCACTTCTTTTGATTCTGCACATAGCAAGATGTCATCTGCATACAACATAGTCCAAGGGGCATCTTCTCTTACCTCCTCTATCACAATATTAAACAGGAACGGACTTAATGCTGACCCTTGATGCAAGCCAACTGTCACTGGAAATCTTTCTATATCTCCTGGGCAGGTCCGAACTCTTGTCTTCACATTTCTGCACATCTCCTGCACTAGACTGACATATTTCTTCAGTACCTTCTTCTCCCTCAGACACCTCCAGACTTCTTGCCTTGGCGCTCTATCATACACTTTCTCCAGATCAATAAATATCAGATATAGCTCCTGTTGCTTCTCTCAAAACTTTGCCATCATCTGCCGTAACCCAAAGATAGCATCTATCGTCGATCGACCAGGCACGAAGCCCAATTGCTCCTTTGCAATCTCCACCTCCTTCCTCAGTCTTCCATCAAGAACCCGCTCTAGGATTTTCATTGTGTGGAACATCAACTTTATTCCTCTGTAATTCTTACAATCTTGTGCATCCTCTTTACTCATGTAGATGGAGAACAAGAGTACTTTCCTTCCATTCCTTGGGTATATTTTCCTGTTGACAAACTTTCATTAACAGGTCCCACAGCAAGTCAATTCCCTCTTCCCCCAGTGCCTTCCATGCCTCCACTGGAATCCTGTCAGGGCCCACCGATTTTCCATTCTTCATCCTCTTTATGGCCTCCTTCACTTTCACTCTACTAGTGTTCTGCCCCATTCCATCATAAGGTCTCCATCTTCTCTGTGAGTCCTTGCATTTTCCAGATCTACAAAACTTAAATATAGATCTTTGTTATATTCCCATGATTTCTCAACTATTTGTCATAAAGTGAAGATCTGATCCTGACAGCCTCTATTTGGCCTGAATTCAGCTTGTTCTTCACCTAGCTTTTCTTCCGCAATTTTTCTCAACCGTTCTCAAGTATACTTGCAAAAATCTTACCAGGAACACTCAGTAGGGAAATACCTCTGTAATTCTCACATTCAGTTTTATTTCCCTTTTTATATATGGGTACTATGTGAACTCTACTCCAATCATTGTCCCTCTGTCCAGGCCTTCTGAACTATGCAATGCAGCCACTGTAAGAATTTTATACCTTCATACTTCAGCAATTCTGGTTGAATATCATCTACTCCTGCTGCCTTTCCACATTTCAAGCTTTTGGTGGCTTTTTCTACTTCGAGTATGGATATGTATTCCTGAATGTATGCCTGTTGTGTGTTTTTTTTACCACTATGCTATCACTGCTTGTTTCAGTTAGCAATTTTTCAAAGTAATTTACTCTATACTTCAAGGATATCTTTTTCTCCAGTTTTCATGTCACCTTTATCATCTCTAATTCCTTTTACAGCACTCTTTTCTCCATTTCTGAGCTTCTTCAACAAGCTCCAGAATATCTTGCCACCTTCTTGATATTTATTTTCTATGTTCTTACCAAAGTCTTCCCATGACTTTTGTTTAGATAATTTTACACAGTGTTTAGCTTTCTTACATTTGTCTCTGTATTCTCTAAGAGCACAAGCTGACTTATTTGCCAGGAACTTTTGATATGCTTTCTTCTTTTCCTTCACTACCTCTTTAACTTCCTGTGTCCACCATGGAGTTCTGATTTTCCTATCCTTGCAGACAAACTCACCACATGCCTCTCTGGCTGAATCAATCAGCGTTTTCTTCAAGGTTGGCCACTGAATCTCCAAGGTTTGGTTCTTGTTCTCAAACTCTTTCACTTTTTCTTCAATAATCTTTGTGTATTTTAGTCTACACTTCACATCTGAGAGCTGCTCAACTTTTATTTGCTTTAAAACTTTCTTACATGTTTTTCTCTTTGCTCTTTTCTCCAAATTTTCTCAAAATATTTTTGTATGTCTGACAATCATTTCCTACTCTGCTATTTAGATCCCCAACAAGGACCACCTTTTCCTTTTTCATTGTGTCAGTTGCTTTCTCTAAAGTCTCAAAAAATTCCTCCACTTCTACCTTAGTAGAACCTTCTGTGGGACCATAGGCACAAATAAGTCTCACTGTCCAGTTTCCCATTCTGATATCTGCCCACATCACTCTATTTGAGCCTGCCTGCCATTCAAGAAAATTAGCCTCGTATTTAGTGTTGAATACTCTGGCTGCTACTCCTTTTCCTTGATTGTCATTGCCTGAATATAACATTTTGTACTATTAACATAAGCGGCCATTCAGGCCGCTTATGTTAATAGTACCGATCTTTAACTCTGGTGATGTTGAGTTGGTGTGGGTTTTAGGATTTCTTCCACTATCTGAATTTTTGCTGTTTGCTCTGGTTCCCTGGCGAAACAACAGGGGCCTTGTTTAACGGGGCCAGCATGAAATTTTGTCATGTTGTACCATTATTTCTTTTGATTTAAGCCAATAAGAATACAATTTGGGCACCTAATCTCAAATTGCCAGCCCATCGTCATTCGTTTAGCATCCAGGAAGATATCTAACAGGGTGCACCACGAAAAGGTGAGGCGTGGACATCAGGTCAGAAGCCCTGGTCGGTTCTCCGCATTCCTTTAAAGGCTATGTGGAGGTCTCCTTTCAGTTATACAGCTTTGACCCTTAAGCACCCCATCACTATTATGCAAATTGATAAACATTTATAAAGCAGTGGATATAGTACAGAAACCTGAGGTACTCCACTAGTAACCCCCTCATTCTTCTAGATTCCACTCCACCATAGATACTCTCTGGTGTCACCCTGTCAGCCACCTCACTCCCCCTATCCAATCGACAAAGGTAGTTTTGGATCTCTGGAATATTAAGTATGAGGACAAATTGAAGGAATTCAAATTGCATAGCCTAATGGATAGAAGGTGGAGGAGAAGGGACATGATTGAAATATAAGTTGGTAAGGGGTAAATTCCACATTGATGTGAATGAATTTTCACATCCACAGTCAACCACATTAATGTGGATGACTTTTTTTTTATAGAACAGCGGGAGACAGAGTTAGAACTAGAGATCATTCCTGGAAGGTTTATAAGGAGGGTGTGAAGAGTATCTTTTTGTGTGAAGAGTTCCAGGCAACTGGAATGCATTACCTGAAAGTGTAGTGAGTACAGAGACAGTGAATTAAGTGATAGTATGATGAGCTGTGTCATCATACCATCAGGATGAGGAGTCTCTTCACTCCATGAAGGCTGATGATTATGATAATAAAAATAACATCCATTCAAAATTTAATAGCATTACTGCACTATTACCTGTAGATTTTGGTGCTATTTAAAAAAAATCAAAATTATTAATTTGTTTGACACTTAGTAAAACTAATTTAAAATGATAACACTCAATTACTTAGTTTCAAAATCTGTAATTGCTTAAACAATTTATGTAGTTACATTTTAATTTCTAACAAAAATTTTTTTAACCTTCCATTTTTTCAGAACCTCTTTTAGCAAAAGTGGATGAAATATACAGAGCAATAACAATTAATATCAGAATGCAAATCTTTTAAAAATATTAAATTAACAAAACTTAAACTAACAAAATTAACACAGTGAATGGTCCAAACAGTATTCCATAGCATATCTGTCTTCTGTTGGCATGTGAGGAGATGAACACATACATGTCAATAAGTGTACTATGAGTACTTACATAGTGAACATTGAATGTTATTTCTTATTATAAATGGTGTTAATAGGAAAGCGCAAAAATCAAACTGCATGTAATAAGCATAACTTGTGCATTATAATTAATATTCAATATGCCTCAAAAATTATAAAATTATGCAGCTGAAACTGGTGATGCAATACAGTAATCCCTCAATTATTCTACCACAGTGAAAGAGAAATTTGCTGGTCAGATAAATGAAATATTGGAATCTTTGCAATATGTACAAGATGTTAGTTGACACAATAATCCATTCATGAGCAAGATATTTTCAGGCGCAAACTTTGTTTGCTCTCACTGGGATAAAGGATTAAACTAAATTTATTATAGTCTAACCTAGTGAAAAATAAACTTTCAACATCTTTCTCTAAATCCAGAGTAATTTAAAAAAAAAAAAAGAAGGTGGCAAACCTTTTGGCAACTCCTATAAGTAAAGATGACCTTGCTACTGCTTCTGCCTGGTATCTCCAACTCTGGCCTGGCTCCCACTGAAGAGACCTCAATAAAGGTCAAAACTAGTCTGGGTAGTGGCCAATCCCTTAATGCATAACAGTATACATATCCACAAGGAGATGTGTTTTGCATTATGGGAGATACTGGGATAGGAGTGTTGGTAGCTTGCTCCACCTTTGCTACAAGTTGCCTTGGTGTTGCACTGCTTACCCAGGTAAGATAGTACAACACTATATTCAGTCCTGAAGATATTTTCAGGCGCAAACTTTGTTTGCTCTCACTGGGATAAAGGATTAAACTAAATTTACTATTACATTCATGAGCAAGTTAACTGAAGACCTGTTTATTTGAGGGTAGGATAATTGAGATATCACTGCAATAAAGTAGGAAAGAATATGTGCAATCATAAAATTAGTTTGTTATTTTAAAACAAAATACAGCATTAAAAATGCTTAATTTATCAGAATATATACCTTTTTCCAAGGAACCTTCATAATATCTACCAATATACGCATTAATTCTGGGATTGCAAGGGCAGGATGGGTGTCATTTAGCTGAATGGCTACCTGAAATAACACATTAACATTGATGATATAAGCAGATTATAGATTAGAGATATTAGATAATAC